>NC_055991.1:17935536-18678826 GCF_018446385.1 Zingiber officinale
GTCTGGTAAAATTGATGAATTTCTAACTCAAAGTGGTTATTTAGTAACATCTGCAGATTCCAGCTTATTTATCAAAACAAATAAAGGAAAATTAGCTATCGTGTTAGTATATGTGGATGACCTAGTTATAACAGGCGATGACAAAGAAGAAATTCTTCAAACAAAGGAGAATTTGCCAGTTCGCTTTCAAATGAATGAACTTGGGCAACTTAAGCATTTTCTTGGTTTAGAGATTGATCGCACACAAAATGGAATATTTCTTTGTCAACAAAAATATTCCAAAGACTTGTTGAAAAAGTTTGGAATGCTCGAATGCAAGCCGATCTCGACACCCATGGAGCCAAATATCAGAATGTGTGCACATGAAGGGAAAAGTTTAGAAGATGCAACTTTGCATCAACAATTGATAGGCAGTCTCATCTACTTAACCTTAACTCGACCTGATATTTCTTATGCAGTCAGTGTGATAAGTCGGTATATACAAAATCCAAAGAAGCCTCATTTGGAAGCAGCTCGACGAATATTAAGATATGTAAAGAGCACAACTGATTATGGCCTTTTGTACAAAAGAAATGAAGACTGCAAGTTAGTTGGCTACTGCGATGCTGACTATGCAGGAGATTGTGACACAAGAAGATCAACAACTGGTTATGTATTCAAGCTTGGTTCTGGAACAATCTCGTGGTGCAGCAAGAGACAACCAACTGTATCATTGTCAACTACTGAAGCTGAGTATTGAGCAGCAGCAATGGCAGCTCAAGAGAGCACATGGATAATACAACTAATGAATAATCTACATCAACCAATAGATTATGTAGTTCCAGTATATTGTGACAATCAATCAACAATTCGTTTGGCAGAAAATCCAATCTTTCATGCAAGAACTAAGCATGTTGAAGTTTATTATTATTTTATCAGAGAAAAAGTTCTGCAAGGAGAAATTGAGATGAGGCAAATCGGTACAGATGATCAAGTTACGGACGTGTTTACAAAATGATTAAACGCTAACAAATTTAAGATGTTCCGTTATCAACTCAGCACAGTACAAAGGGTTGGTATTGAGGGGGAGTGTTGAAGATCAATACTAACCCGTTAAAGGATAAGAATAAAAATATAGATGGGAGTATTTTTTTCTCATTCAATGGATAAAGATTTAATTGATAAGAATTAAAATGTATGGTTGAGAGTATTTCTCTCATCCAATGGATAGGGATAGAATTTCTTGGTAGATAGAATTTAGTTTTCTGATCAACTATGTATCTTGTATGGTGAGTACTATAAATACTCCCTCTGCATTCTTGTTTCATCATCCAACGAAAAATAAAAGTATAGAGTCTTCAAGTTGAAAGTTGTTCTCCATCTTCCTTTTCCTTTCCTCTCTAAAATTGTGAGTGATTCTCAAAAGTGTTGTAGTGTCTTTGAAGTGTGAATATAATACAAGTAATTTATTTACTTGTTTATAGTCCAATTTTTTTATCGACATAATGTGGATCAATTAGTATTGACTTGGTTAATCTCATCAATTACTCAATCTATACTCCCTATGCTCGTGGGGCTCAAAACCTCTCGTCAAGTTTGGAAAGCTCTAGAACACTCTTTTGCATCTCACTCTCGAATATGAGTTCTTCAACTTTGTCTACAACTATAGTCTGTGCAACAAGAAGATATCTCCATTAATGATTATATGCAATCAATCAAGACCATCGCCAACAACTTAGTTGCAATTGGATATCCGGTCTCTAATCCAAAACTATTAAAGCATGTTCTTGCAGGTTTAGGCCTTCAATATGATAGTTTTGTTCCTAGTATCATGACTCATATGAATCAAGTGTCACTTGAAACACTTTACAATATGTTATCCTCTAATGAAAGACTTCTACAGATACAATATCAAAGGATGTCAGCTTCTCTTTCATTGTTGGCACACGTGACTAGCAAAGCTCCATAATCTGATCATCAGAACCAGCCTCATCTGCAACATGATTATCAAAATCATAATGGAGGAGGTAGAGGTCGGGGTTGAGGCCGAGGTAGAGGACGTTTCCAGATTTGCTTCAACTATTGTCATTATGCTCAAAAGTGTTATAAGAAATTTGATTCAAATTTCACCTGAGGTCTCACATCATTAAATCAAGTTTCAACTATTGCCATTATTTTTATATTTATTATTACCATATTTATTGTTTCTGTCGGGAAGCTGAGAAGACGGAACTGCCGGAACGACGTGTCTGGAATGTTGACCGCATCTCCATGACCTAAATGGTGGGTTGTCTCCTGTGTTGACCAAGTCGTCCGATGTCCTCTAGTCAACACTACCTGCAACCAGCAACCGGGTCGCTCCGGTCTCTGGTACCCCGATGCTCTAGGCGAGTCCCACGAATATATAAGCAGCCGAACAATGATAGCACAACTAAATAAATACAAGACGAGTACAGTGACGTACCCTGACCCCGGAGGTGCCCTCGGATGGGTCGGTGAGCTAATCGCGGTGCTGGTCGAGTCGTAGTGGCCCGGACGTGTAGATGGGTGTGAGCCAACTGAGAAGCCGGATCTGGGGGCGACGACATGGAATCCGGTGCAACATGGGTCCAAGAGGCGGAATGTCGGCTAAAATAGGACGGTGGCTCTTGAGCCAGAATACTACAACGGCTCACAGGATGGGATATGATGATGGCTCGCAGGCCGACACACGGCATGCAGGTCGGATAATACACGTAACTCACAAGCATGATAACAATATGAATAGTGAAATATAACACGACTCAATGGCCGGAACCCCATCTCGACTCGAAGGTCAGAGCAAACAAACAGTGCGCAGACGGTAACTGCCCGGAGGGTGATGACGTCCACTGGAGACGACGGCTGTGACCACGGGAGGGGGCAACAGTGACTACTGACGGTGGTACCCACAACCGCTGGGGCGGTGGTGGCAGCGGTAGCGGCGGGAGGTGCCGGTGACCGCTAGAAGCGGCGGCGACTCTGTTAGAGGCGGAGGCGGCGTTCTTCTAGTGTCGTAGGAGAGGGATGCAGAGGCGCGTGGCTCCCTGATGCGGTGGAACCCGACTCAGGATGAAGGCGTCGAGAGGGGCTCAGCTCTGGCCGATGCTCGGAAAGGGGAGGGCGAGATGTCCTCGAGGAGGTCAAAGTTGACGAGCCTCCTTGGAGGTGTCAACGGTCTGCAAAGGAGAAGCCCCCTCTGGTCCCTCCTAGCGGCGGCAAACCCAATCACCATCCCCTTCCTCCTGGTGGCAGCGTTGGGGTGAAGAGGCCGGAGGAAAGGAGGTAGAGGAGAGGAGTGGTGGGCGATCGACGTCGGCGCCGGTGTGGAAGGAGGTGTTGGTGCAATATCCCTTAGGTCAAGGTTGACTGAGTTGACCAAGCTTGAGTCTTGGTCATAGTTTCGATGTTTGACAATACATGTAGACACATGGACAATGCAGGTGCAGTTGTTCATGTGGGGAGATTCTGATCAGGGACTGATCAGTGTGATTGAAGAAGAGTCAAGTACCGGATACTTGACTGGGAAGACCTAACTAGGATGTTAGGCAGAAGAAGGAAAGTCCTAGTGAGTGAAGCTAGGCAAAATGGAAGTCCTGGTGAGTGAAGCCAGGCAGAAGGAAAACCCTGGTGAGTGAAGCCAGGTGAAAGACCTAGTGAGTGAAGCTAGGCAGTATGAAAATCCTGGTGAGTGAAGCCAGGTGAAAGTCCCAGCAGGTCAAAGGAGTGACCAGATGTTAGGCATGATGTACCAACAGGTCAAGAAAGACCGGATGTTGGTTTGGGAGGTTTGGGACTTGGTTTTGGGCAAAAACCAAGTGCTGGATCGATCAGTGGATCGATCCAGGCTCTGGATCGATCAGTGGATCGATCCAGACCTTTCCCAGCGAACAGAAAGCCTCTGGATCGATCATTGAATCGATCCAGAGGTCCCAATAGATCAGTAGATCGATTGGGACGCTGCTGCTTCGCGCGATAAGCGCTGGATCGATCTGTGAATCGATCTTGGCGTTTTTCCATAGCACAGAGGCGCTCTGGATCGATCCGTGGATCGATCCAAAGCCTCCCCGATCGATTGAGAATAATCGAATCGATCGGGATCCGACCGTTGGCGTCAATAAAGGCCGCAGGCGCACGATTCCTTCGGCATCACTTCTCAGATTCATCTCAGATCTTCACCAGCTCCTCCACAGCTCTTCTCAAGCTCGAGATCGCCAGTTCTTGAAGGTTCTTGGAGGCTCTTCCAAGTCAAGAGGCGGATCAAAGCAAGAAGAAGAAACTAGGGTTAGGGTTTGTGCTTTCATTGTAAGCTTGTAAGCTTGTATTTCTTTACTACCCTTTCTTCTTCTTGTATTGAGTCTTGTAGGGCTTCTCCGCCCTTGGTAGTTACCATAAAGGAGAGTTTCATTAGTGGAGGGTGTGTGCGTTGGTGTGGATCCTTGGACTAGTCACCTCTTGTGAGGTGGATACCAAGTAAACCAACCGTGTTAGCGTTGTGTGAGTGTTTCTTTGTATTTCCGCTGCATATCCTTGAAGAAACAAGCAACGTCGAACAACGAGCATGCGACGAGCTATTCACCCCCCCTCTAGCTACTTTTGGTCCTAACAAGTGGTATCAGAGCAAGGTTGCTCTTCACCAGAATCATCGCCGGAAGGGTCAAGCATAACAAGCAAAGCTAGAGGGTGAAGAAGTTGGAGCAAATTCTTCAAGTTCAAGATTTTATCAAGCTCAACTTCAAGATGCAATTCCAAGATGGACTTGGATTTGACACAAGGGTGGCTCCACCATACACTTCCACGAGTTTCGATTCTTGGAAATCAAGAATCGAAAATTTCCTTATGATGGAGATAGAGCAATGGTTTGCTCTAATGGAAGGCTTCGAGGCTCCAAGAAATTCAAAGGGCAAAGTTCTCAAGAGGAGCAAGTGGAGCCAAGAGCAAGTCCAAAGGTGCGAGGCCAATGACAAAGTGACCAAGCTTTTGGTCAATTTATTGCCAAGAACCATCCTTTGCAAAATTGGAGAATTTGAAGATGCAAAGGAATTATGGAGAAAATTGGCCAAGCTTCATGAAGAGATCCCCTCCACTGTACAAGAGCAAGAAGAATCCAGAGAGGGTGACTCTTTGGAGCAAGACCAAGAGGAGGAATCCGAGGTTGAGAGATGCTCAACCTTCGAAGAAGAAGTCCAAGAAGAAGCTTCATCCTCAAGGGAATGCATCGAAGGGAACAAGGAGGGAGCATACTCCTTATTTCATATTCAAGATGATGAATCCTCCACCTCTAGGATTGAGGGGGAGCAATCCTTGGTGACACCGGATCAAGAAGAAGGAGAAGCCTCGACATTCGGGTCAAGAGACGAAGAGGAGGAAGAAGATTCTACCTCCACAAGTCAAGCAAAATCAAATGGAGGAGAATCAAGGTCCGATCAAGAGGAAGCTTCTACCTCCGGATCCAAAGGAAAAGATGTCACCCCTACAAGGAAAGGTATAAATGTTTCAATTAATAATAAAAATCATATTATATGCTTTGAATGTAGGGAACATGGGCACTACAAGAGCAAGTGTCCTAAATTGGCCAAGAAGAAGGGCCAAGTGACACAAAAGGGCAAGGTGAAGCCCAAGGAGACCATCCCCAACACAAAGAAGAGCAAGGAGCATATTATATGCTTCTCTTGCAATCAAAAGGGGCATTACCGAAGTCAATGCCCCAAGGGGAAGAAGATGGTCAAGGCTCAAGGAGGAAGCTCAAGTCAAGGGGGAGCCTCCAAGGTAAAGAAGAAGGTATCTTTTCTTGAGCCTAACCCTTTACATTATGGTAAAAAGCATGATAGTTCAAATCTTTATCATTTTAATGCTATTTACCATGAAAATAGGAAGCATGATAGCATTAAGGAAAATCATGTAGCTTATCATGCCAAAACCTCTCAATCTAGGGTTAGAAAAGTAGATAGAAACTTAGGTAAGAACCCTAAGGATTCTAGGTATGTACCTAAGAAGAAGAAAAATCATGATTTTAGTGAAAAATCTATGGTTGAGGAATTATGGAAGGAAAATCAAGTCTTGAGGTCAAGACTTGATAAATTAGAAAAGACCCTTAGAAAAATCACAAATATGACACAAGGGTCTAAGGGTAAAAATCTAGGTCTAGGAGTATCAAAGTCATCCAATGGTCATAGAGGTTTGGGATACAAACCTAAGGCTAAGAAGGATGAAATTTCGTACCATAGGGTTCCATATAGTTATGGAACTAACCCTAGGTCTAGTGGTCAAGTCAAGAATACTAGGGAAGTCATCCCTAAGAGTATTTTTGCAATAAATGTGACTAAGGCTTCTAAGAAATCTAAGAAAGTCACAAACAAGGTCACAAGGGAGGCTATCCCTAGAGTTGACCTAGAAAATGTGACCAAGGCTTCTAAGAAGCCCAACAAGGTCACTAGGAAGGTATCTAGGGAAGTTATCCCTAGTGAGTACCTAGAGCATCCAAGGAGCACCAATAGGTGTTGGGTTCCTAGGAGCATCTTCTCTACCCCATAGATGGGGTAGAGAGTGTCAACTCCGATTAGAAAGGTAGTTAACCCAACTTTGAGGAAATTGACACTCAAGGAGCATTTTCAAGGTTTTTGTTAACCTTTGAAAATGAAATGGAATTATTATTTACTCCTTGAAAGAGTAAAATGTGCCTAATGGTGGAAAATTAATTTTATCTTAAAAAGGCATAAATTGGGAAAACCTAGAGAAATACCAAGTTGGGATTTTGGTATTCTCTTAGAAATTTTAAGGCAATCCGGGCCTTGATTTATGTGTTTACTCTTGAGGAAAAATGGAATATGCCAACATTTGAGGATATGCTTAATTTTTAAGCGGCATAAACAAATCAAGAGATTAAAAAAATGTCAAGTTGGGTTTTGGCATTTTCTTAAGGAAATTGGGCAATCTAGGGTTTATGCTCTTTGATTTAGCTAAGTGGTTAAGGATACTTAGATAGGTAATCTAGGTATATTTTATTTATGCTAAACCTTGCCATGATTGTTTGCCCATAATATGCCATGACATCATATTTTATTTTAATTTATATTTTGGCATTCATGACTTATCATGAAAAATACAAAAATACCATGTCATGCCATACATACATCATGTAGTTATAGGAATCTTTCTTTTGAAAGCTATTTTATTTTGATGTATGCCATAACATTATCATGCATTAGTTTTATCTCCTAAATTTAAGGACAAATGGCATTAGTTCAACAAGTGGCATTTGTTTACAACAAGTGAAATAAACAAGTGGCATTTGTTTAACAAGTGAATCAACAAGTAGCATCCTTGGTGGATGTTTACCACTCCAAATGCCTAGATAGATATGCATGATCCCTAGATTAGGGCAAAACCAATCTTACATCTCATAAAGACCTATAAGATGACTTGTATGTATTTTAGTGCACATTAGATACACGTGAGATGTTAGGATGATGAGCAAAACTCAATATGTTGATTTAGTGCATTCTTTTGAGTTTTAAGTTCATCAAAACACATAGTTATGTGTAGTCCCATCATTGGGAAAGCTAATGTACAAGTCATGTGCATTATGCCCAAGGAATATGATGGGAAATTGGTTTTGAAAAAGTTTTCAAAATGATTTTGGAAAACCTTGGTGAAGGCTATCTTTTGATAGTACTCACCATTGAATAGTTAAACATAAACTTGAAGAAAATACTAAAGTTTTTGCAAGTTTTCAAGTTTGTGTCAATCTTTGAAAATATGATGTATTTTCATAGAAAGCTATTTTTCCATGATTAAGTATGCCCTAAATAATGTCTGCACGAAATTTCATGATTTTTGGATTTTTGTAGAATTTTCTAGGGGTTTCTGAAGTTGACTGAAATGGAATTTCAGCAACTATCAGAGATCCGATCGATCCATGGATCGATTGGTGTGCCTGAATCGATCCGTGGATCGATTCAGAAGGCAAGTCTCCCGCGAGCAGAAGCTCGCTGGATCGATCAGCCGATCGATCCAGATAGTCTGAATCGATCAGTGGATCGATTCAGAAAGGTTCAATCGATTGGAACCCAACTCCAATCGATCGAAGTTGCTGATTTTGGCTGGGAAGGCCTGATTTCAGCATCTTTGAACCTCTTTGAGTCTAGGTAACCATTCCAAACCCCTAAAATACATTTGTATACATACAAAGGGTATTTTCGTGTGGAAAACAAGGATGGATTGGTTAAGGAAGGCTAAGTTGAAGTTTAGGTTGAGGTTTGTTTCAAATTTTTGAATGTTTGAACCTCAAAACTTCTCAATTTGGGTTTCCTAAAGGTTTAGGGATTCCAAGTCATTGTTGGTGCAATGACAGAAGTTACCACCATGTCTTTAGGGGGAGGGACTCTTTAAAGGCATGAAAATTATTTTTCATAAACCTTGGAAGGTGGTTAACCTTCTGTTAAGAAAATGCTCATGGCTGAGTGTTTGAACTTGAAATGGGGAGTGGATATCCTCAGTATTTCAAGTGGTCTCAAGTAGTTGAAAAATGCTCAAGGTTGGCATTTGTCTACATTGAGGAAGAATTTAGCAGGAAGAATGAAGGGGATGGGACCTTCATTATCGTATTGCTCACAACAAGTGAAGTTGTGAACATTGAGTGGCGTAACTCTTCAGGGGGAGAGTTTTTCAACAATGGGGCATTTGTTGAAGTGTGCCCAAAATTGAGGCACGGGTTAATGTGTGCTCAAAGATGGTTTGATGTATGCCAATAGGGGGAGAATGTGTGATTTAAGTTAGGTCTTCATTACCTATGGGGGAAGACATAGGGGGAGAATGAAGGGAACCAACATTCATACTTTGGCATGAATGGAGTTAAGGCTATGGGATTAGCTTAACTCAGAATGGTCCAAACTTAAAGGTATTGTCAAACATCAAAAAGGGGGAGATTGTTGGTGTAATATCCCTTAGGTCAAGGTTGACTGAGTTGACCAAGCTTGAGTCTTGGTCATAGTTTCGATGTTTGACAATACATGTAGACACATGGACAATGCAGGTGCAGTTGTTCATGTGGGGAGATTCTGATCAGGGACTGATCAGTGTGATTGAAGAAGAGTCAAGTACCGGATACTTGACTGGGAAGACCTAACTAGGATGTTAGGCAGAAGAAGGAAAGTCCTAGTGAGTGAAGCTAGGCAAAATGTAAGTCCTGGTGAGTGAAGCCAGGCAGAAGGAAAACCCTGGTGAGTGAAGCCAGGTGAAAGACCTAGTGAGTGAAGCTAGGCAGTATGAAAATCCTGGTGAGTGAAGCCAGGTGAAAGTCCCAGCAGGTCAAAGGAGTGACCAGATGCTAGGCATGATGTACCAACAGGTCAAGAAAGACCGGATGTTGGTTTGGGAGGTTTGAGACTTGGTTTTGGGCAAAAACCAAGTGCTGGATCGATCAGTGGATCGATCCAGACCTTTCCCAGCGAACAGAAAGCCTCTGGATCGATCAGTGAATCGATCCAGAGGTCCCAATCGATCAGTGGATTGATTGGGACGCTGCTGCTTTGCGCGATAAGCGCTGGATCGATCTGTGAATCGATCCTGGCGTTTTTCCAGAGCACAGAGGCGCTCTGGATCGATCCAAAGCCTCCCCGATCGATTGGGAATAATCGAATCGATCGGGATCCGACCGTTGGCGTCGATAAAGGCCGCAGGCACACGATTCCTTCGGCATCACTTCTCAGATTCATCTCAGATCTTCACCAGCTCCTCCACAACTCTTCTCAAGCTCGAGATCGCCAGTTCTTGAAGGTTCTTGGAGGCTCTTCCAAGTCAAGAGGCAGATCAAAGCAAGAAGAAGAAACTAGGGTTAGGGTTTGTGCTTTCATTGTAAGCTTGTAAGCTTGTATTTCTTTACTACCCTTTCTTCTTCTTGTATTGAGTCTTGTAGGCCTTCTCCGCCCTTGGTAGTTACCATAAAGGAGAGTTTCATTAGTGGAGGGTGTGTGCGTTGGTGTGGATCCTTGGATTAGTCACCTCTTGTGAGGTGGATACCAAGTAAACCAACCGTGTTAGCGTTGTGTGAGTGTTTCTTTGTATTTCCGCTGCATATCCTTGAAGAAACAAGCAACGCCGAACAATGAGCACGCGACGAGCTATTCACCCCCCCCTCTAGCTACTTTTGGTCCTAACAGGAGGAAGCAGGTCCTTTGGCAGAGGTGGACCAAACCAAAAATGAAGCCTCTCCCCAAACGTGATGAACAATGCCATAAAAAGGGCTACCGTCGAATGACCAAAACACCCTCCTTTTTTCCCTAATTACCCCTATGCCATCCAATATATCCACATCACAATCCTCCCCTTCAAGTCTAGTCGAAGGAGGTGCAAGTCCGACTGACGAGATAGTCTATTGCGAAAGTTGAATCGCTCTCGATATCAGGGTCAAATTGCTAAACCCCTTGTATAATGTCACGCGAGCGGTCGTTATAGTAATGGTGTCACATGAGATGGTAACAGTGCCGAGCGAACCAAGTCGATAACCGGACCAATGCCGAGCAAACGACAAAACATTAAGCGAACGACGAGTAAAATGATAGTGGACCGAGCGACACACGAGAGGCCAAACAAACCGAGCGAACGAGTGATGTCGATCACGCGACCGCGAAGATGTTGACCAGGCGATCAGAAGAATGTCGATCGAGTGGATAGATGCCAGCAGATGATGCTGAGCGCGCGACCGCAAAGATGCCAACTGGGGTGATCGAAAAAATGGCAATCGAGCCCCAAAAAATATCGGCTAGATGACTATAAAATGTGATCGGGCGATCTCGAAATGTCGACATGGTGATCGTAAAGTGCCGACCTGACGATCACCAGGATGTCGAGTGAAACAAGCGCGTGGCTAAGTGGACGATCAGGCGACTACTAAAGTATCGATCGAGCGACAGAAAATAGGGTCGAGCGACTGCCAGGCAAGCTATCGGGCGAACGCCAAGTGTGAGCTTGGACAAATAGTAAGTGAGAGGAGAAGCAGGGCTGGGCAGGAGTGGATCCTGAAAACTGAGCGGGAGCATAGCCTGTGAAATCGAATGCGCACGGAGACGAAAGTCGTGAGCCGAACGGGCGCCTCGCACGTGAACTGAATTGGAGTGTAGCCCATGAGTCGAAGGCACAGGGAAGAGAAAGTCATGAGCCGAACGAGCGCATAGCCTATGAGATATTCTGGTCTGAAACCAGTGGGGATACTCTTGTTCGTGACCATTGGAGATAGCTCGACCCCGAACGTGGGAGATAAGCTACTATGGTATACTCCGTGACCAATGAAGATCTCTCGACCCCGAACAGGGGAGATATGAGATCCGATGAGTTGGTCTGAGACCAGTGAAGATCACTCGACCCCAAATGGGGGAGATAGAATATCTGATATGCTGGTCCGGAACTAGTGAAGGATGCTCGACCCCGAACGGGGGAGATGAAATATCCGCTAAGCTAGTCCACGACCAGTGACGACCGCTCAACCCCGAATAGGGGAGATAGGAGATCTGATGGTGACAATCGCTCGACCCCGAACGGAGGAGATAAAACATCTGACATGCTGGTCCGCGACCGGTGAAGGCTGCTCGACCCTGAACGGGGGAGATAAGATATCCGATAAGCTGGTCCGAGACCAGTGACGACCGCTCGACCCCGAATGGGGGAGATAGGTGATCCGATGGTGACAATTGCTCGACCCCGAACGGGGGAGATAGAACATCTGATATGTTGATCCGCGACCAGTGAAGGCTGCTCGACCCCGAACGGGGGAGATGAAATATCCACTAAGCTGGTATGCGACCAGTGACGATCGCTCGACCTCGAATGGGGGAGATAGGAGATCCGATGGTGATAATCGCTCAACCCCGAACGGGGGAGATAGAACATCTGGCATGTTGGTTCGCGACCAGTGAAGGCTGCTCGACCCCGAACGGGGGGAGATGAAATATCTTCTAAGCTGGTACGTGACCAGTGACGACCACTCGACCTTGAACGGGGGAGATAAGATATTCGATAAGCTGGTCCGAGACTAGTGATGACCGCTCGACCCCGAACGGGGGAGATCAAATATCTGAAGCTGGTCCGAGACCAGTGAAGACCACTCGACCCTGAACGGGGGAGAAAGATGCTCTGATAAGCTGGTCTGAGACCAGTGAAGAACACTCGACCTCGAATGGGGGAGATAGATGCTCTGATAAGTTGGTCGGTGGAGACACGGGTTTAAGGTCGCCGCTCGACCGCCGATGGAGACCTGGGTTTAACGTCATCGCTCGACGGTCTTCACAAGGGTTTATAGCCATCGCTCAACTCTGGGGTTTAACGTCGCCGCTCGACAGTCTTCACAGGGGTTTATAGCCATCGCTCGACTCTGGGGTTTAACGTCGCCGCTTGACGGTCTTCACAGGGGTTTAGAGTCGCCACTCGACTCTGGGGTTTATGGTCGCCGCTCGACTCTCGGGTTTAATGTCGCCGCTCGATGGTCTTCACAGGGGTTTATAGTCACCGCTCGACTCTGGGGTTTATAGTCACCGCTCAACTTTGGGGTTTATAGTCGCCGCTCGACTTCTAAAGCCTATGACTCTAATATAATATAATCCCGGCCGATCGCCGCGGGAGTCTTCACAAATATAATCCCGGCCGATCGACTTGGGAGTCTTCGCAAATATAATCCCGGTCGATCGGCGCGGAAGTCTGTCGATCGGCTCGGGAGTCTTCGCAAATATAATCCCGGTCGATCGGCTCGGGAGTCTTCGCAAATATAATCCCGGTCGATCGGCTCAGGAGTCTTCGCAAATATAATCCCGACCGATCGGCGCGGGAGCCTTCGCAAATATAATCCCGGTCGATCGACGCGGGAGTTTTAACAAATATAATCCTGGCCGATCGACGCGGGAGTTTTAACAAATATAATCCCGGCCGATCGCCTAGGGAGTCTTCGGTCGGGGAACTATGGCAGATCCTACAACCGAAAGAGAATATAATGAATAAACTGACCTATCGATCGGCAGAGGATCTGACTCAATTCCTCGACTCCCGAATACCCGTGGAGTGAGGAGAGCAGAACATGCTCGTCGAAACTCACCAAGGTCATGAGTATAACAGAATTTTTTGGTGTCGTCCATCTTCACGTTCCATATCAGGTGCGTTCCCACAGACGACGCCAATTATGTTCCTGTCGGGAAGCTGAGAAGACGGAACTGCCAGAACGACGTGTCTGGAATGTTGATCGCATCTCCATGACCTAGATGGTGGGATGTCTCCTGTGTTGACCAAGTCGTCCGATGTCCTCGGGTCAACACTACCTGCAACCAGCGACCGAATCGTCCCGGTTTCTGGTACTCCGATGCTCGAGGCGGACCCCACGAATATATAAGCAGCCGAACAATGATAGCACAACTAAATAAATACAAGACGAGTACAGTGACATACCCTGGCCCCGGGGGGCACCCTCGGATGGGTCGATGAGCTGATCGCGGTGCTGATCGAGTCATAGCGGCCTGGACGAGTAGATAGGTGTGAGCCAGCTGAGAAACCGGATCTGGGGGTGATGACATGGAATCCTGTGCAGCATGGGTTCAAGAGGCGGCATGTCGGCCAAAATAGGACGGCAGCTCCTGAGCCGAAATGCTACAACGGTTCACAGGCCGGGATATGATGATGGCTCGCAGGCCGACACACGGCACGTAGGCCGGATAATACACGTAACTCACAAGCATGATAACAATATGAATAGCGAAACACAACACGACTCGATGGCCGGAACCTCATCTCGACTCGAAGGTCGGAGCAAACAAACAGTGTTGTGACCGCGGGAGGGGGCAGCGGTGACTGCCGACGGCAGTACCCACAAACCCTTGTTGGTTGCTACTCGGAAAACCTAATGGTTCTACTGTACAAAAATTTTGTACAAAGGTCTGAACCTTTTCCTAACTACCATGTGTTCTTTTAAATTAAACTTGGATCGCCTGCGGAACTTAACACGTTTGATCCAAAGTTTAATCTATTTGTTCTTTTAGGTTAAGACTTGGATCTCCTGCGGAACTTAACACGTTCAATCCAAATCACCTAGGTTATTAATTTCATTAAATATCAGTTTCCAAAATTGGCTTCCAGGACTGCATGGCGAGGCACATGACCTTCTTGGATATGAGAACAACCACCACCGCCTACACAAAGCCTTTTAAGGAAAGTTAATATTTAATTTCCTTAAATAACTTTAGGTCAACCGAAAAGAACAATCAAATCACAAGGAAAAGAAAAACAAAAGAAAACAACATCGAAAACAAATTCGAAATACTAGAATCGCATGCCTCTTGTATTTGGTATTTTTACATGAAGATAAAACTAGTATGATGCGGAAATTAAATACTAGTATACATTTTCTTTTGCAAGTAAAAACCTCTAGGTCTTCTACCGTATTCCTCTTCTAACCTCGGACGTTGTGTGGGCAACGATCTTCCGAGATGAGAAACCACCAAAGCACCTTCTTCTCCTCCTTGCAAGGTTCGGCCACAACAAGAGCTTCTCCAAGGATGAAGAGAAAACACCACCAATACTCCAAGGGATACAAGCTTTCTCTTCTTCTTCTCCAAGCTAGAATCCGGCCACCACTTGATCTCCAAGAAGATGTGAGGTTCGGCCACAAGGATGGAGAGAAGAGAAAGGATGAGGCCGGCCACACCAAAGAAGAAAAGAGGGAGAAGAATAATAAAAGTTGTATGTCATGAGGGCATCCCAACCCCCTCTTTTATAATTCTTAGCTTTGGTAAATAAGGAAATTTAATTACAATAAAATTTCCTTAATTTTCCTTGACATGAATTAATTAAGAAAAAATTAAACAAAATTTCCTAAACATTCATGTCTTGGCCGGCCACATCAACAAGAGCAAACAAGACAATTTCAATCAACAATTAAAATTCCTTATTTGTCTTTGGAAATTTAAAAAAATAAAATTTCCCTTTAAAATCCCTTCATGGTTGATAAAAATAAAATTCTATAATTTTAATTTTTCTACATGTGAATAATTTATAAAGAAGAAAAATAAAATATCTTTCCAATCTACAAATAAGGAAAGAGATCTAATCTCTTTCTTTAATCTTTTGTAGATCCTTTTTAAAGATATATTTTAATTTTAAATCTCTGCAATAAATTATATCTTTCACATAAGAAAAATTTAAAATTAAAATTCTTTTTAATTTAATGGGGGCCGGCCACCTAAGCTTGGGTTCAAGCTAGGGCCGGCCACCCATGAACCAAGGCTTGGCCGGTCACCCATGATCCAAGGCTTGGCCGACCCCTATATCATGGGTATGAAGGTGGGTATAGGTGGGTATAGTACTCTATAAATAAGAGGCTACGATAGGGACCGAGAGGAGAAATTGGTTTTGGTCTCCCGATTAAATTAAGCATCCCGTGTTCGCCCCGAACACACAACTTAATTTTATCAATAATAATTCATTCCACTAGAGAACTATTATTGAACTATCGCACCAATCCCAAATTACATTTTTGGGCTCCTTCTTATTATGAGTGTGTTAGTCTCCCTGTGTTTAAGATGTCGAATGTCCACTAATTAAGTGAGTTACTGACAACTCATTTAATTAATATCTTAGTCCAAGAATAGTACCACTCAACCTTATCGATCATCATGTCGGACTAAGTCCACCTGCAGGGTTTAACATGACAATCCTTATGAGCTCATCTTGGGGACATTATCAACCTAGATCACTAGGACACAGTTTCCTTTTATAATCAACAACACACACTATAAGTGATATCATTTCCCAATTTATCGGGCTTATTGATTTATCGAACTAAATCTCACCCATTGATAAATTAAAGAAATAAATATCAAATATATGTGCTTGTTATTATATTAGGATTAAGAGCACACACTTCCACAATAACTGAGGTATTTGTTCCTTTATAAAGTCAGTATAAAAGAAACGACCTCTAATGGTCCTACTCAATACACTCTAAGTGTACTAGTGTAATTATATAGTTAAGATAAACTAATTCTTAATTACACTACGACCTTCCAATGGTTTGTTCCTTTCCATTTTGGTCGTGAGCTACTGTTTATAATTTATAAGGTACTGATAACATCATCTTCTGTATGTGACACCACATACTATGTTATCTACAATATAAATCAATTGAACAACTACAAACAATTGTAGATAATTTGACCAAATGTGATTCTTTATTCAAAATAAATATTTACAGAAGCTTAGGCTTTCAGTATACACTCTAACAATCTCCCACTTATACTTATGACTAAGCTACCATATCTTCTGCCATACATCTGATTCCCATTGCCTCCACATGCCGATCGAAAGCTTTTGTCGGAAGGGCCTTAGTGAAAGGATCTGCCAGGTTATCTGCTGATGCAATCTTGGTGATGACAACTTCTCCTCACTTCACGATATCTCGTATCAGGTGGTACTTGCGCTCTATATGTTTACTTGCCTTATGAGCTCGTGGTTCCTTCGAGTTTGCAACTGCACCGCTATTATCACAATAAATTGTGATGATTTTGGGCAAACCAGGAATCACATCTAAGTCCATTAGAAAGTTCCTGAGCCATACTGCTTCTTTAGCTGTCTCAGAGGCTGCTACATACTCAGCTTCCATGGTTGAGTCCGAAACGCATTTCACATCCATAGCAATCTAAAATAAACATATATCATATTGTCATATTCTTGTTATCGTTGAAATATAAGAATGTGTAAAATACTTTGAGTCAAAGTTGGTAAATGCATAAATTCTCTACTCCAATTTAAATCTAAATATATAACCATGCCCACGACAAAACAGATATCGGGTCTCGTACATAGCATTGCATACATTAGGCTTCCTACAACAGAAGCATAAGGAACTGCTTTCATGTCCTCTATCTCCTTTGATGTCTTGGAGACATCTCTTTAGATAGAGCTACTCCATGCCTAAAAGGTAAGAAACCTTTCTTGGAATCCTGCATGCTAAAACGAGCAAGGATTGTATCTATATATGAAGCTTGGGACAGACACAACATTCTTTTCTTGCGATCCCTTATAACTTTGATCCCAAGAATGTGTGCACAATCTCCTAAGTCCTTCATATCAAATTGTTTGGACAACCATACCCTTACGTCCGATAATACCTTGACATTGTTGCCAATTAACAAAATATCATCTACGTATAGTACAAGAAATACCACCACGTTTCCGTTACACTTCTTGTATACACAAGACTCATCTGGACACTGAATAAATCCATATGACTGGATTACTTCATTAAACCGGATGTTCCAAGACCTTGAAGCTTGCTTTAGTCCATAAATGGACCGATTGAGCTTACACACTAGATGCTCTTTGCCTTTTTCAATTAACCCTTCTGGTTGCTTCATATGGATGTTCTCTTCAAGACTTTCATTAAGGAAAGCTGTCTTGACATCCATTTGCCAAATCTCATAATCCATATGCGTAGCAATGGATAAGAGTATCCGGATAGACTTAAGCATGACTACCGGTGAAAAGGTCTCCTCATAATCGATTCCCTCTTTCTGAGTGTACCCTTTCGCAACAAGCCTAGCTTTGAAGGTTTCTACCTTCCCGTCTGTCCCTCTTTTCCTTTTGTAAATCCACTTGCATCTAACGGCTTTTACACCTTCGGGTGGTTCTACAAGCTCCCAGATCTTATTAGAGTACATAGACTCTATTTCAGAATTCATTGCTTTTTGCCAAGATACTACATCTATATCTTGGAGTGCTTCGTCATATGTACGGGGATCAGGTTCATGTTTACCCGGGATCAAGTCCGAAGACTCTCCCAAAAATATGAATCTTTCAGGTTCCCTTACCACTCTCCCACTACGACGAGACACCGTCTGTGGTTGTGTATCATGTGTGACACATGTTGCAGTGTCTTGTGGTACTTCATCTTGTACTGTTGGTACTAAAGTAGACGTGTCCTCTCTAAGTTCTTCTAAAACAACTTTGCTACTGGGCTTGTGATCCATTATATAGTCTTCTTCTAAAAACTGGGCATTGGTGCTAACAATGACCTTCTGATCTTTAGGACTATAAAATAAACCACCTTTCGTTCCTCTGGGATAACCCACAAACACGCGAACTTCTGTACGAGATTCTAACTTATCAGCATCTGGTTTCAACACATGTGCTGGACTACCACAAATTCGAATATGTCTTAGACTGGGCTTTTGCTCATTCCACAATTCTGTGGGAGTAGAAGAAACTGATTTAGAAGGTACTAAGTTCAGAATGTACACTGCCGTTTCCAGAGCGTATCCCCAAAACGAATTTGGTAATTCTGAATAACTCATCATCGATCTAACCATCTCCATAAGAGTCCTATTCCTTCGTTCTGCCACACCATTCTGTTGGGGTGTACTAGGTGCGGACAGTTGGGATTGAATCCCGGCTTTTGATAAGTAATTCCTAAACTCTCCTAAGAGGTATTCGCCACCACGATCAGACCGTAGTGTCTTGATACTTTTACCTAGTCGTTTATCCACATCAGCCTTGTATTCTTTGAACTTATCAAAGCACTCAGACTTAAAGTGCATTAGGTAAATGTATCCGTATCTTGAATAATCATCTATAAAAGAGACAAAATATTCAAAACCACCTCTTTCCTGGACAGACATAGGACCACACAGATCAGAATGAACCAATTCTAACACTTCTTTGACTCTATACCCCTTGGCCTTGAAAGACCTCTTGGTCATTTTACCTTCCAAGCAAGATTCACAAGTTGGAAAATTTTCCAACTCTAATGAACCCAAAAGTCCATCGGCTATAAGCCTCTGAATCCTACTTAAGTTAATATGACCAAATCTTAGATGCCAAAGATATGCTTGGTTCATTTCCGAAGGTTCTTTTCTCTTATTTGAGTTAGAAGATGTGTTATTAATTTCCATATTATGCTTTGTGAGAGAAATTGGATTTAAAGTATACAAATTGCCAACTAATGCACCAGAACAGATAATCACTTTATTTCTCTTAATAACTACATCGTTACTAAAGGAAACTGAATATCCATCCAAAAACAGTTTAGAAACTGAAATTAAATTCTTTCTAAAACTGGGTACATAAAGATAATTTCTTAAAACCAAATTTCTATTTCTATTAAAAGATAAGTAGACGTCTCCCACTGCAACAGCCGCCACCTTAGTAGCATTGCCCATGTAGACTGTAATCTCTCCTTCAGTTAGTCGTCGGGTTTCCTGGAACCCCTGCAAGGAATTGCAGACATGATCAGTGGCTCCCGTATCTACACACCAGGTGCTGGTAGATAACACCGCTAAACATGTTTCAACAACTAGAGCATGAGATATACATTTGTTGTTTTGATTCCTACGAGGACAGTCCGCCTTCCAATGCCCTGACTGCTTACAGATGAAGCACTTGCCCTTCGGCTTCTTCATTCTAGCTTTAGGTCCTGTACTCTGAGATTTATTCACTTTCTTTGCTGAGCTAACTTGTTTCATCTTCTTCTTTCCTTTCGGTTTAGAAGTAGAACCATTTTCAGCATAGTGAATATGAGAATTATGACGGAACAAACCTTCTACTGCCTGAAGTTCTGTCAGTAATTCTGTGAATGAATATACCCTTTTATTCATATTGTAATTCAGGCGGAATTGCTCAAAACTTCTAGGTAGTGTTTGGAAGATCATATCGATCTGGGTTTCCCCATCAATTTCTCCTCCAAGGATTTGTATTTCATTTAGATAAGCCATCATCTTTAGGATATGATCCCTCACGGGAGTACCCTCTTGCATAGTGGCTGTCATTATCTTTCTCATGGCTTCTTGTCTAGAAGCCCGATCCTGATGATCAAAGAGTTCCTTGAGATTGTTCATAATATCATAAGCTGTTGGTAAATCTTGATGCTGATGTTGCAATACATTTGACATTGAAGCCAAAATGTAACACCGCGCCATCTCATCTGCTTTTACCCATTTCCTATGATATTCAATCTCCTCTTGGGTAGATTCACCAGTGGGTGCATCAGGGCAAGGCTCAGTCAGTACAAACTTATAGCTTTCAGCAGTAAGAACAATGTCCAGGTTCCTTTTCCAATCTATGTAGTTAGGACCAATAAGTCTATTCTCTTTTAGTATGATGGCCAGTGGGTTGAAAGTCATCCTAAGAATCACAAATAACTTTTGGTCAGAACTCTAAATTTAGAATAATATTGATTCCTCAAACAATACTATTTTAAATTAACCAACACCTCAAAACACCGAGAATTTTGTATGCCACGATAGTGTGGACGTATACAAATTCAACATTTGTAAAAGGAGAGTTTAACCCATTAATTTTATTATCTTGTCAACCTAACTTTTTGACAAATAAAATTAATAGTTGGTTTCCTTTGGTCACACGAATAATAGCAGTGACTCCGATGGGGAGGATACTATTAGACATGCCTAAGTGTATACCATTACTTGACACTAAGTCCATTAATAAGATTGTGCCCCTTCCGATGGAGAAGATCACACGCTCTTAATTAACTTCCTATAGTCATCCTAAATGGAAGTTTGTTCTAGTGATCCACAAACAAGCTCATCCGATATGGAGGAAGGCACTCAGAGCCAACGCGCAAGCTTGTCTGCATCACTTACAAACCAGTAATGGAGACCGTGGAATTTATTTAAAATCCCTCTCCCACTTAGTTATTTAAAAATGAGGAATTTTAACTATGCTAGCCTACTTAACATGCATACTAACAAGCACACACAGTCACAACATAAAAAGCAATAAATAGAAAAACTAATTTTCAACTATTATGGCTTTTATCTATTGCTGTCATCCGTGTGTCGCCAACTCTAGCTGCTGCCATCTTTGGTCACCGCCACCGGGTCTAGATGTCACATCCATCTTGCTCCTTGTTCCACTGCGTCTCTGGTCCTCAAAAAGTTCCACGCCTTGCAAGATTCGATCCGCGACATAAATAGAATTTTACATTTTTCAATCCTATATTCCTCGAAGGAATGTACATGTAAACTAGATCGAACATAAAATAAAAATTTACATCCATCAATCCTATATTCCATAAAAGGAATGTACATGTAACTAGATCAAAAATAAAATCCTAATAAAACTAAATACAGCTCCTGCTGTATTTTATAATACAATCATGCACACACATAAATGCCCTTGACATGTCCAAGGGTCCAATCACACACATAAAAACTATAAGCCATAATAGTTGGATCCTGCATCCACAAAGTTAGCACATCCTACTATTAACCTGCCTAAATTATGTATGACATGTGCATAATTAAACCAATACCAAATACACAGAGGCAAAACCCTAGCTCTGATACCACTTGTTGGTTGCTACTCGGAAAACCTAATAGTTCCACTGTACAAAAATTTTGTACAAAAGTTTGAACCTTTTCCTAGCTACCATGTGTTCTTTTAAATTAAACTTGGATCGCCTGCGGAACTTAACACGTTTGATCCAAAGTTTAATCTATTTGTTCTTTTAGGTTAAGACTTGGATCTCCTGCGAAACTTAACACGTTCGATCCAAATCACCTAGGTTATTAATTTCATTAAATATCAATTTCAAAAATTGGCTTCCAGGACTGCATGGTGAGGCACATGGCCTTCTTGGATATGGGAACAACCACCACCGCCTAGACAAAGCCTTTTAAGGAAAGTTAATATTTAATTTCCTTAAATAACTTAGGTCAACCGAAAAGAACAATTAAATCACAAGGAAAAGAAAAAGAAAAGAACACAACATCGAAAATAAATTCGAAATACTAGAATCACATGCCTCTTGTATTTGGTATTTTTACATGAAGATAAAACTAGTATGATGCGGAAATTAAATACTAGTATACATTTTCTTTTGCAAGTAAAAACCTCTAGGTCTTCTACCGTATTCCTCTTCTAACCTCGGACGTTGTGTGGGCAACGATCTTCCGAGATGAGAAACCACCAAAGCACCTTCTTCTCCTCCTTGCAAGGTTCAGCCACAACAAGAGCTTCTCCAAGGATGAAGAGAAACCACCACCAATACTCTAAGGGATACAAGCTTTCTCTCCTTCTTCTCCAAGCTAGAATCCGGCCACCACTTGATCTCCAAGAAGATGTGAGGTTCGGCCACAAGGATGGAGAGAAGAGAAAGGATGAGGCCGGCCACACCAAAGAAGAAACGAGGGAGAAGAATAATAAAAGTTGTATGTCATGAGGGCACCCCAACCCCCTCTTTTATAATTCTTAGCTTTGGTAAATAAGGAAATTTAATTACAATAAAATTTCCTTAATTTTCCTTGACATGAATTAATTAAGAAAAATTAAACAAAATTTCCTAAACATTCTGTAGGACCGTGATCGTTCGATAGAGGGGGGGGTGAATATCGATTCGAAAATATCGAGTATAAACTGTTAGTTAGAGCTCTAGAGCCAATCATTTGATGATTGTAAGGACTCATTGTATCATATTCTTGTATATATATATTAAGGCATTTGGTTTTTGGTTATTATTCTTATTTGTATTAGTGCCAGATAAAATAAGTATAGTAACGTCCTTGAGTAGAATGTTCTTACCTATATCAATCGATTGGTTGAATCGATAGTGAGATGATATAGGGAACACTACTCTAAATCATTCCTAGTCGAGTATTAACATTCAGGGATGATGTTAATACAATAAGACTAGCATGTAGGTCAGCTCGATGACTTGATCTCACAAGTCATGGATATAGAGATATCAAGCTGACACATGGGTATGCATTAGAGAATGTATACTGAATGACCTGCCATGAGAAAGTATCATGGATCGTTATATGAGTGTCATATACTTTCTCATGTGGCTATTAGTATGACTATTAGTCCTTTGACCTGAAGTCACCATGGATCCCTACATAAGGAGTTATGTACTTTGGTTTCGTCAAACGTCATCCGTAACAGGGTGGACTATAAAGGCGATTACTGGGTATGTAACAAATTATGCAGAGGGATGTGAGTAATGTAGATGGGATCTATCCCTCCCATATGACGGGAGCGACATCAATATTCTTGATAGAGTTAGACCACTAAGTGCATGGCCATGCCCAAATGAGTCAACATGAGATGTTGAGCTCATTTGATCGAGTGAGTCTACTTGGAGTTCAAGATTTAGATTGATTAGAGGATGACACGGTCTATGCCTCACATTGATCAATCTAGATGTCTAGGATGGAAGGACAATGTCACATATTGTGAGGAGTCACAATTAGTAGTCACAAGGTGATGTTGGATCTCAACATTCTTGTAACTTGGGTAGTAATGATGTATTGCTAGATACCGCTCATTATTTATGCTTCTAAATGAGTTTAGGGGCATTGCCAACGTTACAAGAACCTATTGGGTCACACACAAAGAACATGTGGATGGAGATTAGGTTCATATGATGAACCAAGAGGATTAGATTCATTTGATGAATCAAATTGGATTAAGAGTAATCCAAATTGGGCTAATTGAGTTAGACTCAAGTTGATTCATGTATTTAATGAGTCTAATTTAGATTATGACTCATTAGATCAATTTAATTTAATGAATTAGATTCATTATATTAAGTTGGCTTGAATCAAATGGTTAGATTAGATCAACCATGAGAGAGATTAAGTCAAGTTTGACTTGACTTGAGAGGAAGAGGAAAAATCAAGTTTGACTTGACTTTGCCACATCATATGTGTGACTTGGCATTAAGTGGCCAATGATGATGTGCCACATCATCATAGTTAATACATGATTATGCCACCTAATGGAAGTTACACTTCCTTCTTTGTTTTAATGTGGCCGACCACATTAATGAGAGTAATTACTCTCATTGTGGCCGGCCACTCAAAATGAAGGGAATTGATGTTTTTCATTTAATGGTGATTAACTTCTTCTTCTTCCTCCTTGGGTGGTCTCTCTTCTCTCCATGGTGCTGTTGTCGTGAGGTTCCAAGAGTGGAGAGGGTGATTTGAGTTCCCAAAAGTAGAAAGGGTAAGTGAAGGTCACATAGAAGAGTGTTCTTGGTTTTTATCCTCTCTTCTTTGATCTCCTTTCTTCTTCCATTCCCATCCGAGAGCCCTAGAAAGTGCTAGCACACTTGGGGTCTCTCTTCTCCATCCTTGAGTGCTAGAGAGCACTCCTTGTTCGTGTGGATATCACTAGAGAAGTATCTACCTTGATACTTTGGAGATCCGACACGTACCTTGGACGAGCGGGATTTTGCGAGGGCACGCTTCAAAGGTAAAACTCTCAACACATAGATCTAGGAGTAGATCTAAAGTTTTGAAACTCGTACTCGTATTTATGTTCGGTTTTCCTTGCATGGATCTGTTGGCCTTGGGTGATTCGGGGTTTCCGCGACGCGAAAAGCGGTTTTCGCGGCCCGAAGAACCCAACAGTGGTATCAGAGCCACGTGCAAGGCTTGTACGAGTTTAATTTTTGGTTTTATGAAAACTAAAGTTTCTATAATTTTCTGTAAAATTATGATTTTTGGGTTTTTATGAGTATTTTTCTCGAGTAATCGAAGCACAAGTGTTTAGACACTTATAGGCTTCGGCTATTGGAAAGATTTTTCCAAAACGGCTTCGTTTTGCCCCAAAATTTTTTGGGACAGCGGGCTTGGGTGCCATTAGATCACTTAGGAGCAATTCGCGATGGTTAGATCGCGGGTAGGGGTACTGCCCCTAACCCCGCAACGGGATTTGCTCCGCGATTGCACCCGAAATCGCTAAAAACGAACCCGCCGGGAAGATTTTTCCGAAACGGAAAGGTTTCGTCCCAAATCGTTTTGGGACAGCGAGTTTAGGCGTTGTTGGATCGCAAAGGAACCCTCGCGATGGTTAGATCGCGGGTAGGGGCGCTGCCCCTGGCGTTCCGCGATTGCGCCCGAAACCGCTAAACGGGACCGCCGGGAAATTTTACTCGTAAAAATTGTAAAAAATTAATTTTAAAATTATTGAAAATTATGAAAATGTATAATTTTGAATTATATATTAATTTTGTGATAGTCATGGCCCAAAAACCCAATATGATTGGATTGTGTTGTAATTCATAATACGGCCTGCGTGCCGTTATGTGTTTGCGCGTGTTGTATGTTTTTATTTTTTTATTTTTTTTTTCGCGACCTGCGCGTCGTGCCTATCTCATATATTCTGGTTGTAAATTAGATTTAGACTTGAATGTAATTCGAGTTTCAAATTATAATGTACAAATTGGAGCGGTGGAGGGTCCACACGAGACGGAGTTCCGAGGCGGGCACGAGCAACACAAGGTGGTCAAAGGGAGGAGCTTGGAGAAGCTGTTGACCCTAGGTTGACCAGTCGATCTTCTCATTGGCTTGAGAAGATCGTAGTAGGGCCATGACTAAATCACAAATAGATTAATTAGTTAATTTCTTATGTATATGATGCATGTTTAATAAGTAATTAATTAATTAGTGCCTTACGATTAGATTAGATCTAAGTCGTCCACATGATGCACCCTTGCGATTAGATTAGATCTAAGTCGTGCACAAGATGCATCTTTTTCGATTAGATTAGATCTCGATCGAACCAACTCTAAATGCCTAACCGTGCTGTGATACCTATCATTACCTCGATCACATGTATTGTTGAATCTGCCAAAGCAGAGCAATACATATTATCTTGGTAGGGTACGGAGGGACAATCTTGGTCCCGCCTATCAACGCATGGGTGAATACAAACTCAATTAGATTGAGTATTCCTAGTTGCTCGGTTAGATCGAGTCAACTATAGGCATTCTTCCAACGGTTGGAAAAGATAGGTCAAAATCACATCTATATTAACTCTCGGGCGTATTAGCCAAAGCTAACACGAGTTTTAATATAAATACGGATATTGATTTTATAAACAAGAGTTGCATAGAGATGTAATTGGTAATCATTATCTATCGATCATACTAAGCCTTGGGCGTATTAGCCAAAGCTAACTCAAGGGTTAGTATGATGTGGTTCTTGTCCCACAAGAATTATAGAATTCAGTGGGAGCATCATTTAATTAAAGGCCTAATTAAATAATTTTAAAAAGAATATGATATTTATTTCTGCAAATTTTCTGTTGTAGATAACCATGACGTCGAATACGAACTCTTTCTCCCTGCGTTCTGTCCTTAAGAAGGACAAGCTCAACGGAGCAAATTTCCTGGACTGGTACAGGAACCTGAGAATAGTTCTCACTCATGAACGTAAACTGTACGTTCTGGAGCAGCCTATTCCGGAGGCTCCTCCTGCCACTGCCACGCGAGCTGACCGGGATGCTTACAAGAAGCATCAAGATAACGCATTAGATGTGTCCTGTCTAATGCTCGCAACCATGAACTCTGAGCTTCAAAAGCAACATGAGTTGATGTGTGCTTACGATATGGTTGAACATCTTCATCAACTATATCAAGCACAAGCAGGGCACTGGAAGAGGAACTTCACAGGATACCTGGAAGATCTTAACAAGAAGAGAAATAAGATTTCTACTTCAGGTATAAATGTTATAGAAGTCAACATCTCTATTTCTTCGTTGTGGGTATTAGATACCGGATGTGCTTCGCATATTTGTACTAATGTACAAGCACTAAGAAATAGCAGAGCATTGACAAAGGGCGAGATAGACCTACGAGTAGGCAATGGAGCACGGGTTGCTACTGTTGTTGTAGGGACTTATTTTCTATCTCTGCCCTCTGGGCTTATACTAGAGTTAGACGATTGTTGTTATGTGCCTGCATTGACTAAGAACATTATATCAGTTTCTTGTTTGGACAAGAAAGGATTCTCGTTTATAATAAAGAACAAATGTTGTTCTGTCTATTTAAACGATATGTTCTATTGTAGTGCACCTCTGATGAACGGACTCTATATTCTAGACCTTGAGAGCTCTATCTATAACGTTAGTACCAAGAGGTTCAAATCGAACGATATGAACCGCACCTATCTCTGGCACTGTCGCTTAGGTCATATAAATGACAAGCGTTTATCCCAGCTCCATAAGGATGGTTTGCTGGACTCATTTGATTTTGAATCATATGAGATATGCAAGTCATGCCTACGAGGCAAGATGACCAAGACTCCCTTTAGTGGACACAGCGAGAGAGCAACTGATTTGTTAGAACTCATACATAGTGATGTATGTGGCCCTTTCAATGTTGCTGCTAGAGGCGGTTATAGGTACTTCATTACATTTACTGATGATTTCAGTAGATATGGTTATGTGTACTTGATGACACATAAGTCTGAATCCTTTGAAAAGTTCAAAGAATTCAAGAATGAAGTACAGAACTAGCTTGGCAAGAGTATTAAAATACTTTGATCAGATCGAGGTGGTGAATACTTAAGCCATGAGTTTCATGACTATTTAGCTGAGTGTGGGATTCTATCCCAACTCACTCCTCCTGGAACACCACAGTGGAATGGTGTATCCGAAAGGAGGAATCGTACTCTATTAGATATGGTACGATCTATGATGAGTCACACAGATCTTCCGACATACCTTTGGGGCTATGCTCTAGACACGACAGCTTTTATACTCAACCGAGTTCCATCAAAGGCCGTGATAAAGACACCATATAGGATATGGACTGGGAGAGATGCCCAGGTGTCTTTCATGAGGATTTGGGGTTGTGAGGCTTACGTTAGACGTCAAGTCTCAGACAAGTTAGGATCCAAATCCGACAAGTGCTACTTTATTGGATATCCCAAGGAAACTAAGGGATATTACTTCTACATTCCCAGTCAGCACAAGGTAGTTGTGGTAAAGACTGGGGTCTTTCTAGAAAGGGACTTTGTTTCTAGAAAGACTAGTGGGAGCGCGTTCGATCTTGAAGAAGTTCAAGATGCGAACAATAGCACTGATGCCTCGATGGAAGTTGAACTGGAACCACAAAGTGTTGTGGATGATGTTGTTCCACAAAGAGTTGAGGAACAACAACCAGTTCAAGTAGACATACCTCTTCGCAGGTCTGATAGGGTACGTCGTCAGCCTGAGAGATACTCATTTCTCTTGGCTGACCATAATGACATTGTGCTCATAGAGGATGAGCCTACCACCTATCAGGAAGCTGTGATGAGACCAGATTCCGAGAAATGGCTAGAGGCCATGAGATCCGAAATGGAATCCATGTACACCAACCAAGTATGGACTTTGGTTGATCCACCTGAAGGGGTAAAACGCATTGGGTGCAAGTGGGTCTTTAAGAGAAAGACTGACATGGATGGACTTATCTATAAGGGTCGCTTGGTAGCTAAAGGTTTCAAGAAGATTCATGGTATTGACTATGATGAAACCTTTTCTCCAGTAGCTATGTTTAAGTCCATTCGGATCATGCTTGCTATTGCAGCCTACCATGACTATGAGATATGGCAGATGGATGTCAAAACCGCGTTTCTGAATGGAAACCTACTCGAGGATGTGTACATGACACAACCTGAGGGTTTTGTAGATCCACAGCATACTAGTAGAGTATGCAAGCTGCATAGATCCATATATGGACTAACGCAAGCATCTCGGAGCTGGAATCTTCGATTCGATGATGCAATCAAACAGTTTGGTTTCATCAAGAACGAAGATGAACCTTGTGTCTACAAGAAGGTTGTAGGGGATATAGTTGTCTTCCTCATATTGTATGTGGATGACATACTACTCATTGGGAAGGACATCCCTATGCTTCAGTCTGTCAAGACCTGGCTAGGGAGTTGCTTCTCAATGAAGGACTTAGGTGAGGCATCCCGCATTCTAGGGATACAGATCTATAGAGATAGATCTAAGAGATTGCTTGGCCTAAGTCAGAGTATATACATTGACAAGATACTCCTACGGTTTGCCATGCAGAACTCCAAGAAGAGATTTCTGCCGATGTCACATGGCGTGAGTCTTTCGAAGACACAAGGTCCCACTTCTAGAGAGGAGAGAGACCGCATGAATCAGATCCCTTATGCCTCAGCCATAGGATCGATCATGTACGTCATGCTATGTACTCGACCTGATGTCTCGTATGTTTTGAGCATGACGAGCAGATAGTCAGATCGGTGAAAGTCTTTGGATAGCGGTCAAGAATATTCTTAAGTACTTAAGAAGGACTAAAGAATATTTTTGATATATGGAGGCAATGATGAGCTAGTAAAGGGTTACAGTGGCGCTAGCTTCCGAGCCACCGGACGATTATCGATCGCGATCGTGGTTCGTATTTTGCATTAATGGTGGTGTCGGTGGAAGAGTTCAAGCGGGATCGATGGCGATTCTACGAGGAGTATATTCTTGCATCGGAGAAAGGAGGCGGTTGGATCCGAGTTTATCACTAAACTTGGGTGGTTCCTAGCATCGCCCCCTTGAGCTCTATTGTGACAACAATGGAGCTATAGCCAGCGAAGGAACCTCGCTCACACCAGCGGACCAAGCACATACTACGGCGCTTCCATCTCATTCGAGAGATTATCGATAGAGGAGATGTGAAGATTTGCAGAGTACCTACAGAGGCTAACATCGCAGATCCCTTGACCAAGGCTTTGGCACAGAGAAAGCATGATGGTCACACTAGGTCATTAGGCCTTAGAGCCTATACTGATTGACACTAGTGCTAGTGGGAGATTGTTAGTTAGAGCCCTAGAGCCAATCATTTGATGATTGTAAGGACTCATTGTATCATATTCTTGTATATATATTAAGGCATTTGGTTTTTGGTAATTATGCTTATTTATATTAGTGCCAGATAAAATAAGTATAGTAACGTCCTTGAGTAGAAGGTTCTTATCTATATCAATCGATTGGTTGAATCGATAGTGAGATGATATAGGGAACACTACTCTAAATCATTCCTAGTCGAGTATTAACATTCAGGGATGATGTTAATATAATAAGACTAGCATGTAGGTCAGCTCGATGACTCGATCTCACAAGTCATGGATATAGAGATATCAAGCTGACACATGGGTATGCATTAGAGAATGTATACTGAATGACCCGCCATGAGAAAGTATCATGGATCGTTATATGAGTGTCATATACTTTCTCATGTGGCTATTAGTATGACTATTAGTCCTTTGACCTGAAGTCACCATGGATCCCTACATAAGGAGTTATGTACTTTGGTTTCGTCAAACGTCACCCGTAACAGGGTGGACTATAAAGGCGATTACTGGGTATGTAACAAATTATGCAGAGGGATGTGAGTGATGTAGATGGGATCTATCCCTCCCATATGACGGGAGCGACATCAATATTCTTGATATATTCTTGATAGAGTTAGACCACTAAGTGCATGGCCATGCCCAAATGAGTCAACATGAGATGTTGAGCTCATTTGATCGAGTGAGTCTACTTGGAGTTCAAGATTTAGATTGATTAGAGGATGACACGGTCTATGCCTCACATTGATCAATCTAGATGTCTAGGATGGAAGGACAATGTCACATATTGTGAGGAGTCACAATTAGTAGTCACAAGGTGATGTTGGATCTCAACATTCTTGTAACTTGGGTAGTAATGATGTATTGCTAGATACCGCTCATTATTTATGCTTCTAAATGAGTTTAGGGGCATTGCCAACGTTACAAGAACCTATTGGGTCACACACAAAGAACATGTGGATGGAGATTAGGTTCATATGATGAACAAAGAGGATTAGATTCATTTGATGAATCAAATTGGATTAAGAGTAATCCAAATTGGGCTAATTGAGTTAGACTCAAGTTGATTCATGTATTTAATGAGTCTAATTTAGATTATGACTCATTAGATCAATTTAATTTAATGAATTAGATTCATTATATTAAGTTGGCTTGAATCAAATGGTTAGATTAGATCAACCATGAGAGAGATTAAGTCAAGTTTGACTTGACTTGAGAGGAAGAGGAAAAATCAAGTTTGACTTGACTTTGCCACATCATATGTGTGACTTGACATTAAGTGGCCAATGATGATGTGCCACATCATCATAGTTAATACATGATTATGCCACCTAATGGAAGTTACACTTCCTTCTTTGTTTTAATGTGGCCGACCACATTAATGAGAGTAATTACTCTCATTGTGGCCGGCCACTCAAAATGAAGGGAATTGATGTTTTTCATTTAATGGTGATTAACTCCTTCTTCTTCCTCCTTGGGTGGTCTCTCTTCTCTCCATGGTGCTGTTGTCGTGAGGTTCCAAGAGTGGAGAGGGTGATTTGAGTTCCCAAAAGTAGAAAGGGTAAGTGAAGGTCACATAGAAGAGTGTTCTTGGTTTTTATCCTCTCTTCTTTGATCTCCTTTCTTCTTCCATTCCCATCCGAGAGCCCTAGAAAGTGCTAGCACACTTGGGGTCTCTCTTCTCCATCCTTGAGTGCTAGAGAGCACTCCTTGTTCGTGTGGATATCACTAGAGAAGTATCTACCTTGATACTTTGGAGATCCGACACGTACCTTGGACGAGCGGGATTTTGCGAGGGCACGCTTCAAAGGTAAAACTCTCAACACATAGATCTAGGAGTAGATCTAAAGTTTTGAAACTCGTACTCATATTTGTGTTCGGTTTTCCTTGCATGGATCCGTTGGCCTTGGGTGATTCGGGGTTTCCGCGACGCGAAAAGCGGTTTTCGCGGCCCGAAGAACCCAACATAAACGCAGCGGAAAAGTAAAGTAGACACAGTCTTTTTTACTTCGTTCGGAGCCTGTGACGACTCCTACTCGAAGGCCCGTACTCCTTGAGTACTTTCGTTGGGCAATTCACTAGCAATTCGGATAATTACAATCTAAGTACAAAAAGATGCTAATGAAAAGAAAAACAAAGCTGTACCGACAGACAAGGAATTTAAAAGAGCGGGATCGTGTCGTCGGAGCTTTGTGAGCGTCGTTGGAGCGTAGAGCAGCAGAGCGAGTAATCTCAGAGTTCTCAGATGTGAAACAGATGATTGATTATGAAGCTCCTGCCTGGGGCTTCTTTTATATGTTGCTCCGGGCGCCTGGATCCCTTCCGGGCGCCTGGAATGTGACGTAACTGCTCAAACCAAGATGCTCCACGTGGCGACGACTTGGCCTGGATATAATTTGCTTCCGGGCGCCCGGACCACTTTGTTCCAGAAAACTCCCTTTTCCTGCAAAACAAAGTTAGTCCGAGGCAATATATATCCTGCAAAACAGATTGTTAGCATATTTTATAATAGTATGAATTAGTACAAATAGTATGACTTAGATTCCGTCTTTCCGAGACCGGAATCTAGTCACGATCTCGACTTAGACATCCGAAATGGATCTAAGCCGGATCGACGCCTAATGTTCCCTTCCCGGCCAAGTCACTCCCCTCCGTGACTTACCTCACTTACCGCCGACGTCCGGTCAGCCCTTCGACCCGTCGGACTTCTCCAGCTATCCGGTCAGCCGTCGACCTGTCTTCTTGCCAAGCGTCCGGTCAGCCCGTCGACCCGCTTGGGCTTCTCGCCAGCTATCCGGTCAGCCCGTCGACCTAGCTGGACTTCGTGCCAGACATCCGGTCAGCCCGTTGACCTGTCTGGACTTCTCCTGCACACTCTATCAAAGTGTCAGATAACAACAAAACTAACTTAACCTATTTTTCATTCATCAAAACCTGGGTTAGACCGTTAGTGCTACCCGCACCAACAATCTCCCCCTTTTTGATGGAATGACAACCTGGTTAAGTTTGTGAAAGGACTCAAAAATAAATAAAACAGGTACATCGGTTTTAAAGTTAGTTTTAGTGTTTTCAATTTGGTTTAGCTAACTTAACCACCTAACCCTCCCCCTTTGGCATTCATAAAAAAAAATAAGCAAGGGTAAACAATCATAGTGTAGAGTTACTGTAAAAAGTAATCAAATTAAAAAAACAGTTAATTTTGAAAAATATCTAAGTTTGGTTCAAAATTCAAAGATAAAAGTACAATTTTTAACACCAAGTTAAAAAAATAGTCAAGTTGACTTGGGGGAGACAAGTTGAATTTTAAAAAGTATAAATTTAAAGTTAATCAGGTTTAACTTTTCAAGCGTGTAAAATTTTTCAAATCAGGTTTTTCAAATTTACTTTTCAAGTTTAAGTAACATTTACTTTTCAAAAGGTAAATTCTAATTTTCAAATTCTAATTTTCAAACACTAAGGTGAATCTTGTTTTCAAATTTGATTTTTCAAAACAAAGCAAAAATTAAACAAGTAAGATTAATTTTTCAAGAAGTAAAATTTTGGCCAAACTAAATTAGTAAGGCTAATTTGATAAAAGCTAAGTTTGGAAAGTTTAATTTTCAAGCATATGTTACAAAACTGAATTTGTAATATTCAATTTTTAAAATCAGGTTTTTAAAAATTAGGTGGGATTAAACTTCCAATTTTTTAAACACTTAGTTAAATTTAACTTTTTGAAAACTGGTGTTCAAAAATAAGTTAGTTTTAAAATAGATGTACAAAAGCATTTATCAAACACACAACATTTTAATTAATTTCTCCCCCTGAACTTGATACTTAAAATTAAACAGCTGTCTAACCAATTAGGTACTAACTAACTATCAGAAGATAGCAGCTTTCACTTGGTTAGTCAGATTAAGTTGATTATTAGCAGTCAGTGTTTGCCTTGCCTGATGAACTTAATCTGATTACTGTCTGATTTGTATTTAACGTCCAGACTTATGCTGATGCACTGAAATAAGCATCTTAAGTCCAGACAGTTGGCCTATGCATCTCACCCCTTTCTATGTTTGTCAAACACAAGCAAGGTAAACCTAAGGTGTTGGTGAGATGCTCAAAAACTAGTCCTATGGGTACATGCTTTCTAAGGATTCAAAAACTAGTCTAAGGCCAAAACTGTTTTTGAAAATCTAAAAATGGAAAGTTTTGAAAAATAAACAAACAAACAGGTTTAACTTATAATTTGAAAACAATTATTTTTGAAAACGATTTTGAAAAATCCTAGTCTATTAAGCACATCCCTAATTTTCGACGTAAGTTGCTAAATTCACTTTTAGGGAGTGGTTTTGTGAAAATATCAGCTAAATTTGATTTGGACTCAATGTATTTGAGTTTAATATCACCTTTAGTAACATGATCTCTGATAAAGTGGTGCCTAATTTCAATATGTTTGGTTCTTGAATGATGCACAGGGTTCTTGGTTAAGTTAATTGAACTTATATTGTCAATTAATACTTTTACATTTGTGATATTTAAGTTGAAATCTTTTAGAGTATGCATCATCCATAATAATTGTGCAACACATTCGCCTATAGCTATGTATTCTGACTCAGTTGTAGATAGAGCAACACAATGTTGCTTTCTACTAAACCAGCTGACAAGTGATGAACCTAATAATTGGCATCCACCACTTGTGCTTTTGCGGTCTAATTTACATCCAGCATAATCTGAGTCAGAATACCCTATTAGTTCAAAATTATTTGTCCTAGGATACCAAATTCCTACATTTGTTGTTCCCTTAAGATATCTAAAAATTCTTTTAACTTGTGTCAAATGGGATTCCTTAGCACAAGTCTGGTATCTAGCACACATACTAACTGCAAATAAAATATCAGGTCGGCTTGCAGTTAAGTACAGTAGGCTACCTATTGCACTCCTATAATATTTTAAATCAACTGGTTTTCCATTTGGGTCATTGTCTAAGATTGTGTTTACTGCCATAGGTGTTTTTATTTGTTTTGTATTTTCCATTCCGAATTTTTTAAGTAATTCTTTAGTGTATTTGTGTTGATAAATATAATTTCCTTCATTTGTTTGTTTGATTTGTAATCCTAAGAAATAAGTTAATTTTCCTACTAAGCTCATTTCAAATTCTTTTTCCATTAAATTAATAAATTCTTCTAAAAAATCTGAATTTGTTGAACCAAATATTATATCATCTACATATATTTGTGCAATAAATATGTCTGTATTTAATGATTTAACAAACAAAGTTGGGTCAATTTGACCTTGGTTGAATCCTTTAGATGTTAAGTAAGATGTTAGCCTTTCATACCATGCCCTGGGTGCTTGTTTAAGTCCATATAATGCTTTCTTTAACTTAAAAACATAATCAGGGTGTTCTAGACTTTCAAACCCAGGAGGCTGACCTACATAAACTTCTTCTTTAATTAGTCCATTAAGAAAGGCAGACTTAACATCCATTTGGTATAGTTTGAATCCCTTATGGGCTGCATAACTTAGTAACATTCTAATGGATTCTAATCTGGCTACTGGGGCATAGGTCTCATCATAGTCAAGTCCTTCAACTTGACTAAACCCTTTGGCAACTAGCCTAGCCTTATTTCTAGTAATTTCCCCAGTTTCACTTAATTTGTTTCTAAATACCCATTTTGTTTCTATTATTTTCTTATTCTTAGGTGGTGGTACTAGGTCCCAAACTTCATTACGTTCAAATTGGGCTAGTTCTTCTTGCATAGCTATAATCCAGTCTGGGTCTAGTAGGGATTCATCCATAGTTTTGGGTTCTATTTTTGAAATCAGGGAGATTTGACTCAAGTTCCTAAAAGATGATCTGGTTTGAACCCTTAGGTCTGGGTCACCAATTATTTGATCAGTTGGATGATTGGGATTTACTCTTATAGTTCCAGGGGGTTCATTTTCTTGATGTTGTTCCTCTTCTTCATGACTTAGAGTTTGGTTGGTTTCTGGAACAAATTCAGGTGGTTGTGTAAGTTCTAAGTTTTGGTTAGTTTCTTCAAATTTTACATTAGTAGTTTCTTCAATTTTTAAGGTAACCTTATTATAAATTCTATAGCCTTTACTATTTAGAGAATATCCTACAAAAATTCCATTTTCTACTTTAGAGGTGAATTTTCCTAAATGTTCTCTAGTATTTAGGATGAAGGCTGGACACCCAAATACTTTAAAATATTTTATGTTAGGTTGTTTGTTATAAAATATTTCAAAGAAGGTTTTATTATGTCTTTTATTTAATGTTGTTCTATTTTGCACATAGCAGGCTGTGCTAACAGCTTCTGCTCAGAAATATTTAGGTAGGTTATATTCATTTAACATGGTTCTAGAGGCTTCTAGTAAGGTTCTATTTTTTCTTTCTACAATTCCATTTTGTTGGGGGGTTTTAGGACATGAAAATTCGTGATGGTAGCCATTTTCAAGACAGAATTTGTTAAAATTATGATTTTTAAATTCTCCCCCATTGTCACTCCTAATTCTTTTAATTTTAATATCTTTTTCGTTTTCAATTTGTTTGCAGAAATTTATAAAGATTTCAAAAGTTTCATCTTTATGTTTTAAGAATTTTACCCAAGTAAATCTAGAATAATCATCTATAATTACTAAACAATATAAGTTTCCATTTATAGATTTGACTCCATGGGAGTCAAAAAGGTCTAAATGTAGAAGTTCTAAAATTGAGTTAGTTTGTGGCTGATTTGTTTGTTTGTGAGTGGATTTAGTTTGTTTACCTTGTTGACAAGCATTACATATGGTTGAATCTAAGTTAGGTAATTTTGGTAAGCCTCTCACAAGTCCATTTAGTTTACTTATATTTCTAAAGTTGGTGTGAGACATCCTCCTATGCCATAACCAAGTTTCTTCTTTTTGTGTTAAATAACACTTAATGGAAGAAGTGGTTAAGTTGATGGCATAGATGTTGTCTTTTCTAAAACCTTTTAGGCTTATGGTAGGATTATCTAGATGTTTGATTAAACATTCTGTGGATAGAAATTTAACCTTATACCTAGTATCACACAGTTGACTTATGCTCAGAAGATTATATTTAAAATTTTCAACAAGTAAAACATTTGTAATTATAAAGTCTATTTTTAATTCAATATTACCTATACCAATTATCTTGAGTTTGCCGTTGTTTTCAAAGTCAACTGTTCCTAAGCTTTTGTAAGTGAGTTGAGTGAACTTGGTGTGATCTCCAGTCATATGTTTGGAGCAACCACTGTCCAAAATCCACTTGGTTTCCTACAGTAAGTAGGATTTAACGTTAGTTTTTTTATTTTTGAGCAGACATTATTTAAGTTAATTTTAAGTTTAAAATTGAAATTTTGAATTTAATTTTTAAGTTTAAAATTAAAATTTTGAAATTAATTTTAAAGTTTTAAAATTAAAATTTTGAAATTAATTTTTAAGTTTAAAATTGAAATTTTGAATTTAATTTTTAAGTTTAAAATTAAAGTTTTGAAATTAATTTTTAAGTTTTAAAATTAAAATTTTGAAATTAATTTTTTAGTTTTAAAATTAAAATTTTGAAATTAATTTTTAAGTTTTTAAAATTAAAATTTTGAAATTAATTTTTAAGTTTTAAAATTAAAATTTTGAAATTAATTTTTAAGTTTTAAAATTAATATTTTGAAATTAATTTTTAAGTTTTAAGATTAAAATTTTGAAATTAATTTTTATGTTTAAAATTGAAATTTTGAATTTAATTTTTAAGTTTAAAATTGAAATTTTGAATTTAATTTTTAAGTTTTTTAAAATTAAAATTTTGAAATTAATTTTTAAGTTTTAAAATTAAAATTTTGAAATTAATTTTTAAGTTTAAAATTAAAATTTTGAAATTAATTTTTAAGTTTTTTTTTTTAAAAAAAATTAAAGCCTTATTCATCTCACCCGATTTATATTATCAATCAGGGAATCCTATGATTTTGCGAGATGAAATTGGATTTTTAATTATGGAGTTTTGGTTTAACTTGTGTTAGATTCAGATTTAGCTTTGGTCTCCACAAATAGGCATTCTTCGGATAAACTTCTAAGCTTGGTGAGTCACATGGACGTCATTAGTAGTAACCAACCTTTCGAGGTTTTCCGAATAGTCCTATCCACGGAGCTTAGTACTAAATCTTGGTCTAACTGGTTAGGATTCATTTAAGGGTAGCTTCGGTCAGTTCCACTTGGCCAAATGCACCAGATCGAATCCATATCTTTCTAGACATGCGATGCCCAAGTTTTCCTAACGTACTATCATCCAAAAACTTCACCAGTACCATGATTCAAGTTAAACTTGGTCTCTTTTTAACTAATCCTAATTACCCTGCCGGGTTAGTTAATTTTGGGTTACCCTGTCGGGTAAGTTAGTTTTGGAGGTGCCAGCTATTCTGGAGCCTCCCCCTGAATTATTGCCCATTAATTTAAATTTTGGTTTTAGGTTTGTGTCGATTCCTTTTATAGTTATGGTTAACTTGATGATAATTTTGTTGATTTTTAAAGTGTTTAAATTTTGAATTTGATTTAGGTTTGTATTTTGGATTTTGGTTTGGTTTATTCGATTTTATATAATGTATTTTTTCTTTAGGTATATAATATTGATTAAGTCCTATTTGCGTGGTTAAGCACGCTTTCGGAACCCAAGCTAGATTGGTTGATTTGTATTGGGTTATTAATGATTTGAAGGTCTTATTTGAATTCGACTTATATCCTAGTCCGGTTTTATTATAGCATGCTTTTTGATTATTTAGGATTAAGTCTAGATTTTTTGATCTTGTTGTGAATTTTTCTAACATTTCTTTTAAATTGTTAATCTCACTTTTTAATGATAAATTCTCCTCCTCAAGTGTTAGATCTTGAGTTGGATTTGAATTTTTGATTTGTTCCTTGAGGTTTTGATTTTCCTCAAGAAGTGATTTGTTTTCATTTTCTATTTAAATTAATTTACTATTTAAACAGGAAATAATTCTAAAGAATTTTTTGTTTAAATTAAAATATACCTCATTCGGGCCTTCGGAAATGAGTACGGACTCGTGGCTTGTTTCGGGTTCAGACCCGTTGTCATCTTCCGACTGTCTTACATTTGACCGCGGGCCATCGAGGTGGCTCACGATGTGTCCGCTCTTCTTGATTCGTCAGGAGTCCCACGTTGCTTTGAGGGCCTTCTTTTGGTTGGTTTCGGTTTGTCGAACTTGATTTTGGGCATTCGTTCTTGTAGTGTCCCTTTTTGTTGCAGTAGTAGCAAGTCACTTTGTTCTGAGGGAGAACTGATCTTTTGAAGGTCCTTTTTGCTGAAGCTCCTTTTTTTCTTGGTGAACATTTTTCTTACCAAGTTCACCAGGTGTTCTTCGTCTTCGGAGTCTTGGTCGGAGTCTTCTTCATATTCAGGCTTGCTCTTCTTTTCTTTGGAGGAACCTGCAAATAAAGCTATACCTTTCTCGGCTCCAGCATTAGTTTGTTCATGTAATTCTAATTCACAGAAGAGCTCGTCTAATTTTAACTTAGAAAGATTTTTAGAGATTTTGTAGGCATCTACGATTGATGCCCACAAACTATTACGTGGAAAAGCATTTAATGCGTACCTTATTAAGTCTCTATTTTCCATCTGGTGGCCTATCGCATGAAGCCCGTTGAGGATGTCCTTGATCCTCGCGTGGAGCTGATTCGCCGTTTCACCTTCCTGCATTTTTATATTAAAAATTTTATTTAGGAGCAGGTCTCGTTTAGTTACCTTGGCGTCGCTCGTTCCCTCGTGCAGCTCGATCAATTTGTCCCACAGCTCTTTAGCGTTTTTGTGTGGACCGACTCTGTTCAGTTCTTCTCTTGTTAATCCGCACTGTAGAGTGTTGATCGCTTTATTTTGTGTTGATGCCTTTTTCTTCAAATCTGCTGTCCAGTCTTCAGGATTCAGTATATTCCCGGAGTTGTCCGCTGGAATTTTATAGGGTCTCATAACGCTCATCCACTGGTCAAAGTCTGTTTTGAGGTAAACCTCCATGCGCTTCTTCCAGTACGGAAAATCGTCCCCGTTGAAGAGTGGAGGTCGTACTGTGCTGAATCCTTCTTGTTGGGACATCCTGTACACAAAATAACAAAAAAAAAAATATCCCAAGACTTGGTCTTGGATTAGTAGTGCGGGAAGAAAAAATAGTAGAAAAATCTAGATTGGTGTTGCACCAATTTAGATCTAATTGCAACAAAAAATATTAAAAAAAATGATAAACCAATTTGGAATTAAGTGTAAAACTGAAGACAGGAAAAAAAGGAAAAAAAAATTTCACCCCCAGTCTGATTGGTGGTTGCACCAAATCAGAGCGGTACCTGCTCTGATACCACTTGTAGGACCGTGATCGTTCGATAAAGGGGGGGGTGAATATCGATTCGAGAATATCGAGTATAAACGCAGCGGAAAAGTAAAGTAGACACAGTGTTTTTTACTTCGTTCGGAGCCTGTGATGACTCCTACTCGAAGGCCCGTACTCGTTGAGTACTTTCGTTGGGCAATTCACTAGCAATTCGGATAATTATAATTTAAGTACAAAAAGATGCTAATGAAAAGAAAAACAAAGCTGTACCGACAGACAAGGAATTTAAAAGAGCGGGATCGTGTCGTCGGAGCTTTGTGAGCGTCGTTGGAGCGTAGAGCAGCAGAGCGAGTAATCTCAGAGTTCTCAGATGTGAAACAGATGATTGATTATGAAGCTCCTGCCTGGGGCTTCTTTTATATGTTGCTCCGGGCGCCTGGATCCCTTCCGGGCGCCTGGAATGTGACGTAGCTGCTCAAACCGAGATGCTCCACGTGGCGACGACTTGGCCTGGATATAATTTGCTTCCGGGCGCCCGGATCCCCTCCGGGCGCCCGGACCACTTTGTTCCAGAAAACTCCCTTTTCCTGCAAAACAAAGTTAGTCCGAGGCAATATATTGTTAGGATCGATGGTCGCGGCTAGAGAGGGGGGCGTGAATAGCCGACCCCAAATTGCTCGTTTCTTCCTACGATTAGGGTTAGCGCAGCGGAAATAACTAAATAGAAACGCAAAAAGGAAAGATCAAACCTCAAACTCAAACTCGAACTCGACGATGTAACGAGGTTCGGAGATGAAACTCCTACTCCTCGGCGTGTCCGTAAGGTGGACGAAGCCTATCAATCCGTCGGTGGATGAGTCCCCGGAAAACCGGCTAATAAGAACTCCTTCTGGGTGGAGAAACCTCACCACAAACTCTTGCAACAGCAAGATCAGAGTATAAGTACAAGAAGCACAGCAAGATACAAATATAAAGATGAATGTAACAACTCTTGCTTGCCTTCTCGTCGTCGACTGAAATCTGTAGATGAAGCACCAACTTCACAGAATCACAGTAGCAGCTGAAACCAGTCGAAGAAGTCGAGGAAGCTCACGCGAAGCTTCGGAAGTGAGCTTAACAAAGCTCTAGAACAGCAGTAGCAATAACTTGCAGAAGCAAGAAGGAAGAAGAAGAGAAGCAGCCGTCACTGTAGAAGTCCTCAGCCTCTTTTATACCTGCATCCACCTGCGAAGAAGAAGCCAGAAGACAGCAGAGGACAGAAGACCATTGTGAGCCAACGGATAGTTCTGGACCGATCAGGCTTAAGCCTGATCGGTCCAGGGCACCTCTGATCGGTCCTGGGGACCGATCAGGCCCCAGTCTGATCGGTCCCCGGACCGATCCCACCTCTCTGTAAGAGAGGTGGCTGCGTCTCTGATTGATCGTGGAGACCGATCAGACTCCCTGCTGATCGGTCCCCAGACTGATCAGTTCACTCACAAAAAGTTGGCTCAACTCCTCTGATCGGTCTCCAGATCGATCAGATGACTTATATAACCCTTCTGTTTGTTATCTAATCGGTCACCAGACCGATCAGATACTCAGCCGTATCGCTGGATCGGTCACCAGACCGATCCAGGTTTAGAGCTCCAGCCCTAAACCCTAAATGGTCCTGAGAACAAGCTACCGAGCCCTCTCTTGACCTAGTCCGGAGAATGAGCTACCGAGCCCTCTCCGACTTCGTCCGGTCCAGAGAACGAGCTACCGAGCCCTCTCTGACCACAGTCCGGAGAACGAGCTATCGAGCCCTCTCCGACTTTCCGTGCCAAGTCTCCAACTTGGTCTTCTCCGTGCCAAGTCTCCATACTTGGTCTTCTCCATGTCAAGTCTCCATACTTGGACTTTTCCTGTGCCAAGCTCCCTGCTTGGACTTTTCACCAGATGTCTGGTCAACCTTGACCCATCTGGATTTCCCTTGCCTGGCTTCACTCACCAGGACTTCCAAACTGCCTAGCTTCACTCACTAGGTCTTTACCCTGCCTGGCTTCACTCACCAGGTCTTCCCAACTGCCTAGCTTCACTCACCAGGACTTTCTCTAACTGCCTGGCTTCACTCACCAGGACTTTCACTTTCACCTAGCTTCACTCACTAGCATTTTCACCTGGCTTCACTCACCAGGATTTCCTGACTGCCTGGCTTCACTCACCAGGACTTTCCGAACTGCCTGGCTTCACTCACCAGGACTTTTCGAACTGCCTGGTTTCACTCACCATGACTTTTCGAACTGCCTAACATCCCAGTTAGGACTTCCCAGTCAAGTATCCGGTTAACCTTGACCTACTTGACTCTTCCTCATCCAACTTGATCAGACCCTGATCAGTATCTCGCCACATGGACAACTGCACATGCATTGTCCATGTCTACATGTCTTTCTGTATTGTCAAACATCGAAACCATGACCAAGGTTTACGCTTGGTCAAGGTTAACCTTGACCTACTGGAAATTGCACCAACAATCTCCCCCTTTTTGATGTTTGACAATACCTTTAAGTTAGGCTAATCCAATAGCCTCAACTTTCCTCATGCCACTAGGTAATGAAACATAAGTTACAACCTTACATTCTCCTTCTAAGAAGGCAACCTCCTTATTAGATAATGAAGGCCTAACTTAAACCCTTCATTCTCCCCCTATTGGCACACATCAACAAACTCTCCCCCTGAATAGTAATTTATCGTTGTTCACAACTTCACTCGTCGTGATCAACAAACTCTCCCACTAACTCCAATGTTCTTCCTTGAACATTCTCTAGACATTCTTCCCCTTTTTGACATACATCAAAAGGAGTGAATCAAGGTCAAGAGTTTCTTCCTAATGAAAGTGTCATACCTTTCATTGAAACCCTTAATTTACCCCTTGATACTAAATTCAACAATCAACTTAGTGATAATCCCATATCACTCATCCTCAAAAATTTCGACGAGTAAAAACTCCCCCTAAAAGTCAACTCCTCCTTGACTAATAGGTAAAACTCCCCCTAAAGGTCAACTCCCCCTTTACCATTGCACCAACAATGTCTTGGAGAGTTTCAAACCTTTAGAACTCTAAAACACCACTTCCATAGCTGCAATTTCAGACACATAGTCGAAATTCAGCAGGTTGGCACGCCCTGATCGGTCACCAGACCGATCAGGCTCCCTCTGGATCGGTCACAGTGACCGATCCAGGCTCCCCTGGACCGATCAGAAACCCTTCTGATCGGTCCACAAACCTGATAAAGGTCTGATAAGTTCTGATTTCTCTCCACGAAATTCAGAAACCTCTAGAAAATTACAGAAAATTTCAAAAATTGTGAAATTTTGAGGATACATTCCTCATAACATATACTATCATGGAAAAATAGTTTTCTATGAAAATAACTTCCATTTTTCAATCTTGATACAAAGTTCAAAAGTCTTTGAAATAACTCAAAGTTAACTTATCTTTGTATCACTTTGCTCAATGATGAATGCTATCACTAGAAAAGCTTCATCAAGGTTTTTCAAATCAATTTTAAAATGATTTTAAACTATTTAATTTAGGACCACAATCTTTGGGCTAAATGTACATGACTTGTACATAAGCTTTCCCTATGATCCCCAATTTTGAATTAGGCTCATCTAGGTACAAGAACTATGCACCTTGATCCTAACTCATCATCCTAATATCTCACACACATCTAAGGTGTATCAAAGACACATCCAAGTCAATTTTGATGTGAGATATGGATTTAGGTTAGCTTATTCTAAGTTCTCATGCATTTTTCTAAACAACAATTTGATCTCCATATCAAATTATGTTTCTTATCCTTAAATCAAGTTAATTGATCATTAATGCACAAGATGATGACATGGCATATAATTGTATCATAAATGGAAACATGTGCCAATGTCATGATGTCATGGCATAAAGTATGAAACTTAAATAAAGCATGACATTTAACTAACCTAAGCATTATCATGACATTTTAAATTATCATAAAATAAATATGATGTCATGACATGACATATGACAAACAATACATGGCAAATAATATATAAAGGTATAGAAAATACCTAATTCTAGCCTTAGTTCGTTGCCATTTTTGATAATTTTGATCATTTTGTCATAAATTCTATATTCCTAAGTGTAATAGACCTAAAATTGTTGGTGCAACCTTAGGTCAAGGTTGACCTGGTTGACCAGACTCGAGTTGACTTGACTCGAGTTATGTTTTGATGTTTGACGAGTTATGACGATGTTTGACATGAACAGAAAAGTTGTATCTTGATGTTTGACAAGGATACAAGCTTGGGAGATTGTGGGTGCAACTCGTGGTCAAGGTTGACCTGGTTGACCGAGGTGAGTTGACCTGACTCGGAAAAGTCCAAGCAGGGAGCTTGGCACGGGAGAAAGTCCAAGTATGGAGACTTGGCACGGAAAAGTCCAAGTATGGAAGCTTGGCACATGGGAAGACGGAGAGGGCTCGGTAGCTCGTTCTCCGGACTGTGGTCAGAGAGGGCTTGGTAGCTCGTTCTCTGGACCGGATGTGGAAAGTCCTGGTGAGTGAAGCCAGGTGAAAATCCTAGCGAGTGAAGCTAGGTGAAAGTGAAAGTCCTGGTGAGTGAAGCCAGGCAGCTAGAAAGTCCTGGTGAGTGAAGCCAGGCAGTTGGAAAAGTCCTGGTGAGTGAAGCCAGGCAGTTGGAAAAGTCCTGGTGAGTGAAGCCAGGTAGTTGGGAAGTCCTGGTGAGTGAAGCCAGGCAGATTGGAAATCCTGGTGAGTGAAGTCAGGTGAAAACCCTAGTGAGTGAAGCTAGGTGAAAGTCCTGGTGAGTGAAGCCGGACAAGGGAAAATCCAGATGGATCAAGGGTGATCGGACATCTGGTGATGGGGAGTCCAAGTAGGTCATAGGAGTGACCGGATACTTGGTACGGAGAGAAAAGTCTAAGTGGGTCAAAAGGATTGACCGGACACTTAGCGGGGAGTCCTAGCAGGTCAAGGGAGTGACTGGATGCTAGGCGCAATGTACCAACAGGTCAAGATTGACGGATGTTGGTTTGGACTTGGTTTGGCGAAAACCATGAGTGGATCGATCGGTGATCGATCCGGTGATCATGAATATTCGATCGATGCGGTGGCCGATCGGTACTATCGATAGCATCTTGTGTGATAATCGATCGGTGGCCGATCGGCTAACGAGGCGGGCGCAAGAGGGCTGATCGGTCCGGGGACGGATCAAAGCTGATCGGTCCCAAGACCGATCGAAGTTTGATCGATCTGTGGACCGATCAGTAGGTTCCCTGATCGGTCTACTAGACCGATTAGATTCTGTGCTTCTTTCTCCGCAGGTATAAAAGGAGGCTGAGAGCTTCTACAGTCTTCTTCTTCTTCTTCCTTGGATTGAAGCTTCTGCTTCTGTGCTCTGAGGTTCTGAGCTTTGTTGAGCTCGCTTCCGAAGCTTCGCGTGAGCTTCCAGTCGTCGATCAGCTGCTGCGTTTGGGTTGTGAAGTTGCTGCTTCATCGCCTCCGATCGACAGAGAAGGCAAGCGAGTGTTGCATTCATATTGTTGTTTGTATTTGCTTCTTGCTTTCCTTGTACTCCTTTCTTGTTGTTACAAGTATTGTGGCGAGGTTTCTCCACCCACAAGGAGCATTTATTAGCCGGTTCTCCGGGGACTCATCCACCGACGGATTGATAGGCTTCGTCCACCTTACGGACACGCCGAGGAGTAGGAGTTTATCTCCGAACCTCGTTACATCGGTTTGTTTGAGGTTTGTCTTCTTTCCCTTTCGTTTCTGTGTTTATTTTCCGCTGCGCTAACACGTTGTGTAGAAACGCGACGATTTGGGGTCGGCTATTCACACCCCCTCTCTAGCCTCCGTACGAAGGATCCTAACAAGTGGTATCAGAGCAAGGTTGCTCTTCGTCGGATTAACACCCGGAGGAGCACAAGCTAGAGAATGGATCGACTCGGAGAAGACATCACGTTTCCACCCTTCTACGAGTGCTGCGACTTCGCGTATTGGAAAGTAAGAATGAGGTATTTTCTTATGACTAACCTTGAAAATTGGAGTTGTGTTCAATTAAGTTTCAAGCCTCCGATGGACAAGAAAGGAGAAACCCTAGAGAACAAGGAGTGGACCAAGGAGCAAATCCACCAATCAACCATCAATGATGAGGTAACAAAAATCATTGAATTTTCTTTATCTAATGATATTTTGTGTAAGATAGGAGGATACAATAATGCCAAGGAGTTGTGGAACAACTTGGCCAAACTCCATGAGGAGAACCCCACTTCAAGCCATGAAGAGGAGCCTAGTGAGCCAAGTAGCTCACATCGTGGAGGTGAGGAATTAGAAGTTGAGGGCTACTCAACATCTAAAGAAGAAGAGGAGGTGAGTTCTTCTTCAAGATCGGAGCACGAAGAAGAAGCTTCTACCTCCGGGAGGGATGAAGAAGAGAGCATCCATCCATCCTCAACCCTAGGTAACTCAAACACTTTAAGTTCAAGTAAATTGCATATAATGTGTTTTGAGTGTAGGGAATTTGGACATTACAAGAGTAAATGTCCAAAGAAGACTAAGAAGACTCCACCGGCGCCAAAGATCAAGGAAGTCGGAGTCCCAAAACGCAAGGGCAAGGAGCACGTGGTGTGCTTCCAATGCAAGCAACGAGGACACTATAGGAGTCAATGTCCAAGGGGGAGGCAATCTCACAAGGACAAAAGACCAAGCACGTGTAAAGGGGGAGCGAAGGCAAACCCTAAGGTATCCTCTAAGGTTCATTCTTGCACTTCTAATAAGATACATGCTAGTAGTCTTATTGCAATTGTCAAGAATGATAAGCATGATAATCATAGAAATCAACATGTGTGCTTAGGTGCTAAACATCTTAGCCTAGATAAGAACAATACTAGGAAGGCCAACCCTAGGATTAACTCATCTAAGGCTAAGGAGAACCTAGGTAGAAACCCCAAGACAACTAGACATATGCCTAGGAACACCTCAAGAAAGAATGATAAATTAAAACTTGAGGTTTTAGAGAAAGAAAATCAATTCTTGAGGTCAAGACTTAACACTCTAGAAAAGGCCCTAAAAAATTTAGAGAAGTCAACTCTAGGGTCTAAGGGTCAAATTTCAAAGCCCAAGGACAAGAAAGGTTTGGGTCACAAACCTAAGTCCCAAATGGTCAAGCCCACCTATCATAATGTTCCATTCGATTATGGAACAAAACCTAGGGCTAGGAAGAACAACACCAAGGTCACAAGGGGAGTCACCCCTAGAGTTGATCTTGATGAGTCCCAAATGATCAAGGCTTTAAAGCCTAAGAGGGTCATTAGGAGGGTTGCTAGGGAAGTCATCCCTAGTGAATATTTAGTGAACCCAATGAGCTCAAATAGGTATTGGGTTCCTAGGAGCGTGATTTCATCACGCTAGATGAGTTAGGGTGTGCCAACCTTACTTGAATAGGTAGTTAACCTAATCATGGCAAAAGGTGGCACTTTAGGAAGTTTCAAGGTGCAATCAAGCCTTGAAAATGAAATTGAAAAATATTCCTAAGGTGATTAGGATGTGTCAATCATATTTGAAGAGTTGTCTAGAGTCAATTTAATTGGCACATAGTGATCTAAACATCCTTGATATATGATCTTAGATTTATTACACTTAGGAATATAGAACCTATGGCAAGATGATCAAAATTATCAAAAATGGCAACTAAGGCTAGTTTTAGGTATTTTCTATACCTTTATGTGCTATTTGCCATATATTGTTTGCCATATACCATGTCATGACATCATATTTATTTTATGATCATTTAAAATGTCATGATAATGCTTAGGTTAGTTTAAATGTCATGCTTTATTTAAGTTTCACACTTTATGCCATGACATCATGACATTGGCACATGTTTTTACTTATGAAATCATTATATGCCATGTCATCATCTTGTGCATTAATGATCAATGAAATTGATTTAAGGATAAAAACACATTTTGATATTGAGATCAAAGTGTAGTTTAGCAAATGCATGAGAACTTAGCCTAAGATGACCTAAACCCATATCTCACATCAAAATTAACTTGGATGTGTTTGATACACTTTAGATGTGTGTGAGATATTAGGATCATGAGTTAGGATCAAGGTACATAGTTCTTGTACCTAGATGAGCCTAATTCAAGAGATTGGAGGATCATAGGGAAAACTTGTGTACAAGTCATGTACATATAGTCCTAAGATTATTGTCCTAAATTAAAGGGTTTAAAATCATTTTAAAATTGATTTGAAAAACCTTGATGAAGCTTTTCTAGTGATAGCATTCATCATTGAGCAAGATGATACAAAGATGAGTTAAACTTTGAACTATTTCAAAAGTTTTTGAACTTTGTATCAAGATTTGAAAATGGAAGTTATTTTCATCTAAAACTATTTTTCCATGATAGTATATGGTATGAGGAATGTATCCTCAAAATTTTACGATTTTTTGAATTTTCTGTAATTTTCTGTGAATTTCTGAATTTCTCCCGGGGAGAAAAATCAGAAATCTCTGATTTCAGAGGCTGGATCGGTCACCGGACCGATCCAGAGAAGTCTTGATCGGTCTGGTGACCGATCGATGAAGCGAGGATCGATTTGGGAATCGATCCAGGTTCTGATCGGTCCGGGACCGATCGGTGCGTCCAATTTCGATTTTCAGCAGGTGTCTGAAATTTCAGTTTTTGGGAGGTGAGTTTCGGGTTTCTAAAGGTTTGAAACTCTCCAAGACATTGTTGGTGCAATGGTCAAGGGGGAGTTGACCTTTAGGGGGAGTCTTACCTAATTGTCAAGGGGGAGTTGACTTTTAGGGGGAGTTTTTACTTCTTAAGACTTTTGAGGATTAGTGATAAGGAATTGTCACTAAGTTGAGTTTGAGTTTAGTATCAAGGGGGAAATTAAGGGTTTCAATGAAAGGTATGGGACTTTCATTGGGAAGAAACTCTTGACCTTGATTCCCTCTTTTTGATGTGTGTCAAAAAGGGGGAGAGATGTCCCAAGGGGGAGAATGGGAGAATGTTTTGGAAAACCTAAGTTAGGTTATCGGGTTAACCTAACGTGTTTATGGGTTTTGTCAAACATCAAAAAGGGGGAGATTGTTGGTGCAACCTTAGGTCAAGGTTGACCTGGTTGACCAGACTCGAGTTGACTTGACTCGAGTTATGTTTTGATGTTTGACGAGTTATAACGATGTTTGACGTGAACAGAAAAGTTGTATCTTGATGTTTGACAAGGATACAAGCTTGGGAGATTGTGGGTGCAACTCGTGGTCAAGGTTGACCTGGTTGACCCGAGGTGAGTTGACCTGACTCGGAAAAGTCCAAGCAGGGAGCTTGGCACGGGAGAAAGTCCATGTATGGAGACTTGGCACGGAAAAGTCCAAGTATGGAAGCTTGGCACATGGGAAGACGGAGAGGGCTCGGTAGCTCGTTCTCCGGACTGTGGTCAGAGAGGGTGTGGTTAGAGAGGGCTCGGTAGCTCGTTCTCTGGACCGGATGTGGAAAGTCCTGGTGAGTGAAGCCAGGTGAAAATCCTAGCGAGTGAAGCTAGGTGAAAGTGAAAGTCCTGGTGAGTGAAGCCAGGCAGTTAGAAAGTCCTGGTGAGTGAAGCCAGGCAGTTGAAAAAGTCCTGGTGAGTGAAGCCAGGTAGTTGGGAAGTCCTGGTGAGTGAAGCCAGGCAGATTGGAAATCCTGGTGAGTGAAGCCAGGTGAAAACCCTAGTGAGTGAAGCTAGGTGAAAGTCCTGGTGAGTGAAGCCGGGCAAGGGAAAATCCAGATGGATCAAGGGTGATCGGACATCTGGTGATGGGGAGTCCAAGTAGGTCATAGGAGTGACTGGATACTTGGTACGGAGAGAAAAGTCTAAGTGGGTCAAAAGGATTGACCGGACACTTAGCGGGGAGTCCTAGCAGGTCAAGGGAGTGACTGGATGCTAGGCGCAATGTACCAACAGGTCAAGATTGACCGGATGTTGGTTTGGACTTGGTTTGGGCGAAAACCATGAGCTGGATCGATCTGGTGATCGATCCAGTGATACCGCGAATATTCTGATCGGTCTGGTGATAACTGATCGGTCTGGTGACCGATCAGAAGCTGAACAGGAGCGAGGCGCAAGAGGGGCTGATCGGTCTGGGGACCGATCAGCACAAAGCCTGATCGGTCCCCAAGACCGATCAGGAAGTTCCCTGATCGGTCTGTGGACCGATCAGTAGGTTCCCTGATCAGTCTGCAGACCGATCAGGGCACTAGCCGTTGCGACGCAATGGCTAGATTTCTTCTGTGCTTCTTTCTCCGCAGGTATAAAAGGAGGCAGAGAACTTCTACTTCTTCTTCTTCTTCTTCCTTGGATTGAAGCTTCTGCTTTTGTGCTCTGAGGTTCTGAGCTTTGTTGAGCTCGCTTCCGAAGCTTCGCGTGAGCTTCCAGTCGTCGATCAGCTGCTGCGTTTGGGTTGTGAAGTTGCTACTTCATCGCCTCCGATCGACAGAGAAGGCAAGCGAGTGTTGCATTCATATTGTTGTTTGTATTTGCTTCTTGCTTTCCTTGTACTCCTTTCTTGTTGTTACAAGTATTGTGGCGAGGTTTCTCCACCCACAAGGAGCATTTATTAGCCGGTTCTCCGGGGACTCATCCACCGACGGATTGATAGGCTTCGTCCACCTTACGGACACTCCGAGGAGTAGGAGTTTATCTCCGAACCTCGTTACATCGGTTTGTTTGAGGTTTGTCTTCTTTCCCTTTCGTTTCTGTGTTTATTTTTCGCTGCGCTAACACGTTTTGTAGAAACGCGACGATTTGGGGTCGGCTATTCACACTCCCCTCTCTAGCCTCCGTACGAAGGATCCTAACAAAAATCACATACCAAGGATGTTTAGATCACTATGTGCCAATTAAATTGACCTAAGAGAACTCCTCAAATGTGATTGGCACATCCTAATCACCTTAGGAATAATTTTCAATTTCATTTTCAAGGCTTGATTGCACCTTGAAAATTCCTAAAGTGTCACATTTTGCCATGATTAGGTTAACTACCTATTCAAGTAAGGTTGGCACACCCTAACTCATCTAGCGTGATGAAATCACGCTTCTAGGAACCCAATACCTATTGGAGCTCATTGGGTTCACTAAGTATTCACTAGGGATGACTTCCCTAGCAACCCTTCTAATGACCCTCCTAGGCTTTGAAGCCTTGGTCATTTGAGACTCATCAAGATCAACTCTAGGGGTGACTCCCCTTGTGACCTTGGTGATGGTCTTCCTAGCCCTAGATTTTGTTCCATAATCGAATGGAACATTGTGATAAGTGGGCTTGACCATTTGGGACTTAGGTTTGTGACCCAAACCTTTCATGTCCTTGGGCTTTGGTTTTTGCCCCTTAGACCCTATATTTGACTTTTCCAAATTCTTAAGGGTCTTTTCTAGAATGTCAAGTCTTGACCTCAAGACTTGATTTTCCTTCCTTAATACCTCAAGTTTTAATTTGCCATTGTTCTTTGAGGTACTCCTAGGCATATGTCTAGTAGTTTTGGGATTCCTATCTAGGTTTCCCTTAACCTTAGATGAGTTAATCCTAGGGTTGACATTTTTAGAGTTGTCCTTATTCAAGCTAACATGTTTAGCACCTAAGCACATATATTGATTCCTATAATTAGCATGCTTATCATTATTAGCAATTGCAATAAAACTACTAGCATTTGTCTTATTAGAATTGCAATAATTAGCCTTAAAGGTTACCTTAGGGTTTGCCTTAGCTCCCCCTATCGATGTGCTTGGTTTCTTGTCCTTGTGAGGTTGCCTCCCCCTCGAACATTGGCTCCTATAGTATCCCTTTCGCTTGCATTGGAAGCACACCACGTGCTCCTTGCCCTTGCGTGTTGGGACTCCGGCTTCCTTGACCTTTGGCGCCGGTGGAGTCTTTCTAACCCTCTTTGGACATTTACTTTTGTAATGTCCAAATTCCCTACACTCAAAGCACATTATGTGTAATTTGCTAGAAGCTAAATGGCTTGAGTTACCTAGAGTTGAGGATGGATGAACGCTCTCTCCTTCATCCCTTCCGGAGGTAGAAGCCTCTTCTTCTTGCTCCGAACTTGAAGAAGAACTCTCCTCCTCTTCTTCTTTAGATGTTGAGTGGCCCTCAACTTCTAAATCCATTCCTCCATGAAGTGAGCTACTTGGCTCACTTGACTCCTCTTCATGACTTGAAGTGGAGTTCTCCTCATGGAACTTTGCCAAGTTGTTCCACAATTCCTTGGCATCGTTATATCCACCTATCCTACACAAAACATCATTAGGTAAAGAAAATTCAAAAATTTTCAATACCTCATCGTTGACTAGGGATTGGTGGACTTGTTCCTTGGTCCACTCCTTCTTCTCTAGGGTTTCTCCTTTCTTGTCCATCGGAGGCTTGAAACCTAATTGAACACAACTCCAATTTTCAAGGTTAGTCATAAGAAAGTACTTCATTCTTACCTTCCAATACGCGAAGTCGCCGCGATCGTAGAAGGGTGGAATCGTGATGTCCTCTCCGAGTTGATCCATCTCTAGCTTGTGCTCCCTCGGGTGTTAATCCGGCGAAGAGCGACCTCGCTCTGATACCACTTGTTAGGATCGATGGTCGCGGCTAGAGAGGGGGGTGTGAATAGCCGACCCCAAATTGCTCGTTTCTTCCTACGATTAGGGTTAGCGCAGCGGAAATAACTAAATAGAAACGCAAAAGGGAAAGATCAAACCTCAAACTCGAACTCGACGATGTAACGAGGTTTGGAGATGAAACTCCTACTCCTCGGCGTGTCCGTAAGGTGGACGAAGCCTATCAATCCGTCGGTGGATGAGTCCCCGGAAAACCGGCTAATAAGAACTCCTTCTGGGTGGAGAAACCTCACCACAAACTCTTGCAAGATCAGAGTACAAGTACAAGAAGCACAGCAAGATACAAATATAAAGATGAATGTAACAACTCTTGCTTGCCTTCTCGTCGTCGACTGAAATCTGTAGATGAAGCACCAACTTCACAGAATCACAGCAGCAGCTGAAACCAGTCGAAGAAGTCGAGGAAGCTCACGCGAAGCTTCGGAAGCAAGCTTAACAAAGCTCTAGAACAGCAGTAGCAATAACTTGCAGAAGCAAGAAGGAAGAAGAAGAGAAGCAGCCGTCACTGTAGAAGTCCTCAGCCTCTTTTATACCTGCATCCACCTGCGAAGAAGAAGCCAGAAGACAGCAGAGGACAGAAGACCGTTGTGAGCCAACGGATAGTTCTGGACCGATCAGGCTTAAGCCTGATCAGTCCAGGGCACCTCTGATCGGTCCTCGGGACCGATCAGGCCCCAGTCTGATCGGTCCCCGGACCGATCCCACCTCTCTGTAAGAGAGGTGGCTGCGTCTCTGATCGATCGTGGAGACCGATCAGACTCCCTGCTGATCGGTCCCCAGATTGATCAGTTCACTCACAGAAAGTTGGCTCAACTCCTCTGATCGGTCTCCAGACCGATCAGATGACTTACAGAACCCATTTGTTATCGATCGGTCACCGGACCGATCGAGATACTCAACCGTATCATTGGATTGGTCACAGGACGATCCGGTTTAAACTCGACCCTAAACCTTAAATGGTCACGAGCGAGCTCACAGGCCTCTCTTGACCTAGTCAGGAGAGCGAGCTATCGAGCCCTCTCCGACTTCGTCAGGTCGGAGAACGAGCTCACAGGCCCTCTCCGACCAAAGTCCGGAGAACGAGCTACCGAGCCCTCTCCGACTTTCCGTGCCAAGTCTCCAACTTGGTCTTCTCCGTGCCAAGTCTCCATACTTGGTCTTCTCCGTGCCAAGTCTCCATACTTGGACTTTTCCCGTGCCAAGCTCCCTTCTTGGACTTTTCACCAGATGTCTGGTCAACCTTGACCCATCTGGATTTCCCTTGCCTGGCTTCACTCACCAGGACTTCCAAACTGCCTAGCTTCACTCACTAGGTCTTTACCCTGCCTGGCTTCACTCACCAGATCTTCCCAACTGCCTAGCTTCACTCACCAGGACTTTCACTTTCACCTAGCTTCACTCACTAGCATTTTCACCTGGCTTCACTCACCAGGATTTCCTGACTGCCTGGCTTCACTCACCAGGACTTTCCGAACTGCCTGGCTTCACTCACCAGGACTTTTCGAACTGCCTGGTTTCACTCACCAGGACTTTCCGAACTGCCTAACATCCCAGTTAGGACTTCCCAGTCAAGTATCCGGTCAACCTTGACCTACTTGACTCTTCTTCATCCAACCTGATCAGACCCTGATCAGTATCTCTCCGCATGGACGACTGCACCTGCATTGTCCATGTCTACATATCTTTCTGTATTGTCAAACATCGAAACCATGACCAAGGTTTACGCTTGGTCAAGGTCAACCTTGACCTACTGGAAATTGCACCAACATATATATCCTGCAAAACAGATTGTTAGCATATTTTATAATAGTATGAATTAGTACAAATAGTATGACTTAGATTCCGTCTTTCCGAGACCGGAATCTAGTCACGATCTTGACTTAGACATCCGAAATGGATCTAAGCCGGATCGAAGCCTAATGTTCCCTTCCCGGGAACGCGCCCTCGCAGTCACTCCCCTCCAGTGACTTACCTCACTTACCTGCCAGAAGTCCGGTCAGCCCTTCGACCCGTCTGGACTTCTTGCCAGCTATCCGGTCAGCCCGTCGACCAAGCTGGACTTCTTGCCAAGCGTCCGATCAGCCCGTCGACCAGCTTGGGCTTCTCGCCAGCTATCCGGTCAGCCCGTCGACCTAGCTGGACTTCATGCCAGACATCCGGTCAGCCCGTCGACCTGTCTGGACTTCTCATGCACACTCGATCAAAGTGTCAGATAACAACAAAATTAACTTAACCTATTTGTCATTCATCAAAACCTGGGTTAGACCGTTAGTGCTACCCGCACCAACAAATTCATGTCTTGGTCGGCCACATCAACAAGAGCAAACAAGACAATTTCAATCAACAATTAAAATTCCTTATTTGTCTTTGGAAATTTAAAAAATAAAATTTCCCTTTAAAATCCCTTCATGGTTGATAAAAAGAAAATTCTATAATTTTAATTTTTCTACATGTGAATAATTTATAAAGAAGAAAAATAAAATATCTTTCCAATCTACAAATAATGAAAGAGATATAATTTCTTTCTTTAATCTTTTGTAGATCCTTTTTAAAGAGATATTTTAATTTTAAATCTCTGCAATAAATTATATCTTTCATATAAGAAAATTTTAAAATTAAAATTCTTTTTAATTTAATGGGGGCCGGCCACCTAAGCTTGGGTTCAAGCTAGGGCCGACCACCCATGAACCATGGCTTGGCCGACCCTAGCTTGATCCATAAGCTAGCTTGGCCGGCCCCTATATCATGGGTATGAAGGTGGGTATAGGTGGATATAGTACTCTATAAATAAGAGGCTACGATAGGGACCGAGAGGAGAAATTGATTTTGGTCTCCCGATAAAATTAAGCATCCCGTGTTCGCCCCGAACACACAACTTAATTTTATCAATAATAATTCATTCCACTAGAGAACTATTATTGAACTATCGCACCAATCCCAAATTACATTTTTGGGCTCCTTCTTATTATGAGTGTGTTAGTCTCCCTGTGTTTAAGATGTCGAATGTCCACTAATTAAGTGAGTTACTGACAACTCATTTAATTAATATCTTAGTCCAAGAATAGTACCACTCAACCTTATCATCATGTTGGACTTGTTGGATCGAGAAGCATTAGAGGGGGGGTGAATAGCGCTCGTGGCTATTTCATTTTTTGAATCCGTAAATCGTACGAGAAATTAACAGAGTAATAAGCAGCGGAATAAAAATAGTCAAACATAGAGACACAGGGAATTACTTCGTTCGGAGCCTAAGGCGACTCCTACTCGAAGGCCCGCGATCCTTGATCGCTTTCCGTGGGCAACAACTTTAAGCTCGAAGAATATTACAAACTTAGAACAATTTGTCAACTAAAGAAATACAATACCGACGATAGAATCTAAGGAAATCGAAGTGTCGGGTCGTCGAGTTGGGTTGAAGCTTTCTCGAGATGTCGCGTTTAGCAGCCAATTGAAGCACGATCACTTGTAATCAGATGTTTTGAGGTGCTACTCGAAACCCCCTTATAAAGGATGTCCAAGGCACCTTGGAAGCCTCTGAAGGTGCCTCCATAGCTCCGAGTCCACCGTGCAAATGAGCGCTGACCGTTCTGCGCTTATCACCTTGAAGGCGCCTTCATGGGTCTTCAAGGCGCCTTCGAAGGCGCCTCCATAAACAACCGAGGCGCCTTCAGCCCTATTTTGTGGCCAGGTAAGCTTTTGTACCCGAGGCGCCTCCAAGCTCCATGGAGGCGCCTCGGACACTGTTCATCCGAGAGAAAACTTCATTATTTTGTACCTGCAAGACATGTTAGTCCCAAACAATATCATGCAACACTAAGGTTAGCATAATACAACAGAAAATATGATAACAGAGTAATGACAGTCTCTGGACTGTCCGGGTCTGACTTCGGATTTCCATCCGGAAACCCTAGGTCGACCCGACGCCTACTGTTCCCTTTACGGGGAATGCGTCCTCACCTACTCCACTCAGGAGATTTACCTGCTGCCAGTGCGATCCTCCAGATCGACTGGACTTTTGCTCAGCACTCGACGCTTCCGGACTTTCTGCTGGACATCCGCTTCCCGGCTAGTCCAGTCTTTCACCTGGTTCGCGACACCAGGACTTTTCACCTAGGGTTACCACCCCCTAGGACTTTGCCTGAAGCCATCGACCTGCCAAGACTTTCCGCATAGGGTTACCACCCCCTATGACCTAGGGTTACCACCCCCTAGGGTTTTCCCTTTGCCTAACCGCAGCTAGGACTTATGCCTAAGTACCACCTAGGACTTTCCTACAAACTTGTTCAATATATTAGAAACCAAACCACCTTAACTTTGAACCCTTTGACATAATCAAAACATAGGTTCGAGTCGGATGCTTCCCACACCAACAATCTCCCCCTTTTTGATTATGGCAATACAGTTCAAAGTTAAGTAAAAAATAAGACAGTAAGTACAGAAACTTAAACATGAACATAGATAAAAAAAATTATGCTTTCCCTTCCCTTTGATTATGTTTAAGTTTACTCTTTACTTAACTTTTCTCTCTCCCCTTTTGACATAAATCAAAAAGAAACCTAGGAAAAGAGAAAAATAGTCTATGTAATTTTAAGCTCCCCCTAAAGGGTAGCTTTTTTGAATTTTTACTTTTGACTTTTGAATTTTCTACTCTCCCCCTTTGCCAGTTATCAAAAAATAATTCAGTTGAAAAATGATTTTCACATTTTCTTTTTGAAAAGTAAAATAGGCTGTGAAAAAAAAGGGATAAGCGCTAAAATAAATTTTCATCTAAAATTTTGAAAGCACTGAGTTAAAATTTTGCAAAACTATCTGAAAGGTAACTTAGAAAATATCTTAGCAAGAATTTATAAAGTTAGGTTTCAAGGTTGTCTAAGTTTGGAAAAAGTTTGAAAGTTGCTCTATGAATTACTTAGCTAAGCCTTTTGCAAACATTGAATTTTGAAAATATAGCTTAAGTGAAAAGGGACTTAGCTTAATTTTGAATAAAATAATACTTATTTTTGAAAAAGAACTTGTTAGTTTTTAGGTTGAAGAGAGAGAGTAGCTAAAAATTTAATTTAGGTTATTTATTCAAAGTCAGTTGGTCCTTAAGTCCAAGCATGAGTCAAGTTCAGTAGATTGACTTTAAATTATCTAAATTATTTTGATCAGGTATCAGAGCCCTAAAGTATAAGCATGCTCAATCTTAGACGTATAAGTTGATGAAAAGTTGAAAGTAAAAAAAATTGGCTTTGCTTTAACTTTTCAAAGAGTTTAAAAGATAATTAAAACCATAAAATTTATTTTAAAAGAAACTTAGGTTGACTCCACTCACTCCCCCTTAATTAATGCCACATTAAATCCTTAGGGTTCTAGAGTCTAAGCATTAAAAAATAGTTATTTTATATTTTTCTAATTTACCATCTCACCCATTCTAGGTTTTCGGGCATGTTTAGCTTATGAGTGAGTGTTAGATAAAGTTAACTTTGTTTTAAAATATTGAGAATATAAGTTAGAATTCCAAATAAGTGACCATTTAATTATTTTGAAGATTTAAAAATTAATTGAGTTTAGAATTTCAAAGAATTTAATAACTTCTGAAAAGGGTTTTGAAATTAATCTTTCAAAGGATATTTCAAATGATTTTTTTCAAATGATCATTTTTCAAACAACTTTTGAAATAATTTTCTAAAGGATTTTTAAATGAGTTTTTCAAATGATCATTCAAAATGATTTTTAAATGAGTTTTTCAAATATTTTTCAAAATAATTTTTCAAAGGAATTTTGAAAGAATTTTTAAAAGTTTTTTTTTAAAAAAAAGATTTTTAAAATAATTTTTGAAAATATTTTTTGAAAGAATTTTGAAATTAATTTTGAAAATATTTTTAAATAATTTTGAAATTAATTTTTTAAAAAGATTTTGAAATTATTTTGAAAGATTTTTCAAATAATTTTGAAATGAAGTTTTGAAAGATTTTTCAAATAATTTTGAAATGAAGTTTAAAAAGATTTTTCAAATAATTTTGAAATGAAGTTTAAAAATATTTTTTAAAATAATTTTGAAAGATTTTTCAAATAATTTTGAAATGAAGTTTAAAAAGATTTTTAAAGTAATTTTGAAAGATTTTTCAAATAATTTTGAAATGAAGTTTAAAAAGATTTTTTAAAATGATTTTGAAAGATTTTTCAAATAATTTTGAAATGATGTTTAAAAAGATTTTAAAATTAAGTTTTTTAAAATAATTTTGAAAGATTTTTGAAATTAAGTTTTTAAAAGAATTTTGAAAGATTTTGAAATTAAGTTTTTAAAAGTAATTTTGAAATTATAATTTTGAAAGATGTTTAAAAGTTTTTTAAAGAATTTTTTAAATAATTTTGAAATTAATTTCATTTGAAAGAATAATATTAATTAAGAATTTAATTATAGAATTATAGTAATGAATTTAATTTTGAATTTTTAAATTTCTCAGTCATCTTACCCGATCTAAGTTTTCAATCAGGTAATCCTATAATTGTTGTGAGATGAATTGAGGTTTAATTTAAGGGTTTGGTTTAACTTTGTGTTAGATTCAGGTTTAACTTTGGGTTCAACAAGTAAGCATTATTTGGATAAACTTTTGGGCTATGGTGAGTCACAAGGAACTCATTAAAGTAACCATGCCTTCGAGGTTTTCCAAATAGTCCTACCCATTGAACTTAATACTAAACCTTGGTCTAACTAGTTAGGATCCATTTAAGGGTAGTTTCGGTCAGTTCCACTTGGCCAAATGCACCAGGTCGAAGTCATATCTTCCTAGACATGCGATGCCCAAGTTTCCCTAACGTACTATCATCCAAAAATTTTACCAGTACTGTGAGTCAAGTTAAACTTAGCCCGTTTTAGTCTAACCTTAATTACTCTGCCGGGTAATCTACTCTTGTTTTACCCATTTCGGTTAGATTAAGTTCAGTTATCCTGTCGGATAGTTCAGTTGGGGGTGCCAGCTATTCTGGATCCTCCATCTATATTTTGAATTTATGATTTAATTTCGAATTTTTAATTTGATTTTGATTTTTAAAATTTGAATTTATAATTTAATTTTGAATTTTTAATTTGATTTTGATTTTTAAATTTTGAATTTATAATTTAATTTCAAATTTTTAATTTGATTTTATTAAGATCGTTTTTCTTTTAACTCCCCCTGGATCATAGCCTCGATAAGGTCTATCAAGATAATAGACTTGATCCTTGGGGACCCAATATTGACCAAGTCCAACTTGATTGACCAAGTTGGACTTAGGTACCCATGCTTGGACTACCTTTCTATTATTTCTATTTACTAATGATAAATACGATTTGTATTTTCTTTTAGTTTTAAATCCAAGTCTGGATTTGTTGTAAACGGCTCGCTGTTTTCCAAGAATTAGATCTAAATTCTTGGAACCCAAGGTGAACCATTCCAACGTGTCCTTGAGTTCTTTAATTTGAGTTTTCAAAGTAGAATTTTCTTCCTCAAGTTGTTGGACTTGAGTCGAACTTTCAATTTGAACTGGCTCAGTTAAAGCACTCAAGTCAGTCGCTTCCTTAAGGGTTGTTACCTCCTTTTGGAGTGACTTGACCCGGATGTTGGATTTTGCCAATTTCTTAAGCAGGTAAGGAATTAAATTTTCTGAATCATCTAAGCTAATACTAGAAATTAAAGAGCTTACAGTGGTTTTGGGTCCTTCAGAAACGGATACGGATCCATGGCTTCGCTCGGACTCGGTGTCTGATTCGCTCTCGGTTTCTGAATCGGACTCGAACTCGGACTCGGTTTCAACAACATATGCTAGTACTGGTAGAGCGAGAAGGCTCGCTTGCTCTTCTTCGTCCGATTCGGATTCATCTGATGACTCGGACCATGTTGCCTTCAGTGCTTTCTTCGTCTTGCTTGTTCCTGCAAATAACGCAACACCTTCCTCGGCCGGAATAGTATTAGTCTGCTCAAATAATTTATTTATTAAAACATGCTTACCTATTTTCGTATCAGGAATACCTTCGTGTAGCTCAATCAGATTCTCCCACAGCTCCTTAGCGCTTGAGAATGGGCCGGCGCGATTCAGCTCCTTATTCGTTAATCCACACTGAAGTGTATACGTTGCTTTTGCGTTTGCTTCTACCTTTTTGATAAGGTTTGCGTCCCAGTTCTCGTACGGTAGTGTCTTGCCGGCGTCGTCAGTTGGCAGTTGAAACCCGATTTTGATGATCATCCAGACTTCAAAGTGAGTCTAGAGATACACCTCCATCCGACCCTTCCAATCTCCGAAATCATCTCCGGAGAAGAGCGGTGGGCGAGCAGTGTTGTAGCCTTCTTGATGGGTCATTTTAGAAAGACAATCTCGCAAAATAAACACAATAAAACTTGTTCCAAGACTTAGTCTTGGATTAGTAGTACGGGAGAGAAATAAAGATAGTAATTCAGGAATTTCGAGAAAAAATAATAAAATATTATTAAAATAATATTAAAAAATACTACCACAAATTTTTGAAAACGTAATATTTCGTTAATTCCAACCAATTGTGAAAAGATGAAAATTAATTTTTTAAAAACAGTTTTGGAGGGAAAAAACGAAAGGCGTGAATAGTGGTTGCACCAGTTCAAAGCGACCCCGCTCTGATACCAATTGTTGGATCGAGAAGCGCTAGAGGGGGGGGTGAATAGCGCTCGTGGCTATTTCGTTTTTCGAATCTGTAAATCGTATCAGAAATTAACAGAGTAATAAGCAGCGGAATAAAAATAGTCAAACACAGAGACACAGGGAATTACTTCGTTCGGAGCCTAAGGCGACTCCTACTCGAAGGCCCGCGATCCTTGATCGCTTTCCGTGGGCAACAACTATAAGCTCGAAGAATATTACAAACTTAGAACAATTTGTCAACTAAAGAAATACAATACCGACGACAGAATCTAAGGAAATCGAAGTGTCGGGTCGTCGAGTTGAGTTGAAGCTTTCTCGCGATGTCGCATTTAGCAGCCGATTGAAGCACGATCACTTGTAATCAGATGTTTTGAGGTGCTGCTCGAAACTCCCTTATAAAGGATGTCCAAGACGCCTTGAAAGCCTCCGAAGGCGCCTCCATAGTGTTGGTGCAACCTTAGGTCATGGTTGACCTGGTTGACCTGACTCGAGTTGACCTAACTCGTATTGTGTTTTGATGTTTGATGATGTTTGACGAGAAGAGAGTTGTATTCTTGATGTTTGACAAGAATAGGTGTTTGGGAGATTGTAGGTGCAACCTTAGGTCAAGGTTGACCTGATTCGGGAAAAGTCCAAGCAGGGAGCTTGGCACGCGAAAAGTCCAAGTATGGAGACTTGGCACTGGAAAAGTCCAAGCAGGGAGCTTGGCACGCGAGAAGTCCAAGTGTGGAGACTTGGCACGGGAAAAGTCCAAGTATGGAGACTTGGCACTGGAAAAGTCCAAGTATGGAGACTTGGCACGGAGAAGTCCAAGCAGGGAGCTTGGCACGAGGGAAAGACTTAAATGGGATGTTAGGCAGGTAGAAAGTCTTGGTGAGTGAAACCAGGCAGTGGGAAAGTCCTAACTGGGATGTTAGGCAGTGTGGAAAGTCACGTGAGTGAAGCCGAGCGATGGGAAAGTCCTAAGCGGGATGTTAGGCGATGGAAAGTCACGGTGAGTGAAGCGAGTGAGAAAGTCCTAAGCTGGATGTTAGGCGGTGGAAATCTGGTGAGTGAAGCGGTGAAAGTCCGGGTGAGTGAAGCCGGGCAGGAAAATCAGATGGATCGAGGATGATCGGACATCCGGTGTTGGAAAGACCAAGTGGGTCAAAGGGATTGACCGGACACTTGGTAGGGAGTCTTAGCAGGTCAAGGGTGACGGATGCTAAGCATGAGATACCAATAGGTCAAGGTTGACCGGATATTGGTGTGGAAGGCGTGGGATGGTTTGGACAAAACCAAGATCCGGATCGATCGGTGGATCGATCCGGTCATCTGATCGATGCGGAGACCGATCGAAAGCGATCGGTGTGCCTCAGTGAGCTTACTGATCGGTCGGGGACCGATCGAGCAGACCTCTGATCGGTCCGGGACCGATCGAGAATCTGCAGTTGGGCGCTTTTACGGAAACGGGGATCGGTCCGGAGACCGATCAAGATGAGGCCCGATCGGTCTCCACGACCGATCGGGACGATCACTACCTATAAGGAGGTGGGATCGGTCCGGACGACCGACATCTGATCGGTCTCGGACCGATCAGATAAGTGCCCGATCGGGTCTGGCCCTAGCCGTTGAGAGACAACGGCTAGGCTATTTTTGGCTCCTGCGTTTCTAGCCTTTTGGCTTGCAGGTTCGCAGGTTCGCAGGTTATATAAGGGTTCGAGCGACTCTACAGAACATACCTCTCCTCCGAACCTTCTTCTTCTTTTCTGCTGCTGAGCTCTGCTGAGTTCTAAAAGCGTTGAAGCTTCGCGTGAGCTTCCCTTTGGCTGGGTCACCTGCTATTGTAGGCGCTTGGAGCTGCTGCTTCTTCCAGTCGAAGAGAAGGCAAGCAAGAGTTTTCTTACTGTTGTATTTCTTGCTGTCTTTCTGTACTCTCCTTACTTGCTGTTGCAAGAGTGTGTTGTGGCGAGGTTTCTCCACCCAGAAGGAGTTTGTATTAGCCGGTTCTCCGGGGACTCATCCACCGACGGATTGACTGGACTCGTCCACCTTACGGACACGCCGAGGAGTAGGAGCCCTAATCTCCGAACCTCGTTACATCGGTTTGTTTAAGGTTTGTCTTCTTCATTTTCTTTCTACCGTTTTATTTCCGCTGCACTAACCCTAATTGTAGGAAGAACGCGAGAATTTGGGGCGGCTATTCACACCCCCCCTCTCTAGCCGAGTACGAACGATCCTAACAAGTGGTATCAGAGCGAGGCCGCTCTTCGACGGATCAACACCCGGGGGAGCACGGGCTAGAGATGGATCTCTATGGAGAAGATGTCACGATTCAACCCTTCTACGAGTCTCACGACAACTTCACATATTGGAAGGTAAGGATGATGTATTTTCTTAGGACTAATATGTTAAATTGGTTTTGTGTACAAGAAGGGTTTTCCCCTCCGATGGATGAGGAAGGAAAACCTATCAAGAAGAAGGAGTGGACGAAAGAGCAAATCCGACAATCCGAAATCAATGACGAGGTAACAAAAATTATTGAATTTGCTTTACCTAATAATGTTTTGTGCAAGATAGAGAGGTACAACAATGCCAAGGAGTTGTGGAACAACTTGGCCAAACTCCATGAGGAGAGCCCCACTTCAAGCCATGAAGAGGAGCCTAGTGAGCCAAGTAGCTCACATCGTGTAGGTGAGGAATTAGAAGTTAAGGGCTACTCAACATCTAAAGAAGAAGAGGAGGTGAGTTCTTCTTCAAGATCGAAGCACGAAGGAGAAGCTTCTACCTCCGGGAGGGATGATGTCCAAAGAAGACTAAGAAGACTCCACCGGCGCCAAAGATCAAGGAAGTCGGAGTCCCAAAACGCAAGGGCAAGGAGCACGTGGTGTGCTTCCAATGCAAGCAACGGGGACACTATAGGAGTCAATGTCCAAGGGGAAGACAATCTCACAAGGACAAAAGACCAAGCACGTGTAAAGGGGGAGCAAAGGCAAACCCTAAGGTATCCTCTAAGGTTCATTCTTGCACTTCTAATAAGATACATGCTAGTAGTCTTATTGCAATTGTCAAGAATGATAAGCATGATAATCTTAGGAATCAATATATGTGCTTAGGTGCCAAACATGTGAGCCTAGATAAGGATAACACTAGGAAAGCCGACCCTAGAATTAACTCATCTAAGGCTAAGGAAAACCTAGGTAGGAATCCCAAATCAACTAGACACATGCCTAGGAATGTCTCAAAGAACAATGACAAATTAAAACTTGAGGTATTAGAAAAGGAGAATCAAGTCTTGAGGTCAAGACTTGATACTTTGGAAAAGGCTCTTAAGAACTTGGAGAAGTCATCTCTAGGGTTTAAGGGTCAAAAACCAATGTCCAAGGACAAGAAAGGTTTGGGTCACAAACCTAAGTCCCAAGTGGACAAGCCCACTTATCATAATGTTCCATTCGATTATGGAACAAAATCTAGGGCTAGGAAGACCACCACCAAGGTCACAAGGGGAGTCACCCCTAGAGTTGATCTTGATGAGTCCCAAATGACCAAGGCTTTAAAGCCTAAGAGGGTCATTAGGAGGGTTGGTAGGGAAGTTATCCCTAGTGAATATTTAGTGAACCCAATGAGCTCTAATAAGTATTGGGTTCCTAGGAGCATCTTCTCTACCCCATAGATGGGTTAGAGAGTGTCAACTCCGATTAGAAGGGTAGTTAACCCAACTTTGAGGAAATTGACACTCAAGGAGCATTTTCAAGGTTTTGAGAACTTTTGTAAATGAAATGGAATTATCATTTACTCCTTTGAAGAGTTAAATGTGCCTAAAAGATTGGAAATTTCATTTTTAATCTCAATTGGCACAATTTGGGAAAATCTAGAGAACTCTCGAGGAAAAATGAAACATGCCAAGTTTTGAGGATAAAGTTGATCTTTAAGTGGCTTGAATTAATCTAGAGTTCAAGAAGTGTCAAAATTAGGATTTTGGCATTTTGGGGCAATGTAGGATTAAATTTGAAGTTAGCCAAGTGGTTAAGGATACTTAGATAGGTAATCTAGGTATATTTATTTATGCTAAATCTTGCCATGATTGTTTGCCCTCACATGTCATGACATCATGTTTAGTTTTATTATCATTTGAAATGTCATGATAATGCTTAGGCTAGTTTATATGTCATGCTTTATTTAAGTTTTCAAACTTTATGCCATGACATCATGACATTGGCACATGTTTTTACTTATGATATCATTATATGCCATGTCATCATCTCTTGCATTATAATCAATGAAATTGATTTAAGGACAAACATATAATTTGATATTGAGATCAAATTGGTGTTTAGAAAATGCATGAGAACTTAGCCTAAGTTGACCTTAATCCATATCTCACATCAAATTGACTTGAATGTGGTTTGATACACCTTAGATGTGTGTGAGATATTAGGATCATGAGTTAGGATCAAGGTGCATAGTCCTTGTACCTAGATGACCCTAATTCAAGAAATTAAGGATCATAGGGAAAGCTTGTGTACAAGTCATGTATATCTAGCCCTAAGATTATGGTCCTAAATTCAAATGGTTTTAAAAGCATTTTAAAATTGATTTGAAAAACCTTGATGAAGCTTTCCTAGTGATAGCATTCATCATTGAACATTGTGATACAAAGTTGAGTTAAACTTGAACTATTTCAAAGTTTTTGAACTTTGTATCAAGATTGAAAAATGGAAACTATTTTCATAGAGAATTATTTTTCCATGATAGTGTATGTTATGAGGAATGTATCCTCAAAATTTTACAATTTTTGAAATTTTCTGTGATTTTCTAGAGGTTTCTGAATTTCGGGAGAAGAAATCAGAAATCTGATATCAGACTTGTGGACCGATCAGGAGGTTGCCTGATCGGTCCAGGGGATGCTGGATCGGTCACTGTGACCGATCCAGGGAATCCCTGATCGGTCTGGTGACTGATTAGGGCGTGCCAAATGTTGATTTTTCGACTGTTTTGTCTGAAATTTCAGCTGGGAGTTGGTGTTTTGGATTTCTAAAGGTTTGAAACTCACTAAGACATTGTTGGTGCAATAGTCAAGGGGGAGTTAACCTTTAGGGGGAGTTTTACCTAATTGTCAAGGGGGAGTTGACTTTTAGGGGGAGTTTTTACTCCTTAAGACTTTTGAGGATTAGTGATATGGGATTATCACTAAGTTGATTGTTGAGTTTAGTATCAAGGGGGAAATTAAGAGTTCCTATGAAAGGTATGAGACTTTCATTAGGAAGAAACTCTTGACCTTGATACCCTCCTTTTTCTTTTTGATGTGTGTTAAAAAGGGGAGAGTGCTCATTGGAGAATTATTGGAGAACCCAAGTTAGGTTATCGGGTTAACCTAAGCTAGGGGAAGAATGTCAAGAAATGTTCGAGGAAGAACATTGGAATTCTTTTTGATGTGTGTCAAAAAGGGGGAGAATTATTGGAGAACCCAAGTTAGGTTATTGGGTTAACCTAAGGGGAGAATGTTCAGAGAATGTTCAAGGAAAGAACATTGGACATTGGAAGATGGTTGGAAAACCTAAGTTAGGTTATCGGGTTAACCTAACTTGATTATGGATTTTGTCAAACATCAAAAAGGGGGAGATTGTTGGTGCAACCTTAGGTCATGGTTGACCTGGTTGACCTAACTCGAGTTGACCTAACTCGAGTTGTGTTTTGATGTTTGATGATGTTTGATGAGAAGAGAGTTGTATTCTTGATGTTTGACAAGAATAGGTGTTTGGGAGATTGTAGGTGCAACCTTAGGTCAAGGTTGACCTGATTCGGGAAAAGTCCAAGCAGGGAGCTTGGCACGCGAAAAGTCCAAGTATGGAGACTTGGCATTGGAAAAGTCCAAGCAGGGAGCTTGGCACGCGAAAAGTCCAAGTATGGAGACTTGGCATTGGAAAAGTCCAAGCAGGGAGCTTGGCACGCGAGAAGTCCAAGTGTGGAGACTTGGCACGGGAAAAGTCCAAGTATGGAGACTTGGCACTGGAAAAGTCCAAGTATGGAGACTTGGCACGGAGAAGTCCAAGCAGGGAGCTTGGCACGAGGGAAAGTCCTAACTGGGATGTTATGCAGTGTGGAAATCCTGGTGAGTGAAGCCAGGTGAAAGTCCTGGTGAGTGAAGCCAGGTGAAAGTCCTGGTGAGTGAAGCCAGGCAGTAGAAAGTCCTAACTGGGATGTTAGGCAGTGTGGAAAGTCCTGGTGAGTGAAGCCAGGCAGTGAGAAAGTCCTAACTGGGATGTTAGGCAGTGTGGAAATCCTGGTGAGTGAAGCCAGGTGAAAGTCCGGGTGAGTGAAGCCAGGCAAGGGAAAATCCAGATGGATCAAGGATGATCGGACATCTGGTGTTGGAAAGACCAAGTGGGTCAAAGAGATTGACCGGACACTTGGTAGAGAGTCTTAGCAGGTCAAGGGAGTGACCAGATGCTAAGCATGAGATACCAATAGGTCAAGGTTGACCGGATATTGGTGTGGAAGGCGTGGGAATTGGTTTGGACAAAAACCAAGAGCTGGATCGATCCAGGTCATCTGATCGGTCTGGAGACCGATCAGAAAACGATCAGTGTGCCTCTGTGAGCTTACTGATCGGTCTGGGGACCGATCAGCATGAAGCCTGATCGGTCCCCGGGTCCGATCAGGGTACGCACAGAAAGTTGGGCGACTTTCTGTGAAGCATTCTGATCGGCCTGATCGGTCTCCACGACCGATCAGAGACGCAGCCACCTCTCTGTAAGAGAGGTGGGATCGGTCCGGGGACCGATCAGGATAGCTCCAGACCGATCAGGGCGATGCCTGATCGGTCTGGCCCTAGCCGTTGAGAGACAACGGCTAGGCTATTTTTGGCTCCTGTGTTTCTAGCCTTTTGGCTTGCAGGTTCGCAGGTTCGCAGGTTATATAAGGGTTCGAGCGACTCTACAGAACATACCTCTCCTCCGAACCTTCTTCTTCTTTTCTGCTGCTGAGCTCTGCTGAGTTCTAAAAGCGTTGAAGCTTCGCGTGAGCTTCCCTTTGGCTGGGTCACCTGCTATTGTAGGCGCTTGGAGCTGCTACTTCTTCCAGTCGAAGAGAAGGCAAGCAAGAGTTTTCTTACTATTGTATTTCTTGCTGTCTTTCCTTGTATTTCTGTACTCTCCTTACTTGTTGTTGCAAGAGTGTGTTGTGGCGAGGTTTCTCCACCCAGAAGGAGTTTGTATTAGCCGGTTCTCCGGGGACTCATCCACCGACGGATTGACTGGACTCGTCCACCTTACGGACATGCCGAGGAGTAGGAGCCCTAATCTCCGAACCTCGTTACATCGGTTTGTTTGAGGTTTGTCTTCTTCATTTTCTTTCTACCGTTTTATTTCCGCTGCACTAACCCTAATTGTAGGAAGAACGCGAGAATTTGGGGCGGCTATTCACACCCCCCCCTCTCTAGCCGAGTATGAACGATCCTAACACATAGCTCCGAGTCCACCGTGCAGATGAGCGCTGACTGTTCTGCGCTTATCACCTTGAAGGCGCCTTCATGGGTCTTCAAGGCGCCTTCCAAGGCGCCTTCCAAGGCGCCTCCATAGCCAACCGAGGCGCCTTCAGCCCTGTTTCGCGGCCAGGTAAGCTTTTGTACCCGAGGCGCCTCCAAGCTCCATGGAGGCGCCTCGGACACTGTTCATCCGAGGGAAAACTTCATTATTTTGTACCTGCAAAACATGTTAGTCCCAAATAATATCCTACAACACTAAGGTTTGCATAATACAACAGAAAATATGATAACAGAGTAATGACAATCTCCGGACTGTCCGGGTCTGACTTCGGATTTCCATCCGGAAACCTTAGGTCGACCCGACGCCTACTGTTCCCTCTACGGGGAACGCGTCCTCACCTACTCCACTCAGGAGATTTACCTGCTGCCAGTGCGATCCTCCAGATCGACTGGTCTTTTACTCAGCACTCGACGCTTCCGGACTTTCTGCTGGACATCCGCTTCCCGGCTAGTCCAGTCTTTCACCTGGTTCGCGACACCAGGACTTTTCACCTAGGGTTACCACCCCCTAGGACTTTGCCTGAAGCCATCGACCTGCCAAGACTTTCCGCATAGGGTTACCACCCCCTATGACCTAGGGTTACCACCTCCTAGGGTTTTCCCTTTGCCTAACCGCAGCTAGGACTTATGCCTAAGTACCACCTAGGACTTTCCTGCAAACTTGTTTAACATATTAGAAACCAAACCACCTTAACTTTGAACCCTTTGACATAATCAAAACATAGGTTCGAGTCGGATGCTTCCCGCACCAACAGGACTAAGTCCACCTGCAGGGTTTAACATGACAATCCTTATGAGCTCATCTTGGGGACATTATCAACCTAGATCACTAGGACACAGTTTTCTTTTATAATCAACAACACACACTATAAGTGATATCATTTCTCAATTTATCGGGTTTATTGATTTATCGAACTAAATCTCACCCATTGATAAATTAAAGAAATAAATATCAAATATATGTGCTTGTTATTATATTAGGATTAAGAGCACACACTTCCACAATAACTGAGGTCTTTGTTCCTTTATAAAGTCAGTATAAAAGAAACGACCTCTAATGGTCCTACTCAATACACTTTAAGTGTACTAGTGTAATTATATAGTTAAGATAAACTAATTCTTAATTACACTACGACCTTCTAATGGTTTGTTCCTTTCCATTTTGGTCGTGAGCTACTGTTTATAATTTATAAGGTACTGATAACATCATCTTCTGTATGTGACACCACAAACTATGTTATCTACAATATAAATCAATTGAACAACTACAAACAATTGTAGATAATTTTACCAAATGTGATTCTTTATTCAAAATAAATGTTTACAGAAGTTTAGGCTTTCAGTATACACTCCAACAACCCTGGGGGCGGCGGCGACGGCGACGACGGGAGGTGCCGGTGACCGCTAGAAGCGGCGGCGGTACTGTTGGAGGCGGAGGCGGGGTTCTTCTAGCGTCGTAGGAGAGGGAAGCAGAGGTGCGTGACTCCCGGATGCGGTGGCACCCGGCTCAGGACGAAGGCGGTGAGAGGGGCTCAGCTCTAGCCGGCGCTCTGAAAGGGGAGGGCGAGATGTCCTCGAGGAGGTCGGCGAGCCTCCTTGGCGACGTCAACGGTCTACGAAGGAGAAGCCCCCTCTAGTCCCTCCTAGAGGTGGCAAACCCAAGCACCAGCCCCTTCCTCCGGGTGGCAGCACTAGGGTGAAGAGGCCGAAGGAAAGGAGGTAGAGGAGAGGAGTGGCTGGCGATCGGCGTCGGCGTCGGCGTCGACGAGGAAGGAGGAAGCAGGTTCTTTGGCGGTAGCGGACCAAACCAAAAACGAAGCCTCTCCCCAAACGTGATGAACAGTGCCCTAAAAAGGGCTACCGTCGAATGACCAAAACGCCATCCTTTTTTCCCCTAATTACCCCTATGCCATCCAATATATCCACATCTTTTATGATAATATATTACTATATTTATGATAATATATTATTATATTCATGATAATATGTTACTATATTTATGATAATATATTTCCATATTTATCATTATATTTTCTATATATTAACTTGACAATATGTATAAATAGATAAGTTAATCTTATCATTATCAATCAAATAATAAAGAAGTAGTTGTCTTCTATTTTACTTTTTTGTCTCTCTATTCTTTCTCATGTTTATATTCTTTTGAATTGTGTATTTGAACAATTACCACGACCTCGAGCTGGAGAACCTGTTGCTGGATGAGAAGGGCTATGACAACACTAAGGCCGATATTTGGTCCTACGGCGTCATCCTCTTCTTGCTCCTTGCAAGGTACCTCCCCTTCACCGATACGAATCTGATGGAGATGTATTGAAAGATCAGCCACGGCGAATTCCGATGTCCCTATTGATTCCCTTCCGGCGTGAAGAAGCTACTGCTCCGCATGCTCGAGACCAACCCCATCGTCAAGCTCGCTGAGACCCCTTGTAGGTTCTGAAAGGGGGACGATCAACCAACAACATGCACAAATGAAGCGGGGTGAGATCTTGGGAGTCATTGGCTCGGCGTTTATCGACGAGGATGGGCAGGATTTAGAGGACGATAGCAAGAGAAAATCTTTTTCGGTGGGGCCGTTGAGGCCAACATCTCCATTGCAGCTGAGCGTCTAAAAGCATTCAAACTGATCACATGGTGGCCATCGTTCGACCTATTGGGCTGTTCATAAGGACACATCCCATATTATGGTTGGTGTATATTATTTCACATGCATTGTAATTATGAACAGATGTAAGGAAGAGCCTCTTTCACATGCTTTTATTCTTTTGCATCTTCGTTTGTAGTTATTAATTTAATTTAATATATTTGTGCTATTAATTAAAGTTGAAAGAACGAGAAAAGTCTATTTTATTTTTATAGGTAATTCACCCTCTCACCCTTCCTCTTATCGGCATCGCTGCATCAATAATTGGTATCAGAGCCAGAACGTCTCAGAAGAATTAACCGCCGACTGAAGCACTGAGACGATGGCTGGACCGAGTATCTATCCGTCGAAGTTCGAGGGAGAATTTGCATTATGAAAAAAAATACATGGAGGTATTTTTTAAAACTGACTTTGAAGTTTTATTAATAATTAAATATGGTTTCGAAACTCTAAGCGATCAAAAAGACGAATAAAGAGAAGAGTACCTTTGGACAAAGAAAGAGCAAGCGAACTTTGTGGCAAATGGACGAGCTAAATTCTACATACTAAGCATACTGTCACCTCAAGAAATCAACAGGATCGGCGCCTACGCATCGCAAAGGAACTTTGAAAAAAGTTCCTGGAGTTGTACAAAAGAACGTCTGAAGAAAAGCTCGCTATATGAGTCTTCTCCGAAACCAATTGACGAACCTCCGACTAAAAGAAGGAGAATCAGTAGCGCAACTACACGTTAAACTGAAGGAGCTGATCACCAGACTCACGAATCTTGGAGAAAAGGTAACAAACCGAGATTCTCTAAGGTACGCATTAAATGCTTTTCCAAGGACACTCGAATGGTCCTCAATTGTCGATTCCTATTATATTTCTAAAAATCTAGAAATAAGTACATTAGAAAGTTTATTTTTCACTTTAGAACTTCACGAACCTAGATGTGCACAATCAAAGGAACCAAGTCAGACAATTACCCTAAAGGCAAGAACATACGATCTAGACTCTAAAGCATCAATTGAAGATGAAGCAATATTATTGGTAAAAAAAATTAATAAGTTTATTAAATCTAATAAATTTAACAAGTCATATGCGAAAAAGCACTTTTAGAGCAAAAGGAAAGTACGATGCTACAACTGCCAAGGAGAAGGACACATCAAGGACGACTGCCCCGAACTGAAGAAGAAGGAGAAGGGCAAGGGCAAAAGACCAACAAGATCGAAGCATAGGAATTTGAAGGCAACATGGGATGAATCGTCGTCCTCTGAATCTGAGATCTAGGCCTACGTCGAACTATCCCTAATGGTAGACCACCATAGAGACGCTGAAAGTTCCTCAAAGATGAGCATCGACAAAGGGGAAGGATCCTCTGAGAAAAACAACGATGAAGGGGGATCATCAAAACACGAGATAAGTGAGGTACGTGCACTATCTCCTAAGCAATCTTTTGAATTTATCAAAATACTTTCTAAAAATATATGTGATCCTATCCGAGCGCTGAGTCAACGGACGCTGGGGACGTGATACTCTCCGCTGTCTTCGACTGGTGATGTGGATCTCCGGCGGACCTGCAAAGAAGCCGAGCCGGGAGGGGTTTCCCGGCGACGACCCTCCGACGCTCAAGTCAGGCAACGAAGATGCAGAGTAACGTTACTGTGGCTACAGTGATCAAGATTGCATACCTCCGTCGAAGTCTGGGGGTCCTTATATAGGACCCCGGGGAGGCGCAGGCATGCTTCTCGATGCATGCACGCTTCCCCAAACATACCTCAGTAGGGTTGTGTCAGAAAAGTACGCCTGACGCCATTCCTCAATCGTCCGAGCATATCCCGGATGTGACGGTGGAAGCTTGTACCGTACGATATTCTATCCGCTCCGGCCGCCGACCATGCTGTTTGTCGGCGGCAGGTGTCTCGAGGACGAAGCTACCAGCTGTCCTTTTTGTCTCCTAGCGCTCTTATCTATTCCCGGGCTGAGCAGAATGGCCGCTCGACGCTCATGTCCTCCAAGAAGCCCTATTCACGTGCTCGGCTGGGATTGCGGATTACTGTCCTGCAGCTCGGCCGAGCGTCCTGGCCGCTCGACTTAAAGACTCACTTACCTTGAGCATCGGAAACCCGCCCCATGGTCGGGTTGTCTTTTGTCCGGTCGCCTGGGAGACCCGGACCGGGCACCCGGTCGGCCGGATCGGAGGCCCGAACCTTGGTGTTGACCCTCTTGACCCTTGACCTCCACGTGTCGTTGACCTCCCGCCAACGAGTGATCCCCCCGTCCTTACCACCACATCACATGCCTCCCCCTCAAGTCTAGTCGAAGGAGGCATTAAGTCCGACTGACTGGACTATGAGTCTGGCCAATCGACAGCCGACCCGCCAATACCGAAAGTATACCTCCGCTCGGCCCCTATGGGGTCGAAAAGAGCCGGTCGGCTAGTTGCCGAGGGTTGCCCCAATGGCCGGTGATGATGTCCTCGGGATCTTCTCAGAATGAGTGCAAATCTCCGCCATTATGGTTGAGCACGCGGGTTCTGCCTCGTGATGGGGCTCATTAAATGCCTTCCTCTGACCGATTGCCATGTGGCGCGGCTGACGTCTTCGTACGGACGCCACCTTACGCCTGATGCGACGTCCGTCGGTTTGAAATGGACGGCGCGATGTGGGCCTAGGTTCCTGTGACCTGAATCTGACGGCTCAGGACGATCGGGCATAACCCTATAAAGCCTTCGCCCTTCTCCTTCGCTGCACCTTCGCCCTCGCGTCCAGAAGCCTCCTCCTGCTCAGTGCCCCGGCGACCCTGCTCCTCGGCATTCCGACGATCCCTTGCCTTCTTCCTTCGCTTCTCATCTTCTTTGTAAGGTTCTTTGTCTTTCCCTCTTTCTTTCTGTGTTTTCTTTGTGTTCTTTGCCGAGTTCTCGTCTTTTGGTTACTGTTCCGTTCATCTCCCTCAAGCCTTTGCATTTTCTCCCAATTTCTGCCTTCTCCACTGTTGTTCCGGTGATGGCAAGTTCCTCTCAGCCCGCGGACCTCGCTCTCGGCCCATGGTATACCACCATGGAGTCGCGGTTCGATCGGCGCAATGCCGAGAGCTTGATTAACGCTTTCGACATCCCTTCTGATTTCGAATTGATCTTACCTTCTCCTTCCGCTCGGCCACATAACCCTCCGCACGACACTATCTATTTTTTCCGCGAACAGTTTACAGCCGGTCTGCGGTTTCCTCTCCACCCCTTCATCGTCGAAATTTGTAACTTCTTTGGCATTCCGCTCGCCCAATTGGTTCCCAACACTTTTCGCCTTCTGTGCGGAGTTGTGGTATTATTTAAGATACACAACATTCCCCTCCGCCCGGAAGTCTTCTATTATTTCTACTATCCTAAGCAATCCGAGTCGGGCACTTATCTGTTTTAGGCTCGGCCCGGCTTAGTCTTTTTTGATAAACTGCCCTCTTCCAACAAACACTGGAAAGAAAACTTCTTCTTTCTTCGTATGCCCGGGCGGCTCCCTTTCTGCACTAAATGGCAGGTCGGACCGCCTACCTCCCTCGAGCTGAAAAAGTTTAAGACCCGACCAGACTATCTTCAAGCAGCGAATATTCTAGCCGGTCTGAAGCTCGACATCAACAAGCTCCTTCCTGAAGGAGTGATGTACATATTTGGTTTGAGTCCGAGTCGAACCCCGCTCCTGAGCAGCTTTGGTAAGAACTTCACTTGTACATTTGCCTTGAGTTCTAACTGATTTCTTTCTCCTTTCCTTGCAGCAAACATCGTAATGGAATCGGTGTTGTTCGGGATTTTGAAAAAGAAAGCGGCCGCGCTCGAAGCGGCAGCGGCCAAGGAAATGGAGCAATTGGGCATTGCTCCGGTCGGCTCTCATGAGGACGAGAGTGAAGCGCAGGCAGGGGAGTCAACCGCTCAGGCTTCGCCTATGGATGCGGCTGGCGGTGCAACTTCAAGCAAGGAACCGATCGTTCGGGAAGAAGACTCTGAACCGGAGGACGAGCTCCCGCTTGATAGGAAAAGATGGCGAGTTGAGAAGCCTCTCCGTTCGGCAACCTCCGCAGTGCAAGCGTCCGAGCTGACGGGCACCGCCTCTCAACGCGGCAAAGCACCATCGGTCGAGGCGCTCTCCTCCGACCGGACTCCCTCTCAGCTGGGTGCGCCTGCGGCCCCCATCGAAGCGGTGCCGGTTAGCTCCCTTCCTCCTGCACCACGCCGAGTCCTCCGCTCAGGCATTTTGTCCACAATGTCCAGCCCGACCTCTGATCCTTTGGCGTCTGCTCAGACGACTCCGGGCCGGCGCCGCACTATTAGGGCCACCCTGCACCTCCCTACTGAGGCGTTTATGGTCGAGTCCGATCGGCCGACAGCTCCTGAACATATGATCACTATGAAGGGGCCCCTTGCTGAGATGTGTCTAGGGCCAATTCTGACGGCGTCTGGAATAGTGCTCGATGGAATGGAATAGGGGCGGCTGGTGCATCCCAGGTGTGCCGGTCTGTCCCTTGTTCTGAGCCCACGTAGAATATTATTTCGGTCGGTCCTCCATTGCTGCTCGGCCTCCAGAGACGGATGTGGCCTGCTGCGTTATCCTTTCTGCTTGAGCCTTCTGCTGTTGCTTAACCATCTTTGCGGCTCACGCTTGAATGAGTGCTTCGAGCTCCTCAGGAGAGAGCGTTACCAGGAGTTGACGTCCAACTTCTTCCATCTTCTCGGCTCGGATTCAGGTGCGTTCCCACAGACGACGCCAATTTGATCCTGTCCGAGCGCTGAGTCGACGAACGCTGGGGACGTGGCACTCTCCGCTGTCTTCGACTGGTGATGTGGATCTCCGGCGGACCTGCAAAGAAGCCAAGCCGGGAGAGGTTTCCCGTCGACGACCCTCCGACGCTCAAGTCAGGCAACGAAGATGCAGAGTAACGTTACTGTGGCTACAGTGATCAAGATTGCATACAACCATAGAAGTCTAGGGGTCCTTATATAGGACCCCGGTGAGGCGCGGGCATACTTCTCGATGCGTGCACGCTTCCCTAAACATACCTCGGTAGGGTTATGTCAGAAAAGTACGTCTGACGTCATTCCGCAATCGTCCGAGCATATCCCGGATGTGACGGTGGAAGCTTCTACCGTACGATATTCTATCCGCTCCGGCCGCCGACCATGCTGTTTGTCAGCAGCAGGTGTCTCGAGGACGGAGCTACCAGTTGTCCTTTTTGTCTCCTAGCGCTCTTATCTGTTCCCGGGCCGAGCGGAACGGCCGCTCGATGCTCATGTCCTCCAAGAAGCCCTATTCACGTGCTCGGCTGGGATTGCGGATTACTGTCCTGCAGCTAGGCCGAGCGTCCTGACTGCTCGGCTTAAAGACTCTTTTACCTTGAGCATCGAAAACCCGCCCCATGGTCGGGTTGTCTTTTGTCCGATCGCCTGGGAGACCTGGACCGGGCGCTCGGTCGGCCGGATCGGAGACCCGGACCTTGGTGTTGACCCTCTTGACCCTTGACCTCCACGTGTCGTTGACCTCCCGCCAACGAGTGATCCCCCCGTCCTTACCACCGGATCAATATGTAAATTAGAAAAAGAAAATATTGATTTGAAAAGACAATTAGCCAACCACTAGAATTGTTTGATAAGTTAAAATTAGAAAACAAAAAATTAAAAACACAAATAGAGAAATTAAAAAATTGTCATGTATGTTCTAATTGTTGGTGCAACCTTAGGTCAAGGTTGACTTGGTTGACCTGACTCGAGTTGACCTGACTCGAGTTGTGTTTTGATGTTTGACGATGTTTGACGAGGAGAGAGTTGTATTCTTGATGTTTGACAAGAATAGGTGTTCGGGAGATTGTAGGTGCAACCTTAGGTCAAGGTTGACCTGGTTGACCTGATTCGGGAAAAGTCCAAGCAGGGAGCTTGGCACACGAAAAGTCCAAGCAGGGAGCTTGGCATTGGAAAAGTCCAAGTACGGAGACTTGGCACTGGAAAAGTCCAAGCAGGGAGCTTGGCACGCGAAAAGTCCAAGCAGGGAGCTTGGCATTGGAAAAGTCCAAGTATGGAGACTTGGCACTGGAAAAGTCCAAGCAGGGAGCTTGGCACGCGAAAAGTCCAAGTATGGAGACTTGGCACGGGAAAAGTCCCAGTGATGGTTGGTTGTAGAAAGTCAAGTAGGTGAAGGTTGACCAGGTACTTGATAGAAAGTCCTAACTGGGATGTTAGGCGGTTGGAAGTCCTGGTGAGTGAAGTCGAAAGTGGAAAACTGGGATGTTAGGCAGTTGGAAAGTCCCGTGAGTGAAGCCAGCAAGGAAAAGTCCTAAGTGAGGTAATTGACTAGAAAGTCCTAAGCGGGATGTTAGGCGGTGGAAAGTCCCGTGAGTGAATCCAGCAGGAAAATCCAGATGGATCGTGATGATCGGACATCCGTGTTGAGGAAAGTCCAAGTAGGTCAAAGGGATTGACCGGACACTGGCAGTCAAGGGAGTGACTAGATGCTAGGGATGAAGTACCAATAGGTCAAGGTTGACCGGATATTGGTTTGAAGTCTTGGGACTTGGTTTGGGCAAAATCCAAGCTCCGGTCTGGGGACCGATCCAGAGGTTTCCCGATCGGTCCGGTGACCGATCGATATCAACGTAAGCTTTCGTTCGATCGGCCCGTGACCATCGAAGAAAACAGAGGCGAAAGAGGTACCGACGGTCCACGCATCGATCAAAGATGTCCCGATCGGCCTGTGGACCGACGAGACGAGCATCGCGAAGGAAGGAAGGGATCGGCGTGGACCGATCTATCTCGATCGGTCCACGCATCGACGTAGTACGCATGTAATGTCTTCAGACCGACGATCGGTTCGGGACCGATCGTATAGGCCCGATCGGTCCACGCATCGATCATTCTAGCTGCAACGCAACGCTAGTTTCTTCACTGCTTTCTTCGCCGTATAAAGAGGAGGGCATCTTCCGTGCGAATTCTTCTTCCTCTTCTCTTCTGCAAGTGCTGCTGTGTTTGAGCTTTGTTGAGCTCTTCTTCGAAGCTTCATGTGAGCTTCTTCGACTGACTCGTCGAGCTCTTGGCTGAGAAGCTGTTGCTTCTTCAACAATCGACAAGAAGGCAAGGGTTGTTTACATTTGCTGTGTATTTACTTCTTGTTTCTCTTGTATTTGTACTCCTTATCTTGCTGTTGCAAGAAGTAGTTGTGGCGAGGTTTCTCCACCCATAAGGAGCTCATATTTAGCCGGTTCTCCGGGGACTCATCCACCGACGGATTGGTAGGCTTCGTCCACCTTACGGATACGCCGAGGAGTAGGAGTTCATCTCCGAACCTCGTTACATCGGTTTGTTTTTCTTCTCCTTAGTTTCTTCCTTGTATTTCCGCTGCGACTAACCCTAACTGTAGGAAGAACGCGAGAATTTGGGGCGGCTATTCACACCCCCCTCTCTAGCCGAGTACGAACGATCCCAACACTAATTACATTCAACCAAAGTTTAGAAATTATGGTAGAATTAACTAAAACATTAGAAATCACTAGGGATAAATTAATAAAATTCCTAAAAATTATGTATCTATCAAATTTTTAGTAAATCCAGTAGCCAAGAACCTATATTGGGTTCCAATTTTTTTTAGATTAAACTCCATTTTTTTTAAAATTATTAGGTTAGAAATTGTCTCAATTAGAAAAATATTTTTTAAAATTTTTTCTATTTATATTTCGAGTTGAATTTTTTTTCTATGATATCTGATGATTTAATCTATAAATAGATTTTTTTATTTTATTTACTGTTGAGTTATTTTTTAAAATTATAAACAAAAAATTATTCTTTGAAATTTAAAATTATTTCATAGATTTAAATTTTAATTTTTTGAGATGAAACATGATTACAAATATTTTTATTTTTTTAATGTCTAAATTATTACAAATTATTTCTAAAAATAAAATTATTTCAAGAAAACTAAACTTTTTTAAAAAAAAATCTACTATTTAACAATGCGTACTACGCATCCAGGAAAAATAGTAGAATTTTTTAGAATTGAAAAATACTAGCTTACTGGTAATCGTTGTTATGTACCCTTAAAAAAGTTTTTCAAAATTTTCTAACAGTTTACTTTATTTTTCTAAATTTTTTTATGATTTTTTTGATGTGATTAAAGGGGGAGAAATAAGTAAAAGTTAAAGAGTATTAAGGGGAAATTAGGATAATTCTCATAATTTTTATCCTTGTATTTATTTTTGCAATTAACTTATTTAATTCATTGCTTTATTATATTATTTCATTACATTTTTAACCCTAACTTAGGTTGATACACATTAAAAGGGAGAGATTGTTAGTACCCAGGGTAGTTTTGATGTGGTCAACTAAGTTTAGTTAGGTCTTGTTATGTTTGATCCTTGTGTCTAAGTCTGTAGGAGCTTAGGAACATAAGAAGTCAAGCGAAAGACGCAACTAGCAAGAAAGATGACACAGGAAGGGAGTCGACGGGCTCAGTACATCCAAAAGATGAGATGTTGCGAAAGAGTATATCGGCGAACGAGAAGGACGCACACAACAGTTCAAGGGACGAGAAGCAGGGGAGGAAGGATAATCGAGGAGAAGGTCAGAGTTAGGTTTGGATGAGCTCAACTCCAATTAGCTGGAGAATCACCTACGCGAAGAGATCAGCTTTGAGCTGAGTTGCCTTGTGGAAGGCGCCTTCCATGGCTGGAAGATGCCTTCGATGAACAGTACGAAGACACCTTCCAGCCTTTGAAGGTGCCTTTGCTAGCCGTTAGCTGAGGATAAAGTTTTATCCTCGGTGGATAAAACTCTATCCAATGGAAGGCGCCTTGGATCTCATTGGAGGCGCCTTCAAGTTGTGGATAACTTTTCCAGGGGATATAAAAAGACTTAGGAAATAATTATCAACTCTTGTATTCATTTCCTAGTAACTTTCTGAGCTTTCAATGAGTGTAAGAAGCTTCTCCACCTTCAATGAAGGAGACCTTTTAGTGCTTTTATTTGCCTTGGATTAACAACCACCTATGTTGTAACCAAGTAATTCTTTTGTCTCTTCTTTTTATTTGTTAATTTAATTTAGTATATTTGTGCTACTAATTAGAGTTGAAAGATCGAGAATTCACCCCTCTTTTACCGGCCTCATTGCACCGACAATCATTACTCCTAATAATAAGTATATCATCTATATATAGACACAAGATGATATAGTCATTCTCTGTGACTTTCATGTACACATATTTATCATATTCATTAATTTTGAATCCATATTTTTTTTATACATTGTCAAATTTCTCATGTCACTACTTTGGTATTTGTTTTAAATCATATAATGATTTTACCAATCTACAAATCTTAATTTTATGTCCTGGCACAGAAAATCCTTTAGGTTATTCTATGTAGATTTTCTCTTCTAAATCCCTGTTTAGAAAGGTTATCTTTACATCCATCTAGTGTATTTTCAGATTCCATAGAGTGGCAATAGCGAACAACACTCTAATGGAAGTTATTCTCTAAACCAGATAATATGTATCAAAGTAATCAAAACCTTCTCATTGTCGGTATCCTTTGATTACCAATCTAGCTTTGTACTTATCAATTATATTATCTGACTTCATTTTCTTCTTGAACATCCAATTGTAACCTAGTGGCTTACTTTTCGAGGGAAGATCCTCAAGTTCCCAAATGTAATTTTGCAAGATAGAGTTTATCTTAATTGTAATTGTCTCTTTCTAGTGAGGTCCATCAGAATAGTTCACTACTTCCGAGTAACTTCGGGGCTCACCTTTCAACATAAAAGTAATAAAATATGTTCTGTAGGATTTTTCCACCCAAGCTCTTTTACTTCGTCTGAGCTCAACCTCAACTATTCATCATCTTCTTCTTGTGTTTGATATGCTCATTTTGAGAAGTTAGCATCCTCTCGAGTCTTATACGGAATCACATGCTCGAAGAGCGAGGTATTTCTCAATTCTATTATCAAATTCTTGTGTATATCCGGTATTTATGACTTATAAACAAAAAAACTAAAATGTACTACTGTTATTTGTATATCCAATAAATATATAATTAACAGTTTTTTTTTATCCTATCTCAATTCTTTTCAGATCAGGCACCAAAATTTTGGCAAGACACCCCCATATTCGCAAATATTTGTAAGATGGTTGTCTTCCATTCCATAACTTATAAGAGCTCTTATCTATTTTCTTTCGGGTACCTTATTTAAAAGATAATTAGTTGTTAATATAGTTTCCCCCACATGGACTTTGGCAGTCCAGAGTATAGGTCCAAGTGCAGTTGGTAAGAGGGGGAAGAATTGCCTGAAATAATAATTATACCCTTCTCCAAAACTTTTGACTTTGATTAAGAAACACTTGTTAGAAAAATAGAAATAACTTGAATAAAATAAGACTAGGGTACCAGATTTACTTGGTTTGCAACCTAAGAGGTTGCTAATCCAAGACAAGTAAAACACATTATCAGAACTCCTTCGAGCAAATTCTCGGAGGCAGAGAAGCCTCGTACAATGATTAATAGCACAAAAAAAAATAACCGAGATTAGAGACTCAAATACAAGTGTTGTTATTTATCTCGAGCCCTAAGCCTCCTTTATAGCTTCACTAGTCGAAGTGATCGTTTGATGACATGGTGGATCCTGGACGCCTAGACCTAGTCCGGGTGCCCTAGTTGGTCACCTCAATCCTCTTCACAACGATTAAGTGATAAGCCATTTATCCACTCACGGGCGCCCGGATAGGTCTGGGTGCCTGAATCGCTAGACCTGAAAGTGATACATAACAACGACTCTAAGACGAGGTGCCTGTTCGACACCAAGGTGGTCCGGGCGCCCAGAGTTCAGGCGCCCGGAGTCCGAGCACTTGGATTTGGTCCAGGCTCTTGGAAAGGTCAACTTAGAGTTGACTTTGTCCGGCTTTGTCTCCGATCGCTTGGGTGATTCTCCGGCCATCCAAAGTTGATCTCACCCGAACCCAACTCTGGCTTTCTCTCCTCGAACAGTCTTTTGCTCCGGCTTCTCGTCCTTCAGAAGTATCATGTGTGTCTTTCTCATTCCACTGGCGTACTCTTCCACAACTTCTCATCCCTCAGATGCACCAAGCCCATCTACTCGCTTCTCGTGCTATCCTTCTCGTCTACTACATCTTCTGCTCAACTTCTTATGTTCGTAAGTTCCTACACACTTAGACACAAGAATCAAAATACAATAAGTCCTAACTTGACTTGGTTGATCACATCAAAACTAACCCGGGTTACTTACACAGAGTTTAATTTAAGAGCATTCATCATCTCCTTTAGAGTTTGATTCTTTCACTCAACAACTCCATTTTACTGAGGAGTTTAAGAGGTTGTTGTTTTGTGTTTGATTCCATATTCAACACACAACTCAACAAATGATGAAACATATTTACCATCTCGGTCACTTTGAACTACCTTAATCTTCTTATTAAGTTTATTTTCAATCTCATTCTTATAGAGACTGAATTTCTCTATAGCTTCATTTTTACTTTTGAGAAAATACACATAACAATATTTTGTATTATCATCTACAAAAGTGAAGTATTTATTTCCACCACACGGCAGTGTACTTTTTAGGTCGCACACGTCAGTGTGAATTAGGTCGAGTGGTTTGTTGCTTCCTTCAACATATTGAAAGGATAACCTTGTCATTTTTACTTTAATACAAATTTCACACTTGTATTTTGGATCAAGGAAGAATGTAGGTATACTTTGAATGTTAATTAATCTATGCAACAGATCGTAGTTAACATGTCCTAATCTACTATGCCATAAATATGAAGACTCAAGTATATAAGTGGAAGAGTTTACAATTTTATTAACCGTAGGCATAATTGTCATTACACTAAGCTTAAATAGTCCATCGGTTACATAACCCTTTCCTAAAAACATTCTATTTATAGACAAAACAACTTTGTCCGACTCAAAAATAATACAAAAATCATGTTTGCTCAAAAGTGATTTAGATACTAGATTTTTCTGAATCTCCGGAACATACAATACATTGTTGAGAGTTAATTTCTTGCCCGAGGTCAATTTCAACACCACTTTTCTTTGACCCATGATGTCTGAGGTTGTTGAGTTCCACATAAATAATTTTTCTCTATCTTTGATTTCCTCAAAGTTGTGGAGCAACTCCTTATTACAGTAGATATGTTTGGTGGCTTCAGTATGATCCACCATTGTCACGGGTTTGAATCCACAAAGTTCAGTTCAAAGACTACGGTGAAGAGGTCATCCATTTTTGATCTCTCATTCAGGTTGGCCTCCTGCTTCTTCTTTGGATTTTTGTACTCTAAAGATTTGTGACCGACTCGACCATAGTTGATACACTTCTCAGAGAATTTCTTGTTTATGCCTCCTCTAGTCCCATATTGGAAGTGTTGAGGTTCTTCCGTTTTGAGTTTTGACCACACTCGATCACGTTGGCTTTCATAGAAGGTTGAGAGAACAATTTCTCTCTAAACTCTTGTTATCTTCTTCAATTCAAAGTCTAACAATGAGTTCTTCCACGTTTATCTCCTTCCACTTGTACTTTAGGTACTTCTTGAAGTCCTTCTAGCCCGGAGATAGCTTTTCAATGATTGCAACCACCTAGAAGGTTTCACTCAAAACTATACCTTTCGAGTGGATCTCGTACAAGATCACCTGAAGCTCCTGGATTTGGCTAATAACCTCTTAGAATCAACTATCTTATAGTCCAAGAATTAACCCACAATGAATTTCTTAGCCCTAGTATCCATTGTCTTGTACTTCTTGTCTAAGGACTTCCATAATTTCTTAGTCGTTCTCTTCATGCTATACACAACGTACAACTAGTCAGCAAGACAGTTGAAGATGTAGTTTCATCAAAGGAACTCAGAATGAGTCCATGCCTCCACTGCATTGATAGTGTGAACATTATCATCCTCAGTTTGCTTGGGAGGGTCCTCGGTCAAGAATCATGCCAGAATGAGCATGATTAAATAGAAGAGCATCTTTTACTGTCACCTCTTGAAGTTCAACCCAGTGAACTTCTCTGGCCTTTCCCTATGGTTAATTGGAACATTACTAATTGGGATAGAGGGGGCCTTCACGTGATGAGTCTATTGCACCTCAACACTTTTTGAGATCATCTCAACAGAATCGAATCTATTTTAAGATTGTTGAAAAATATATTGCCAAAGATTTTTGTGAAAAAAATATTGAATTTACAATCTAAATTCAGACTTATTTGTTGAGAGACTTGAACTGATAATTTCAAGTTGTTGGCTGAGGGTCGGGTCCTTTTGGTGAGTCCTCTGACTAAGTCTCGAGTGTCGAGTGTCGAGTGACCGAGTCCGATTGTCGACTGGCCGAGTCGAGAAAGTAATTCTGCAGAGTTGGAAGGACATAGCTAAATCAGGAAGCAAGTCTATTGAGTAGGGAAGCACATTGTCCAAGTCGGTCAAACGTCTGACTGAGCAGTCAAAATTACAAACTGAGTGTCCGTGTAGAGTAATGGGAATTAAGGAGTCGAGGTCTGTGTTTAGCACATATTCCTTAAAATAGATTCATCCCACCTCCGCAGTGCTTTGAAGTTTTCATGAGTCATTTGTTTCCCAAGATATAATGACAAAATCGCAATCTCCACCAAACACTGGTGGTCACAATGAACTAAAAAAATACCCGAATGTTATCACCTGGATTTTGTCGAGTGGAAGAAACAAGCAATAGAGAAGAAGAAGAAGAAAGGGGATAGGAAGGTGGATGGAAAAATTTTTGATCTTTTTTTTTTTTATTTTTTTCCCCAAGACTCATGATCTCTTTTATGAGGGAGCACCACCAATGAAACGACAAAAAAAAAATCTCTATACCTCTTGGCCATCCGCATGTGAGAAAGAGTCTCTCCTAATGTATTTATTCATAAAATATATTCTTGTAAAATAATATAAACCAACCATCAAGTCTTTAAACTTCCAATGCAGGACTAAAGTTTCATGCACAATGAAGCCTCCTTTATCTATTCCACCATTTTCCATTTATATTTTTCCAACAATGTTGGCTTGTCGGATAGACAGAGCTGAGCTAAAGGAGTCGAGCGGGCCAAGTAGGGAGGTGTGTCGGTTGTCAGAATGGTGAAGTTTTTCATCTTGGCTTACCTAAATTAAATGGCAAACCTTCTTTTTTCGGACGACCCGAGTGGAGGTGATATGGTTAATCCATCCGAACTTTGACCTTCATCTCAATAAGACTATTGAATCTCTCAATACACTTGGAGACTTTCAATACTCCCCCTATCAATGTTGAAGAGACTAACCAAAGAATTTTGTTTCTCTTAATTCCCCGTAAAATCATACCTCTCTTGCATGAATCAATCATGGAGATTTCTTCCATGAGTGAGACTGGTAGACAAGGTGCTTTAGCTCCTTCCTACAAAACTCTTCACATATATCCCCAGATTTCTTTATCACCTCTTGACCACAACAATTGACGGTGAGACTGTTGGTGCAACCTTAGGTCAAGGTTGACCTGGTTGACCCGACTCGAGGTGACTTGACTCGAGTTGTATTTTGATGTTTGACTTGGGAAGATTGTCGGTGCAACCTTAGGTCAAGGTTGACCTAGTTGAATTGCATGTTGATGTTTGACACTCGTGAGAGAGTTCTATTCTTGATGTGAGACAAGAATTGATGTTTGGGAGATTATTGGTGCAACCGTAGGTCAAGGTTGACCTGGTTGACCTGATTCGGGAAAGAGTCCAAGTATGGAGACTTGGCAACGGAAAAAGTCCAAGCAGGGAACTTGGCACTGGAAAAGTCCAAGCAGGGAGCTTGGCACGCGAAAAGTCCAAGTGTGGAGACTTGGCACGGGAAAAGTCCAAGTATGGAGACTTGGCACGGAGAAGTCCAAGCAGGGAGCTTGGCACGAGGGAAAGTCCTAACTGGGATGTTAGGCAAGTGTGGAAAGTCCCGTGAGTGAAGCCAAGCAGTGGAAAGTCCTAATGGATGTTAGACGCGAAAGTCCTAACTGGATGTTAGGCGGTTGGAAAGTCCTAATGAGTGAAGCGGTGCAAGGAGAAAGTCCTAATCGGATGTTAGGCAATGGAAAGTCCTAGTGAGTGAAGCCAGTAAGGGAAAGTCCTAAGCGAGGCAGTTGGAAAGTCCCGTGAGTGAAGCCGGAAAAATCCAGATGGATCAAGGTGATCGGACATCGGTGTGGAGAAGTCTAAGTGGGTTAAAAGGATTGACCGGACAATTAGCGGAAGTGCTAGCAGGTCAAGGGAGTGACCGATGCTAGAATGATGTACCAACAGTCAAGGTTGACCAATGTTGGTGTGGAAGCCTTAGGTCTAGGGTCGAGAACTTTGGATCGGCCCGTGACCGATCCATGATATCGTTGTTCTCGACGGCCGGTGACCGATCGAATCGATCGCTGGCTCACCGATTAATCGATCGGTCCGAGACCGATCAAGAGGCAACGCAACCGCGAGAAGAAAGCCGTGGATCGGTCTGCCGACCGATCTTCTCGGACTGCGTCGTCGACGGGGTGAAATCGGGCCCGACGGCCTGCGGACCGACGTCGACGGCAATCTCTGGGTGTCGAGCAATGCCGGCCGGGCCTAGGCTGATCGGTCTGCAGACCGATCAGGGTTCTAGCCGTTGCGACGCAACGGCTAGTTTCTTCGCTGTCTTCTTCGCAGGTATAAAGGGGTCGAGGGCTGCTGCTGCACGGGAACTTCTTCTTCTTCCTTCCTGTTGCGAAGTGCTGTTGTGCTTGAGCTTTGTTGAGCTCCTCCTTGTCGAAGCTTCGCGTGAGCTTCATTCCACGACTGGATCAGCTGCTGCTGAGTTGCTTGTTGCATCTGTCCGTGAAGTTGCTACTTCATCCGGGACCCCAGTCGACGAGAAGGCAAGCTACTGTGTTTACATTTCTGTTGTATTTTGTTCTTGCTATTCTCTTGTACTCTTAGCTTGCTGTTGTAAGTGATTGTGGCGAGGTTTCTCCACCCACAAGGAGTTGATATTAGCCGGTTCTCCGGGGACTCATCCACCGACGGATTGATAGGGCTCGTCCACCTTACGGACACGCCGAGGAGTAGGAGTATCATCTCCGAACCTCGTTACATCCCTGCGTAGAGGTTTGATTTCTTCTCCTGTTTTCTTTCTGCATTTAGTTTCCGCTGCGCTAACCCTAGTTTGTAGAAAGAAACGCGAGCAATTGGGGCGGCTATTCACACCCCCTCTCTAGCCGCGTCGAAGAGATCCTAACAAGTGGTATTAGAGCAAAGGTTTGCTCTTCATCGGATTAACACCCGGGGAGCACGAGCTAGAGGATGGATCTCTCTGGAGAAGACATCACCATTCCACCCTTCTACGAATGCGGTGACTTCGCGTATTGGAAGGTAAGGATGAAGTACTTTCTTATGACTAACATAATGAATTGGTTTTGTGTACAAGAAGGTTTTATTCCTCCGGTGGATAAGGAAGGAAAACCACTTGAGAAGAAGGAGTGAACAAGAGAACAAATTCACAAATCCGAAATCAACGAAGAGGTAACGAGAATAATTGAATTTTCATTGCCTACTAACATCTTGTGTAAGATAGGTTACAACAATGCCAAGGAATTATGGGATAACTTGGCCAAGTACCATGAGGAGAGCTCCACTTCAAGCCATGAAGAGGAGCCTAGTGAGCCAAGTAGCTCACATCATGGAGGGAGCGAATTGGGAGTTGAGGGCTACTCAACATCCAAGGAAGAAGAGGAGGAGAGTTCCTCTTGTTCAAGATCGGAGCAAGAAGAAGATTCTACCTCCGGAAGGGATGAAGAAGAAAACTCATCTCCATCCACAAACCTAGGTAACTCAAACACTTTAATTTTGAGCAAATTACATATATTATGCTTTGAGTGTAGGGAGTATGGACATTACAAGAGCAAATGTCCAAAGAGAGTTAGGAAGACTCCACCGGCGCCTAAGGTCAAGGAAGCCGGAGGCCCGATACGCAAAGGCAAGGAGCACGTGGTGTGCTTCCAATGCAAGCGAAGGGGACACTATAGGAGCCAATGTCCGAAGGGGAGGAAACCTCACAAGGACAAGGGATGCACATCGATACGGGGAGCTAAGGCAAACCCTAAGGTATCTTTTAAGGCTCATTCGTGCAATTCTAGTAGGATACATGCTAGTAATTTTATTGCATTAGTCAATAATGATAAGCATGTTAACACTAAAAATCAATACATGTGCTTAGGTGCTAAACATGTCAACCTAGATAGGGATACTACTAGGAATGCTAATCCTAGGATTAACACTTCTAAGGTTAAGGAAAACCTAAGTAGAAACCCTAAATCAACTAGACACATGCCTAGGAACACCTCAAGAAAGAATGACAAATCAAAGCTTGAGGTATTAGAAAAGGAGAATCAAGTCTTGAGGTCAAGGCTTGATACCCTAGAAAAGGCCCTTAAAAATTTAGAGAAGTCAACTCTAGGGCCTAAGGGTTAAAAGTCCCAGGACAAGAAATGTTTGGGTCACAAATCTAAGTCCCAAGTGGTCAAGCCCACTTATCATAATGTTCCATTCGATTATGGAACAAAATCTAGGGCTAGGAAGACCATCACCAAGGTCACAAGGGGAGTCATCCCTAGAGTTGATCTTGATGAGTCCCAAATGACCAAGGCTTTAAAGCCTAAGAGGGTCATTAGGAGGGTTGCTAGGGAAGTTATCCCTAGTGAATGTTTAGTGAACCCAATGAGCTCTAATAGGTATTGGGTTCCTAGGAGCATCTTCTCTACCCCATAGATGGGGTAGAGAGTGTCAACTCCGATTAGAAGGGTAGTTAACCCAACTTTGAGGAAATTGACACTCAAGGAGTATTTTCAAGGTTTTGAGAACTTTTGAAAATGAAATGGAATTATCATTTACTCCCTTGAAGAGTTAAATGTGCCTAAAGATTGGAAATTTCATTTTTAATCTCAATTGGCACAATTTGGGAAAATCTAGAGAACTCTCGAGGAAAAATGAAACATGCCAAGTTTTGAGGATAAATTTGATCTTTAAGTGGCATGAATTAATCTAGAGTTCAAGAAGTGTCAAAATTAGGATTTTGGCATTTTGGGGCAATGTAGGATTAAATTTGAAGTTAGCCAAGTGGTTAAGGATACTTAGATAGGTAATCTAGGTATATTTATTTATGCTAAATCTTGCCATGATTGTTTGCCCTCACATGTCATGACATCATGTTTAGTTTTATTATCATTTGAAATGTCATGATAATGCTTAGGCTAGTTTATATGTCATGCTTTATTTAAGTTTTCAAACTTTTTGCCATGACATCATGACATTGGCACATGTTTTTACTTATGATATCTAAATTCTTTTCGATCCTACAAGTGGTATCATTATATGTCATGTCATCATCTCTTGCATTATAATCAATGAAATTGATTTAAGGACAAACATATAATTTGATATTGAGATCAAATTGGTGTTTAGAAAATACATGAGAACTTAGCCTAAGTTGACCTTAATCCATATCTCACATCAAATTGACTTGAATGTGGTTTGATACACCTTAGATGTGTGTGAGATATTAGGATCATGAGTTAGGATCAAGGTGCATAGTCCTTGTACCTAGATGACCCTAATTCAAGAAATTAAGGATCATAGGGAAAGCTTGTGTACAAGTCATGTACATCTAGCCCTAAGATTATGGTCCTAAATTCAAATGGTTTTAAAAGCATTTTAAAATTGATTTGAAAAACCTTGATGAAGCTTTCCTAGTGATAGCATTCATCATTGAACATTGTGATACAAAATTGAGTTAAACTTGAACTATTTCAAAGTTTTTGAACTTTGTATCAAGATTTGAAAATGGAAGTTATTTTCATAGAAAACTATTTTTCCTTTATAGTATATGTTATGAGGAATGTATCCTCAAAATTTTACGATTTTTAGAATTTTCTGTGAGTTTCTGAACTTCTCCCGGGGAGAAAATCAGAAATCTCTGATTTCAGAGGCTGGATCGGTCACCGGACCGATCCAGGGAAGGCCTGATCGGTCTGGTGACCGATCAGTGACGATCCAGTGCGATCATTGAAGCGTGGATCGGTCTGGGGACCGATCCAGGGGGCTTCTGATCGGTCTGAGGACCGATCAGTGCGTGCCAGTTTCTGATTTTCAGCAGGTGTCTGAAATTTCAGTTTTTGGGAGTGAGTTTCGGGTTTCTAAAGGTTTGAAACTCTCCAAGACATTGTTGGTGCAATGGTCAAGGGGGAGTTGACCTTTAGGGGGAGTTTTACCTAATTATCAAGGGGGAGTTGACTTTTAGGGGGAATCTTTACTCCTTAAGACTTTTGAGGATTAGTGATATGAGATTATCACTAAGTTGATTGTTGAGTTAGGTATCAAGGGGGGAAATTAAGAGTTTCAATGAAAGGTATGAGACTTTCATTAGGAAGAAACTCTTGACCTTGATTCTTTTTCTTTTGATGTGTGTCAAAATGGGAGAATTATTGAGAACCCAAGTTAGGTTATCGGGTTAACCTAAGGAGAATGTCCAAGAATGTTCAAGGAAAGAACATTGGACATTGGAAGATGGTTCTTAAGTTAGGTTATCGGGTTAACCTAACTTGATTATGGGTTTGTCAAACATCAAAAGGGGAGATTGTTGGTGCAACCTAGGTCAAGGTTGACTGGTTGACCCGACTCGAGGTGACTTGACTCGAGTTGTATTTTGATGTTTGACTTGGGAAGATTGTTTCCCCAGGTCAAGGTTGACCTAGTTGAATTGCATGTTGATGTTTGACACTGTGAGAGAGTTCTATTCTTGATGTGAGACAAGAATTGATGTTTGGGAGATTATTGGTGCAACCGTAGGTCAAGGTTGACCGGTTGACTGATCGGAAAGAGTCCAAGTATGGAGACTTGGCAACGAAAAGTCCAAGCAGGAACTTGGCATGGAAAAGTCCAAGCAGGAGCTTGGCACGCAAAAGTCCAAGTGTGGAGACTTGGCACGGGAAAAGTCCAAGTATGGAGACTTGGCATCGAAAAGTCCAAGTATGGAGACTTGACGGAGAAGTCAAGCAGGGAGCTTGGCACGAGGGAAAGTCCTAACTGGATGTTAGGCGTGGAAAGTCCCGTGAGTGAAGCCAGGAAAGGAAAAGTCCTAACTGGATGTTAGGCAATGCGAAAGTCCTAACTGGATGTTAGGCGCTGGAAAGTCCTGTGAGAAGGTTGGCAAGAAGAAAGTCCTAATGATGTTAGGCAGGTGAAAGTCCCGTGAGTGAAGCCAGGCAGTGAGAAAGTCCTAACTGGGATGTTAGGCAGTGTGGAAAGTCCTGGTGAGCCAGGCCAGGAAAATCCAGATGGATCAAGGTGATCGGACATCCGGTGGAGAAGTCTAAGTGGGTCAAAAGGATTGACCGGACAATAGGAGTGCTAGCAGTCAAGGGAGTGACCGGATGCTAGAATGATGTACCAACAGTCAAGGTTGACCAATGTTGGTGTGGAAGCCTTAGGTTCAGGGTCGAACTTTGGATCGGCCCGTGACCGATCCAGGATATCGTTGTTCTCGATCGGCCGGTGACCGATCGTAATCGATCGATGGCTCATCGACAATCGACGGCCCGAGACCGATCAAGAGGCAACGCAACCTCGCGAGAAGAAGCCGTGGATCGGTCTCGCCGACCGATTCACCCATGGCTCGATCGGCCGGCAAGACCGATCGTGGCTGATCGAACACCGATCGGTCCGGGACCGATCGGTGACAAATGTAAGTTTATGCGCTTAGGCCGATCGGCCGCATCGATCAGAGTTCTAGCTGCGACGCAACGCCAGTTTCTTCATTGCCTTCTTCGCAGTATAAAGGGGTCGAGGGCTGCACGGGAACTTCTTCTTCTTCCTTCCGCTCTTGCGCTGCTGTGTTTGAGCTTTGTTGAGCTCCTCCTTGTCGAAGCTTCGCGTGAGCTTCATTCCACGACTGGATCAGCTGCTGCTGAGTTGCTTGTTGCATCTGTCCGTGAAGTTGCTACTTCATCCAGGACCCCAGTCGACGAGAAGGCAAGCTACTGTGTTTACATTTCTGTTGTATTTTGTTCTTGCTATTCTCTTGTACTCTTAGCTTGCTGTTGTAAGTGATTGTGGCGAGGTTTCTCCACCCACAAGGAGTTGATATTAGCCGGTTCTCCGGGGACTCATCCACCGACTGATTGATAGGGCTCGTCCACCTTACGGACACGCCGAGGAGTAGGAGTATCATCTCCGAACCTCGTTACATCCCTGCGTAGAGGTTTGATTTCTTCTCCTGTTTTTTTTCTGCATTTAGTTTCCGCTGCGCTAACCCTAGTTTGTAGAAAGAAACGCGAGCAATTGGGGTCGGCTATTCACACCCCCCCTCTCTAGCCCTACGAAGAGATCCTAACAGAGACTTCCATGGCGGTCATCTCTACCTCTGCCATGAACTATGGGCGACTTCCAAGAAGCCATAGAAGTTCGCTCTTCTTCCCATCCAACATCGGCAGAGAAGGAATCAAATGCCCAAGCGAATAAAATGAGAAAGTAGATCCTCTGATCTACTGTTCAAAGAAGGGGACACTTTTATATATTAGTTAGGAGTAATGATCCATACTTATTTTATAGCTAGAGACTATTACTTCTCATCAATATATACAAGTGGCTCTCCTCTAATCTGAAAAAGAAATGAACCAGAAGATCTGGGCTGATAAAAGAGAACAGATTATCTGGTCTACTTAACTGGTATAGACAATGATCCCGTTCGGGTGCTGAGTCGACAGACGCTGGGACGTGGTGCTCTCGTTAATGACGTATGAACCTCCGACTGGCGTGAGCCTTCAGTGAGAATCTGCAAGCACAAAACCGAGCCGGGAAGGGGTTCCCGGCGACGACCCTCTGACGCTCAAGTCAGCTCCAGCAAGAAGAGATCGAGGCAGAGTAGTGAGAATGAAGAATGTAGCTGCAGTAGATGAGAATGCATACCTCCGTCGAAGGTTGGGGGCCCTTATATAGGACTCCCCGGGGGCGCGTGCACTCTTTCCGAGGTATGCACGCTCCTCAAAGCATACCTAGAAATGGTTGTGTCAGAAAAGTACGCCTGACGTCTTACCTCAATTGTCCGAGCATATCCCTGACGTGACAGTGGAAGCTTCCATCGTACGATTCTCTGTCTAGTCCGGCCGCCGCCCATGCCGTCTGTCAGTGGTGCTGATCTCGAGGAAGATATAGCCAGATGTTATTTTTATCGGTATCGGGTCGAGCGGAAGGGACGCTCGGCCCGTTAGTCACCCAGTCGTTCGATGGGCATCACGACTGAGCCGATTGGGTCGTCCGCTCGACCGAGGGCGATTGGCGCGGCCCTCTGAACAAAAGGAGTCCTGCTTAGCTTGTGAGCATCGGAAGCTCGGCATAACGGCCGAGCTGTCAAAGCGCCGGCTCTGCCGTTATCCGAGCTGATCTCTCAGGTAGGTTGACTTTGACTGCGACCGCCACAGGGCCGTTGACCATTATCCAGGCAGGCCCCCCCTTTCTTACCACCGGATCACATGCCTCCACCTCAAGTCTAGTCGAAGGAGGCTGTAAGTCCGACTGACTGTACTAGTCTGCCGACACAGGGCCGACCGGTTAGGGAAGCCGAGCGGCCCTAACACTACCTCATAACGTCGACCGAAAGCGTGCCCGCTATCACTTGGTAGAATTTTTACTGATTGGTTTACCTATCTGAAGATGGTCAACGATGACCTGCCTCAGATCTCCTAGGAATGCTCGTAAATCCCGTCCATTAGGGTCGAGCACGCGACCACACCCTCGTAATGGCGTTCATTAAATGCCCTCCTATGATTGACAACCACATGGCACCGCCACTATCATCGCACGCTCGAAGCGACAGGCTTGATGTGACCTCTGGCGGTTTGAATTCAACGGTGCGATTTGCATCTTGGGGCCCGCGACCTAGACCGAACGGCTCCGCTCGGTCGAACCTCTTTTTTATAAAGTCGTCATGTTGTCTCTGCTTCATTTCGTAGTCTTCGCGTTTTGGTGCTCCGGCTATTCGGTGCTCATCGCTCCGCCGACGATTTGTGTTCCGGGCTCCGTCGATTCACGCTTTTCTTCCATCCTCCGTGTAAGGCCATTGCTCCTTTTTGTCTTTGCCTCTGTTTCTCTCGTCTTTTTGAGCTTTTAGTGTTTCCCCGTCGCTTTCTCCACTGTTCCGGCGATGGCGAGTTCGTCACAACCGTATGACCCTGCTCCCGGCCTCTGGTATACTGCCATGGAGAGCCGGTTTGATGCAGGTGACACGGTGAGCCTCGTCCACACCTTCAAACTTCCTCCTGACCATAAAATAATATTAGCTACTCCGTCCGATCGGCCTCATGATCCATCGACCGACACTACTTGTTTCTTCCGAGACCAGTTTGTAGCTGGTCTACGTTTTCCCATACATCCGTTTGTCATTGAAGTATGTAATTATTTTCACCTCCCGCTCGGCCAACTCGTTCCAAACTTGTTTAGATTATTGTGCGGCGTAGTTGTCTTATTTAGGTTGCACGACATCCCTTTAGTTTCCAAGATTTTCCATTACTTCTACTATCCCAAACAGTCCGAGTGGGGTACTTTCCTTTTCCAGTCTCGGATCGGCCTTGTCTTCTTCGACAAAATGTCCACCTCTAATAAACACTGGAAAGAATACTTTTTCTTTCTGCGTTTGCCCAAATCGCCGCCCTTCAGAACCAAGTGGCAGACCGTCGTACCCTCTCCACCAGAGCTCAGTAAATACAAGAGCCAGTCGGCCTACCTTCACGCAGCCAACATGCTGGCCGACTAAAAGTTCAACATCCACGAACTGCTCTGTAAGGGCATGCTATACATGTTCGGGCTGAGTCCGATCCACTCGAAACTTCCGAGCAGCATGGGTAAGAGCTCTCTTGATCCTTTTTTCCTTTTGATCTAACTGATTTGTTTTCCCTTTCTGCAGCTGACATCATGATGCGCGCTCGCGCTACCGAGCAGATGAGGTTGAGGGCTACCGAGATTGAAGCGGCGGCTGCTAAGGAGATGGTCTACCTTGGCATTGCGCAGGTCGGCTCACACGAAGGTGAGAGCGGCGAAGCACCTACTGCTATCGGTGGATCGGCCGTTCGGGTTTCTACAACTAAAGCGGTGGGCGATCTTCGTCCGCTAGACATCCCTCTACTCAGGATGAGGGTGTGGAGCACTCGGCCGAGGATGCTCCTTTGGTATTCCGTAAATGGCGCCGGATGGAGATACCTGCCCGGTCGGCTACACCTGCGGAACAGTTCTAGCAGGCACGCTTCCTGAAGTGACGGCCGGTCGACTCGACCACTTCCTCCGATCGAACTCCTTCACTGTCCGATGTCGGTCGACCCCTCCTTGCTCAACCCATATCCGTTCTAATTGATGACATTGCCAACACCGGCCAGTCCTCCGGTCCTTCAGGTTCAGCTCAGTCTGCTCCGAGCGACCGCCGAGTGGTTAAGGCCGTCCTGCACCTACCAATAGAAGAGTTCCTTCTAGCAGCTGACCGGCCCACAATTCCCGAGCATCAGATCACCATCCGTGGACCGCTTGCCAGAGTATGGGAGGATGCGAGGGCCCGTGTTGCCCTGATGACGCCCGGTCAGCTCAGCGACAGCCATCTGCAGCAAGCCACTGGTGTATGCCTCCCCCACCTCCCTTTACATTATTATTTTGCAAGGCTTTTAATGTTATTTTATCTGAGTGCAGAGCTGGGTGGAGAGCATCGCCGTCGGTAGCCGCTTGGCGTTGCTGGAGGAAGAGTTGAAAAAACTTAAGATTTCCGAGGGAGGCCCGACCCAGGGGCCTTCACCTGCTGAGTTAAAGGCCGAGCTAGTCAAGACAAAGAGGCTCCTAGAAGATGAGCGGCATAAATCCTCTGGACTGGAAACCATGGTGGCTCGGCTTGAAGCCAGGGTCAAGACACTTGACCAGAAGATCGAGCTGGCGACTACAGGGAAGAACAAGGCCATTACTGATCTAGACGCAAAAAATGTTGAGGCCCGGGCGCTGGAGTAACGTGTCCAGGAATTGGCTGACCTGTTGTTCGCCGAACGGACAAGCCGATTGGTGGAGCAAACTGAATTCCAGGGAAAACTGAAGAATCTCCAGGACGCTCTCGAAGCTTCTCGAGCCGCTCTCAAGGAGTACCAGGACGGCGAATCAGGTCGCCTTGCTGTGATGAGGCAAACTTATATCCGCTCGGAAGATTTTGTCCAGAAGATATGTGGTCGGCTCGTCATTGCCTTTGAGGAAGTCATTAATTCTACGACTGCTTATCTGAAGGGTAAGGGTCACCTTTCTGAAGTAATGACTATCCCGCCTAAGGACCTGGCTGGGCTACTCGATGCCATCCCTGACTCAATCTTTGATTATCTGGAGTGAGGAGGGCTAATTATTTTGTAAGTTGTTGGTGTATGTTAACCGCCCGGCGGGAACTTTTTAATGAAAGTTAGTTTTTCCGTGTTTACTCCTGTCATTGGTTGATTGCTTAGGTCCGAGCGGGATACTTGACCTTGATTTCTGATAAGTGCCAGGATAGCGACTCCTGGATATGGAACCACCGTTCGGCCACTACTCGGTGATTTAGAGATGCTTTTGATCGGATATTCATTCTTGCCGAACTGACCCTTAGGTTGTCGTTCAACGGACATCGGGTCGGGGGGTTTATAGTCACCGATTCGACTCTGGAGTTTAACGTCGCCGCTAGACGGTCTTCAAGCAGGGGGGTTTATAGCCAGTTCGACTCTAGAGTTTAACGTCGCCGCTCGACGGTCTTCCGGCCGGGGGGTTTATAATCGTCGGTTCTACTCTAGAGTTTAACGTTGCCGCTCGACGATCTTCAGGCCGGGGGGGTTTATAGTCGCCAGTTTGACTCTAGAGTTTAACGTCGCCGCTCGATGGTCTTCAGGCTGGGGGATTTATAGTCGCCGGTTCGACTCTAGAGTTTAACGTCGCCGCTCGACGGTCTTAAGGCCGGGGGGTTTATAGTCACCGTTTCGACTCTAGAGTTTAACGTCGCCGCTCGACGATCTTCAGGCCAGGGGGTTTATAGTCGCCGGTTCGACTCTAGAGTTTAACATCACCGCTCGACGGTTTGATGGAGTGTAGTCATTCGACGCAAACCAGTTATACCCTTGTGTTTCATGAATTCCTTCCTGCGATCAAAGGATACCGAAGAATAGAAATACGCTAAATGAATTACATTGGCGTACCTTTCAACCAGCTCGGTACGGCTGGAGATGGTTAGTGCTCCATGGTCGCTCTAGCTACCGTCCGTCTTCGTCTTCAAGGTAATAGGCGTCCGATCGGAGCTTTTTGACAACCTTGAAGGGCCCGGCGCAGGGAGCCCCCAGTTTGCTCACATCGCCGACCGACTTTACCTTCTTCCATATAAGGTTGCCAACCTGGAATGCCCTGGAAATTACTCGCCTGTTGTAATTCTGCTTCATTCTCTGCCTGTACGTCATTAGCCGAACGGCTGATTTGGCTCGCGCTTCGTCTATCAAGTCCAGCTCCAACTTCCTCCGCTCGACGTTACTTGCGTTGTACTGTTGCACTCGATCGGATTCTACTCTGACCTCCACGGGAACGACAGCCTCTCCTCCGTACACCAAGTGGAAAGGCGTGACCCCCGTTCCTTCCTTAGGGGTAGTGCGAATCACCCATAACACGCCGGGTAGCTCATCTACCAAGCTTCCACCGACATGGTCGAGTCGAACTCGAAGAATCTGAAGGATCTCCCGATTGGTGACCTCGGCCTGCCCGTTGCTTTGCGGATAAGCTACAGCGGTGAAGTGTTGCTGAATGTCGTACCCCTCGCACCATTCTCAGAGCTGTTGTCCGATGAACTGCCGCCCATTGTCAGACATGAGCTGACGTGGAATACCGAACCGACATATTATGTGCTGCCAGATGAACTTCTTGACCATCTGCTCGGTTATTTTCGCCAATGGCTCGGCCTCGACCCATTTGGAGAAGTAAACCACCGCCACAAGTAAAAACTTCTGTTGCCCGGTCACCATCGAGAAAGGTCCCACAATTTCCATGCCCCACTGGTCGAACGGGCAGGACACTGTAGACGCCTTCATCTTCTCAGTGGATCGGTGGGTGGAGTTGTGATATTTCTGACAAGAAGGGCATGTGGCGACGGTCTGAGCGGCATTTTCCTGGAGGGTCGGCTAAAAGTACCCGGCTAGCAGAATCTTCCTTGCCAACGAGCGGCCGCCCGGGTGTTCTCCACAAGACCCTTGATGTACTTCTTGCAGAATATAGTCCACATCCTCCGGACCAACACATTTGAGAAGAGGCCTGGAGAACGCTTTTTTGTAGAGCTGGTCACCAATGAGGACGAACCGACCATATCTCCTCCTAAGCAGATGCGCTTCCTCCCGATCGAAGGGTGTTGCTCCTAACTTCATAAATTCTACTATAGTCGTCCGCCAGTCATTTGGAAATGTGAGCCCCTCCATCCGGTCGATGTGGGCTACCAGATATACCTGCTCGATCGACTGTTGAATGATGATCGGTGATATCAAGCTGGCTAGCTTAGCCAGCTCATCTGTAGCCTGATTCTCCGCTCGGGGGATCTTCTGGATGAGCACCTCTCGAAAACTGGCCTTCAGTTTTTTGAAGGCTTCCTCATAAAGCTTGAGCCTAACGCTGCTTATCTCGAATGCTCCCAAAAGTTGCTAAGCAACCAACTGTGAATATAAATGAATCAAGACCCTGCTGGCTCCCACATGTCGAGTGGCCTGCAGGCCGGCTATCAGCGCCTCATACTCTGCTTCATTATTGGTCGCTCGATAATCCAGCCGTACGGACAAGTGCATCCGTTCTTCGTGGGGGGAGATTAACAGCACACCGATCCCACTTTCTTGCCGAGTGGATGATCCGTCAACGTACACCTTCCAGGTGGCTTCGGGCTCGGGATCTTGCACCTCAGTGACAAAGTCTGCTAACGACTACGCCTTGATGGTCGTCCGGGGTGATACCGTATGTCAAATTCGCTAAGTTCTATGGTCCATTTGATTAGCCGACTTGACGCCTCTAGATTGAGAAGGACCCTTCCCAAGGGGCTATTCGTCATCACAACGATCGGATGCGCCAGGAAATAAAGGCAGAGCCTTCGAGCGGCGAGTACCAGCACAAAAGCTAACTTCTCGAGACCAGTGTAGCGAGACTCAGCATCCTTTAGTAGGTGGCTTAAGAAGTACATAGGCTATTCCTCGCCGTCCGGCCTCACAAGAGCCGACCCGACGGCATATTCAGTCGAGGACAAGTAAACTCTAAGGGGCTCTCTGGCGACCGGCTTGGCTAACACAGGTAAGGAATTGAGGTATACTTTGAGCTCTTCGAAGGCTTTGTCGCACTCTGCATCCCATTGGAACTTGGTGGCTCGGCGCAGAATCTTGAAAAAGGGAAAGCTCCAGTCGGCGGTCTTTGAGATAAATTTGGACAGCGCGGTTATTCGTCCCGTGAGGCGCTGAGCTTCTTTCAGGTTTCTGGGAGGCGACATGTCTTGCAATGCTTTCACTTTACTGGGATTTGCCTCTATGCCCCGCTCGATAATGATGTACCCCAGAAAGCGTCCACTCTTTGCTCCGAACAAACACTTCTGGGGATTTAGCTTGACCCCGTATGTCCTCAACGTCCCGAAGGTTTCTTCTATATCTGCACAAAGGTTGACCGCTCGGATTGATTTAATAAGTATGTCATCAACGTATACCTCCAGGTTTCGCTCGATCTGCTTCCGGAACACTTTGTTCATGAGCCGCTGGTATGTGACACCGACGTTCTTTAGTCCGAACGACATTACGTTGTAGCATCAGGTGTCGTCCACTGTAATGAAACTCACTTTCTCCTGGTCTTCTCGAGCTAGCAGCACTTGGTGGTAACCCTAATAAGCATCCAATATGCATATTAGCTCGCATCCAGCGGTTGAGTCTACCATATGGTCAATTCTGGGCAGAGAGTAAAAGTCTTTTAGGCACGCCCTATTCAGATACCGGAAGTTGATGCAGACCCTCCACTTATTTCCCGGTTTGGAGACCAGCACCACATTCGCTAGCCAGCTTGGGAACTGCACCTCTCGTATGTGGCCGACCTCACTACAAGAATTTCTGGATTTAACCACACCTAATAGACAACAGTTTTTCAAGAAATTGTTGTCTTTTTTCCATTTAACAGCAGTTTTATTGAAAACTGTTGTTGTTCACCATAATATTTTTTAAATAACAATAGTTTTTCAAAAAATCGTTGTTTAATATGTGTCAAAGACAACGGTTTTAAAAAACTATTGTCTTTTAGTGTTGCTTATGTGATAATATACAACAGTTTTATTAAACTGTTGTCTATTGAATGTTATTGAATCTTAAAAACACAATAGTTTTTTTAACTTCATGAAAAAAAACCTAAAAATCCACTTCTGTGACTCTTCAACGAACAAAAACCTATCTCCGACTCCTCCTTCGTGACTCCTCCGCGAAAGACGCTCCTCCACTACTAGAAAAATGATTTATTATAACACTTTCTTCATGTGGTAAAAGGCGATTCGCTCGCCCCCAGCGCCTCCACCAACCCGTCCCTAGGCCAACACGGAGGAGGTAAATCATGGGTGGCTACTAGCCATTAGTGCAAATAGCCAAGATATGGGGGAGGTTATGCTCGGTCACGCCGAGTTTCGACCCCAAGACCTCATGTGGCAACACTTTCTTCATGACACCTATTAAAAAGTGTCAATATAAATAAATTATAATGACACTTATAAAAACTAATTAAATTTTTAGAAAAATATCATATTAGATGGTGTATGATGACACATTTTGTAAGTGTCATTATAATTATAATCATATTAGACATACTCCAAATCTCTTCCCACCCACCCGATCCTCCTGATCCTTTCGTTTCCTCCTTGCAGTGTCGCTCGTTTTCTTCCCTCTCCCACCCCCTTCTTTCCTTCAGCGCAGACAGGTTTCTTCCCTCTCCGCAGCAACCAAGATGAGTTCAAAGGTAACCTATTTCTTATTTCTTCCCTCTCTGCAGCACCGTGCGCTGCCTCGCCAGGCGACGAGCGATCGCTTCGCCTGTGGCCGCACTCAAGAGGGCCACAACCTCGCCAGGCTGCTAGTTCACTTACGGCTAGTTTGTAAATGGAGGCACACGAGGGGGTCATGCCTCGCCAGGCAGTCGGTTCACAAACGATCGCACACGAAGGGGTCAATTCCTTGTCGGGCAGTGTCCTGTCGTGAGGCAGCGACATCACTACCTACTTTTGAAACTCTCACCCTTTTCTTTTTTCCTAATTAATTTGATCTATTTTGGTTGAATAACTATAGGAATTTTAATCATAAATTGGTTGATTTTGTTGACTGTGAATATAGTAGAGAAGTTAATTAGTTGTGTTTGTTGTTGGTAATTATTCATGACGCTTGTCATGTTTGTAATTTAGATTATGTGCTTGATTCCTAAATTTTATGACATTTTGGTTGCTGGGAATACTGATGATAATATGTTCTTATTTATGCAAAAGGGCATTTATTACTGGAGTTGTTGATGATAATGGTTATGGCTGGGCAATCACAAAGGCTCTTGCCGCTGCTGGGGCAGAAATACTTGTTGGTACATGGGTGCCTATAGGTGCTTCCGAAGTCATGTTTATTCTGTCATTATGTAATTAGATAAACACTAGAATATAAGCCTTCTGTTGGATCATTCATCAATAGGCACTGAACATATTTGAGACAAGCTTAAGGTGTGACAAATTTGATAAGTCACGGAAGTATGCCTTCCTCTATTATCAGGAGCATACATGGTTGGATTTATTTATTTTTCTCTTTCATGTTCAGTAGTAATCTTTCTCAGATTGTATTTACATATTGCCAAATGGCTCACTGATGGATATTGTCAAAGTATATCCTCTTGATGCCGTTTGCGATACACCTGATGATGTTCCTGAAAATGTATGTAAAAGAAACTTTTGATAAAATTGGTTCCTGACACTTATTCCAATTTATGATCATAATCAGCATCTTGTATGGTGTTTATTTTAGGTCAAGACAAACAAACGCTATGCTGGATCCTCAAATCGGACTGTTAAGGTAGACACCAACTCCTTGTTTTCACCAGAACTTGAATTCCCTTTTCTGTACGCTAATTAAACATTTTTTCTCCAAAAGACTGTGTAAACAGAACTAAAGCCTGGAATGATAATTCATTTGATTTTTCACATGCTCTTGTGTTACTGATGCCTTCTTCTGCTTGGTGCAGGAAATGGCAGAGGCTGTGACGAAAGATTTTGGAAGGTTTGACATCCTCGTGCATTCTCTTGCCAATGGACCAGAGGTACTACCTTACACCATCATATAATCATGATGTTTTTTTTTACTTTAGTTCTAAATTATGGTTTTCATAAATAGGTAACGAAGCCACTCTTGGAGACATCTAGAAGAGGGTATCTTGCTACAATTTCAGCTTTGAGTTACTCTTTTGTCTCCCTGCTTCGGCACTTTCTTCCAATAATGAATCCAGGTTTCTTTCGATTCCATGAAAACAAAACAATTGCATGTTCCATTTGTGTGTATATTTCAACTTGAGATCCTGACAAGAACATCATTATCAATCCATCATTATATCTTCTTCTTTACGGACAGAATAAAGCAATGCTAGTAGTTATAATAAAACCCAAAATAAAGTTATCAAACAATTCCTTTTCTTGTTGGCACATAGATTTTATATCTCATCTTCACTTTGTTTTGGATGTCTCCGTTAAACATGGCAAGCGGTGCTTCAATATCTTTGACATACATAGCTTCCGAAAGGGCAATCCCAGGGTATAACCTTTTCCCTTGTTTATTCCAAAGTTTATAATTTGGAATACTTGTTTAGTTCTTGCATCAACTTGCAGATACGGAGGTGGAATGAGCTCAGCAAAAGCTGCATTGGAGAGCGATACAAAAGTAAGTTCAACTCTTCTGTAATTGTTGTATGTGAAATTGATTGTCAAGTCCGGCTAGTGTTTAGAAATATTTAAACCCAAACTATATGGTAGTTCACTCATCTAAGATTATATTTGGCAAAATATAGATTCAATAATTTTGATGTTTTCAGCATTTGTTTTTGGATATAGGTGCTAGCTTTTGAACTGCACTTGCTTGCCACAAAGCATCAGGTAATTATATAATTAGTAACCATTTGGTGATTGTTAGCATACACGATATGATGGCTTTTCTTCAGTTCAATAGACATGTTTTTACCTACTGCTCTGTATTCCTATGTTCCTTTCTCTGTCTATGCCATGTTTTACATTGATCTTTCAAATGGCATTTGACTCGAGATTTACCTAGGCATGAAATTTTGCAGTTTGTTTATATCACTTGATTATAGAAATTTGTTGAAGAGTTGTCTCGTTTTTGTTTATTTGATCTATGAATTTGTTTGCATTTGCATTATTTTCAATTTCTGAGATGTTAAACACTTCTAGTTGCTTCCTTATACATTGAAGAATGTTTTAAAACATTCTTCAACCTAGCTCTTGATTGTTAATTTTAGTCAATTATAGTGGTAATTGTTAGATCCTTTATTTATTTTCATTAATCTCTATTTGTATATTCTATTATCTAATTAATCAATGACTTATTAATCAATGGTGCTTATTTTTATAGATGTTTCATCTGATTCCAACACCTCAGGGAGCTTTTATGTACTTGATCCTGTCCGAATCAGAAGCCAACGGACGCTGGGGACGTGGCGCTCCCTGCTGGACCCTCGAGTGCTTCGGCGAACCTGCAACAAACCGAGTCGGGAGGGGTGTCCCGGCGACGGCCCTCCGACGCTCAAGTTAGGCGAGGAATAACAAAGAGGTGGCTTCAGAGATTAAGACCCGCGTACCTCCGATGAAGAAATGGAGGCCTTATATAGACCTCTCGAAGGAGCCTGGGCGCGCCAATCAAAGCAATCACCTGCTTTCGACCATGCTCAGGTATGTCAGAAGGGCATCCATAAGGCCATACCGCCACTGTATCAACCTCTCCATGATGTGACGGCGAGATCCTCCCTCGCACACTTGTGTACGGCGTAATCATCGACATGCCTTTGCCGACATCCCATATCCCGAGCCAAACGAATAGGCCGCCGCTAATCTTTGTATCGTCGCTTTATCCCGACCGAGCGACCACCCGCCGCCCTTCGGTCCCAAATGCATGACACCCGCCATATTCGCCTTCCCGCTTAGGCTTGAAACCCAAGCCCATGGTCGGGTTATCTTTGCCCGCTCGACCTACTCAACTGCTTCTGCCACCATTAACCGCTTAGTCACCCCTCCATCTATCCTCAAGCTGGGACCCTTCGTGTGGGTCCCCATTCTTACCGCCACTTGCCTTCCTTCAAGTCTAGTCAAGGAGGCGTGAGTCCGACCGATCGACTATGTGTCCGAGCGGTCGCCGCCACTGCCGCTATAATATCCCTTGAGTCGTTCGCCTTTATGCCAAATTCACCGCTTCTTCGCTTTGGTTGTCTTGTCGCCAACGTGATGTTTGCTTGTCTAAATCTTCTCGAAAATCACGCAAACTCTTCATTAAGTCGAAGCATGCGAGGTATGGGCGCATTAATCGCGGTGACAGAGCCACGTGGCTCTTCTTGCGTGGCGGTGATGATCCGTACGATGGGACGCCGATTACTTTGAAATGGACAGTTAGATGATGACCTCGCCTCGTGACTGCATCCGACGGACGAGGCCGACCAGCTTCGCATAAAGCCTTCATCTTCGCCTTTACGCCGCATTCTCTGTTTCATCGCGGGTGCCCGCGGCTGCATCGTTCCGACTGTCCTAGTTCTTGCCTCTTGGTGTTTTTCGCTCGTGATCTTCCGCCATCCTCCTCAGAAGCTTCTCCTCCTTTCGTCCGCCTTTCCTTTCGCTGGACTTCTTTCGCTCCTTGCTTGAACCTTCTCGTCCTCCGCTTCCGAGTTTCTTTCGCTTCCTTCTTTCTTTTCTTGGTATTTTAGTCATGGCAAGCACTTCCGCACCCATTGTTGATGTTCATGGCCCTTGGTATCGACCATGGAGAGTCGATTTGATGAAGAGGGCGCTCGGCGCTTGTTCGGACGATGGGATCCCCGATGACCATGAAATAGTTATAGCCGACCCGACCATAACCCTCCGATCGGCACCGTTTGTTTTTTTCTAGACCAATTTCAGGGCGGCCTTAGATTTCCTACCCATCCCTTTATCTTAGAGGTTTGTAATTATTTCCGCATCCCGCTCGGCCAACTTGTGCTGAATTCCTTTAGGCTGCTGAGCGGGGTGGTCATCCTCTTTATGCTGCACAGTATCCCACTCGACCCCAAGATATTCCACTATTTCTTCTACCCCAAACAATCCGAGTTGGGCACTTTTATTTTCCAAAGTAGAATAGGCTTCAAATTTTTTGATAATATGCCGACCTCCAACAAGCACTGGAAGGAGTTCTTCTTCTATATACGACTTCCTGAGCGGCCAGCATTCCGAACCAAATGGCAGACCGCTGTGCCGACCCAGCCGGAGCTCGGCAAATTCAGAAGCAATCCAGCCTACCTTCATGCGGCAAACTGGTTGTCCGGTCAGCGGTACAAAATCGACCAGTTACTTCTCAAGGGGGTGTTGTACATTTTTGGATTATCTCCCGTTCGGACCAATCTCCACTACCGCATGAGTAAGGACTCTTTACTCCCTTCGCCTTTTTTATCTAACTGATTTTAATTTTTTCCACTACAGCTGAAGTCATGTGGCGCTCCAAGGCTACCGATCATCTGAAACTGAAGGCCGTAGAAATTGAGGCGGCTACCAAAAAAGAACTCGCCGAGCGGGGTCTTATCCCCAGCCGCCCGGCAGATGCAGGAGAGGGGGGGGGGCGCAGTCCGCCCCTGAAACAGAGGTTGCCCCGTCCGCTTCAACGGAGGTTGAGGCGGATCCTGTTTCCTCCGCTCCAGCCGAGCTGGGAGTCCCCCGGGCCGGGGATTCACCACTGGAAGTTCGGCGGAAACGTCGAAGAGACCCCAGCCTTCCGGCGACCCAAGAGGGCGAGCCACAGGCGCCGATCGGGGTCGCTTCGCCAGATCGCACGCCCTCGCAGATCGGGACCCCAGTGGCCTCGCCCACCGCACAGCCCTCTGGCTCTCCTCCACGGACTCGTCGTCGCTTACGACGGTTGGCCGAAACTTCAACCATAGGGGAGTCCTCGGGCCAGGCGACTGCGTCTGAGGAAGTGTCGTCCGGCCACCCTACCATCAAGACTACCCTTCGATTCCTCTCGGAGGAATATTTATTGTCAGCCGATCGGCCATCAAGCCCCGTTCATGAAATAACCTTGACGGGTCCGCTCGCCAAGCTTTTCGAGGACGCCCAGATTCGGGTGGCCCTCATGACGCCTAAGCAGCTAGGCGATAACAACATGCAGCAGGCCACTCAGGTAAGTTCATTTTTCTTCTTGTGCCCTGCTACTGTTCGGTTCCTGATTTTATTATTTTCCTTACAGCATTGGGCCGAGCAAATCGCCACTAGCCATCGGCTAGCCGAGCTGGAGGATCTCATGGAAAAACTCCAAGTCTCGGGGGGTCCATCAGCCGAGCAGGAGAGACAAGTCCTCGAGGCCGAACAGAAGAAGGCCGCCGACCTGGCTACAGAGGTGGCTCGACTCGAAGACTTAGTGAAGAAGCGCGACGGAGACATGAAGCGCGCCAGTAGCCGGAAGAGGCAGGCGATTGCTGATCTGGATAAGATGAAAGTTGAAGTCCGAGCCCTAGATCAGCAATCTAAGAAACTGGAAGCCCAACTAACTGCTGAACAAGAGGGGCGCTCGGCTGAACGTACTAAAGCGGAGGTTGACCAGAAAGTTCTCCAAGATTCACTTATTGCCTCCCAAGGCCGTAAAATATAAGGAGGAGAGCCGAGTCGCCAGCAAAGCCAAGAATACCTCCGCCGAGCGGTTCAAGACAAAATTCGGTGGCAACGTCTCCTCAACATTCGCCGAGGCGGTCAAGGTCACCATGGAGTACTTGAAGAAGGGTGGCCACCTTCCTGCGGGCATGCACCTTCCTACCTCCGACCTGGCGGCCATGATAGATGATATCCCGGACGCCTTTTTTAATTTTAAGGACCCGGAGTGAGGCGAGTTCTTCCAAGTACTTTCTGTATTTCATCCGCTTTGCGGATGTAAAATTTTTGTACGCGCCGTTCGGCATAGTTGCGTTTCTTTGCTTGTATTTTTGTTTGCCCTTCATTCCCCTTTTTTTTTTAGTCTGTTTGGTGCTTATTCGTAGAATCGGTTAAGCTCCACGTGTTTCCCATGGACGACCGATCAGGTTAATCAATTGGCTTGTTTTCCTCGAAATCGTTTAGCGATTGGTTGCACTATTTGTATTCAGTGAATGCGAAGTATTGGCAAACCGATGGCCGATCGGACTTAATCAATTTAGTACTTGCGAACGCCGTTATTTGGCGTCCTTAGTTCCGCCGGATGTTTATAGCCGATCGCCGCGCCCTCGATCTTTAACGACGGGCCTCGTCGGCGCTCGGCGCGGCCCTCGATCTTTAACGATGGGGCTCGCGTGAATGTTTATAGCCGATCGGGCGCCCTCGATCTTTAACGACGGGCTCGGCGCGATATTTATAGCCGATCGGCCGGCCTCGATCTTTAACGACGGAGCTCGCTGGCGCGATATTTATAGCCGATCGGGGCCTCGATCTTTAACGACGGAGCTCGTCGATATTTATAGCCGATCGGCGCGGCCTCGATCTTTAACGACGGAGCTCGCGCGATATTTATAGCCGATCGACGCGCCTCGATCTTTAACGACGGAGCTCGCGGCGCGGATATTTATAGCCGATCGGGGCGCTCGATCTTTAACGACGGAGCTCGCCGATATTTATAGCCGATCGGCGGCTCGATCTTTAACGACGGAGCTCGTCGCGGATATTTATAGCCGATCGCCGCGCTCGATCTTTAACGACGGAGCTCGTCGGCGGATATTTATAGCCGATCGGCGCTCTCGATCTTTAACGACGGGCCTCGGGCGCGATATTTATAGCCGATCAGCGGATATTTATAGCCGATCGGCAAGGCTCTCGATCTTTAACGACGGAGCTCGTCGGCGCGATATTTATAGCCGATCGGCGCGACTCGATCTTTAACGACGGAGCTCGCGGCGTGATATTTATAGCCGATCGCGGCTCTCCATCTTAACGACGGAGCTCGTCGCGGATATTTATAGCTGATCGGCGGCTCTCGATCTTTAACGACGGAGCTCGCTCGGCGCGGATATTTATAGTCGATCGGCGCGCTCTCGATCTTTAAAGACGGAGCTCGTCGGCGCGATATTTATAGCCGATCGGCCCGGCTCTACGGAGCTCATCGGCGCGGATATTTATAGCCGATCGGCGCGGCTCTCGATCTTTAACGACGGAGCTCGTCGGCGCGGCTATTTATAGCCGATCGGCGCGGCTCTCGATCTTTAACGACGGAGCTCGTCGGCGCGGCTATTTATAGCCGATCGGCGAGGCTCTCGATCTTTAACGACGGAGCTCGTCGGCCTTTCAGGCTAATTTTTGACGCTTCCGTTCGGCGAAGCTTTTTGCCCTCCTTTTTATCACTTTTGGTTCCTTTCACCCAGCTTGGATAACGTACTCTTGGCCGAATGGCTCAGGGTCTGCTTCGTCGAGCATTTTGGCTAGGATAATATACCTCCGTCCGAATGGTACGGGGCCTTCGATCTTCGAGCGCTTGGCTCGACCCATTTACCTCCGGCCGGGCGGCGCGGGGCCTTCGTTCCTCGAGCGCTTGGCTCGACAAATTTACCTCCGACCAAACGGCGCGGGGCCTTCGTTCCTCGAGCGCTTGGCTCGACAAATTTACCTCCGGCCGAACGGCGCAGGGCCTTCGTTCCTCTGTTGGTGATGCCTTATTTGTTCTCTTGATTTTTCATTTCTGTATTTCAAGTATTCAGTCGAAAAAAGTACACAGGATGATTTACATAGGCACACCTTTCACCCTGCTCGGTAAGGTTGGAGGTGGTTCGCGCTCCACGGCCTATCTAGCTACCGACCTTCCTCATCCTCCAAATAATACGCACCCGAGCGGAGCTTCTTGATGATTTTGAAGGGACCCGCCCACGGAGCTTCAAGCTTGCCTACTTCGCCGACCGTCTTGACTTTCTTCCAGACTAGGTCGCCGACCTGGAATGATCTGGGAATGACGCGCCGGTTGTAATTTTTCTTCATCCGCTGATGGTATGCCATCAGCCGAACGGACGCCTTGGCTCGCTCCTCTTCGACCAAATCCAGCTCCATGTTCCTCCGTTCGGCGTTGCCATCATCATAGCTCTGGATCCGGACGGACTCAACGCCGACTTCCACCGGAATGACTGCCTCGCCGTCGTACACCAAATGGAAAGGCGTGACGTCCGTTCCTTCCTTTGGAGCCGTTTGGATGGCCCACAAGACGCCCGGCACCTCATCTGGCCAGCTTCCTCCGAGATGGTCGAGCCGAGTGCGTAGAATGCGAAGGATTTCCCGATTGGTCGCTTTGGCTTGACCGTTGCTCTGGGGATAAGCCACGGACGTGAAGTGTTGCTCAATCCCATAGCTCTTGCACCAATCTTCAAGCAACTTCCCTGTGAATTGCCGCCCATTGTCGGAAACCAATCGGCGAGGGATACCGAATCTACAGATAATGTGTTGCCAGATGAATTTTTTGACCATCTGTTCGGTGATCTCGGCTAGTGGCTCGGCCTCCACCCACTTGGAAAAATAATCGACTGCCACCAGCAAAAATTTCCTCTGCCCGGTCGTCATCGGAAATGGACCCACAATATCCATTCCCCATTGATCGAACGGACACGAGACGGTTGATGCCTTCATCTCCTCTGCCGGTCGGTGGGAGAAGTTGTGATACTTCTGGCACGAAAGGCACGTAGCTACTGTCCGAGCGGCGTCTATTTGTAAGGTCGACCAAAAGTATCCAGCTAGCAGGATCTTCTTGGCTAGTGATCGTCCGCCCGGATGTCCTCCGCACGATCCTTGATGTACTTCTTGGAGGATGTAAGCCGAGTCTTCCGAGCTCATGCATTTCAACAGCGGGCGAGAGAAAGCCTTCTTGTAGAGCTGATCGCCAATGAGTGTGAACCGACCGGCCCTCCTTCTGAGCAACTGGGCTTCATCCCGATCGGCCGGTGTGGCTCCCGAGCGGAGGAACTCTATGATGGGTGTCCTCGAGTCGCTTGGAAGCGTGAGGCCTTGCATCCGGTCGGCGCCACCAGTAGTACTTTTCAATTGGTTGCTGAATGGCGACCGACGTTATTGAGCTTGCGAGTTTGGCTAACTCATCGCCGCCTGGTTCTCCGCTCGGGAATCTTCCGAAAAGCACCTCTCTGAAAGTAGCTTTGAGTTTTCAAAGGCCTCAGAGTTTAAGCCGAACGCTGATTTCAAAGGTGTCGAAGTCACGAGCGCCAACCGTGAATCAATAAAGTGTCACCGACGGCGCCACATGCCGTGGCCGCCGCAACCCGCCATGAGGGCCTCATACTCGCTTCATTGTTGGTAGCTTTGTAATCTAGCCGACTGATAGGTGCATCTTTTCTTCTTGAGGTGAGAGCAACAATATCCCCATCCCACTTCCGAGCCGAGTGGAAGACCCATCCACATATTCTCCACGTAGCTTCCGGCTCGGCCTTTGCACTTCGTCACAAAATCAGCCAAGGATTGCGCTTTGATCGCCGAGCGGGGCTGATATTGGATGTCAAATTCACCGAGTTCTGTCGTCCACTTGATGAGTCGTCCGGACGCTTCGGATTCAACAAGATTCTTCCTAGTGGACTGTTCGTCCGGACAATGATGGTGTGAGCCAAGAAATATGGTCGGCGCCGAGCGGCTAGAACCAAAGCAAAGGCCAACTTCTCGAGCCCGGTGTAACGAGATTCAGAAAATACACCGGCTGCTCCTCACCGCTCGACCTCATAAGTGCCGAGCCTACAGATGCTCGTTGAAGACAGATAGATATAAAGTGACTCACCCCGATCGGCTTGGCTAGTACAGGGAATTAAGATATGTCTTCAATTCTTCGAATGCTCAATCGCATTCCTCGTCCTGAAATTTAGTGGCCTTATGCAAAATTTTGAAGAAAGGGAGGCTCCGACTTTGAGATGAATCTAGACAATGCGGTTATCCGACCGGCCAACCTGCACTTCCCTCAGATTTCTTGGAGGCGACATGTCTTGTAGAGCTTTCACCTTGGGGATTTGCTTGATTCCCCGCTCGGTCACTATGTACCCCAAGAACCGTCCTTTTGCTCCGAACAGGCACTTCGGGATTTAGCTTGACTCCATATTTGAGTGCTCGGAAGGTTTCTTCCATGTCCTTGAAGAGATTGGCCGCTCGACAGATTTGATAAGAATGTCGTCCACATAGACTTCCAGATTCCGCCCTCTGCTCCCCAACACTTTGTTCATCAAGCTTGATAGGTGGCCCCGGCTTCTTCAATCCGAACGGCATCACATTATAGCAATATGTGCCGCCGAGCTTACTTTTTCTTGATCTTCCGGGGCGCGGCACTTGATGATATCCTTGGTAGGCGTCGAGCATACAAATTAATTCACAGCAGGCCGTAGAGTCTACCAGCTGTCTAGGCAGGGGATAAAAATCTTTGGGGCATGCTTTGTTTAAGTCCCGAAAGTCGATGCAGACTCTCCACTTGCCGCCGGCTTGAGACTAATACTACGTTAGCCACCACTGAACCGCACCACAGATATGGCCTACCCAGCTTCTCGACCTCCGCCTGATGATGGAGTTCCGCCGACCGAAATCTCTTTTTCTCGCCTTTATCGAGGCGTCCGGCCGGACATGCAACTCATGTCGCTATGCTCGGCGATATTCCGGCAACTCATGTGTCGACCTGACGAATACATCATGATTTCTTGAGGCATTGGATCGCCTCCTTCGCTTCTCCTCCGATCGAGGCAAAAGTTGTAGCCTCCGGCCTGGGTGAATCTGCACTTCCTCTTTTTCTTCATAAATTAGAGAGGGTGGCTTTTCAGTGATGGCATTTACCTCGATTCGAGGCGCCTTCCGAGCGGAGTTGGATTCTGCTCGGATCATCTCGATGTAGCATCGCCGAGCCGCTAGCTGATCTCCCCGTACTTCTCCCACCTTGTCTTCGATGGGGAACTTTATCTTCTGGTGGAAGGTTGAGACGACCGCCCGGAATTCGTTGAGCGCCGGTCGTCCCAAAATGACGTTGTAGGATGAGGGAGAGTCGACCACCACGAAGTTTATTGTCCTGGTCCTCCTGAGCGGCTCCTCTCCCAGCGAAGTAGCCAGCCGGATCTGTCCGACCGGCTGAACTTCGTTGCCCGTAAACCCGTAGAGCGGGGTCGTCATGGGCAGCAGCTCGGCTCGATCGAACGCCTTCTTGAATATGATGTTGACCAAGCTCCCTGTGTCAACAAATATGCGGTGAATAGTATAATTTGCTATTACCGCTTTAATGAGCAGAGCGTCGTCGTGGGGCACTTCAACTCCTTCCAAGTCCCCGGGCCCGAAAATGACTTCCGGTCCACTTGCCCGCTCTTGGCTACAACCAACTGCGTGGATCTGGAGCTGCCGGACGCCCGCCTTTCTGGCTCGGTTGGAGTCTCCTCCGGTCGGCCCACCAGCAATGACGTTGATCTCGCCCCGGGAAGTATTGCTCCTATTTTCCTCTTCCCGAGTGAACGGTCGGGACCGTTCTCTGGACGCTCGACGATTCTCCTGTCTCGGAGATCTGTGCCGATCGGGCGTCTGTTGATGTCGCCTCTCGGTGCGGGTCCAGTCAGTTTCATGGGTCCTTTGTCTCCGGTCGATGGAAGGAGACCGTCGTACGACATTCCTGGAACGGGATTAGCCACAAAGGGAAGACTTCGACAATCCCTTGTGTTGTTCGTATCCGTCCGGTGGAAGGAGCAGAACATAGGGGTCCATCTCTTCTTTGGCTTGTTCCGAGCGGCAACTACTTCTTGCACTTGGGACCTCACCCGAGGGGAGCGGATTGCTTCGGGCCTTGGTCCTCTAGGCGGTTGATGAGCGGCATGCTATCTCCGTTCAGCCTGAATAGGCGCCCTCTCGGTTGGAGTTTCCTTTTTCCGGGCGGCTTGCGCTTCTTCCACGTTTATGTATTCGTTGGCCCGATGTAGCATGTGATCATAATCTCGGGGCGGCTTTCGGATGAGCGACCGGAAGAAGTCCCCATCCACTAGGCCTTGCGTGAAGGCATTCATCATGGTCTTCGATGTGGCCGTTGGAATATCCATTGCCACCTTGTTGAACCGCTGGATGTAAGTTCGAAGCGATTCTCTTGGCTCTTGCTTGATGGCGAACAAGCTGACACTTGTCTTCTGATAACGCCAACTGCTGGCGAAGTGGTGGAGGAAGGTCGTTCGGAAGTCCTTGAAGCTTGTGATGGATCCGTCCGGCAGCCTCCGAAACCACCGTTGAGCCGATCCCGAGAGAGTGGTAAGAAAAACTCGGCATTTTACTCCATCCGTGTATTAGTGGAGTGTAGCCGTGTTATCAAACTTACCCAGATGATCATCCGGGTCTGTTGTTCCATTGTACTCGCCGATCGTCGGAGGCACGTAGTGCTTGGGCAGAGGGTCTCGTAGAATAGCCTCCGAGAATTGGCGATTGATCCGCTCGGGAGATGAGTCCGCTCGGGGGGCTTTCCCCTTTTTGTCATCTCGCCTAGGCATCTCATCTGAAGAAGATCCTCTATCTCTTCGAGCTGGTGCGGCTTCAGGGGTGCGAAATAAGGCTCGATGGAATGCGACGGTGGCTGGAGGTGCTTCCGCTCGGTCACCCGACGCAGATGTTGCTTGTTGCTCTGGCCGCTCGCCTGCTGCTTTTTGTTTTTGCTCCACATTTTTGGCGGCCCTCATCTCGACCAGAGCGTCGAGTTCTTCTGTTGAAAGCGCCACCGTGTGTTGTCGTCCAGCCTCCTCCATCGTTTCCGTTCGGATGCAGTGCTCCCACGACGCGCCAAATTGATCTGTCCGAATCGAGGCCAACGGACTGGGACGTGGCGCCCCGCTGACCTCGAGTGCTCCGAACTGCAACAAACCGAGCGGAGGGTGTCCCGACGGCCCTCCGACGCCAAGTCGCGAGGAATAACAAAGAGGTGGCTTCAGAGATTAACCCGCGTACCTCCGATGAAGAAATGGAGGCCTTATATAGACCTCTCGAAGGAGCACAGGGCGCCAATCAAAGCAATCACCTGCTTTCGACCATGCTCAGATATGGGTTTGTCAGAAGGGCATCCATAAGGCCATACCGCTACTGTATCAACATCTCCATGATGTGACGGCGAGATCCTCCCTCGTGCACTCTTGTGTACGGCGTAATCATCAGACATGCCTTTGCTGACATCCCATATCCTGAGCCAAACGAATAGGCCGCTCGGCTAATCTTTGTATCCTCGCCCTTATCCTGACCGAGCGGACCACCCGCTCGGCCCTTCGGTCCCAGCCGGGCGGACACCCGCTCGGCCATTCAGTCTTCCCGCCTTGGCGTCGGAAACCCAAGCCCATGGCTGGGTTATCTTTGGCTCCGCTCTGACCTACTCAACTGCTCGGCGCGGCCATTAACCGCTTAGTCAGCCCTCCATCTATCCTCAAGCTGGGACCCTTCAGGAAGTGGGTCCCCCATTCTTACCGTCGGATCAGTACTCAATGACATATTCCGTCTCAACGTGCTCATTACAAAGATTCTAGGATACACTTGGAGGAATGATAGCTCGGCCTTATCATCTGGTGTGATTTTAATTAATCTTTCAGTGAAATATTATACATTTTTTAGATTTATTATGTTATTAAAATTTTAAATAAATATGAAATGTATTTGTAGTTGGCTATAAACAAAGATTTCTATTAGTGCATATGGAATGATACTTTCTGGATTCATTTTTATTTAAGACATTCTTTCCTTTAATGGTCCCTTTTAGAATTTAATGTATGACTTACTCCTTATCATAATATGGAGTGTGTGGGAACGTTTGCATTAGATTGTACCTTTTAGAATTAATGCTGCTTGATCACTGGGAAAAATAATGTTTGCATGGTTTATAATAGAAGTTTTGTATGCAGTGACATAAAATGAAAATTCTGCTTAATAAAAAATTTAAGAGCCACCATATTGTTTCAAGAGGTTACCATTTATGTTACATAGATAACGCTTTTTGCACTTCTGTTAGATGACTAGATCAAATGGTTTTTATGGTTATGTAACATTTATGAAGTGCAATTAGAATCACGCGTACAGTTTAGTTTCTAATTTGTAATATATATCTTTATTCGAATAGGTGCCCTCAAGAGTACTGGGAAGAATGCCGACAAACTAAAAAAATGGAGAGATTTTAACAAATTAAGGAGCACTAGGAGCTGCAGTCCCTCCTCTTCACCGATATCTAAGTAGAAAATCTCGTGTTATATTGTTCTACCTTTGTTTTAATAGTGTTATTATTTTGTTGGTTGCTTATGAAATTTCTTCAGAATGTTATAGATATTATTTTTGAATGTTAGAAAATTGTATATTAAATTTTATTTTGATATTTAGTATTTTGAATGATTTATAATATTGGAAAATTGTGTATTAATTTTTTTTATTTTTTATCTAAAAAAGACAACGGTTTTTCACCGTTGTCGTAGATAGTTTAAAACTGTTGTTGAAGACCCTGTTATTAAAGGTAGACGCTCAAAGACAACGGTGAAAAACTATTGTCTTTGAAGGAAAAGATAACAGTTTTTCACCGTTGTAAAAATGTTGTCTTTGCCTTCAAAGACAACGGTTAAAAACTGTTGTCTTTGGACACCCCTTTTAACAACACGACCTTTAACAACAGTTCAAAATGGGCTACGACAACGGTGAAAAACCGTTGTTGTTAGGCTTTTTTCTTGTAGTGCCTCCATGAGTTTCTCGACTTCTGCTCGGATGATAACATTCTTCTCAGCACTAAAGTCCCGCTTCTTCTGCCTGACGGGACGAGCATCCAGCCGGACATGGAGCTCATGCTGCGCAACTCTTGGTGAGATGCCTGGTAGCTCGTGTGTTGACCACGCAAAGACGTCGTTGTTGTGCTGTAGGGACCGGATCAGCTCCTCCTTCGAGCTCACTTCTAGGTCTGATGCAACGAATGTGGTGGCTTCCGGTCGGCCATTCCGGATCTGCACTTCTTCTTTTTCTTCATAAACTAAGGTGGGAGGTCTTTCAGTTACAGCATTTACCTCGATCCAGGGGGCCTTCCAAGCGGACCTCGGCTCGGCTCGGACCATCTCCACATAGCAGCGCCATGCTACCAACTGATCGCCTCTGACCTCTCCCACTTGGTGTTCGACAGGGAACTTGATCTTATGATAAAATGTCGAGACGAAAGCCCGGAATTCACTGAGGGCTGGTCGCCCCAAAATGACGTTGTACGCCGAGTGCGTGTCCACTACGATGAAGTTAGTGGTCTGCGTCCTTCTGAGCGGCTCTTCACCGAGCGAAATGGTCAATTTCATCTGGCCGACCGGCTGAACCTCGTTACCAGTAAATCCGAACAGGGGCGTTGTCATAGGCAGCAGCTCAGCCCTGTCGATCCGAAGCTCGTCGAACGTCTTGTGGAAGATGATGTTGACCAAGCTCCCTGTGTCAATAAAGATGCGATGAATAGTATAGTTTACTATTACCGCTCAGATGATGAGGTCGTCGTCGTGAGGCACTTCAACTCCCTCGAGGTCGCCAGGGCCGAAGCTGATCTCGGGCCCGTTCGCCTTCTCTCGGCTGCATCCCACGGCATGGATCTCTAGCCGTTGGGTGTACGACTTGCGGGCTCGGTTGGAGTCACCGCTGGTTGGCCCACCAGCGGTGATGTTGATTTCCCCCCGAGCGGTGTTGCTTCTATTTTCTTCCTCCTGAGCAAACGGTCTGGCTCGCTCATGGGAGGCTCGAGGGTTGCTTCTTGGTTGGTGTGGGTGTCGCTGCTTGGGTGACTGTCTGGCTTCTCGCCGTCCGACATTTTGATGATTATGCTGCCGGTCAGACGAAGGCGATCGGCGGCGATAGCTCATTGGCTTAGTGACCGGGGCGAGACTCCGATAGTCGCGGGTGTTGTGGGTTGCCGACTGATGAAGTGAACAAAACATGGGAGTCCATACCTTTCCTTTCGGTTTAGGCCATTCGGCTGCCATGTGTTGGACATCGTGCGACCTTGATTCCTGATGCGGCCTCATCCCCTCGACCCGGGGTCCTCTGGGTGGTTGATGAATGACTTGAGGCCTCCGCTCGGCCGGCGCTGCTAACTCTGCCGGTGTTTCCTTTTTACGGGCCGCTTGTGCCTCCTCCATGTTGATGTATTCGCTCGCCTTTTTCAGCATATGGTCATAGTCGCGCGGCGGTTTCCTGATGAGCAAGCGGAAGAAGTCGCCATCCATCAGCCCCTGGGTGAAAGAGTGCATCATGGTCTCGGATGAGACTGTGGGATGTCCAGAGCGGTCTGGCTGAATCGCTGGATGTAAGCTCGGAGAGTCTCTCTGGCCCCTTACTTCATGGAGAACAGACTGACGTTGGTTTTTTGGTAGCGCCTGCTGCTCGACAGTGGTGGAGGAAAACCGTCCAGAAATCCTTGAAACTTCGAATCGATCCGTCCGGCAACCTCCGGAACCAACGTTGTGCGGAGCCAGATAGGGTGGTGAGGAAGACCTTGCATTTAACTCCGTCAGTGTATTGATGGAGAGTAGTGGTGTTGTCGAACTTACCGAGGTGGTCGTCCGGGTCGGTTGTACCATTGTACTCTCAGATCGCTAGAGGAGCGTAATGCTTTGGGAGCGAGTCTTGTAGGATCGCCTCAGAGAACTGGCGATTGATCCGCTCGGGGGATGACTCGGTTCGAGGCGCCTTCCCCTTCCTGGCATCGAGCATGGGCGCTTCATCGGATGATCCCTGGTTGGCTTGGGCCAGCTCGGACGGAGTTTGGAACAAGGCCCGATGGAATGGAATAGGGATAGCGGGTGCCTCTCCTGGCGTGCCGGTCTGCCCACTATTTTGCGCCCGCGTAGAAAATTGCTCCGGTCGATCTTCTGGTGTCGCTCGGCCTCCTGACGCTGAGGTGGCCTGCTGTGCTAGCCGCTCGGCGTGAGCCTTTTGTTGCTGCTCCATTATCTTAGTCGCTCGCGTGTGGATGAGCGCGTCGAGCTATTCTTGGGAGAATGTCATGGTGTGTTGACGTCCAGCTTCTTCCATCATCTCGGCTCCGGATTCAGGTGCGTTCCCACAGACGGCACCAATTTGATCCCGTCCGGGTGCTGAGTCGACAGACGTTGGGGGCGTGGCGCTCTCGTTGACGGCGTATGAACCTCCGACTGGCGTGAGCCTCCGGTGAGAACCTACAAGCACAAAACCGAGCCGGGAAGGGGTTCCCGGCGACGACCCTCCGACGCTCAAGTCAGCTCCGATGAGAAGAGATCGAGGCAGAGTAACGAGAATGAAGACTGTAGCTACAGTAGATGAGAATGCATACCTCAATCGAAGGTTGAGGGCCCTTATATAGGGCTCCCCAGGGGCGTATGCACACTTTCCGAGGTGTGCACGCTCCTCAAAGCATACCTAGAAATAGTCGTGCCAGAAAAGTATGTCTGACGTCGTACCTCAATTGTCCGAGCATATCCCTGACGTGACAGTGGAAACTTCCATCGTACGATTCTCTGTTTGGTCCGGCCGCCGCCCATGTCGTCTGTCGGTGGCGCTTGTCTCGAGGAAGATATAGTCAGATGTTATTTTTTCCGGTATCGGGCCGAGCGGAAGGGACGCTCGACCCGTCACTCACTCGGTCGTTCGATGGGCATCACGGCTGAGCCGATCAGGTCGTCCGCTCGACCGAGGGCGACTAGTGCGGTTCTCTGAACAAAAGGAGTCCTACTTAGCTTGTGAGCGTCGGAAGTTCGGTATAACGGCCGAGCTGTCAAAGCGCCGGCTCGGGCGCTGTTCGAGCCTATCGCTCAGGTAGATTGACTTTGACTACAACCGTCACAGGGCCGTTGACCATTATCTAGACGGACCCTCCTTTCTTACCACCGGATCAGACGATATTATGATATAACGTCTGTTATCTGTTCGCTTGACATTGGACAACTACAATAGTTAATTTTTTAATTATAACTTAAAATTTTAATGTAAAATCAAATTAAATATTTTTAAAATATAATTTATTTAAAAGATCTCAAAATATATATTAATTGAAATGAAGTTGCCCGGATGATGACTTTTGATTCGAGGTTTTCAAATTTCAAATAAAGACAACTTAGATATTGGACAAAATATCAAATAAAATAATGTTTTTGATTGAGTTGGATATGAGAAATTAAAATCTATTTATTCATAAAGAGCAGATGACTTTGATCCATGTTTGATTGATTTTGATTGACAATAACTTAATATAAATATAAAAAGTAAATAATCCTTCAAACTTTTTGTATTTCGACTTCATATCAATAAAAATTTCAAACACTTTAACAATTATTAAGAATCTTATAAATATAATAAATTCTTTATTTTTTAACCCAAATTAATCATTATTAGACATTAATCTTGATCTTCTTAAACTTAAATTTTGGCGGGTAGAGTTGCTACAATTAAACTTAAATTTGAAATTATTTAGCATAATCTAATAATATTCATATAGGATGTTAAAGTTAGAGGGTGTTTGGCTAAACTTATTAAAAACAGCTTATAAGCTCGTACAACTTATAAGTTGTTTTAGGAGCTTATAAGTTGTTAGATCTTATTTTAAAAATAAATTGTTAAAGTGTTTAGATGAACTTATTACAATCAACTTAAAGATATTGATGTGTTTGGTATTATAAGATCTTTTTATTAATAAAATTACTAAATTTGATATAATACTATTAATAGAGGGTTTTGAGATTTTTATTAATAGAGAGTTTTGAACGAATTTCTGCACCGGGGGAGAGAAAATTAGAAAGAGACGTTGGCGGAGAAGATGACACAACGTTGAAAGAAAAGTCGGCGAAGATAAAAAGATATTAGACTTATAAAGATTTATGGAGGATAAGATGGGGATTTATGAAATTATATAAGAATATTTTAGAGAAATAAATTATTAAAATAAGATCTTTTTTAAAAAAGTAGGGTCTTCCATACTTTTTTAAAAATAGCTTATAAGCTCTAAAATAGCTTATTTTGACAGCTTATAAGCTGTTTGAAAAAAAAAATTACCAAACAAATTTGAATAGCTTATAAGCTCCAAAACAGCTTATAAGCTGTTTTAGAGAGCTTATAGGCTCAATCAAACACCCTCTTACTAAATATTTTTTACCATATTAAATACAAATTAACACTAGCCGGTTAATAGTAAACTACTTGCTAAATTTTGATCTCTACTATCTAAACAATATCCAATTAAATTTTTCATCACATAATGTTAGAGGTGACAAATGGGTCAATGACCGATCGAATTGACCGGATTGTTTAAATAAAAAAAATGAATAAATTGACTTTTTTAACTTAACGGAATTGATTGAACTTTTATATAAAAGCTGAGCAAATCGGATCTATAAAATATTTGTTAAATTGATTAAAATTTAAAATAATTAAAATGAATTTAAAAGAAGAAGATCATGAATTAGAGAATTAGAGATTTTAAATTTTCAATTTCACATCGGACATAATAAATTTGAATTTTTAAAATCAAACTAAATCAATTTGATTGAACTAATTAATATTTTAAAAATCAAAATTTTAAATTAACTGAACCAATTTTTTAATTAATTGATGCACTAATTTAATTTAATTGCTCCTCGCACCTACTATCCATTTTTTATAATAAAAATTATTACCTTAAATTAATATTTTTCTAGAAAAACGGAATTTTGATCCCAAAAGATACGGGTAAATAGTAAAACTAATTTACATTTTAAAAAAGTAACTCTCTATAATAATCAAGCTATTAAAATATAAACAAAAAATATTGATAATCATTTTTTCCGTTGATAAAGTAGGATTAGATTAAAGTATTTTGATTTATTAATTTTGAATGAAATTAATAATCATAACTATTTTGATTAAAATTAAATATCGCTGGATTGTTTTGGAATTATGATATTGAAGGAAATTATATACCATGAATTAGAGAAGAGGTAATCTAGACCATCAATTATAAATTTTCTTATATATAAATTGAGAAGTTCATCAGTTCAGTCTTATAAAAGTTTTATCTATTTTTAAATTTAGTATTTATGAACAGAAAAATTTAGAGAGTGATTTAAATATTAGATTGGGAGATTTGTACATAGAAAAGAAATTATATATAGATTTATAAAAAGTTTAATTAAAGATTTAAAATCTATAAATAAATTTACCTATTATTATAATGGAGTTAGACTGCGGCAATTACCACGGAGAAAAGAGTAACGAGAGAGAATGTGATGTGATGAGACTACCGATTCCGATCTAGAACATGGCGTCGCTGCCTCTGGGACCTCACCAACCCCCGCCGGCGCCGCCCCACGATATCGCTCCGGCCCTCTCGCTCGCTCCGCCTCACCGCCCGGAAATGGCCGACGACAACAAGGTTCGCCTCCCTCTTCCCCTATCTCGGTTTTTATGCTTATCCCCTGTCTGCTCACTTTTGCTTTTGGCGCTCGGATGAAGTGTGAGCTCGCCCTTTCGTTTTCCGTTCGGATCATCTTTGATCTCGTCCAGGGATCGATCGCTGGAGGGATTTTTGGGCCTCCCCTATGCAGATCTCGATGGCAGATTGGGTTCGAGCTGTTTTTAGTATCGGTTGTCGATCTGAGGAATTGGTGGCTCGTTTAGTTTCCTTGTCTCATATTCACCTAGGCTCGAGAAGCTGCGATTCTCGCATCGGATCTATGCTGCGGCGATGCATTTGCTTATTTATTTTTGTTGATTGTGCTCCGATGATCTCCTCCTCGGACCCGTGCTATTCCTTTGGTCTAGAATCTCGATGTGCTCCTTTTGTTAGGACATGGGGACCGGACTCAAATATCAGAGACGGTAGGATCAGTTAGACGTTTTTCCCCTCTATGTTTGTTGAGTTTAAGGTTTGGGGTATTAGTCCCAGGCGGAAGGAAATTCAAGGCTTTATTTCATTTTTAAGGTTTGTGACCTGTTCTTATGTTTAGAATCGGTTCTATTTGTGTGATAGATTCTCCTGATTCTGTACTTTTCACATAGAACACTTACGTTTCGTTGCATGTTGTCTATCTGTTCACTTACTAGACAATGCATCTGACTTTGCTTGCGGTTAAGGTTGATAATTTATTCTCCCTTGACACCTTGTATTGCTTGTCTCACTTGCAATCCTGTACGCGTTAACCTATTTGATGTTATCTCTGTTGACATTACTTCTCCTATTTGCTCACTGCAGTGCTATTCATTTTCATTTTATTTTTCCTTTTTAATGTTTGAACGAATAAGTAGAATGGCTAGTTAATGGTCAATTTGCCTCTTGCAGCATTTTTAGCATACTGAATCTTGTCTTTCTCATGTTTAACTTCCTTGCAATAATTATTAGCAGTTTTCACTTAGACAACTCTTGCCCACTTTATTGCAGCAATCATCTGTTGTTGAGGTTAGTGAGCCAGTTACTGGCCATATCATCTCCACGACAATTGGAGGCAAGAATGGGGAACAAAAGCAGGTTATGTGCATATGTACTTGTATTATCATATCAAGTGAGACCTTAACTTTCTTCTTTAGCTCACACTTTTCTGTTTTTTTCTTGGCATACAGACCATTAGTTACATGGCAGAGCGTGTTGTGGGAAGTGGTTCCTTTGGAATTGTATTCCAGGTTTTTTTTTTCTTTTGCAAATATTGCACTACATTTCTGGTGCTATTGTCGATTGTGTTGCTCTAGATTCTGACGGTTCCTCTGCCAGGCTAAATGCTTGGAATCAGGAGAAACAGTCGCCATAAAGAAGGTTTTACAGGACAAGAGATACAAAAACCGTGAGCTGCAATTGATGCGCTCCATGGATCATCCAAATGTGATCTCTCTCAAGCACTGTTTCTTCTCTACGACAGTCAGAGATGAGCTTTTCCTTAACCTAGTTATGGAATATGTACCTGAATCTCTGTACGGTGTCCTAAGGCATTACAGCAGTGTCAACCACAGGATGCCACTTATATATGTTAAATTGTACACATATCAGGTTATTTTGCCAGTTTTTTCTTGACTACTCTTTGTGGACATATGAGCAAGATAGTAAATTTGGATAGTTTGTGCAGATATTTAGAGGGTTGGCTTATCTCCATACGGTTCCTGGAATTTGCCACAGAGATGTAAAGCCACAAAATGTTCTGGTTGGTTTCACGACTTTAACTAACATGAAATTGTTGGTTTTATTTGAGTAAAATTATGTTCCTTTTACATTTCGTGTACATTCTGCAGGTTGACCCACTTACTCATCAAATCAAGATATGTGATTTTGGAAGTGCAAAAGTCCTGGTATGCTTATCTTTCAACTATACATGTGTCATTGAAGCCGTGGAAAGTATTTTCTGAGACTTTAGACTGCTTGGGTGATCATGACTTGCTATAGTAATTCCTTAGCAAAAGCTAACCAGCTTCTTAAACACAATTAAAAACATGAATAGGACAGTGACATTCTTAACAGGTGGGTTTTGTACACCTAAAACAACTTGTATTAGGTGGTATATAATAGTTCCAGCTGCACTGAACCACTGAAGAAACAAAATAGAGCCTAGTGTTTCTCTAGTCTTCATTAGGAGTTGGTCTTTCCATGATGCTTTAATGTTGTAACTCCTAAATAGTATGGAAACTGATGCCATAAACTGGGACAGTGGTGCCAATGTTTTGCCTGATGTTTTTGTTTCAACTACTTAAGCCATATATAAAAAGCTTTTTGGCTTGTTCCCTCCAAATTGCACATGAGTTCATGTTTTGTGTTTCTCTTGTGTGTGTGTGTGTGTGTTGGGGGGTCGTTAAATCAACCGCTAAATGATGGTGTCACAACTTGATCCATTGCCAATTCAAATTGTAGTTAATAACGTATCTTTCTGAAGGGATACGTGGTTTGTAGAATAAGAAACCAAGCAAATTAACAAAAGCTTTTATCTTAAAATGATTGCCTTCTTCTCTGATACAATAGGATCATGTGTGATGGCTCCATGAGCATGTTTTCCAGCCAACCACTTCTTTGCAATAAACATTTTCTGTGCTTTTTTTGCAAGTATAAATTCTTACTTTTGTGCCATGCATTTCTATCCATTTTGTGCAAAATAGGAATATATGCCATTTCACAGCAGCAGGCTTTATTGAAGTGATATAAAAGTTACAGCCGTGTGCTATGAGTTGATGGAGGCATCCATATCTTCTATAAACCACCTATACAGTTTTGAAGACCTTAGTTTCAATTTTTAGGGCCATGCAAATAAACTTTTGGTAACTTACATACATTTAACTTTGCCTTCCATCAAGGCATCTCTGGATTTATGTATCGGCATAAACTTGTTTTTGTTATGCCAATACTGTTCCTTTTCTTGAAATATTACAATTATTATAGTAATGCAAGAATGATCTTTCATAAAGTGAATGTTTCTTCTATTAGTCATATCCCAATCAGTTTAGCTTTGGGTTGGTCACATATTCCTGATTCAAAGTCACACATATCACACAGTTTGCCCCTATTGAAACACTTTGCTAATTTCCTGAACATGTTATAGGTGATGCTCCTACATAGTGGGGTACCAAGGGATTAATCATTACAGTTCAATCATAGTGGCTTTTGTTAGTTCTTTCCTTTTTTATAATAAAATATGTCCTCCATTTATCTTCTTGTACACGTCTCTTCAATTTCCTGCTTTTTTCTTATTTCAATATTTTACCAGGTTAAGGGTGAAGCAAATATTTCTTACATTTGTTCTCGTTACTACCGTGCTCCGGAGCTCATTTTTTGTGCAACAGAATATACGACATCGATTGATGTTTGGTCAGCTGGTTGTGTTCTTGCTGAGTTACTACTTGGCCAGGTACGCATTATTGAATTGAATTGATATACTCTCATCAATAAAAATTTATACGATAACCAATTTTAATCATTCTACTTCATTATATTTGTCAGCCATTGTTTCCTGGAGAAAGTGCTGTTGATCAGCTTGTCCAGATAATCAAGGTTTGTTTCATGGATTCATTCTGTTTCTAATTTGGGAAGCAACCTTTTCAAAATTTGCATCAATTGATTAAATTCTATGATCCAGGTTCTTGGAACCCCAACCCGAGAAGAAATTCGGTGCATGAATCCTAACTACACAGAATTTAGATTTCCCCAGATAAAAGCTCACCCATGGCACAAGGTTAATTGTACACCCTTTCTTATGACTTTTGACTTTTTGTCAATTCAGCAGCTATCTTTTTGAGATTTTCAACTTGCCTTAAGCATTAACTAATCTATTGGCATACTTTTGAAATTTAGTGAACTGGAAGAGGTAGATTGAATGCTGTCTCATACGGTGTTTCTTTTACATACACTTAAATTGTTGTGTATCATGATGTAGATCATGTCATGCTGGTGCATGATGATACCTTTGTTGGTGACCCATTACTCAAGCTATTAGGAAAAGGTCTGCTGTTATCCATAATTTACCTCTTGCTTCAGATAAAGCTGAATTTTGATTGGACACACTTAAGCTTGTAGTCTATACTCTTCAATTATTAGTACATACCATTGCTCATTATTTTGATCCAATGAATGTGATTTTGGATCAAGACACAGCACCGTGGTGCATGTTGTTTGCAGATGATATTATTTTGGTAGATGAGACACGTGAATGAGTAAATGCTAAGCTAGAATCTTGGAGGGAAACACTAGAAAGGAAAGGTTTTAAGCTTAGTAGATTAAAGACAAAATATATGGAATTTAAGTTTAGCAATATTAGAAGTAATGAAACAATTGTTAAGATAGGAGAGGACGAGTTGCCCGGAATCGAGAGATTTAAATTTTTAGGATCATTTTTACAAAATGATGAAGGGATTGAGAGAGATGTCTTATATAGAATACAAGCAGGATGGATGAAATGGAGGGGAGCGTCGAGTGTTTTATGTGACCGTAAAGTACCTCTTAAACTTAAAGGTAAGTTCTATAAAATCGCAGTTAGACCTGCTATGTTATATGGAGCTGAATGTTGGGCTATGACTCGAGCACATGAGCAGAAGATGAGAGTTGCAGAGATGAGGATGTTAAGGTGGATGTGTGGACATACGAAGATGGACAAAATAAGAAATGAGAGCATTAGAGAGAAAGTTGGAGTTGTATCTATTGAGGAAAAACTCCGAGAGACACGTTTAAGATGGTACGGACATGCACTTAGATGACCAATAAATGCTCTAGTTAGGCGATGTGAAACTATGATAAACATACATATCAAACGAGGAATAGGAAGACCAAAAAAGACTTGGTTAGCAATAATAAAACAAGTTAAAATTTATTTAAATATAGATGATGATATAATAGGAGATAGAGCTCAATGGCGTAAAAGGATTCATACAGCCGACCCCACCTAGTGGAAAAAGACTTGGTTGTTGTTGTTGTTGTTGTAAAGAATGTGATTTTTATCTGCTTGAAAATTTTGCAATTCTGCAACATGGACTTCCTAGAGCTACTCCTGTTACCTTCCTAGACTCAATAATTCTTGTCAAATAAATTGCTAATAGTTTTTTAGTTTCAATGAATTTGGGAATTGACAATATTATGCATTATGAAACTTTTATTTTGAAGACAAAATATATGACACAACATGATTTGCAGATTTTCCATAAGCGAATGCCTCCTGAAGCTATAGATCTCATTTCACGCCTACTTCAATACTCCCCAGATTTTCGGAGCTCTGCAGTAAGTCTTTTCCCCAACTTTTCATGCCAAAACAACTGACTGTATACTGAAAACATAGATAGTTGGTTCACTTGGTTGCCTTTGCTCTTGACCTTTCTTGACCTATTTTTGTCCAGCTGGAAGCATGTGCACATCCATTCTTTGATGAGCTACGAGAATCTAATGTACGATTGCCAAATGGGCGTCCTCTTCCTCCTCTTTTTAACTTCAAGCAAGAAGTAAGCATGCAAGTTTTTCTATCTTGACTTTGTCAACACTTTGTTTTTTCTTGATACACTATTTTATCCTTTTTGCATATATTATACTGAGTTATCAGTGCAATGTTGCACCTGCATGGCTGCATCATGTATTTCATGACTTTTGAATACTCACACAACTGCAATGTCAAAGTTTTCTATATTGGAGAAAGATGGCTTGCTCCATATACCAGTTATGGAAGATAAATAATTGATAATTAATAACTTGAATCAATTATGCCCAAAAATCATATTCTGGACATCTTGCTAGACTGCATGTTTGCCTGTACTTGGCAAATCTTTAGAATTGTATCCTGAAACTATCTATACTGACTCATCTTAATCTTTATCTTTGCTCTCAACTACATTATCCAATAACGGACTAGTTTCAGGGTATTGATTGCTATTTGTGTTAATTCTTTAATATAAAAATTATAAAACTCTAATTAAAAATATAATTCTATTTTATTTTTAATTCTTTTTAATTCTGAGTTTTTCATGATTAAGAATACATCTTTTGGTTCAATGGTTGCTTTTAAGTAGGGTGTCAAAAATGAACCTGACCCGACGACCTAACCCGAGTTGACTTGAAAAAAATCAGGTTCGGGTTGGGTATTTTCGGGTTCGGGTTGGAGGGTTAAAAATTTTTGAGTTGGGTCGGGTCAAGTTCAAGTTAACCCGGGTTGACCTAAATATAGGGTTTAGTGGATTTTTTTGGGTTAAATCAAATTTTATTTTGAAAATTAAGATGTTTTTATGTATATTAATATCATGTTTGCATGATAATATTGGAGTATTGAGATAAAAATAAAGAATTATAGAGAAAATAGCCCCCAAAGAAAGTCGTTTTGAATTGGATTTTCGGGTTATCCAGGTCGGGTTCGGGTTGGTCGGGTTCGAGTTTAGGGGTTTTGGGTTGAACTCGGGTTCGGGTCGGGTTTGGGTTGGGTTAAAAAAAACAACTCGACCCAACCCGACCCGACCCGACTGAATTGACACCCTTACTTTTAAGAGACATTTGTCCTCTAAAAAAAAAGTCAATCCATTGTGAAGATGAACTATTGAGAAGTCCTAATCAAGAGGAAGAGGCTTCTCAAGATTCCTCTCCAGATTCTTTCTTTTCTTCAATATTTTTAAGTATAAATATTCTTTCTGTTATGGATAAACTTACCCATAAATAGCATTAGCCAACAGATGTGATGCATGTAGCTGAAGAAAGTAGCAATCCAAAGGGTGCTTGATCTCTGTCTCATCGGTACGGAGAAATCATTATGAGGAATAAGTTGTTCACACTCATGAGTTTTCTTTCATCTCTTCCAGTTGTCTTCCATTGGCATTGTACTCACTTTAAGACCTATAAGAGCAAGCCTAAGGCTACACGGAAAGAAGATTGGGAGAGAGGCTGATCAGCTAGAAGACTTATCAAAAGCTTTTATTCAACTTTGAAAAATTGTAAATCCACCTCCTATAATCAAAATCCTACCTTAACTTGTGTGATATCAAAACTCCACCCTAACCCTACTATTCCCATATCCCATTTATTCCACTTTGGGTGAGTTGCATTTGACTTGACTTGACCACCCAAGCCCTAGCTACTAAACTCCTACCAATTCTGGTGAATTACGCTTCAACTCTTTTCACCTTGATTGAACGCTAATCACCCTAGGCATCCTCTTATTAATCCCTTGGAAGCAAAATCGGTGCTATATTCGAGAATTAGCAGGTTTTCGTTTGCACATAACACTTGCACTGTTAAACATTGAAGGACCCACAGTAGAACTCCACATGGACGTGCTAACAACATAGGTAACACTGGTTCTATCCTTTTGGATAGTAGATTGGAATCAAACCCACATGGAAGGTTCTAATTTTTATCTTAAGATTGTGAGCTTCACAAAAAGATCAGTATTATCTTAAAATTGTGAGCTTCGGTTAGAGGGATCTTTTTCTGTAAGCTTCCTTATTTGTTTGCATTGAATTTTGTAGATCGATTTATTATAACTCTTAATCAGACTTGGCCTAATGCAAATTTGTTTGTTATAATTTATGAAATTGATATTGATATTTTATTATCCGGTTCCAAAGTCTGCAGATGTGTATCAATTAGGCATTTAAAATGTCTACAAATATACTTTAAAAGGCTTGAAACTAATGGTTATTGTCCTGATGCTTGGTCTTTTATGTAGTTAGTTGGAGCATCACCAGAACTCATAAACAGACTGATTCCAGAACACATGAAGCGACAATCTAGCATTAGCTTCTTGCATCCAGCCGGCACATAAGTCTGAAGATCACCAAATTCTTATCCCCAGAATACAAAGCTTCAATAGATAATGGCCAAGAGGGAGCTTAGGAAACAACTCACACGATCAACATAAGCTAACAAAACTGTGGCTTTCGGACTGTTTGGAGGACTCTTATCCGAGCTTTTTTCAGGCTTGACGAACCGTGATTTACTTGGCATCATCATGCTAATCAAACTGATGATTCCAAGCAGTGGAATATATGACTAGAGGTACGGGTGGAGGTACGTTTCCAATGTTGTTTCCCTGTAGCTGAATGCTGCATAGCAGCGTTCCATGCAGTATCTTTGTTCTCTCTTGTTTCTGTCATAGCAAATGTGCTACTCCATCCAGAGTTGTTTAGGGGGCTTCGAACTGGAACTTGCAAATCTACGAGCGTGTATGTAATGCATAGTTTGTACTTCTGTAATTGTTTTTCCTTCTTTAGTGGCATGTGCTTGTCATGCTCTCTAGATCATTTGAATTATGAGTTTGATGTTTGGTAGGGTTTTGGTTGAGATACTGAGGGCCAACACTCAACTACTACAACTTAACTTTTCTGTCGGAGAAAATTTCACTTTGTCGCCTAGAGATACCTAACATCACCACTTTTTACACTTAAATTTTGGAGATTGTTTTGTTTGGATTTTATTTTTGAGCAATAAATATCGAAATTGGATCGGATGATCGAAAAGTCACTTGAGAATCCACCTCTCTCTCCATACATCGACATGAAATTCCGGGAAAAGGAAGCCAAATCTTCATCCCTGTTATTTCACTTCATCAACTGCACAGCCGCCTCCTCCACCAGCGAAGTCACCACCATCTGCTCTACCCGACCGACCACCTCCGCCGCCGCTTCCCACCCCACGCCCTCCCTCCACCCCTCGTCCCACACGGCGTTCAGCGCCACATCTTTGCACTCCAGATCCCTCTCCAGCCTCACGTAAAGACCGTCCCTCGCATCGCCACCTCCAAGCTCACTGTAATCGCCAAGCTTCCTGATCCGCTCGCAGATGTACCCCACCATGTCACCTACCGGCAACGCGCCCTCCGACGAGCGAGTTGCCGACAGAGGGTGGTGGGTCAGCAACTCCCGATCATATCGTCTTTTGCGCAGCAACAACTCCTCTGCGCAACTCAGGTACAACTTGGCCTCTGCGGAGTTGTTGGCGGCGCCTGCTGGTTCATCATCAATGCTCGGCTCACGAGCGTGGAGCAGGAAGGAGTGGCAGTTGAGGAGCAAGTTCTCCAGATGATTCACTTCGCCTCTTTTGGCGTTGCTGAGGTCGACGTTGATGGATTTGCCAGAGCAGCAGCTCTTCGGATCTTTCTTGGATTGCTCTGTTACAGAAAAGGAAGACGAAGGAGTTTTATTATTATTTTATTAAATATAGAAATCCTTGTTATGAGAATGCATGCGGTCATGCGTACCGTGATTGAAAGATTTCGAGCTCTCCTGTTTCTGCTGAGCAGCCTCAGCAACAGCAGGTGAAATATTGATTACTGGTTCATCATCATCGCCGTCTTGTTTCTTGCTGGAAGGGCTGGTTCCTTCTTCTTCCCGACTCGAGGTCTACAGAACAGAGGGCAGGCATATCTCATGAACATTCAAAACAATGCTTAAGAATTTGATCGACCTGCAAAGGGAGAGATTAAAACACACTTAACCTTTTGAGCTGGTGTGACTCCAGTTGTTTTCTTTGCAGGATTTGTGGAACTATTTGCTGCTAAACTTCTCTCAGACTCCATGCCCCTCTTTGCAGTTGCCGTAGTTCTCATGGCCTGAGGCAATGGAGCCGCCGAGACTTTCCGAGAAGATCGATGGTGTGTGGGAAGAATATCTGAACTTAGCCTTCCATCGACCCTCTTTAGTTTCTGTTTACAATCTGCAGAGACATGCATTCGGCTCATCCTCGATGGCTTCTTCAAGATCGCTACTTCCTTTGGCCTTTCCTCGTCCTCAAACTCAAGCAACTGCGTCATGTCTTTCAAGCTCTCTTGGAGCTCGTTCCCCAAAGAATCTGAAAAACCTGAGCCATCGTGGTTCTCGGCCTTTTCTCTCTCGATGATGCTCCGGAGAGTCACTCGCTCCGGTGCATTGCCGCACCTCTTGGGTTTGGTTTCAGCTGAATCGGCAGCAGGCTCTGTCGCAGGGAGCTCTTCCAAGCCCATGAGTCTCGCAATCAAGTTGGGGCTCGCCGCCTTTGATTGAGGTCGTCGCGAATTCTTGATCCTTAATACTTCCTCCGCCTCGCGATAAGAAGAGCTGAATTCGTCGCTCATGAGGTATGACCCTAATGATCTGCTAGAATATGCTTTCTCATCGTCACAGGAGCTCAGAAGCAAGCTCTCTCTGATCACCTTCTTGACCTCCTCCTCATGGCAGCAGCTCCTCCAAGAGCGACTCCCGAATTGCTCACCGTCCTCTACTCCGAGCCTTCTCTCCGTCTCCAACTTCCCCTTGGCTCGCGAGGCATCTTTCACAAGACCATCGCGGATGCGCTTGCTCCTGCCAACGAAATTCCGGGCCTTGAACAATGAGCAGACCATTTGGGTCAACCTTTTAGCTCCCTGGGAAATCTCCGACAGCTGCATGCGGCTGCTTTTTCTGGTGCTCATCTTCTTCAGACCTCAAGCAAGCAATCGACTGACCTCTTCGCTTCGATCTCTCTATTTTGTTCTTCCCTTTTTTTCATTTCTTCATCTGCACGACGGAAACTGAAAGCTTCATCGAAGAAGTAACAAACTGAGACATCGACGAAGAAACTACCAAGCAACACATGAAGTTGGGGGAAAACAGAGAGAATTACCCGGGAGGAAGAAGCTACATGGTGTTTGTTCGGTGGTGGTGCATGTGCAGTCACAAGTGTTTGGAGAGTGGGAGAAATGCACGAGTTTCCTTGATTGAATCAGCAGTTGGTTGGAGTAAGTTTGCAGGATGCTGCCCGGCTGGTCTCCTCGCAGTCTGGGCTCATTCAATACGAGTAATGCTGATGCCAGTGGGGACTGACAATAACATGCTTCTCTAAATGCTAAACTCTCACCCTCTCACATAGCGAATAATCGCATTATAAATTTATAGAATTAAGGATTGATTCCTAGCGAAAATATTCTCTCGTATGATAATTTATTTTAATTTTTTTATTATACTCCCTTCTAATGGTATAGGACAATCATGGAAGGATCGTCTGGATGATAAATTTCACCTTTAATATGAGCTAAACTCTTATTATATATCAAACAATATAAATGCAAATAAGAATAAATTCACCTTTTTTATTTTGCCTTTAGGCTCTGTTTACTCATGCGGTGTAAATCGACACAACGCTCGACCCCCTCAGTTGCTCCCTTGCCAGGACAGATCATGACTTTCCGCCTAATTTTGATGGAGAAAAAAAATCTCAAAATTGACCCGCAGATGGATTTAGCAATCCAACCGTCGAACAAGTAAATAGTACGGAGGATACATAATCCATCCATTTGTATGAAATAAATAGTGAAAAAAAATTATTTAAGGAAAACTTTTCTTAATTTTTTACATACGTCCTTCAAAGTAAACAATAGATTAGGGTGAAATTTGATGTGCATGTGTATTGAGTTTTAGATAGAAAAGGATTAAAAGACAAATAAAAGAAGACAAACAACAAGTTTGGGCACGAATAGGAAGCAAACAAACCATTGCCATCTGACCGTTGGGCCTCAAAAGTGCTTGTGAACTCTTATAGAGCATGTTGGTGTCCCAAGCCAATGACTTTATTCTAAATCCAACCCCACATTTCTTGTTCATGTCTATTTTGCTCGGACCACTTTACATCTTCATCCTTCATTCATTACATTTTGAGTTTGACAGCCAATTTGTTTTTTTAATGAGTTACTTTGTAACTAATATTTTAGAGATATATTTGTTACATTAAATAAAAGACAAAATAATAAGAGAATAGAAGGGAATGATTCTAAGTGGTTGAATTACTTTTTATATATATAATAATATTAATAATTTTATGGAGAATTCTTAAAAATAGCTTATTAACTATTATGTTATTATGTAGTGACAATTAAGATTTAGTTGACTAAATTAGACTTTTTATTTCACTATTTTACTAGGAATCTTGACCATGTTCTAACTAATTCTCAATTAATTTAGTGAAGCTCAAAATTAAATTACATTAGTGTCTGTTTTTCTACTAAAAATAATTTCAAAATTTATTAGTAATTTTCACAGACACATCAATCAGGGTCTAGAGTTTAAGACTCAGTTATGATATATTATTAGAAATTTTTCTCATTAATCAATCAATAATTTAGAGTTCGAGACTAAGTTATGACGTATTATTGAAAATTTTGCTTATTAATCAATTAGAGATCTAGGTGGCGTTTGGTTCTCTCCTAGGAATCAGAATGAGAATGAGTATCATAGTATTGTGGAATGAGAATGGATATGAGCTTGGGTATCATTCTTAAAAATAATGTTTGGTTAGTTTAATATTTTCAATCAGAATGAATTTAAATTTCCTTTTTTACCCTTAGAGGAAAATAAGAGAAAAAATTAGATGGAAGAGTAAGTTGAATGTGAGAGAAACATATGATGAGAGAGAATGATGAGAGAGAAAGTGTGATGAGAGAAAAAGTGTGATAGAAAAAAATGAAAAGAGGGAAAGTGTGATGAGAGAAAATGAGGAGAGAGAGTCTGATAAGAGAGATTGAGAAGAGAAAAAATATGATGAGAGAAAAAGAGTGATGGAAAAAATGAAGAGAGCGAAAGTGTGATGAGAGAAAATGAGAGATTGAGGAGCAAAAGTATGATGAAAAAATGTGATGAGAGAGAAAGTATGATGGAAAAAAATGAAGAGAGAGAAAGTGTGATGAAAGAAAATGAGGAGAGTGTATGATGGAAGAGAATGAAGAGAGAGAAAGTGTAATGAGAGAAAATATGGAGAGAGAGTATGGTAAGAGAGATTGAGGAGAGAGAAAATATGATGAGAGAAAAAGTATGATGAAAAAATGAGGAGAGAATGAATGAGAGAGTGTGTGATGAAAGATAATATAGAGAGAAAATGGTAGAGATGTGTGATGAGAGAGAATGAGGAGAGAGAGTGTGATGAGAGAGAATGAGGAGAGAGAATATGATGAAAGAGAATGAAGACAGAGAAAGTATGATGAGATAAAATATGGAGAGAGAGTATGGTAAGAGAGATTGAGGAGAGAAAAAGTATGATAAGAGAGAAAATATGATGAAAAATGAGGAGAGAATGAAGAGAGAGAAAATAATGAGAGTGAGTGTGATGAGAGAGAATACATAGAGAAAATGATAGAGAATGTGTGATGAGAGAGAATGATGAGAGAGAAAGTATGTTGAAAGAGAAAATGTGATGGTAGAATGAGGAGCGAGAAAGTATAATGAAAGAGAACAAGGAGTGAGTGAAATGAAAGAAAAATTGAACAAATATAAAGAGTGTTTTCGTCCAAAAGGTGACGTTTGGTTTAGAGGTTTGGGAATGAGGGAATTGATTCATTCCCAAACCTTGTGTTTGGTTAATGGAAATGGAATCAAGATTTTGGAATGAAATCCAAAAATTTGGGTATGGATAAAACTCACCCCCTCCCTTGGCTTTTGATGGAATGGGAATAAGAATTAAATTTTGGACGAAAATACCCTTAGTATATTTGTTCAATTTTTCTTTCATTTCACTCTCTCTCCTTGTTCTCTCTCATCATACTTTCTCTCTCCTCATTCTATCATCACATTTTCTCTCTCAACATACTTTCTTTCTCCTTATTTTCTCTTATCACATATTCTTTACTATTTTCTCTCTGTATTCCATCTCATCACACACTCTCTCTCATTATTTTCTCTCTCTTCATTATCTTCTCATTTTTTTCATCATTCTTTCTCTCTCTCTCCTCAATCTCTCTTACCATACTCTCTCTATATTTTATCTCATCATACTTTCTCTCTCTTCATTCTCTTCCATCACACTCTCTCTCCTCATTCTCTCTCATCACACATTCTCTACCATTTTCTCTCTTTTCATTCTCTCCTCACTTTTTCATTATACTTTCTCTCTCCTCAATCTGTCATGTCATACTCTCTCTCCATATTTTCTCACATCACACTTTCTCTCTCTTCATTCTCTTCCATCACACTCTCTCTCCTCATTTTCTCTTATCATACTTTCCCTCTCTTCATTTTTTCCCATCACACTTTCTCTCTCATCACATTTTCTCATCATACTTTCTCTCTCATCATTCTTTATCTCTCCTCAATCTCTCTTACCATACTCTCTCTATATTTTATCTCATCACATTTTGTCTCTCTTTATTCTCTTCCATCACACACTCTCTCCTCATTCTGTCTCATCACACATTCTCTACCATTTTCTCTCTATATTCTCTCTCACACACTCTTTCTCTCATTATTTTCTCTCTCTTCATTCTCTCTTTATTTTTTGATCATAATTTCTCTCTCCTCAATCTGTCCTACCATACTCTCTCTCCATATTTTCTCTCATCACACTTTCTCTCTCTTCATTCTCTTTCATCACATTCTCTCTCCTCATTTTCTCTCATCACACTTTCCCTCTCTTCATTTTTTCCCATCACACTTTCTCTCTCATCATACTTTCTCTCCTCAATCTCTCATTTTTTTTCATCACACTTTCTCTCTCTTTGTTTTTTCACATCACTCTTCCTCTCTCAACACACTTTCTCTCTCATTTTCTCTTCTCAATCTCTCCTATCACGCTCTCTCTCCTCATTTTCTCTCATCACACTTTCTTTCTATTTATTTTTTCCCATCATCATTCTCTCTCATCATTCTCTCTCATCATATGTTTCTCTCACATTCAATTTTATCTTCCATATAATTTTTTCTCTTATTTTCCTCTAAGGGTAAAAAAGGAAATTTAAGTTCATTCCGATTGAAAATATTCAACTAACCAAACATTATTTTTAGGAATGATACCTAAGCTCATACTCATTCCCATTTCACAATACTATGATACTCATTCCCATTCCGATTCCTAGGAGAGAACCAAACACCACCTTAATTCTTATTCTCATTTCATCAAAACCCAAGGGAGGGGGTGGATTTCATCCATACCTAAATTTTTGGGTTTCATTCCAAAATCTTGATTCCATTCCCATCAACCAAACACAAGGTTTGAGAATGAATCCATTCTCTCATTCCCAAACCTCTAAACCAAACGCCACCCTAGAGTTCAAGACTCAGTTGCGATGTATTATTGAGAATTTTTTTTATTAGTCAATTAGAAATCAAGAGTTCAAGACTCAGCTATGACGTATTATTGAGAATTTCTCTTATCAAAAATTTCTCTGATATTTTATATAAAAAATATATGCAGTCATGATTCATTTTAGTCTCACATCTTAACACTACAAGTAGAGAAGTTTCTATAAAAATCTTAAGTCAGTGAAGTTAGAAAGTATACTTTTTTGATTTTTTTTTTGAATAAAATCAAATATGATATTAAATTAATTATTTATAAGGGAAAGTCCATTACAAATATTACAAACACAACAAAGAGTTTATCCTCTCTTCTTCCAATTCACAATAAGTTTATCCTCTCTTCTTCTGATTGAGTCGATCATGTTTTTTTTACTATCACAATTAAAGAATAAATTATTTAAAATGGTTAAATAAGGTAAATTTTATATTTTATTAGGTTTTTTATTTATATTTTCCATTTGGAAAAATGTTATAAGGAAAAATAAGATTTTATAATGATTTTTTTCAAGAAAAAAGGGGTGGATTAGGGCTCTTTCAAATATTCAATTTCCATTTTCCCTGAAACTGCCGAAACCCTTGCTCCTCTTCTCTCTGCCTCCGCTGGCTGACGACGATTCATCTTCCTTCTTTCTGGCGGCCTTCTCTTTCCCCACCTCCAATCATGACCTCCATTGACAGAAAACAGAGCATACCAAAATGTCAGGACGACGACGATGCTATAAATACTACATCCATGTCCATAAATGTCAAGCTATGGAAGCCCAAAAGGTCCTTCAGTGTAAAAGTCGATTCATATATTATATTGCAAACGCAACATGTGTGTACAATCGTCGTAAAGAGAGTTTATCCTCTCTTCTTCCCATTCATATCAGTCATGTTTTTTTTGCTGACAAACGAATAAATTAAATTAAGAATTTTATTTTATTTAAAATGGTTAAATATGGTAGTATTTATAATTTATTATTTTTTTATTTTTATTTTTCTTTAGAAAATTGTTATAAGGAAAAATAAGAATTTATTAGGAATTTTTTCGATAAGAAATGGGTAGATTACGGCTCTTTCGACTATTTAATTTTTTATTTTCTAGAAACTGCCGAAACCCTTGTCCCTCTTCTCTCTGTCTCCGTCATTCATATATTATATTACAAAGGTAACACGTGTGCACAATTGCCATGAAGAGAGTTTATCTTCTTTTCTTCCATTGATAGTTGGTCATGTTTTTTTTTACTATCAAAAGAAAAAATTAAATTAAAAATTTAATTTAATTGAAAATGGTTAAATAAGGTCATTTATATAATTTATTAGGTATATATTTTTTTCTTTATATTTTTGTTTGGACAATTATTATAAGGAAAATATGATTTTCTTAGGATTTTTTTTTGGTAAGAAAGGAGATGGATTAGGGTTCTTCCGTGTATTCAATTTTCGATTTCCTTAAAACTGCTGAAACTCTTGCTCCTTTTCTCTCTGCCTCTGCTTGCCCTTGCCCCTCTTCTTTTAGCCTCCGCTCGCCAATGCCGATTCATCTTCCTTCTTTCCGGCTGCTTCTCCTGCCCCACCTCCAATCATGACCTCCAACGATGGAAAACAGAGCATACCTGAACGCCAGGACAACGACAATGACTACAAAGAATACATCCTGTCCACAAACATCGGGCTATGGAAGCCCAGAAGGTTCTCCTGCGCAAAAGTCAATTCATATAGTATATTACAAACGCAACATGTGTGCACAATCGTCATAAAGAGAGTTTATCCTCTTTTCTTTCCATTTATAGTCGGTCATGTTTTTTACTGTCAAAAGAATAAATTAAATTAAGAATTTAATTTTTTAAAAAATGATTAAATAAGGTATATTTGGAAAATTGTTATAAGGAAAAATAAGATTTTATTAGAATTTTTTCTATAAGAAAGGGGGTGTATAGTGCTCTTTCGAGTATTTAATTTTTGATTTCATTGAAACTACCGAAACCCTTGCTCCTCTTCTCTCTACCTCTGCTCGCCCTTGCTCTAAAGGGTACTACTCGGAATTCTGTTCTGTTTCCCCTGTACAAAATTTTGTACAAGCACAGAACTTTTCCTAGCAACCCATGTGTTTTTCAGAAGTTAAACTTGAATTGCAAACAAAACTTAACATTATTAATCTAAGTTTAATTCATGTGTTCATCAGAAGTTAAACCATATTACAGAAATTGATTAAATATCCATTTCAAGGATTGACTTCTAGGTCGTTGGCGAGACACTCGACCTTCTTAGGTATGAGATCATCCACCACTTCCTAGACAAAGCCTTTCAAAGAAATTGAATATTTAAACTTCTTACAGTAACCTTAGGTTTAACTACAGAAATCACAATCGAAGCACAAGATCGCTAGCCTCTTGTGTTGGTATTTCAGGATCCATACAAAGGAAAACTTAAACTAGTATACCGCGGAAACAATTAACTAGTTATACATTTCTTTGTATCTTAAAGACCTCTTGATCTTCTCCTGTATTCCTCTCCTCCTCTTGGACTTCGTGTGGGCGACGATCTTCCAAGACAACACCACCTGAACCACTTCTTTTCCTCCAAGATTTTCGGCCACCAAGGGATGCTAGGATAGGGAGCCTCCTTCTCTTCTTCTTCTCCTCCAAGTAACCAGCCACAAGAATATGAACCCTCTTGATGGCGCCGACCCTTGGTAAAGGAAACAAGAAGAGAAGAGGGAGAGAAGAGGGCCGACTAAACAAGGATTAAGAGACTTAGGTTGTGTTTTTCCATAAGACACCATCTACCTCTCTTTTATAATCCTTGGTGAATGCAAAAAAAATAAATAAATAAAATTAAAACCTTCCTATTATGTGTAGCCGACCCTTATTTGGGAAATCAATTAAGGAAAAATTTTAAATTAAAATCTCTCTTTTAAACCATTGTGGATGACTACAAAAAAGGAAAGATTTTAAAATTAAAATATCTCTTTTAAATCCCTTTGTGGATGACTATAAAAGGAAAGTTTTAAAAATTAAAATATCTCTTTTAAATCCCTTGGAGAATGGCTATAAAAGGAAAGAATTTAAAATTAAAATCTCTCTTTTAAATCCCTTGGAGGATGCCTATAAAAGGAAAGATTTAAAAATTAAAATCTCTCTTTTAAATGCCTTGAAGGATGACTATAAAAGGAAAGATTTTTAAAAAATTAAAACTCTCTCTTTTAATTTCCTTGTGGCCAGCCCCTTGCTTGGGCACCAAGCAAGGCTTGGTTGGCCACCTCTTGGGCTCCAAGCAAAACTTGGACAACCCTTGCTTGGGAACCAAGCAAGGATGTGGCCGACCCATTACTTGGGTAAGAAGTGAACTTGGTTGGATACGAGGCTTTATACATAGAGACTACAACAGGGACCTAGGCGAGGAATTGGTTTTAGCCTCCTGATGGACTTGGGCTTCCTATGCTCAGCCCGAACACCTAACTCAAGTTCATCAATAATAATCCATACCACTAAAGGATTATTATTGAATTACCGCATCAATCTCATATTACAATATGAGCTCCTTATTATTATGAGTGTGTTTAATCTCCCTGTGTTTAAGATATCGTATGCCCATTAATTAAATGAGTTACTGACAACTCACTTAATTAACATCTAATAACTCCAAGAGTAGTACCACTCAACTTCATTGTCATGCCGGAACTAAGTCCACCTGTAGAGTTTACATGACAATTCTTTTGAGCTCCTCAAGGGGGCATTATCATCTTAATAAATAGGACACAGTTTCCTTCTATAATCAACAACACACCATATAAATAATATATTTCCTAACTTATTAAGCCTATTGATTTAACGAATAAATCTCACCCTTTGATAAATTAAAGAAATAAATACTAAGTACATGTGCTTGTTATTATATCGGGATTAAAAGTACGCACATCCATAATAACAGAGGTTCTGTTCTTGTATGCAGTCAGTATAAAAGGAACAACCTCAAATGGTCTTGCTCAATACACACATAGTGTACTAGTGTAATTCTATAATCAAGATAAACTAATACCAAATTATACTACAATCATTCCAATGGTTTGTCCCAATCCATCTTGGTTGTGAGCTACTATTTATAATTTATAAGGAACTGATAACATGATCTTCTATGTGACATCACACACCATGTTATCTACAATATAAATTAAATGGACAACTGCATTTAACTAAATGCAAACATTTGACCAATGTGATTCTCATTTCAAAATAAATGTTTATACAAAAAACTAGGCTTTTAGTATACATTCTAACATGCTCCTCTTTTCTCTGTCGTCGCTCGCTGATGACGATTCACCTTCCTTCTTTCCGACCGCCTTCTCCTGCCCCACCTCCACCGATGGAAAACAGAGCATACCTGAATGCAAGACTACGACGATGACTACAAAGATTACATCCCCATCCACAATCGTCATGCTATGGAAGTCGAAAAGGTCGTCCAACACAAAAGTCGATTCGTATATTATATTGCAAATGCAACACATGTGTACAATCACCATAAAGAGAGTTTATCCTGTCTTCTTCCCCAGTGGCGAATCTAGGGGGGAGTGGGGTATGCTTGAGCACCCCCTTGCTCCCGGAAAATTCCACCAGTATGTTGTAATCCGAGAGCCAACGAGAAGGAAGACAAGCTCCATCTCCCTTCTTTGAGCACCCTCTTCTTTTTTTGTCTGGATCCGCCACTGTTCTTCCCATTTATAGTCGGTCATGTTTTTTGTTGTCAAAAGAATAAATTAAATTAAAATTTTAATTTTACGTAAAATTAAATTTAAAATTTCTCTTATTTTTATAATTTATTAGGCTTTTAAATTTTAAATTTTATTTTTTTATATGGAAAATTGTTATAAGGAAAATAAGATTTTATTACAAATTTTTTCAATATGAAAGGGGGTGGATTAAGGCTCTTTCAAGTATTCAATTTCTGATTTCCCTGAAACTGTCGAAACCCATGCTCCTCTTCTCTCTACCTCTACACATCTTTTCTCCTCTTCTCTTTGCCTTCGCTCACCAACGACGATTCATCTTCCTTCTTTCCGGCCACCTTCTCCTGCCCCACCTCCAATCATGACCTCCATCGATGGAAAATGTAGCATACCTGAATGCCAGGATGACGACAATGAGTACAAAGACTACATCCCTGTCCACAAACGTCGGGCTATGGAAGCCCAGAAGGTCCTCCAGCGCAAAAGTCGATTCATATTTTATATTACAAATGTAACAAGTGTGCATAATCGTCGTAAAGAAAGTTTATCCTCTCTTCTCCCCATTCATAGTCGGTCATGTTTTTTGCTATCAAAAGAATAAATTAAATAAGACAAAATAATAAGAGAATAGAAGGGAATGGTTCTAAGTGGTTGACTTACTTTATATATATATATATAATAAGATTAATAATTTTATGGAGGATTGCTTTAAAACAACTTATTAATGTTGGTGCAGCGGGATCGGCAAAAGGGGAGTGAATTGCCTACAAAATAAGATTATACCCTCCTCAAGACTTTCAACTTAAAATAATAGCAACTATAAAAATAATGAAATAACAGAAAAGAAATAGAGACAGGAAATTTAACTTGGTTACAACCAAGACGGTTGTTAATCCAAGATGGTTGAACAGTTCCACTAGCAGAGTCTCCTTCACTGTAGGCGAAGAAGCTTTTTTACACTTAGAACGCTCACTAGTTGCTAGGAATTGATTACAAAATTGATTGCTTGAATGAATGAATATTTCCTAGCTCCAGGGGCCTTTAAATAACTCTTGAAAATCCTATCTCGAAGGTCTAAGGTGCCTCCAACAAGGTCCAAGGCGTCTCTAACCAAGTCAATTGGATAAAACTTTATCCGATTGCAAACGACAAGTTTTACTGGGTCTGAGGCACCTCAAATGGCCTTGGAGGTGCCTCGGACTGGGTTTGAAGTGCCTCCAAGCTGTCTGAGGCGCCTTAGGCAGTGGAGGCAGCTGAGACGCCTTCAGCATTGGTCTGAGGCGCCTCTGGCTAGCTTCTGCAGCTCCTTTTGGCTTCCTTTCTCCTTCCGAAGCTTCGATTGATTGGGTGATTGTGGCCAACCGAAATAGGGCTCACCCGAACCCAATTTTCGGCCTTTTCCTTGAGCAGTCTTCCATCCCGGCTTTACGTCCCTCGAACATCATGCACGTTCTTCTCGCCCACCGGTGTACTCTTCTGCAGCTTTATCGTCCTTCGGACACACCGAGTCCGTCAGCTCCCTTCCCATATCGTTCTTCTCGCTAGCTGCATCTTCCGCTCGACTTCTTGCGCTCCTAAGCTCCTGCACACTTAGATACAGGGATCAAAAATAAACAAGACCTAACTAACTTGGTTGATCACATCAAAAACACCACGGGGTCTAACAATCTCCCTCTTTTTGATGTGCATCAACCCAAGTTTAAGTTAGGGTAAAAATAGACTAGTAGTAATTTAAAGAAATTACAAAACTAATATTTAAAGTCTAAATTTGCAATTAAACTAAATTGCAACAAGCATAAAATTTAGTTCTGATATTAAAACTTAACTTGTACCTATTTCTCCCCCATTGATCACAGCAAAAATGGGGTACAAGATATTTCAAAATAAATTCTAAGTTAATTATGAAGAGATTTGAAAAATATTTTCTAAAAAGTTCTAAGTCTGTTGAAAAATTTTCTAAGATTTTCCTTAAGTTTTTGTAAAAAAAAATTTAGGTTAAACCAAAAAAAATTTTAACTTTAGAAGACTTTTTAACTTAGGCAAAAATAGTTCTAAAGATTTTCCAAGTAAAAATTTTAAGGAAGAATATTTTCCTAAGTATGGTAAAAAAAAATTTAAAGCATTATCTAATTTTAATTTTAATGCTTTAATAAGAAGTTAATTAAACATTTCCTTTCAATATTTTGGCTTCCAGGTCATGACAAGACACTAGGCCTTCTTGGTTATTGAAGCAACAACCACTTCCTTAGATAAAGTCTCAAAAGAAATTATCTGTTTAATTTTTCTTCTGAAAGCCTTAATTTAAAAAAAAATAGTCTAGAACGGATTTTGGAACCCAATAGAGGTTCCTTCCTATAATGTTATTTAAAAACTTAGGGGGTATATAGTTCCTAGGAATTTTCCTAAGTTGTCCCTGATGTTTTCTAATATAACAATTTAGTTTTCCATAAATCCTTAGTTTCGATTTTGGAAATTTATTTAAGCATGCATTATTTTTCAATTTTTCAATTTCACTTTTTAATTTTTTATTTTCTAAATTTAAATTATCATACATTTCTAGTGAACATGTTTTTGCTAAGTTCAGTTTCAACTCAGCGTTTTCTTTCTCTAATTTTGCTAGATCTTTTGTAAGTAATTTGATAAATTGAAAGGACTGATTAGGAGTGAGATCACGTACCTTACTTACCTTACTTGGTGATGCTCCCCCTTCGTCGCAGCTTTCTTCTTCTTCTGAGGTTCCTCCCCCTTCATCTATGCTCATCTATGAGCTTGAGTCATCTTCGAAGAGATGGTTGGTCATCAGTGCTAATCCTGAGAAGGCTTCGACTTCTGATTCAGAGGATGAAGAATCGTCCCAAGTGGCCTTCAGACTCTTGTGTGTAGAGGACGTCGGTCTTTGAGGCTTCTCCTTGTGTCTTTTCTTCAACTTGGGGTAGTCATCCTTGATGTGCCCTTCCTCGTTGCAGTTGTAGCACCGGACTATCCTTTTGCTACACTGATGCTTCCTCGACTGCGATTTAAATTTATTATTTTTAAGAAATTTATTGAAACATCTTACTAGTAGCGCCGCTTCAATTTCGTCGATCGATGCTTCGGAGTCGGGATTGTCCTTTTCGGCTTGTAGGGCAATGTTGAGGTTCGACTTTTTTACTTGTTTAGGCTCTGGAAGTCGAGACTCGTGAAGTTCGAAGGTAGAAAATAAACTTTCTAGACTACTTACCTCAAAGTCCTTAGAGATGTAGTATGCATCTACTAAGGATGCCCATTCTGGAGTTCTGGGGAAGGCATTGAGCGCGTACCGGATCGAGTCCTGGTTCATCACTTCTTCTCCAAGGTTGCTTAGTTGAGTTATTAGCTCCTTAATCCTTGCTTGGAGTTGCGCTACCTTCTCGCCGTTGTTCATCTGGAGGTTCGTTAACTGGGTCCGGAGGATGTCGCGCCTTGCTAGCTTTGCTTCTGAGGTGCCTTCGTGGAGCTCCAGGAATTTGTCCTAGAGGTCTTTGGCGGAGTCGTAGCTTCCGATCCGACTTACCTCCTGGGGCGGCAGCACGCTGAGTAGGTGAAATTCCGTCTTTCCGTTGGCCATGAAATCGGCCTGCTCCTTCTTTGTCCAGTTGAATTCTTCTTTGTCTTTTGGCGCTGCATATCCATATTTCATTGTTAAAAGTATATCAAATTCAGTTTTAAAAAATACCTCCATTTTTTGCTTCCAAGTAGCGAAGTCTCCGTCGAAATTCGGGGGATGAATGTTCACGCCGGCCATCATCCTGATCTTTGTGCTTCAGTCGGCGGTTAGTCCTTCTAAGACTGTCGGGCTCTGATACCACTTGTTGGTGCAGCGGGATCAGCAAGAGGGGGGTGAATTGCCTACAAAATAAGATTATACCCTCCTCAAGGCTTTCAACTTAAAATAATAGCAACTATAAAAATAATGAAATAACAAGAAAGAAATAGAGACAGGAAATTTAACTTGGTTACAACCAAGACGGTTTTTAATCCAAGGCGGTTGAACAGCTCCACTAGTAGAGTCTCCTTCACTGTAGGCGGAGAAGCTTTTTTACACTTAGAACGCTCACTAGTTGCTAGGAATTGATTATAAAGTTGATTGCTTGAATGAATGAATATTTCCTAGCTCCAGGGGTCTTTAAATAGCTCCTGGAAATCCTATCTCGAAGGTCTAAGGCGCCTCCAACAAGGTCCAAGGCGCCTCTAACTAAGTCAATCGGATAAAACTTTATCCGATTGCAAACAGCAATTAGGTCTGAGGCACCTTAGGCAGTGGAGGCAGCTGAGGCGCCTTCAGCATTGGTCTGAGGCGCCTCTGGCTAGCTTCTGCAATTCCTTTTGGCTTCCTTTCTCATTTTGAAGCTCCGATTGATTGGGTGATTGCGGCCAACCAAAATAGGGCTCACCCAAACCTAATTTCCAGCCTTTTTCTCGAGCAGTCTTCTATCCCGGCTTTACATCCCTCAAACGTCGTACACGTTCTTCTCATCCACCGGTGTACTCTTCCGCAGATTTCTCGTCCTTCGGACGCATCGAGCCCGTCGGCTCCCTTCCCGTGCCATCCTTCTCTCTAGCTGCATCTTCCGGTCGACTTCCTGCGCTCCTAAACTCCTGCACACTTAAACACAGGGATAAAAAACAAACAGAACCTAACTAACTTAGTTGATCACATCAAAACAACCACGGGGACCAACAATTAACTATTATGCAGTGACAATTAAGTATTAGTTGATTAAATTAGACGTCTTTATCTCACTATTTTACTAAGAATCTTGATTATTTATTAACTAATTCTCAATTAATTTAGTGAAGCTCAAAATTAAATTACATTAGTGTCTTTTTTCACACCGAAAATACTTTTAAGATTTACTAGTAATTGTAAAATACCGAAAAAGGGTAGAAATTAATAAGGGGAATTTTTTTTCAGAATTTTTCAGAAATTTTTCGGAGCTCGTACGGACAAGTTAACGTGGATAAAAATGGGGTCCGGAAAAGCTTGTTTAGGCTACCCCATTTAAGCGAGGAAAAGTTATTTTTTTCTTTTCCTTTTATTTGTTTTTCTTTTATTCTTATTTTTTTCCTTACCCCCCCCACCCCCGCCCCCCCTCCCCTTCCCCCCCCCCCCCCCCCCGCGACACCGAGCTGCCCTAACCGCCGGCCGTGACGGTTCCATCTCCTCCCGCGTGCCTAAAGCCGAGACCAAGAGAAGCCGACATTTCTCTTCTCCTTCTTCCTCCCTAAGCCGGTACCACTGCCTTCTTCCCTTTCCTTCTCTTGTGCCCTAGCACCCCTCTTCCTCTTCTCCTCTCCGGCACCGATTCCTCTAGCGCCGATGGTCGAAGTGCCTCTTGAAGTTCAACTGATGCCCGTCTCGAGCATCCCGGAGTTTCTTCTCCTTTGACTACCACCCGATCCTATCCCTTCGGCAACCCAAGCTTCTTCCTCCCGGAGCTCGTTACATTTACCGATCTTACTGTGCTCAGGTAGCAAAGGACCGTGCCCTAGATTCTGATTTGTGGTCACTGCCGCACGGAGCAGTACCGACCATTGCTGGAGATTTTGTGCTTCCGTGCCCTAGCCTCGGTCCACTGCCACCTCTGCACGCGTTTGGTTTCGGACAAGAGCAAGGAGCAAGGAACCGATGCCCTCTTCCCGATCCAAGCCGCCATCTTCGATTTGTTGACGTTAGTAGGCTGTGGTTTCTGCCAGCGGCTAGATTTGGTGACATTGCCGGCAGAGATTTGGTTGCCGATCATTAGAGAGGAAGGGATTTTTGGCACAGAAATGGGGTATGTATGATTCGTATCAGATTTTTATTCTTGTCTGGTCAGTATAACTTAGGTTAATATTGATTGCAGGTGATTCACGGTTCCGATGATCCAGTTTCAACGGTGAACTCCTTGGGTCGTATTCCACCAACAGTAACAAGGCTGTGAATAGAGGTAATGAGTTAACCTTAATAGAGGATTTGAGTCTTGGATCTAATTTTGAGTGTGGTTGAGTTGACACGTTCTTGATACATGTTGTTTTAGGTATAAATTGTTACATATATATAATTTATTATGGAGTGATTTAGGTACGTTTTGATATATGATAAATTATAGTTCATATTTTGAACTTGATATTGGTTAGGTATGATTATTTTGTTGTAAATGAATTATACTGGATGGTTAGGTTGATTAGGGTTTACCCTAATTTACCCTTAAGGATTTTATTTAGCCATTTCTTTGGATTGTAGCTAAATAAAAATATACACATTGATATCACAGGACTTTGACGCGAGACGAGTATCTCGAAGTCGTATTTAGACCAGATTGGACTTTACGATTGGAGGCGGGTACTTTTGACTTTATGTCTTTGATATGCATAGTAGTGAATTTAACAAATAGCAACAATTATGTTTCTTAATTGTTTCGGTTAATCACTACCCGATACCTGTTACATGATTGGTTGATTGCTTGTTTTGCATCTCATGTATTCCTTACCTGTTGATACATGCTTATAGGGGTAGTGATATACCATGCTTCACCATGTTCAGGACCTAGGTTTTATACCTTCAGTGTACCTTTGATTTGATTAGTTGACCTATGGTGCACATTTATATATATATGGATTAGCTCAGGATATTTTGTAGTTAGTGGCATGCACCATTTGTTGATTGCATGCTGTACAATAGTCCGCTCCATTATTGTTGAGCACATCGCCAGTTACATGGATCTGCACACACCACCACTCATGGGTTAGTGGTCAATTCAGGCAGTGTGTGTTGCAGCAGAGACTTTGTTTGGCTCCGTTGGTCCGCTCATGGGTAGCGTGATGCAACGTGTTAGCCGGCAGGGATTCCTCCCCGTCATCGTGTACCAGGAGTTGAGAGCATTGCGCTCCCCCATTTATGATTTGGGGTAGGAGGATAGGTGTACTCCGACAGCATCCCGTCCACTCGGTCACTCATCAGGAGTAGTGACGACACAGTGCACGGTTGTCACAGCCCTACCCACTTGGCCTCACTATTATGTGTGAGATGATCGACTGGCGTCAAGGGTGACCAGGACGCATCATTGGCATCATATGCATGATGCATTTATTGCTTGTATTTGTGTTTGCTGCATTTATATGTTGCATATTGTTTGGATACCTATGTTTGACATACATACAGGATTTCTATACCACTCGGACTGTTTGTCCTTATATCCAGGTCCTGGTTAGTACAGTTTCTCTCCTGTTTACTTCAGTTGCATTTTTATTTTTTTTTATATCAGGAGACTGTACGCATGATTAGTGCTAGATGTTATTTCCCTACTTTGCATATCAGTTGTACCTGCTGAGTGTTGGACTCACCCCGCCTCCATTATTGTTATTTTTCAAGTTGATGCTGTCAGGAGAGAGTTCCAGTTGCTAGTCCCTGCAGATCTCAAAGATATTGTTGGTCTTTTGGTTTTCTTACTTAGATTGTGCTAAACTTGTTCTGGTTGATGGTATAGACATTGTATGGATTTTGTGATGTCGATGGATTTTTATTCGATATGTTTTACTACATGCCTGCCTGGACGGCAGAAGAGGTGAGTTTGTCGGATTTGTGTTTTATGGGTGTAGTGGAGTAGGGTTGGTTTCGAGTCGTGGTATTACTGTTTTGTTTACTTTTATTTACTTATATATAAACTGCATGGATGTTTGTGTGGTTGTATTTTATTATTGTTTTTATTCCAGCCGCATGTGGCTGAGGTATATGAGGATGTAGAAAAGTTTCAGATTGTCCGCCGTACAGGGGAGATGCTGTCGAAATTTATTCGGACAGGGACTCCTCCGGGGCGTGACAATTTAGTGGTATCAAAGATTAAGTTTTACGATCTTTATTTTCATATTTTGGATATTTGGGATAGCTTGATACCAATTTATTTGGTATCAGAGCGCCAAGTTTGGCGATACTTGTTGTTTTTCGTGTTACGAATTTTTGAGATTTAACTGATACCAATTTATTGGTATCAGAGCGGGTTATGTTACCTGCTTTTAGTGTTCTGGATATTTGGGTTAGCCCAAGTTTGCGAGTCAAATTGGGTAGTTATTTTGGATTGCACGGATTTTCCATTATGTATATGTTATGGATTTCCGTTTCGGATTTATATGGATTTCCGGTGATTTTCATGTTCGGAATTTTGAGGTCAGAAGTTGGGGACTGGGCAGTGATGGAGCATCTCCAGACGGCATATAGGTATGAAGTTTAATTTTATAGTTTGTGACATGTATTAGCATTCTTTATTTAGTACCTATCTGGTTGTTGTAACACATATTACATGTGATGGGTTAACCATTGAGCATGGTTGACCTTAATAGAGATCAAGGATTATAGTTTCTGGTGATTTTTTAGATCATACCATCAGTAGTTTTAGCTTCTGTTACTACTAGTAGGAGATGGAGGCACATACCAGCCTCTGCTATTGTTAGCTGGCTAATGGATGATACCTACATATTCCTGTTGACTTAGCCAGTAGAGTTTTTATACTTATATCTTTTGGATATTAGGGTATCCGATACGATGAAAATTAGTCATTGGGGAGTTATCATGTTTGATCATTGTTGAGAATGGTTTGAGGTTGAGGGATACTGTGAGATCAGATATTGTGATATGTTGATTTCTAATGATTATGAAAGTAAATGTTATGTGGTTGTCTGATGATCTATTACTAGATATTTGTTTTGATGATCTATTAGTGGATAATTATTTTGATGATTTATTATTTGGGTTGTCGTTGATGGTGACATAGTGAGTGTCATGTATGATATTCACAGGTTTGATGATTATAGTTGGTGATCAGATATAGATCGGGTGCTAGAGAGTTTACGGTTGAGTGTGCCTATGAATTTTAATAAATCTGGTTAGTTATGGTTAGTTAACAGGATGATAAAATTGATATTTGCTTCCTCTGATATTGGACTATGTGGATAAATAATGATTTGATGTTTTGAATGTTAACTTACTCTCATGGGGAGTAGAGACTTATTCATCTGATATTATGTGGGCTGATATTTTTGAGGATACAAAAAATGAGAGTGGCTTGATGTTCTTGAATTCTGACTTTTTCTTTTGGGTCGTACACATTTATACATATGATTATTGTGGGTTCTAGTAGATTATACTCGAGTGGTTAGGCATACATGTCTGATTGTTTATTGGAGGTATTTGTCAATTAAAAACTATGTTGTGGAATGTGCACATAGTTTGAGTGTTTTATTGGATGTTTCTTATCGATTTAATCTGAGTTGTGATATGTGCAGATGTGTTCGGTGCAATATTTGAGGTATCTTGTTTATTATAGGATTGTTCTGAGTGTATACTCGTGTCGATTATGATTTGTTGGAAGTATTACGTTAATTATACTCTTGGCATAGGTGTATATATGACATGTGAGTGTTGTTGAGGTGTATTGTTGATTATATCTATGTTGATATATGCACATGGGTTCGGTATGCATTATTGGAGGTATCACGATGAATTATACCTATGTTGTGAGTATGTGTGGTGTGTACAAATTGGAGGATTATGTCGATCATACATATGTTGTGTGAATAAGTGTGCCAGGTGTATTGTTGGTAGCCGCATGATGATTCTACTTATGTGGAATGCAGGATGTGGAGTGTCTGCATTATGTCATTTGTTGGATTACCCTGTCAACCCATATTCTTATCAGTGGGTGACTCACTACGATGTTGATAGATTTGTCGATGGATTTGATGTGATTGCTGGATTGTTATACCTTTGGCTGCCCACAGTGATATGTGGTTGAGTGATCTCATGCAGCCTCTAGTTGGATAGTTAGGTGCCTTGGACACTTATGGATCGTTTGTGGTAGAGCAGAGCTCCCACATATTATTGTTGGTTTGTGATAGAGCGTTGCTCTTACATATTTTAGATTGTTGTGGTGGAGCGTTATTCCCACCTATTACGGATTGTTTGTGGTAGACCATTGCTCCCACATATGTGGTATTTCTTGTGATGGAGCGTTGCTCTCACACTGGTGGATCTATTCTTTGGTGATTTATATTGTTGGTGATTATATTTCAGACTTATTGTCAGGGATCTTATGGTTAGAAATATCTGTGATACGGGCATTATGGGTCATGATTTTACCATTAGGGTTTTGGAAGCCTTAGATGTTTTCAGAGACTTGATGATTTTGGTATTCTCAGGATGTTTGGATCGGTTTCCATTGTCTTTGTTGACGATGTTGTGATCTATTTCGGATCCATGGTGAGTCACGTACATCATCTTTGCATAGTTCTAGAGATGTTTCGATGGAAACGTCTAGATGTGAAGATCAGTAGTGCGTATTTTTTTGGTTGTCTTCTGTGAGATGTTTGAGACACACGGTCACCAGTAGGAGTATACCGTGGTTCCACAGGAGATAAAGGTTGTTACCGTTGGGAGTAGACAGAGTCTATACAGGAAGCTCGAAATTTCCTCTGTTTGGCTCGATATTTCCGGAGAAACGTTGAGGGTTTCTCTCGGATAGCTATGTCACTGACACGCCTGACCAGGAAAGGCGTGAAGTTCACGTGGTCCGAGGACTACGAGACCAGCTTTGAGGAGCTGAAGCGGCGACTAGTGTCTGCTCTGATTTTGGTTTTACCTTCTGAAGAGAACGGATTCGTGCTCTATACCGATGCATCTATTCAGGGTTTGAGCGTTGTTCTGATGCAGCACGATATGGTAGTCTCCTATGCTTCTCATCGGTTGAAGGAGCATAAGAAGAACTACCCTGTACATGATCTGGAGCAAGTCGTCATTAATTTTGCCATGAAGATTTGGCGACATTATTTATATGGCGTTACATTTGAGATTCTCACTGACCATAAGAGTCTCAAATATCTGTTTACTTAGAAGGAACTTAATCTCCGACAGAGGAGATGGATGGAGTTCCTGAAGGATTATGATTGTACCATTAGCTATCACCCGGGGAGAGCTAATGTGGTTGCCGATGCGTTTAGCAGGAAGTCCGGAGGGACTTTAGCTTGCCACCGAGTTGTGGTCACAGACTTGATTTAAGGTTCCTCCGATTTGGGCCTTGAGGGGTAAGGATAGACAGAGCAGGGTACTCTGGTCATATACCTTGGTTGCTCAGTCGTTGATCAGGACGAGGATACGAGAGCCCTAGGCTGCTGATCAGTATTTGTAGTTTATTTGCAGCCAGATAGCTTCCGGGCAGCAGACCGAGTTCACACGAGACGAGGAGGGTATTATATACTTCCGAGACAGATTATGCGTACCTTAGTCTCATCCGGTCTTACAGGAGCTACTTCAGGAAGCTCATCGCTCTCGATTTGCGATCCACCTAGGCGGGACTCGCATGTATTGAGATTTGAGGCGTTCCTACTGGTGGAGCGGTATGAAGAAAGACATCGCGGAATTAGTAGCTAGATGTCTTGTCTGTCAACAGGTGAAGGCTGAGCACCAGAGACCTGCCAGATTACTTCAGCGGATTCCTATTCCCGAGTGGTAATGGGAACATTTTACTATGGACTTTGTGGTGGGATTGCCGAGGACACAACGAGGCCATGACGCGATTTGGGTAATCGTTGATCGATTAACCAAATCCGCGAACTTCTTAGCGATTCGAAGGGCTGATTCCCTGGATCGATTGGTAGACCTGTTTGTCGGGAGATCATCAGATCACGTGGTGTCCCGTTGACTATTATTTCGAATAGAGACCCCCGGTTCACGTCTCGTTTTTTTGACAGAGTCTGCAACAGGCCTTGGGCACGCAGCTCTGTTTCAGTACAACTTTCCATCCGCAGACAGATGGATAGTAGAGTGGACCATTTAGACTCTAGAGAACTTGTTGAGGTCTTGTGTATTGGATTTTAGGGGCAGTTGGGAGGACCATTTGCCAATGGAGAGTTCGTCTACAACAACGGTTTGCATTCGGCTATCCAAAGGCCACCATTGAAGCGTTGTATGGTAGGCCGTGTCGGACACCCATCCTCTGGGATGAGGTTGGAGAGGCCCAGATGTTGGGACCTCATAGAGCTTAGCATGAGGCAGAATTGATCCGTACTATAAGATGGAGAGTGTCAGAGGCACAGGACTGCCAGAAGAGTTATGCTAACCGGAGTCAAAGACTCTTAGAGTTCTCCATTTGCGACCATGTATTTCTGCAAGTTTCAACCACAAAAGGGGTGAAGAGATTGAGAGGTAAGTCAGCTCCGCGATACATTGGACATTTCCAGATCTTGGAGAGGATTGGAGCGGTAGCTTACTGGCTAGCACTACCACCGTCCTTGGTAGGCGTGTACGATGTGTTCTACGTGTCTATGTTGAGGAGATACCTATCCGACACGACGCATGTGCTGACAGATATCTCAGCTCCTATTCAGCCTAACGTCACCTATGAGGAGGTTCCGGTACGGATTTTGGACCGGAAAGAACGTCAGTTGAGGAACAAGACTATCCGATTGGTTAAAGTCGGATGGCAGCATCATTCAGACGAGGAGGCTACTTGGGAGTTCGAGGATACTATCCGAGCTCAATACCCTCATTTTTTTTTTCACTTGAGGTATGTAATTTAATTTACCGTTCAGCATTTTGTACTTTCTATCTGTTGTTAGTACTTACTGATGGTAGATAACGAAATTTGGGGACCAAATTTTTATTAGTGGGGGGGATGTAAAATACCAAAAAAGGGCAGAAATTAATAAGGGGAATTTTTCGGAATTTTTGGAAATTTTTCGGGAATTTTTCGGAGCTCGTACGGACAAGTTAATGGGGATAAAAACGGGGTCCGAAAAAGCATGTTTAGGCTACCTCATTTAAGTGAGGAAAAGTTTTTTTTTCCTTTTCCTTTTATTTGTTTTTCTTTTATTCTTATTTTTTTCCTTCCCCGCCGAACCCACGTGCCACATGCCTTTCTTCCCTCCCTCCCTGACACCGAGCTGCCCTAACCGCTGACCGTGAAGGTTCCATCTCCTCCCGCGTGCCTAAAGCCGAGACCAAGAGAAGCCGGCATTTCTCTTCTCCTTCTTCCTCCCCGAGCCGGTACCACTGCCTTCTTCCCTTTCCTTCTCTTGTGCCCTAGCACCCCTCTTCCTCTTCTCCTCTCCGGCACCGATTCCTCCAGCGCCGATGGTCAAAGCGCCTCTTGAAGTTCAACCGATGGCCGTCTCGAGCATCTCGGAGTTTCTTCTCCTTTGACTACCACCCGATCCTATCCCTTCGGCAACCCAAGCTTCTTCCTCCCGGAGCTCGTGACATTTGTCGATCTTGCTGTGCTCAGGTAGCAAAGGATCGTGCCCTAGATCCCGATTTGTGGTCACTGTCGCACGGAGCAGTGCCGACCATTGCTGGAGATTTTGTGCTTCCGTGCCCTAGCCTCGGTCCATTGCCACCTCTGCACGCGTTTGGTTTCGGACAGGAGCAAGGAGCCGTTGCCCTCTTCCCGATCCAAGCCGCCATCTTCGATCTATTGACGTTAGTAGGCTGTGGTTTCTGCCAGCGACTAGATTTGGTGACATTGTCGGCAGAGATTTGGTTGCCGATCATTAGAGAGGAAGGGATTTTTGGCATAGAAATGGGGTATGTATGATTCGTATCAGATTTTTATTCTTGTCTGGTCAGTATAACTTAGGTTAATATTGATTGCGGGTGATTCACGGTTCCGATGATCCAGTTTCAGCGGTGAACTCCTTGGGTCGTATTCCACTAGCAGTAACAAGGCTGTGAATAGAGGTAATGAGTTAACCTTAATAGAGGATTTGAGTCTTGGATCTAATTTTGAGTGTGGTTGAGTTGACACGTGTTGGTTGCTACTCGGAAATCCTAGAGGTTCCACTGTACAAAAATTTTGTACAAAGGTTTGAACCTTTTCCTAGCTACCATGTGTTCTTTTAAATTAAATTTTGGATCGTCTGCGGAACTTAACACGTTTGATCCAAAACTTAATCTATTCGTTCTTTTAGGTTTTGACTTGGGTCTCCTGCGGAACTTAACACGTTCGACCCAAATCACCTTAAGTTATTAATTCCATTAAATATTAATTTCCATAATTGGTTCCTAGTACTGACGTGGCGAGGCACACGACCTTCTTGGATATGAGAGCAATCACCACCGACTAGACAAAACCTTTTATAGAAAGATAATATTTAATTTCCAAAAATAACTTTAGGTTAATCGAAAAGAACAATCAAATCACAAGAGAAAGAAAAACAAAAGAACACTATATCGAAAACAAATTCGAAACTCTAGAATCGTATGCCTCTTGTATTTAGTATTATTTCCAAAAATAACTAGTATGATGCGGAAACAAAAATTACTAGTTATTGTTAGAGTGTATACTAAAAGCCTAGCTTTTGGTATGAACATTTATCTAGAAATAAGAATCACATTGGTCAAATGTCTAGATTTATGATAAATGTAGTTGCTCAATTAATTTATATTGTAGATAACATGGTGTGTGGTGTCACACACAGAAGATCATGTTATCGGTTCCTTATAAATTATAAACAGTGGCTCACGACCATGATGGAGAGGAACAAACCATTGGAAGGTCGTAGTGTAATTAGGTGTTAGTTTATCTTAACTATATAATTACACTAGTACACTTAGAGTGTATTGAGTAGGACCATTTGAGGTCGTTTCTTTTATACTGACTTTATAAAGAAACAAAGACCTCGGTTATTATGGAAGTGTGTGCTCTTAATCCTAATATAATAACAAGCACATATATTTGATATTTATTTCTTTAATTTATCAATGGGTGAGATTTAGTTCGATGAATCAATAAGCCCGATAAGTTGGGAAATGATATCACTTATAGTGTGTGTTGTTGATTATAGAAGGAAACTGTGTCCTAGTAATCTAGGTTGAGAATGTCCCCAAGAGGAGCTCATAAGGATTATCATGTTAAACCCTGCAGGTGGACTTAGTCCGACATGACGATGAAGTTGAGTGGTACTACTCTTGGAGCTAGATATTAATTAAGTGAGTTGTCAGTAACTTACTTAATTAGTGGACATTTGTTATCTTAAATACAGGGAGACTAACACACTCATAATAAGAAAGGGCCCAAAATGTAATTTGGGATTGGTGCGGTAGTTCAATAATAGTTCTCTAGTGGAATGAATTATTATTGATAAAATTAAGTTGTGTGTTCGGGGCGAGCACGGGATGCTTAATTTTATCGGGAGACCAAAACCAATTCCTTCTCTCGGTTTCTATCGTAGCCTCTTAATTATAGAGTACTAAACCCACCTATACCCACCTTCTTACCCATCCTATAGGGGCCGGCCAAGCTAGCTTGGAGACCAAGCTAGGGCCGGCCATGGGTATGTTCATGGGTGAATTCATGTGGCCGTTCCTATTAAAATAAAAAGGAATTTTAATTTTAAAATTTTTCTTATGTGGATAATATAATTTAAAAAGAGAGTTTAAAATTTTAAATCCTTCCTTTTATAAGATTCTACAAAAGATTAAGAGAAGAGTTAAAATCTCTTTCCTTATTTGTAAATTAAAAGGTTGATTTTAATTTTGGTAAAAACTTTCCTTTTAATTATATTCATGATTTAAAAGAAAGTTTAAAAATTAAAAATTCTCTTTTATTAGTTTCTACAAAAGATTAAGAAAAGATTTAATATCTTTCCTTATTTGTAGATTGAAAGGAGATTTTAATTTTTAGAGATAACTTTCCTTTTTGGAAATTATCCACATGTTTAAAAGAAAGATTTTAATTTATAAAATTTCTTTTTATTAACCAATCATGAAGGGATTAAAATTATTGGAGAAATTTTTATAAATTTCTAGAAACAAATTAGGAAGTTTTAATTTTTGTTTTAATTAAAACTCCCCTTGTTTTGGGGAGAAGAGTGGCCGGCCATTATAATTTGAAAAGAGAAAATTATTTTAATTAAATAAATTTTCCTTTTCAATGGCAAAAGAATTAAGGAAGTTTTTATTAAATTTTTCTTATTTGCCAAGACCAAGGATTATAAAAGAGGGGGTAGAGGAGACTTCAAGGCTAACGACTCTATTCTATTTTTCCTCTCTTTTCTCCTTGGGTGTGGCCGGCCCTTTCTTTCCTCTCCTCTCCTTTGTGTGGCCGAAACCTTCTCATGGTGGAGATAGCTTTGGTGGTCGGATCTAAGAAGGAGAAGAAGGAGAGAAAAGAAGCCTCTTTTCTAGCATCCCTTGGAGCATGGTGGTGGTGGCCGAACCTCTTCATCCTAGGAGAAGTTTTGATGGCCGAAACTTGTAAGGAAGAAGAAGGTGCTTGGTGGTTCTCATCTTGGAAGATCGTTGCCCACACAACGTCCGAGGTTAGAAGAGAAATACGGTAGAAGATCAAGAGGTCTTTCTAAAAGGTATAACTAGTAATTTTTGTTTCCGCATCATACTAGTTATTTTTGGAAATAATACTAAATACAAGAGGCATACGATTCTAGAGTTTCGAATTTATTTTCGATATAGTGTTCTTTTGTTTTTCTTTCCCTTGTGATTTTATTGTTCTTTTCGGTTAACCTAAAGTTATTTTAGGAAATTAAATATTAGCTTTCCATAAAAGGTTTTGTCTAGTCGGTGGTGGTTGCTCCCATATCCAAGAAGGTCATGTGCCTCGCCACGTCAGTACTGGGAACCAATTATGGAAATTAATATTTAATGGAATTAATAACTTAAGGTGATTTGGGTCGAACGTGTTAAGTTCCGCAGGAGACCCAAGTCAAAACCTAAAAGAACGAATAGATTAAGTTTTGGATCAAACGTGCTAAGTTCCGCAGGCGATCCAAAATTTAATTTAAAAGAACACATGGTAGCTAGGAAAAGGTTCAGACCTTTGTACAAAATTTTTGTACAGTGGAACATTTAGGTTTTCCGAGTAGCAACTAACAATTGGTATCAGAGCTAGGGTTTTGCCTCTGTGTATTTGGTATTAGTTTAATTATGCACATGTCATACATAATTTAGGCAGGTTAATAGTAGGATGTGCTAACTTTGTGGATGCAGGATCCAACTATTATGGCTTATAGTTATTATGTGTGTGATTGGACCCTTGGACATGTCAAGGGCATTTTATTGTGTGTGCATGATTGTATTATAAAATACAGCAGGAGCTGTATTTAGTTTTATTAGGATTTTATTTTTGATCTAGTTACATGTACATTCCTTTTATGGAATATAGGATCGATGGATGTAAATTTTATTTTATGTTTGATCTAGTTTACATGTACATTCCTTCGAGGAATATAGGATCAAAATGTAAAATTCTATTTATGTCGCGGATCGAATCTTGCAAAGCATGGAACCTTCTAAGGACCAGAGGCGCAGCGGAACTAGGAGCAAGATGGATGCGACAGCTAGTGGCCAAATATGGCAGCAGCTTGGGATGACAACACACGGAGGACAACAAGAGATAAAAGCCATAATAGTTGAAAATTAGATTTTCTATTTATTGCTTTTATATTGTGCTGTGTGTGCATGTTAGTTTACATATTTAGTAGGCTAGCATAGTTAAAATTCCTCATTTATAAATAACTAAGTGGGAGAGGGATTTTTAAGTAAATCCCATGGTCTCCATTACTGGTTTGTAAGTGATGCAAACAAGCTTGCGCGTTGGCTCTGAGTGCCTTCCTCCATAACGGATGAGCTTGTTTGTGGATCACTAGAACAGACTTCCATTTTGGATGACTATAGGAAGTTAATTAAGAGCGTGTGATCTTCCCCAACGGAAGGGGCATAATCTTATTAATGGACTTAGTGTCAAGTAATGGTATACACTTAGACACATCTAATAGTATCCTCCCCATCGGAGTCACTGCTATTGTTTGTGTGACCAAATGATACCAACTATTAATTTTATTTGTCAAAAAGTTAGGTTGACAAGATAATAAAATTAATGGGTTAAAACCCTCCTTTTACAAATGTTGAATTTGTATACGTCCACACTAACGTGGCATGCAAAATTCACGGTGTTTGAGGTGTTGGTGAATTTAAATAATATTGTTTGAGGAATCAATATTTTTTTTTTAAATTCAAAAGTTTTTGACCAAATATTTGATCAAAGACAGATCAACTATTAATTTTATTCGTCATAAAGTAAAGTTGACGAGATAATAAAACTAATGAATAAAATCTCCTCTTCGATTTTGTATACGTCCACACTATCGTGGCATACAAATTTCATGGGGATTTTTAAGGAGTTGATCTTGACCAAGTATTTTTGTGATTCTTAGGATTTAAAATGTTTATCAATCCCCTAGTAGTCATACTATAAGAAAGACTTAGTAATCTCAATTGTAATGATTGGAAATAGGACTTGGACATTAAGGTAGACTGTCTTCTTAGAACTAAGAACAATATAGGTGTATTTAATTCATTAGTTGAAACATGTTTAGTGGTATTATCTACCAGAACCTGGAGTGTAGATACAGATGCCATTAATCATGTCCGCAATTCATTGCAGGGTTCCAGGAAACCCGGCAACTAAATGAAAATTAAAACACCGTCCACATGGGCACTATTGTAAAAATGATAGTTGTTGCAGTGGGAGATGTTTATCTTTTGATAAGAACAAAACATGGATTTTTGAGTAATTGTCTTTACGCACCAAGTTTAGAAAGAACTAGTTTTCAGTTTCTAAACTATTCAAAGAACTTGATATTCTGCCTCTTTTAATAACAAAGTTGTTATTAAGAAAAAGAGGGAAGTTATCTGTTTTGGTACGTTGGTTGGCGATTTATAAATCCAATAACTCTCACTATGCAACAAATGGAAATTAGTAACACATCTTCTAAACTTTAAGAGAAAGTAACCTTCGAAAATGAACTAATTATATCTTTAGCTTCTAAGGCTAGGTTATATTAACTTGAGTAGGATTCATTGGTAGCTGATGAACTTTTGGGTTCATTAGTAGTGGAAATCTTTCCAACCTACGAGTCTTACTTGGAAGGAAAAATAACCAAGAAGCTTTTAAGTCTAAGGGGTATGGAGTCAAAGATATATTGGAATTAGTTCATTCTGATTTGTGTGATCCTATGAGCATCAAGGCAAGAGGTTGTTTCAAATATTTCATCTATTTTATAGACAACTATTTGAGATACGGATATATTTACTTGATGTGCCGCAAGTCTAAGTGCTTTGATTAGTTCAAAGAGTACGAGGCTGATGTGGAGAAACGACAAAGTAAAAGTCACTATGGTAAGAACATAGTGGCAAGTACCTCTTGGGAGAATTTAGGAGTCACTTATCAGAAGTAGGGATTCAATCCCAACTAACTGCACCTGGTACACCCCAACAGAATGGTGAAGAAAAAGGAAGGTATAGGACTCTTATGAAAATAAGTAGATTGATGAGTTATTTAGAATATTACCAAAATCATTTTTATGATATACTTTGGAAACGGAAGTGAATATAGTACCTTCCAAAGTCAGAACTCTCTACTCATATAGAATTGCTGAATAGGCGTAAGCCTATTTCGAAGCATATTCGGATTTGGGTAATCCAGCACATATGCAGAAGAGAGACAATGATAAGTTGGACAGGAATTCACTTGTTTGTGGGTTATCCTAGTGAAATGAAAGTAAGTTTATAGTCTTAAAAATCAGAAGGTCATTGTTAGCATCAATGACCGATTTTTAGAAAAGGACTATGTAATAAACCATGTGCCCATAAGAAAATTTGTTCTTAAGGAAATATTAAAAGGCATGTCTAATCTAGTACCAACTGTACAAGATGAGATATCACAAGGAAACTGCAACACGTATCACAAATGATACACAATTACAGAAAGTGCCTTGTCGTAGTGGGAGGGTTATTAAGCAACCTAAAAAGATTCATGTTTTGGGAGAGTTTTTGGACTCGATCCCTGGAGGACATGAACCTGATCTCCGGACATATGACGAAACACTCCAAGATAAAGATGCAATATCTTGGCAAAGAGTAATGAATAACAGAATTAGAATATATGTATTCTAATAAAATCTGGAAGCTTGTAGAACCACCAAATGGTGTAAAAGCCTTTGGGTATAAAAAGGTCTATAATAGGAAAAAAGGGATAGACAGGAAGGTAGAAACTTTCAAAGCAAGGCTAGATGAAAAAGGAAATTTTTTCACTGATAGTCATGCTTAAGTCTATCCGGATTCTTTTATCTATTTGGTAAGTGGATGTCAAGACAGCATTCCTTAATGGAAGTCTTGAAGAAAGCATCCATATAAAGCAACCAGAAGGGTTCATTGCAAAGGGCTAAGAGCATCTTGTGTGCAAGCTCAATTAGTCTATGGACTGATACAAAGCTTCAAGGTCTTGGAACATCCAGTTTATCAAAGTAATCCAGACCTTTGGATTCATTTAGTAACTGGATAAGTCTTGTGTATACAAAAGGTGTGATGGAAGCGTGGTGGTATTTCTTGTACTATACGTAGATAACATTTTTGGTAGTTGGAAACAATATCAAAATGTTGTCAGAAGTAAGGGTATGGTTGTCCAAACAATTCGATATAAAGGACTTGGAAGAATGTATATATTCTTGATATCAAAGTAATAAGGGATCGCAAGAAAAGAATATTTTACTTATTCCAAGCTTCATACATCGGAAAAATCCTTGCTCGTTTTAAGCATGCAAAACTCCAAGAAAGGTTTCTTACTTTTTAGGATGGAGTAACTTTATCTAAAGTTATGTCTCTGTAGACATCAAAGGAGATAAAGGAAATAAAGGCAGTTCTTTATGCTTCGGCTATCGGAAGCCTAATGTATGCTATGCACGAGATCAGAAATCTGTTTTACCAAGGGCATAGTTAGCAGATATCAAAGTAACCCTAGATAAGGACATTGGACTGCAGTAAAGCATATATTAAAGTACCTTAGAGGCGCTAGAGATTATATGCTAGCTTACAAGGCAGTTAATTTGGTCCCTGTGGGTTACACGGATTTTGACTTCCAATCGGATAGGGACAATAATAAGTCGACCTCGGGGTTTTGTGTTTACTTTAGGAGGAAAAGTCATAACTATGGAAGAGTGATAAGCATAGGTGTTTTTCTGGACTCCACCATAGAAGCTGAGTATATGGCAAGCCTCTGAGGTAGCCATAAAAGCTGAATGACTTAATTACCTCAAGATAGACTTAGATATGATTTCTAGTTTGTCCAAAGATTATTACAATTTATTGTAATAATAATGGTGCAGTAACAAACTCGAAGAAACCATGAGTCTATAAGGCAAGAAAACACAATAGAGCGCAAGTACTACCCAATACAAGAAATTGTATAACGAGGAGAAGTTGTTGCCGCCTAGATTGCATCAGATGATAACCTAAGGTCCTTAAGGCAAGAGCTTTTTGAAAGGCTTGGGAATCAGATGTATGGCAGCAGATATGGCAGCTTAGTCTTTTAGTATAAGTGGGAGATTGTTAGAGTGTATACTAAAAGCCTAGCTTTTGGTATGAACATTTATCTAGAAATAAGAATCACATTGGTCAAATGTCTACATTTATGATAAATGTAGTTGCTCAATTAATTTATATTGTAGATAACATGGTGTGTGGTGTCACACACAGAAGATCATGTTATCGGTTCCTTATAAATTATAAACAGTGGCTCACGACCATGATGGAGAGGAACAAACCATTGGAAGGTCGTAGTGTAATTAGGTGTTAGTTTATCTTAACTATATAATTACACTAGTACACTTAGAGTGTATTGAGTAGGACCATTTGAGGTCGTTTCTTTTATACTGACTTTATAAAGAAACAAAGACCTCGGTTATTATGAAAGTGTGTGCTCTTAATCCTAATATAATAACAAGCACATATATTTGATATTTATTTCTTTAATTTATCAATGGGTGAGATTTAGTTCGATGAATCAATAAGCCGATAAGTTGGGAAATGATATCACTTATAGTGTGTGTGTTGATTATAGAAGCGTGTCCTAGTAATCTAGGTTGAGAATGTCCCCAAGAGGGCTCATAAGGATTATCATGTTAAACCCTGCAGGTGGACGACATGATGAAGTTGAGTGGTACTACTCTTGGAGCTAGATATTAATTAAGTGAGTTGTCGAACTTAATTAGTGGACATTTGTTATCTTAAATACAGGGAGACTAACACACTCATAATAAGAAAGGGCCCAAAATGTAATTTGGGATTGGTGCGGTAGTTCAATAATAGTTCTCTAGTGGAATGAATTATTATTGATAAAATTAAGTTGTGTGTTCGGGGCGAGCACGGGATGCTTAATTTTATCGGGAGACCAAAACCAATTCCTCCTCTCGGTTCCTATCGTAGCCTCTTAATTATAGAGTACTATACCCACCTATACCCACCTTCTTACCCATCCTATAGGGGCCGGCCAAGCTAGCTTGGAGACCAAGCTAGGGCCGGCCATGGGTATGTTCATGGGTGAATTCATGTGGCCGTTCCTATTAAAATAAAAAGGAATTTTAATTTTAAAATTTTTCTTATGTGGATAATATAATTTAAAAAGAGAGTTTAAAATTTTAAATCCTTCCTTTTATAAGATTCTACAAAAGATTAAGAGAAGAGTTAAAATCTCTTTCCTTATTTGTAAATTAAAAGGTTGATTTTAATTTTGGTAAAAACTTTCCTTTTAATTATATTCATGATTTAAAAGAAAGTTTAAAAATTAAAAATTCTCTTTTATTAGTTTCTACAAAAGATTAAGAAAAGATTTAATATCTTTCCTTATTTGTAGATTGAAAGGAGATTTTAATTTTAGAGATAACTTTCCTTTTGGAAATTATCCACATGTTTAAAGAAAGATTTTAATTTATAAAATTTCTTTTATTAACCAATCATGAAGGGATTAAAATTATTGGAGAAATTTTTATAAATTTCTAGAAACAAATTAGGAAGTTTTAATTTTTGTTTTAATTAAAACTCCCCTTGTTTTGGGGAGAAGAGTGGCCGGCCATTATAATTTGAAAAGAGAAAATTATTTTAATTAAATAAATTTTCCTTTTCAATGGCAAAAGAATTAAGGAAGTTTTTATTAAATTTTTCTTATTTGCCAAAACCAAGGATTATAAAAGAGGGGGTAGAGGAGACTTCAAGGCTAACGACTCTATTCTATTTTTCCTCTCTTTTCTCCTTGGGTGTGGCCGGCCCTTTCTTTCCTCTCCTCTCCTTTGTGTGGCCGAAACCTTCTCATGGTGGAGATAGCTTTGGTGGCCGGATCTAAGAAGGAGAAGAAGGAGAGAAAAGAAGCCTCTTTTCTAGCATCCCTTGGAGCATGGTGGTGGTGGCCGAACCTCTTCATCCTAGGAGAAGTTTTGATGGCCGAAACTTGTAAGGAAGAAGAAGGTGCTTGGTGGTTCTCATCTCGGAAGATCGTTGCCCACACAACGTCCGAGGTTAGAAGAGGAATACGGTAGAAGATCAAGAGGTCTTTCTAAAAGGTATAACTAGTAATTTTTGTTTCCGCATCATACTAGTTATTTTTGGAAATAATACTAAATACAAGAGGCATACGATTCTAGAGTTTCGAATTTGTTTTCGATTCGATATAGTGTTCTTTTGTTTTTCTTTCCCTTGTGATTTGATTGTTCATTTCGGTTAACCTAAAGTTATTTTAGGAAATTAAATATTAGCTTTCCATAAAAGGTTTTGTCTAGTCGGTGGTGGTTGCTCCCATATCCAAGAAGGCCATGTGCCTCGCCACGTCAGTACTGGGAACCAATTATGGAAATTAATATTTAATGGAATTAATAACTTAAGGTGATTTGGGTCGAACGTGTTAAGTTCCGCAGGAGACCCAAGTCAAAACCTAAAAGAACGAATAGATTAAGTTTTGGATCAAACGTGCTAAGTTCCGCAGGCGATCCAAAATTTAATTTAAAAGAACACATGGTAGCTAGGAAAAGGTTCAGACTTTTGTACAAAATTTTTGTACAGTGGAACCTTTAGGTTTTCCGAGTAGCAACTAACAGTTATACCTTTTAGAAAGACCTCTTGATCTTCTACCGTATTCCTCTTTTAACCTCGGACGTTGTGTGGGAAACGATCTTCCGAGATGAGAACCACCAAGCACCTTCTTCTTCCTTGCAAGTTTCGGCCATCAAAATTTCTTCTAGGATGAAGAGGTTCGGCCACCACCACCATGCTCCAAGGGATACTAGAAACGAGGCTTGCTTTCTCTCCTTCTTCTCCTTCCTTGATCCGGCCACAAACAAAAGCTCCACCAAGAGATAAGTTTCGACCAACAAGAGGAGAGGAGAGTAATAGGGCCGGCCACCAAAACCAAAGAGGAGAGGAAGGAAAAGAATAGAGATCATTAACCATAAAGCCTTCTCTATCCCCTCTTTTATAATCCTTGGTCTTGGCAAATAAGGAAAATTTAATAAAAATTTCCTTAATTCTTTTTCCATTGAAAAGGAAAAATTATTTAATTAAAAATAATTTTCTTTTTCAAATACAATGGCCGGCCACCTCAAGCCCCAAATTAAGGAAAGTTTTAATTAAAACAAGAATTAGAACTTCCTAATTTGTTTCCGGAAATTTATAAAAATTTCTTCAATAATTTAATCCCTTCATGATTGGTTAATAAAAAGGAAATTTTATAAATTAAAATCTTTCTTTTAAACATGTGGATAAAAAGAAAGTTATCTCTAAAAATTAAAATCTCTTTTAATCTACAAATAAGGAAAGATATCAAATCTTTTCTTAATCTCTTGTAGAAACTTATAAAAGAGAATATTTAATTTTTAAACTTTCTTTTAAATCATGAACATGGTTAAAAAGGAAAGTTTTTCTTAAAATTTAAAATCCTCCTTTAATCAACAAATAAGGAAAGATTTCAAATTTTAAAATTTCTTTTAAACATGTAGATGATTTACAAATAAGGAAAGTTTTTACCAAAAATTAAAACCATCATTTTAAACTACAAATAAGGAAAGAGATTAATCTCTTCTCTTAATCTTTTGTAGAAAGCTATAAAAGGAAATTTTTAATTTTTAAACTCTCTTTTAAAATCATGATATCCACATAAGAAATAATTTTAATAAAAATCCTTTTTAATATTCTAGTGGTCGGCCACCTAAGCTTGGGACCCATGCTTTGGCCGGCCACCTACATGGCTCATCCACTTGGTCTTGGCCGGCCCTAGCTTGGGTTCCAAGCTAGCTTGGACGACCCCATTGGATGGGTAAGAAGGTGGGTATGCGGTGGGTATAAATTTCTATATATTAGAGGCTACGATAGGGACCGAGAGGAGGAATTGGTTTTGGTCTCCCGATGAAATTAAGCATCCCGTGTTCGCCCCGAACACACAACTTAATTTCATCAATAATAATTCATTCCACTAAAGAACTATTATTGAACTACCGCACCAATCCCAAATTACATTTTGGGCTCCTTCTTATTATGAGTGTGTTAGTCTCCCTGTATTTAAGATAACAAATGTCCATTAATTAAGTAAGTTACTGACAACTCACTTAATTAATATCTAGCTCCAAGAGTAGTACCACTCAACTTCATCGTCATGTCGGACTAAGTCCACCTGCAGGGTTTAACATGACAATCCTTATGAGCTCCTCTTGAGGACATTCTCAACCTAGATCACTAGGACACAGTTTCCTTCTATAATCAACAATACACACTATAAGTGATATCATTTCCCAACTTATCGGGCTTATTGATTCATCGAACTAAATCTCACCCATTGATAAATTAAAGAAATAAATATCAAATATATGTGCTTGTTATTATATTAGGATTAAGAGCACACACTTCCATAATAACTGAGGTCTTTGTTTCTTTATAAAGTCAGTATAAAAGAAACGACCTCTAATAGTCCTACTCAATACACTCTAAGTGTACTAGTGTAATTATATAGTTAAGATAAACTAATACCTAATTACACTACGACCTTCAAATGGTTTGTTCCTTTCCATTATGGTCGTGAGCTACTGTTTATAATTTATAAGGTACTGATAACATGATCCTCTGTGTGTGACACCACACACCATGTTATCTACAATATAAATTAATTGAACAACTACATTTATCATAAATGTAGTCATTTGACCAATGTGATTCTTATTTCTAGATAAATGTTTATACCAAAAGTTAGACTTTTAGTATACACTCTAACAATCTCTCACTTATACTAAAAGACTAAGCTGCAATATCTGCTGTCATACATCTGATTCCCATGCCTTTTGATCCTGTCCGAATCGCCGAACCAAGGGACGCTGGGCACGTGGCGCTCTCCTAGTCGATGGCACAGGCCTCCGAAGCTCCGGCAGTCCTGCACAGAAGTCGAGCCGGGAAGGGGTTCCCGGCGGTGACCCTCCGACGCTCAAGTCAGGTGAGTAGTGGAAAAAGGAGCTCCCCAGCTTGTAGAATGCGTACCTCCGGCGAAGTCTATGGCTCATTATATAGGGCGATGAAGAAGCTCCAACACGCCTATCGAGGCACGTGCCATCCGCACCCCATGCCTCAGTGTGTGCCTGTCAGCAAACTTACCTGACACCATACTGCAACAGTCCCATCGCGCCTCCGATGGAACAACAAGACACCCCGTTGTCAGACTAGGAGTATGGCTTAGTCATATGACTTGACAGCTGTCAGAAGATGTTCCTGTTCTCCTTTACCGCCGGCCGGGACGTACGTCTGGCCGGCTGGATGGAAAATATCGTCCGGACGGCCTTCATCCCCTGCGCCGGCCGGACGGCACGCCCCTCATATCTCGCCTGTCGCTTGTGCTGCGATGCCGGGAAGGCCTCCAGGCGAGCGGCTTCCTCTCGGCTCTGAGACATTGTCTCATTGAGCGTCGGAACCCCGACCCGGTCAGGGCGACTGTTACTACCGAATGTATTTGGTCGGCCGATCGGCCTTATCCATTTCTTCCAAGTCCGGTCGGCTCACCCTTCTCCGGCGGGCTACATGGCCCTTTGGCCTCCACGTGGCGTTGACCCCTCGTTAGGGGGTCTCGGGCTCTTACCACCGGATCACTTGCCTTCCCCTCGAGTCTAGTCGAAGGAGGCGAAGTCCGACTGACTGGACTGCCGATCTGACAGAACAACGATAATTGTGTTGGGCCGCTCGGCCAGGTCGAATGATGCTCGCCCGTTCGGCGATATCTGGTCTGTGCCTTGTGGTCTCTTGGACTCCATGTCCTGTGCTCCCCCCAACTATTCATCACGTGCACTGCGCACGGTAAGGGGAGCTCATTAAATGCGGCCAGTAGCCAGCTGACACGTGGCGATCATGCGTTTGTCAGAGTATGGTGGTGGCGTCACTTCCGATGGGACAGCCGCCGTTTGAAATGGACGGCTGGATGAGGACCTCGTTATCGACGACCTAGATCGGACGGTGGAGGTTGCTCCCGGGCGGCGATATAAAGCCCGCGACTCCGTTTCCGCCGCCTTGTTGCTGCATCTTCCTCCGGCGCTCCTCTGCTCGTTTTTATTTTTCTCCGGCGACCTCGCCCCTCAATTCTTCGGCAACCCTCAGGCCCCCGTCGATCATCTTTCTTGCTCGTAAGACCCTCCTTTTCGTTCTCAACGTTTTCTTCTTTCTGTTAATCGCTTTCTTCAGTCGGTTTTCTTCCATTCCTTGCTTGAACCTTCCCTTTTCGTCCCGTATCCTTGTCTGTCGACCATGACTAGCACCTCGCAGCCGACCGGCGATGCTCCTAGTCTTTGGTATTCGAACATGGAAAGCTGGTTCAACGAGGAGGACGCCTTGTGCCTCACTCGAGCCTATGACCTGCCGACCGACCACCAAATAGTGTTAGCCACACCGGCCGATCGGTCTCACGATCCGCCGCCCGGCACTGTTCTTTTCTTCCGAGACCAATTTCTGGCCGGACTGCGTTTTCCACCCCACAAGTTTTTCTTAGAAGTTTGCAATTATTTTCACATTCCGCTCGGCCAGGTAGTTCCCAACTCTATTAGGCTGCTGAGCGGAGTGATAGTTTTATTCAAACTGAACGGCATCCCCTTAGAACCAAGCAAGCCGAGTGGGGCACCTTTGTCTTCCAGTCTAGGATAGGCTTCGTCCTTTTTGATAATATGCCGAGCTCCAACAAACATTGGAAGGAGCACTTTTTCTATATACATTTTCCCGAGCGGCCAACTTTTCGCACCAAGTGGCAGACGGCGATGCCCTCGCAACCGGAGCTCGGCAAATTTAGAGGTGACGCGGCCTACCTTCATGCAGCCGAACAGCTAGTTGGCCAGCGCTACCATATTGACAAGCTACTCCTCCCGGGAGTAATGCACATATTCGGCTTGTCCTCTACCACAGCCGATCTGCCCTGCAGCATGAGTAAGTTTCCTTATCTTCCCATTTGTTTTGTTCTAACTGATTTATTTTTTTCTCCTGCAGCTGAAGTCATGTGGCGCGCCAAAGCTACCGAGAAGCTCAAACTGAAGGCCGCTCAGATTGAGGCGGTGACGAACAAGGAGATCGTCGAACGGGGCCTTGCTCCAACTGATCCGGCCGGCGAAGAAGGTGAGGGGACACCAACTGTCCCCGAAGCCTCAGACGCCCTGCCTCTCACGATGAGGCCGCGGGTGACATAGCACCTCCTACCGAAGCCGAGGTGGAGGGCCGTTCGGCCGATGAGGTGTCGCTACGTGCTCGGAAACGCCGACGATCGGAATCCGCCTCTGCCTCGACTACACTTGATGAGCCACAGCCCGAGCGGGGCGCGGATGCACCGGTGCTGTCCGGGACAGTTTCCCTCGAGAGTACTTCGACCCCTCATGGTTCTCCAAGGGGAGCTTCTGAGGTGCCGCCTTCCAGCCCTTCAAGAACTTTGCGTCGTATCAGGCGCTTGGGCGAGCTTCCCTCCTCGTCCACTGGTGGGCTGTCCGGTAAGGCCGATGTTTCTCATGGCGAGCCGAGCAGCCAGAATTTAATTAAAATTGTCCTGCGCCTCCCCTCAGAGGAATACATGGCAGCTGCTGATCGGCCAGTGGTCCCCGAGCAGCAGATCACCTTGACAGGCCCTTTAGCACAATTTTGGGAGGACGCTCGGCGCAGGATAAAAGCGATGACTCCCGGACAGCTCGGCGATAGTAACCTTCAGCAGGCCACGAGGGTATGCTCCTTTTCTCTGTTCGTGTATTTGAGTTAAGTTTTTTGAACCCGTTTACTGTTGCTCGCAGAACTGGGTGGAGCAAATTGCCGTTAGCAATCGGTTGGCCGAGCTGGAGGATGAATTGAAAAAACTCAAGGCCGCGGGAGACAGCCGACAGTCGACGGCCGCTTTGGAGAAGGCTAAAAAATCGCTGGAAGCCGAACGGAAACGCGCTACTGATCTAGCCAGCAAGGTAGTTCGGCTCGAAGCGATGGTCAAACAAAGAGATAAAGACATCAAGACGGCGACCTCTCGGAAGCTCCAGGCCATCGAAGACATGGACCGAATGAAGGTGGAGATCAGAGGGCTGGAGCAGCGCATTAAGGATCTGGATGCTCTGCTGGCCACCGAGAAAGAGAGCCGCTCGGCCGACCTCCTTAGGTTTGATGGAGAGTTGAAGGATCTCCAAGCTGCCAACGACGCTGCCCATGCCGCGCTCAAAGAATATCAAGAGGGGGAGCCGGCCCGTTCGGACGAAGTGAGGAAGGCATATCTCCGCTCGGAAGATTTCGGAGAGAAGTTCACTGACAAGATATCCCTCACTTTTGAAGAAGCGATCAAGGCGGCGTTAGATTACCTGAAGACTAAGGGCCACCTGCCCGCCGAGCTGGCCATCCCCCCCGAGGACCTTGCGACCGTGATGGGCGCCATCCCAGACACTCTTTTTGACTTTGACGCGTGATAAGCGTTTTTTTGTACCTTTTTTTTTTGTATTCCAGCCGTTCGGCTCAATTTGTCTTTGTAGTAACTTTTTTTGGTTCACCCCGTGCATAATAGATAATCTTTTCTGTTCCCCCAACTTCTGTTTTGACAAGAAATTTTTCTTTCGTCGAATTTCAAGTGCTCTTTATAACTCCTCCGCTCGGCTTTACGCTATAGCGTGGACTCAAGCGGCTTGCCTTCAATAACATCTTTCGTTACGCAACTAGGTAGCCGCTCGGCGCTCGAACGTCATTCGTTCACTTGCTCACATTTTTAATTAGCTTTGCGCCTTATCTCAAAGGGGTTTGCACTAGATTATTGCAATGCGGGCCGCTCGGACGTTTATAGACGCCGGCTCGTCTCTCGATATTTAACGTCGGAGCTCGACGGTCTTCCTCTCGGACGTTTATAGACGCCGGCTCGTCTCTCGATATTTAACGTCGGAGCTCGACGGTCTTCCGCTCGGACGTTTATAGACGTCGGCTCGTCTCTCGATATTTAACGTCGGAGCTCGACGGTCTTCCGCTCGGAGGGTTTATAGACGCCGGCTCGTCTCTCGATATTTAACGTCGGAGCTCGACGGTCTTCCGCTCGGAGGGTTTATAGACGCCGGCTCGTCGATATTTAACGTCGGAGATCGACGGTCTTCCGCCGGACGTTTATAGACGCGGCTCGTCTCGATATTTAACGTCGGAGCTCGGCGGTCCTCCGCTCGGGCGTTTATAGGCGGCTCGTCTCGATATTTAACGTCGGAGCTCGACGGTCTTCCGCCGGGCGTTTATAGACGCCGGCTCGTCTCTCGATATTTAACGTCGGAGCTCGGCGGTCTTCCACTCGGACGTTTATAGCCGGCTCGTCTCGATATTTAACGTCGGGCTCGACGGTCTTCCGCTCGGAGGTTTATAGACGCCTCGTCTCTCGATATTTAACGTCGGAGCTCGGCGGTCTTCCGCCCGGACGTTTATAGACGCCGGCTCGTCTCGATATTTAACGCCGGAGCTCGGCGGTCTTCCGCTCGGACGTTTATAGACGCCGGCTCGTCTCTCGATATTTAACGCGGGAGCTCGACGGTCTAACGCTCGACGCGTTTATAGACGCCGGCTCGTCTCGATATTTAACGTCGGAGCTCGGCGGTCTTCCGCCGGAGGTTTATAAGCGGCTCGTCTCGATATTTAACGTCCGAGCTCGGCGGTCTTCCTTCGGACGGTTTATAGACGCCGGCTCGTCTCTCGATATTTAACGTCGGAGCTCGACGGTCTTCCGCTCGGACGTTTATAGACACCGGCTCGTCTCTCGATATTTAACGTCAGAGCTCGACGGTCTTCCGCTCGGACGTTTATAGACGCCGGCTCGTCTCTCGATATTTAACGTCGGAGCTCGACGGTCTTCACGGCTAACTTTTAACTGATTATATACGCCCTGCCGAGGGGCGAGGGGTCTTCGATATCGAGCGTGCGGCTCGTACAATATACCTCCGGCCTAACGGCCCGGGGCCTTAGATATTGAGCCTTTGGCTCGGGTACAATTCCCACTGCCGAACGGCGAGGGGTCTTCACCTTCGATCATTTGTCTTATATATTCATACGCCCCGGCCGATCGGCACGGGGTCTTCACGTAGTAAGCCGTTCGGCGGAGAACGCTTAATGTGTTTTCATCTTTTTGCTTCCTGCATTACAAGTACATAGGCGACTAGCACATACACAAAAATGAATTACATTCGTGCACCTTTCATCCAGCTCGATAAGGCTGGAGATGATTTGCACTCCACGGTCGATCCAGCTGCCGCCCGGCTTCATCCTCCAAGTAATATGCGCCCGAGCGGAGCTTTTCAATAACCTTGAAGGGGCCCGCCCACGGTGCTTCCAATTTGCCGACGTCGCCGACCGGCTTGACTTTCTTCCAAACAAGATCGCCGACCTGGAATGATCTGGGGATTACGTGACGATTATAATTTTGCTTCATCCGTTGCCGGTACGCCATCAGCCGAACGGACGCCTTGGCTCTTTCTTCTTCGACCAAATCTAGCTCCATGTTCCTCCGCTCGGCGTTGTCCTCATCATAATTTTGGATCCGAGCGGACTCGATGCCAACTTCAACAGGAATGACCGCTTCGCCGCCATACACCAAGTGGAAAGGCGTGACGCCCGTCCCTTCCTTTGGAGCCGTTCGGATGGCCCATAAGACGCCCGACACTTCATCTGGCCAACTTCCTCCCAAATGGTCGAGCCGCGTGCGCAAAATACGAAGAATTTCCCTATTGGCCACTTCGGCTTGACCATTGCTTTGGGGATAAGCCACGGACGTGAAGTGTTGCTCGATGCCGTAGATTTTGCACCAATCCTCTAGCATCTTCCCAGTGAATTGCCGCCCATTGTCTAAGACCAAGCGGCGAGGGATGCCGAACCGACAGATGATGTGTTGCCAGATAAATTTTTTAACCATCTGTTCGGTGATCTTGGCTAGCGGTTCGGCCTTCACCCACTTGGAGAAATAATCAACCGCTACTAGCAAAAATTTCCGCTGCCCGGTCGCCATCGGGAATGGACCAACAATATCCATTCCCCATTGATCGAACGGACAGGAAACTGTTGATGCCTTCATTTCTTCTGCCGGTCGGTGGTTGAAGTTATGGTACTTTTGGCATGAAAACGCGTCGACACCGCGTCGGCCCGATTGTAAGGTCGGCCAAAGTATCCAATAGCGGGATCTTCTTAGCTAGTGAACGTCCGCCCGGATGTCCTCCGCATGATCCTTGATGTACTTCTTGGAGGATGTAAGCCGAGTCTTCCAAGCTCACGCATTTCAACAGCGGGCGTGAGAAAGCCTTTTTGTAAAGCTGATCGCCGATGAGTGTGAACCGACCGGCTCTTCTCCTTAGCAACTGGGCTTCATTCCGGTCGGACGGTGTGTCTCCCGAGCGGAGGAACTCTATGATGGGCGTCCGCCAGTCGCTTGGAAATGTGAGGCCTTCCATCTGGTCGACGTGCGCCACCAACAGTACTTTTTCAATTGGCTGCTGAATGGCAACCGGCGTTATTGAGCTCGCAAGCTTGGCTAACTCATCAGCCGCTTGATTTTCTGCTCTGGGTATCTTCTGAACAATAACTTCTCGAAAATCAACTTTGAGCTTCTCGAAGGCTTCAGCGTAGAGCTTGAGCCGAGCGCTATTGATTTCGAAGGTACCAGAGAGCTGCTGAGCGGCTAACTGTGAGTCCGAGTGGAGTGTTACCCGACCGGCTCCCACATATCGTGCTGCATGCAAACCAGCTATGAGGGCCTCGTACTCTGCCTCATTGTTTGTAGCTTTATACTCCAGCCGGACGGATAGGTGCATTTTTTCTTCTTGTGGGGAGAGCAGCAATATTCCAATCCCGCTTCCGAGCCGGGTGGATGATCTATCCACATATATTCTCCACATAGCTTCCGGCTCCAGCCTTTGCACCTCAGTCACAAAATCGGCCAAGGATTGTGCTTTGATCGCCGAACGGGGCTGGTATTCGATATCAAATTCACTTAACTCCGTCGTCCATTTAATGAGCCGTCCGGATGCCTCCGGATTTAGTAGGACACGTCCGAGCGGACTGTTGGTTTTGACAATAATGGTATGCGCCAGGAAATATGGACGAAGGCGCCGAGCGGCGAGAACCAGAGTGAAGGCTAGCTTTTCGAGCCCAGTGTAGCGAGATTCAGCATCTTTTAAAATGTGGCTCAGAAAATACACCGGCTGCTCATCGCCTCTAGACCTCACCAGTGCTGAGCCTACAGCATGCTTAGTTGAAGACAGATAAATATAAAGTGACTCACCCCCGATCGGCTTGGCAAGTACAGGTAAGGAATTAAGATACGTCTTCAATTCTTCGAACGCCCGATCGCATTCTTCGTCCCAGTGAAATTTTGTAGCTTTGCGTAAGATCTTGAAAAAAGGAAGGCTCCGGTCGGCCGTTTTGGAGATGAATCTGGATAGAGCGGTTATCCGACCGGTCAAACGTTGTACCTCCCTTGTATTTCTTGGGAGCGGCATGTCTTGTAGGGCTTTCACCTTGCTGGGATTTGCTTCAATTCCCCGCTCGGTCACTATGTACCCCAGAAAACGCCCCCCTTTTGCTCGAGTTTAACTTGACTCCATATTTCCTGGAAGGTTTCCTCCATGTCTTTGAAGAGATCTGCCGCTCGGACGAATTTGATGAGAATGTCGTCCACATAAACTTCTAGGTTCCGCCCGATCTGCTCTCTGAATACTTTATTCATTAAGCGCTGATATGTGGCTCCCGCATTTTTCAATCCGAACGACATCACATTGTAGCAATAAGTGCCGTCGGCCGTCACGAAGCTGACCTTTTCTTGATCTTCACGGGCGAGCGGCACTTGGTGATAGCCCTGGTAGGCATCGAGCATACAGATTAATTCGCAGCCGGCCGTAGAATCCACTAGCTGATCTATTCGGGGCAGAGGATAAAAATATTTCGGGCAAGCTCTATTGAGATCCCGAAAATCTATACATACTCTCCACTTGTTGCCCGGCTTGGAGACTAACACTACGTTAGCCAACCAGCTCGGGAACTGCACCTCGCGTATATGGCCGGCCTCCAGAAGTTTTTCCACCTCCGATCGGATGATAGAATTCTGCTCGGCACTGAAATCCCTTTTTCTTTGCTTTATTGGCCGTGCGTCCGGTCGGACGTGGAGCTCATGCTGCGCGATACTTGGTGAAATCCCAGGCAGTTCGTGTGTCGACCAAACAAAAACATCATGGTTTCTTCTGAGGCATTGGATCACCTCCTTTTTCTGATTCGCCTCCAGATCGGATGCGATGAAGGTCGTGGCTTCCGGTCGGGTTAGGTGTATCTGCACTTCCTCTTTTTCTTCATAGATTAAAGAGGGTGGCTTTTTGGTGATGGCATTTACCTCGATCCGGGGCGCCTTCCGAGCGGAGTTGGCTTCTGCTCGGACCATCTCGATGTAGCATCGCCGAGCTGCTAGTTGATCTCCGTGCTTCTCCACTTTGTCCTCTCGGGGAACTTGATCTTGGTGGAAGGTTGAGGCGACCGCTCGGAATTATTTGAGCGGTCGTCCCAAAATGACGTTGTGGACGAGGGAGAGTCGACCACTACGAAGTTTGTTATCCTTGTCCTCCTGAGCGGCTCTTCCTGTCCGATCAGCTGAACTTTGTTGCCCGTAAACCCGTAAGCGGAGTTGTCATGGGTAGCAACTTGGCTCGATCAATTTGTAGCTGATCAAACGCTTTCTTGAATATGATGTTGACTGAGCTGTGTCAACAAATACGGTGAATAGTGTAATTGGCTATTCCGCTTTGATGAGCGAGCATCGTCGTGGGGTACTAACTCCTTCCAGTCCCGGGCCGAAACTAATTTCGGGCCTGCCTTCGTTCTTGGCTCTGATGACCGCATGAATCTGGAGCTGCCGGACGCTCGCCTTTCTAGCTCGGTTGGAGTCTCCTCTGGTCGGCCCGCCAGCAATAACGTTGATCTCGCCTCGGGAAGTATTGCTTCTATTTTCCTCTTCCCGCGCGGACGGTCGAGACCGTTCTCTGGACGCTCGGCGATTCTCCTGCCTTGGAGAACGATGCCGATCGGGAGTCTGTTGCCGAGGCCTATCAACTCACGTCCAATCGGCCTCATGAGTTCTCTGCCGCCTGTCGACTGAGGGAGACCGTCGTCCGGCATTCCGGGGTACAGGATGAGACACGAAGGGAAGACTCCGACAATCCCTTGTGTTGTACGTATCCGTTCGGTGGAAGGAGCAGAACATCGGGGTCCATTTCTTCTTTGGCTTTGACCGAGCGGCAGCTACCTCTTGCACGTGGGATCGGACATGGTGGGCTCTGATTGCTTAGGCCCTCGGTCCTCTGGGCGGCTGATGAGCGGCCTGTTGTTTCCGCTCGGACTGAGGGGGCCGCTCGGCTGGAATTTCTTTTGTCCTGGCTGCTTGTGCCTCTTCCACGTTGATGTATTCGTTCGCCCGGTGTAGCATGTGATCATAGTCTCGGGGCGGCTTTCGGATGAGCGATCGGAAGAAATCCCCATCCACCAGGCCTTGTGTGAAGGCGTTCATCATGGTTTATGAGGTGGCCGTTGGGATGTCCATCGCCACTTGGTTGAACCGCTGGATATAAGCTCGAAGCGATTCACGGGCTTCTTGCTTGATGGCGAACAGGCTCACGCTCGTTTTCTGGTAGCGTCGACTGCTTGCAAAATGGTGGAGGAAGGCCGTTCGGAAATCTTTGAAGCTTGTGATGGATCCGTCCGGCAATCTCCGAAACCACCGTTGAGCCGAGCCCGAGAGAGTGGTAAGAAAAACTCGGCACTTTACTCCATCTGTGTATTGATGGAGAGTAGCTGTGTTATCGAACTTACCCAGATGATCATCCGGGTCGGTTGTTCCATTGTACTCGCCGATCGTCGGAGGCGCGTAGTGCTTTGGCAAAGGGTCTCGTAAGATAGCCTCTGAAAATTGGCGATTGATCCACTCGGGCGACACGTCCGCTCGGGGGGCTTTCCCCTTCCTGTTATCTCGTCTAGGCATTTCATCCGAAGAAGATCCCCTATCCCGGTGGGCTGCCACGGCTTCAGGGGTGCGGAACAGAGCCCGATGAAATGAGACGGTGGCAGGGGGTGCTTCCGCTCGGCCACCAGACGCTGAAGTTGCTTGCTGCTCCGGCCGCTCGGCTGCTGCCTTCTGTTTTTGCTCCACAAGCTTGGCGGCCCTTATCTCGATCAGAGCATCTAGTTCCTCAGTCGAAAGTGTCACCGCGTGTTGTCGTCCAGCCTTGTCCATTGTTTCCGATCGGATGCAGGAGCGTTCCCACAGACGGCGCCAAATTGATCCTGTCCGAATCGCCGAACCAAGGGACGCTGGGCACGTGGCGCTCTCCTAGTCGATGGCACAGGCCTCCGAAGCTCCGGCGGTCCTGCACAGAAGTCGAGCCGGGAAGGGGTTCCCGGCGGCGACCCTCCGACGCTCAAGTCAGGTGAGTAGTGGAAAAAGGAGCTCCCCAGCTTGTAGAATGCATACCTCCGGCGAAGTCTATGGCTCATTATATAGGACGATGAAGAAGCTCCCACACGCCTATCGAGGCACGTGCCATCCGCAACCCATGCCTCGGTGTGTGCCTGTCAGCAAACTTACCTGACACCATACTGCAACAGTCCCATCGCGCCTCCGATGGGACAACAAGACGCCCCGTTGTCAGACTAGGAGTATGGCTTAGTCATATGACTTGACAGCTGTCAGAAGATGTTCCTGTTCTCCTTTACCGCCGGCCGGGACGTACGTCCGGCCGGCTGGATGGAAAACATCGTCCGGACGGCCTTCATCCCCTGCGCCGGCCGGACGGCACGCCCCTCATATCTCGCCTGTCGCTTGTGCTGCGATGCCGGGAAGGCCTCCAGGCGAGCGGCTTCCTCTCGGCTCTGAGACATTGTTTCATTGAGCGTCAGAACCCCGACCCGGTCAGGGCGCCTGTTACTACCGAATGTATTTGGTCGGCCGATCGGCCTTATCCATTTCTTCCAAGTCCGGTCGGCTCACCCTTCTCCGGCGGGCTACATGGCCCTTTGGCCTCCACGTGGCGTTGACCCGCCTCCACGTGGCGTTGACCCCTCGTTAGGGGGTCTCGGGCTCTTACCACCGGATCACCTTTCAAAAAGCTCTTGCCTTTAGGACCTTAGGTTATCATCTGATGTAATCTAGGCGGCAACAACTTCTCCTCGTTTATACGATTTCTCGTATTGGGTGGTACTTGCGCTCTATTGTGTTTTCTTGCCTTATAGACTTATGGTTTCTTCAAGTTTGCTACTGCACCAATGTTATTACAATAAATTGTAATAATCTTTGGACAAATCAAAAATCATATCTAAGTCTATCTTGAGGTTATTGAGTCATTCACCTTTTATTGCTACCTTAGAGGCTTGCCATATACTAAGCTTCTATGGTGGAGTCCAGAAAAACACCTATGCTTATCACTCTTCCATAGTTATGACTTTACCTCCTAAAGTAAACACAAAAAACCCCGAGGTTGACTTATTATTGTCCCTATCCGATTGGAAGTCAAAATCCATGCAACCCACAGGGACCAAATTAACTGCCTTGTAAGCTAGCATATAATCTCTAGTTCCTCTAAGGTACTTTAATATATATGCTTTACTGCAGTCCAATGTCCTTGTCTAGGGTTACTTTGATATCTGCTAACTATGTCCTTGGCAAAACAGATTTCTGATCTCGTGCATAGCATACATTAGGTTGTCTAACTGCCGAAGCATAAAGAACTGCCTACATGTCCTCAATCTCCTTTGATGTCATTGGAGACATCTCTTTAGATAAAGACACTCCATACTTAAAAAGTAAGAAACCTTTCTAGGAGTTTTGCATACTTAAAACGAGCAAGGATTTCTGATGTATCAAGCTTGGGATAAGTAAAATATATTTTTTTCTTGCGATCCCTTATTACTTTGATCTCAAAAATATATATATTCTCCCAAGTCCTTTATATCGAATTATTTGGAAAACCATACCCTTACTTCTGACAACATTTTGATATTGTTTCCAACTACCAAAAATATTATCTACGTATAGTACAAGAAATACCACCACATTTCCATCACACCTTTTGTATACACAAGACTTATCCGTTTACTCAATAAATCCATAGGTCTGGATTACTTTGATAACTGGGTGTTCCAAGACCTTGAAGGTTTGCATCAGTCCATAGACTGATTGAGCTTGCACACATGATGCTCTTAGCCCTTTGCAATAAACCCTTCTGGTTGCTTTATATGGATGCTTTCTTCAAGACTTCCATTAAGGAATGTTGTCTTGTCATCCACTTACCAAATAGATAAAAGTATCCGGATAGACTTAAGCATGGCTACCAGTGAAAAAGTTTCCTTTTTCATCTAGCCTTGCTTTGAAAGTTTCTACCTTCCTGTCTATCCCTCTTTTCCTATTATAGACCTTTTTATACCCAAAGGCTTTTACACCATTTGGTGGTTCTACAAGCTTCCAGATTTTATTAGAATACATATATTCTAATTCTGTTATTCATTACTCTTTGCCAAGATATTGCATCTTTATCTTGGAGTGCTTTGTCATATGTCCGGAGATCAGGTTCATGTCCTCCAGGGATCGAGTCCAAAAACTCTCCCAAAACATGAATCTTTTTAGGTTGCCTAACAACCCTCCCACTACGACAAGGCACTTTCTGTAATTGTGTATCATTTGTGATACGTGTTGCAGTTTCCTTGTGGTATCTCATCTTGTACAATTGGTACTAGATTAGACATGTCTTTTATTATTTCCTTAAGAACAAATTTTCTTATGGGCATGTGGTTTATTACATAGTCCTTTTCTAAAAATCGTTCATTGATGCTAACAATGACCTTCTGATTTTTAAGACTACAAACCTACTTTCATTTCTCTAGGATAACCCACAAACAAGTGAATTCCTGTCCAACTTATCATTGTCTCTCTTCAGCATATGTGTTGGACTACCCGTATCCGAATATGCTTCGAAATAGGCTTACGCCTATTCAGCAATTCTATATGAGTAGAGAGTTCTGACTTTGGAAGGTACTATATTCACTTCCGTTTCCAGAGTATATCCTAAAAATGATTTTAGTAATATTCTAAATAACTCATCAATCTACTTATTTCCATAAGAGTCCTATACCTTCCTTTTTCTACAGCATTCTGTTGGGGTGTACCAGGTGCAGTTAGTTGGGATTGAATCCCTACTTCTGATAAGTGACTCCTAAATTCTCCCAAGAGGTACTTGCCACTATGTTCTTACCATAATGACTTTTACTTTAACATTTCTCCGCATCAGCCTTGTACTATTTGAACTAATCAAAGTACTTAGTCTTGCGGTACATTAAGTAAATTTATTTGTATCTTGAATAGTTGTCTATAAAATAGACGAAATATTCAATACTACCTCTTGTCTGGATAGTCATAGGATCACACAAATCAGAATGAACCAATTTCAACATATCTTTGACTCCATACCCCTTAGACTTAAAAGCTTCTTGGTTATTTTTCCTTCCAAGTAAGACTCATAGGTTGGAAAGATTTCCACTACTAATGAACCCAAAAGTTCATCAGCTACCAATGAATCCTACTCAAGTTAATATAACCTAGCCTTAGATGCCAAAGATATTAATGGTTCATTTCCGAAGGTTGCTTTCTCTTAAAATTAGAAAATGTGTTACTAATTTCCATTTGTTGTATCGTGAGAGTTATTGGATTTATAAATTGCCAACCAACGTACCAGAACAGATAACTTCCCTCTTTTTCTTAATAACAACTTTGTTATTAAAAGAGACAGAATATCAAGTTCTTTGAATAGTTTAGAAACTGAAAACTAGTTCTTTCTAAACTTGGTGTGTAAAGACAATTACTCAAAAATGCATGTTTTATTCTTATCAAAAGATAAACATCTCCCACTGCAACAACTACCATTTTTACAGTAGTGCCCATGTGGACGGTGTTTTAATTTCATTTAGTTGTCGGGTTTCCTGGAACCCTGCAATGAATTGCGGACATGATTGATGGCATCTGTATCTACACTCCAGGTTCTGGTAGATAACACCACTAAACATGTTTCAACTAATGAATTAATTACACATATATTGTTCTTAGTTCTAAGAAGACAGTCTACCTTAATGTCCAAGTCCTATTTCCAATCATTACAATTGGGACTACTAAGTCTTCTATAGTATGACTATTAGGGATTGACAAACATTTTAAATCCTAAGAATCACAAAAATATTTGGTCAAGATAAACTCCTTAAAATTACCATGAATTTTGTGTATACAAAATCGAAGAGGAGATTTTATTCATTAATTTTATTATCTCGTCAACTTTACTTTATGACGAATAAAATTAATAGTTGATCTGTCTTTGATCAAATATTTGGTCAAAAACTTTTGAATTTAAAAAATATTGATTCCTCAAACAATATTATTTAAATTCACCAACACCTCAAATACCGTAAATTTTGCATGCCACGTTAGTGTGGACGTATACAAATTCAACATTTGTAAAAGGAGGGTTTTAACCCATTAATTTTATTATCTTGTCAACCTAACTTTTTGACAAATAAAATTAATAGTTGGTATCATTTGGTCACACAAATAATAGCAGTGACTCCGATGGGGAGGATACTGTTAGATGTGTCTAAGTGTATACCATTACTTGACACTAAGTCCATTAATAAGATTATGCCCCTTCCGTTGGGGAAGATCACACGCTCTTAATTAACTTCCTATAGTCATCCAAAAATGGAAGTCTGTTCTAGTGATCCACAAACAAGCTCATCCGTTATGAAGGAAGGCACTCAGAGCCAACGCGCAAGCTTGTTTGCATCACTTACAAACCAGTAATGGAGACCATGAGATTTACTTAAAAATCCCTCTCCCACTTAGTTATTTATAAATGAGGAATTTTAACTATGCTAATCTACCTAACATGCATACTGACAAGCACACACAACACAGCATAAAAAGCAATAAATAGAAAAATTAATTTTCAACTATTATGGCTTTTATCTATTGTTGTCCTCCGTGTGTCGCCAACCCTAGCTGCTGCCATCTTTGGCCACCGCCACCAGGTCTAGTTGTCGCATCCATCTTGCTCCTTGTTCCGCTGCGCCTCTGGTCCTCAAAAGAATCCACGCCTTGCAAGATTCGATCCGCGACATAAATAGAATTTTACATTTTTCGATCCTATATTTCTCGAAGGAATGTACATGTAAACTAGATCGAACATAAAATAAAATTTACATCTATCGATCCTATATTCCATAAAAGGAATGTACATGTAACTAGATCAAAAATAAAATCCTAATAAAACTAAATACAGCTCCTGCTGTATTTTATAATACAATCATGCACACACAATAAAATGCCCTTGACATGTCCAAGGGTCCAATCACACACATAATAACTAAAAGCCATAATAGTTAGATCCTGCATCCACAAAGTTAGCACATCCTACTAGTAACCTGCCTAAATTATGTATGACATGTGCATAATTAACCTAATACCAAATACACAGAGGCAAAACCCTAGCTCTGATACCAATTGTTGGTTGCTACTCGGAAAACCTAGAGGTTCCACTGTACAAAAATTTTGTACAAAGGTCTGAACCTTTTCCTAGCTACCATGTGTTCTTTTAAATTAAATTTTGGATCGCCTGCGGAACTTAACACGTTTGATCCAAAACTTAATCTATTCGTTCTTTTAGGTTTTGACTTGGGTCTCCTGCGGAACTTAACACGTTCGACCCAAATCACCTTAAGTTATTAATTCCATTAAATATTAATTTCCATAATTGGTTCCCAGTACTGACGTGGCGAGGCACACGACCTTCTTGGATATGAGAGCAACCACCACCGACTAGACAAAACCTTTTATGGAAAGATAATATTTAATTTCCTAAAATAACTTTAGGTTAACCGAAAAGAACGATCAAATCACAAGGGAAAGAAAAACAAAAGAACACTATATCGAAAACAAATTCAAAACTCTAGAATCGTATGCCTCTTGTATTTAGTATTATTTCCAAAAATAACTAGTATGATGCGGAAACAAAAATTACTAGTTATACCTTTTAGAAAGACCTCTTGATCTTCTACCGTATTCCTCTTTTAACCTCGGACGTTGTGTGGGCAACGATCTTCCGAGATGAGAACCACCAAGCACCTTCTTCTTCCTTGCAAGTTTCGGCCATCAAAACTTCTTCTAGGATGAAGAGGTTCGGCCACCACCACCATGCTCCAAGGGATACTAGAAACGAGGCTTGCTTTCTCTCCTTCTTCTCCTTCCTTGATCCGGCCACAAACAAAAGCTCCACCAAGAGATAAGTTTCGGCCAACAAGAGGAGAGGAGAGTAATAGGGCCGGCCACCAAAACCAAAGAGGAGAGGAAGGAAAAGAATAGAGATCATTAACCATAAAGCCTTCTCTATCCCCTCTTTTATAATCCTTGGTCTTGGCAAATAAGGAAAATTTAATAAAAATTTCCTTAATTCTTTTTCCATTGAAAAGGAAAAATTATTTAATTAAAAATAATTTTCTTTTTCAAATACAATGGCCGGCCACCTCAAGCCTCAAATCAAGGAAAGTTTTAATTAAAACAAGAATTAAAACTTCCTAATTTGTTTCCGGAAATTTATAAAAATTTCTCCAATAATTTAATCCCTTCATGATTGGTTAATAAAAAGGAAATTTTATAAATTAAAATCTTTCTTTTAAACATGTGGATAAAAAGAAAATTATCTCTAAAAATTAAAATCTCTTTTAATCTACAAATAAGGAAAGATATCAAATCTTTTCTTAATCTCTTGTAGAAACTTATAAAAGAGAATATTTAATTTTTAAACTTTCTTTTAAATCATGAACATGGTTAAAAAGGAAAGTTTTTCTTAAAATTTAAAATCCTCCTTTAATCAACAAATAAGGAAAGATTTCAAATTTTAAACTTTCTTTTAAACATGTAGATGATTTACAAATAAGGAAAGTTTTTACCAAAAATTAAAACCATCCTTTTAAACTACAAATAAGGAAAGAGATTAATCTCTTCTCTTAATCTTTTGTAGAAAGCTATAAAAAGAATTTTTTAATTTTTAAACTCTCTTTTAAAATCATGATATCCACATAAGAAATAATTTTAATAAAAATCCTTTTTAATATTCTAGTGGCCGGCCACCTAAGTTTGGGACCCATGCTTTGGCCGGCCACCTACATGGCTCATCCACTTGGTCTTGGCCGGCCTTAGCTTGGGTTCCAAGCTAGCTTGGCCGGCCCCATTGGATGGGTAAGAAGGTGGGTATGCGGTGGGTATAAATTTCTATATATTAGAGGCTACGATAGGGACCGAGAGGAGGAATTGGTTTTGGTCTCCCGATGAAATTAAGCATCCCGTGTTCGCCCCGAACACACAACTTAATTTCATCAATAATAATTCATTCCACTAAAGAACTATTATTGAACTACCGCACCAATCCCAAATTACATTTTGGGCTCCTTCTTATTATGAGTGTATTAGTCTCCCTGTGTTTAAGATAACAATTGTCCATTAATTAAGTAAGTTACTGACAACTCACTTAATTAATATCTAGCTCCAAGAGTAGTACCACTCAACTTCATCGTCATGTCGGACTAAGTCCACCTGCAGGGTTTAACATGACAATCCTTATGAGCTCCTCTTGAGGACATTCTCAACCTAGATCACTAGGACACAGTTTCCTTCTATAATCAACAATACACACTATAAGTGATATCATTTCCCAACTTATCGGGCTTATTGATTCATCGAACTAAATCTCACCCATTGATAAATTAAAGAAATAAATATCAAATATATGTGCTTGTTATTATATTAGGATTAAGAGCACACACTTCCATAATAACTGAGGTCTTTGTTTCTTTATAAAGTCAGTATAAAAGAAACGACCTCTAATGGTCCTACTCAATACACTCTAAGTGTACTAGTGTAATTATATAGTTAAGATAAACTAATACCTAATTACACTACGACCTTCCAATGGTTTGTTCCTTTCCATTATGGACGTGAGCTACTGTTTATAATTTATAAGGTACTGATAACATGATCCTCTGTGTGTGACACCACACACCATGTTATCTACAATATAAATTAATTGAACAACTACATTTATCATAAATGTAGTCATTTGACCAATGTGATTCTTATTTCTAGATAAATGTTTATACCAAAAGCTAGACTTTTAGTATACACTCTAACAACACGTTCTTGATACATGTTGTTTTAGGTATAAATTGTTACATATATATAATTTATTATGGAGTGATTTAGGTACGTTTTGATATATGATAAATTATAGTTCATATTTTGAACTTGATATTGGTTAGGTATGATTATTTTGTTGTAGATGAATTATACTGGATGGTTAGGTTGATTAGGGTTTACCCTAATTTAGCCTTAAGGATTTTATTTAGCCATTTCTTTGGATTGTAGCTAAATAAAAATATACACATTGATATCACAGGACTTTGACGCGAGACGAGTATCTCAAAATCGTATTTGGACCAGATTGGACTTTACGATTGGAGGTGGGTACTTTTGACTTTATGTCTTTGATATGCATAGTAGTGAATTTAACAAATAGCAACAATTATGTTTCTTAATTGTTTCGGTTAATCACTACCCGATACCTGTTACATGATTAGTTAATTGCTTGTTTTGCATCTCATGTATTCCTTACCTGTTAATACATGCTTATAAGGGTAGTGATATACCATGCTTCACCATGTTCAAGACCTAGGTTTTATACCTTCAGTGTACCTTTGATTTGATTCGTTGACCTATGGTGCATATTTATATATATATGGATTAGCTCAGGATATTTTGTAGTTAGTGTCATGCACCATTTGCTTGATTGCATGCTGTGCGATAGTCCGCTCCATTATTGTTGAGCACATCGCCAGTTACATGGATCTGCACACACCACCACTCATGAGTTAGTGGTCGATTCAGGCAGTGTGTGTTGCAGCAGGGACTTTGTTTGGCTCCGTTGGTCCGCTCATGGGTAGCGTGATGCAACGTGTCAGCCGGTAGGGATTCCTCCCCGTCATCGTGTACCGGGAGTTGAGAGCATTGCGCTCCCCCATTTATGATTTGGGGTAGGAGGATAGGTGTACTCTGACAGCATCTCGTCCACTCGGTCACTCATCAAGAGTAGTGACGACAGAGTGCACGGTTGTCACAGTCCTACCCATTTGGCCTCACTATTGTGTGTGAGATGATCGACTGGCGTCAGGGGTGACCAGGACGCATCATTGGCATCATATGCATGATGCATTTATTGCTTGTGTTTGTGTTTGCTGCATTTATATGCTGCATATTGTTTGGATACCTATGTTTGACATGCATACAGGATTTCTATACCACTCAGACTGTTTGTCCTTATATCCAGGTCCTGGTTAGTACAGTTTCTCTCCTGTTTACTTCAGTTGCATTTTTATTTTTTTTTATATCAGGAGACTGTACGTATGATTAGTACTAGATGTTATTTCCCTACTTTGCATATCAGTTGTACCTGCTGAGTGTTGGACTCACCCCGCCTCCATTGTTGTTATTTTTCAGGTTGATGCTGTCAGGAGAGAGTTCCAGTTGCTAGTCCCTGCAGATCTCAAAGATATTGTTGGTCTTTTGGTTTTCTTACTTAGATTATGCTAAACTTGTTCTGGTTGATGGTATAGACATTGTATGGATTTTGTGATGTCGATGGATTTTTATTCGATATGTTTTACTACATGCCTGCCTGGACGGCAGAAGAGGTGAGTTTGTCGGATTTGTGTTTTATAGGTGTAGTGGAGTAAGGTTGGTTTCGAGTCGTGGTATTATTATTTTGTTTACTTTTATTTACTTATATATAAACTGCATGGATGTTTGTGTGGTTGTATTTTATTATTGTTTTTATTCCAGCCGCATGTGGCTGAGGTATATGAGGATGTAGAAAAGTTTCAGATTGTCCGTCGTACAGGGGAGATGCTGCCGAAATTTCTTCGGACAAGGACTCCTCCAGGGCGTGACAGTAATTTTCACAGACACATCAATTAGGGTCTAGAGTTCAAGACTCAGTTACGGTATATTATCAGAAATTTTACTCATTAATCAATTAATGATCTAGAGTTCGAGGCTAAGTTGTGACATATTATTGATTTTTTTTCATTAATCAATCAGATATCTAGAGTTCGAGACTCAGCTGTGACGTATTATTGAAAATTTTCTTATTAGTTAATTAGGAATATAGAGTTCGATACTCAACTACGAAATAATAATATTAATAATTTTATGGAGGATTGTTTAATTAAATGGTTGAATTTTTCTTATTAGTTAATTAAGTGGTTGAATTACTTTTTATATATATAATAATATTAATAATTTTATGGAGGATGGTTTAAAAATAGTTTATTAACTATTAAGTATTAACAATTAAGATTTAGTTGATTAAATTAGACGTCTTTACCTCAGTATTTTTTACTAAGAATCTTGACCCTTTACTAAGTTTCAATTAATTCAACGAAGCTCAAAATTAAATTACGTTAATCTCCTTTTTAGTTTCACATCGAAAATAATTTCATGATTTATTAGTAATTTTCACATACACATTATCAGGGTTTAGAGTTCAAAACTCAGTTGCAATATATTATTATAAAATTTTCTCATTAATCATCCAGTTATCTAGAGTTTGAGACTCAGCTGTGAAGTAATATTGAGAACTTTTCTCATTATTTAATCAAGGATCTAGAGTTCGAGATTCAGTTGCGATGTATTATTGAAAATTTTTCTTATTAATTAATTAGGAATATAGAGTTCGAGACTACGTATTATGGAGAATTTATGTTCTCTTCTTCTGATTCAATAGGTCATATTTTTTTACTGTCAAAAGAATAAATTGTTTAAATTGTTAAATAAGGTAATTTTATAATTTATTAGGTTTTTTATTTTTTTATTTTTATTTGGAAATTTGTTAGGAATTTTTTTGGTAATAAAAGGGTGGATTAGGGCTCTAGTATTCAATTTCCAATTTCAAAACGTCGATACCTTGCTCTCTTCTTTCTCTCTGCCTCCTCCGCTCGCCTATGGCGACCTCCACCGATGGAAAACGGAGCATACTTGAACGCCAGGACGACGATGACTTTGAAGACTACATCCCTGTCCACAAACGTCAGGGCTATGGAAGCACTGAAGGTCCTTCAGCGCAAAAGTCGATTTATTTATTATATTACAAACGCAACACGTGTGCACATCGTAGTAAAGAGAGTTTACCCTCTCTTCTTCCTATGTCATGTTTTTTTTACTAATCAAAAGAATAAATTTAATTAAGTATTTAATTTTATTTAAAATAGTTAAATAAGGTAATTTATATAATTTATTAGGTTTTTTATTTTCTTTTATTTTTATTTTTTATATGGAAAATTATCATAAGGAAAAATAAAATTTTATTAGAATTTTTTTTTTGTAAGAATGGGGTTTGATTAGGGCACTTTCGAGTATTCACTTTTCAATTCTCCTGAAAATGATGAAACTCTTGCTCCTCTTCTCTATACCTCCGCTCGTCCTCACTCCTATTCTCTCTGCCTCCTCTTGCTGACGATGATTCATCTTCCTTGTTTCCTGGTGCATTCTCCTCCAATCATGATCTCCACCGACGGGAAATGGAGTAAACCGGAACGCCGAGACGACGACGATGATTACAAAGACTACATCCCTGTCCATAAACGTTGGTCTATAGAAGTCCTGAAGGTCCTCCAGCACAATAGCCGATTCATATATTATATTACAAACGCAACACGTGTGCACAATCACCGTAAATAGAGTTTATCCACTCTTCTTCCCATTTATAATCGGTCATGTTTTTTTTTATATTAAAAGAATAAATAAAATTATAAATTTTATTTTATTTAAAAGGGTTAAATAAGTTAATTTTTATAATTTATTAGGTATTTATTTTTTATTTTAATTTGAAAAATTATTATAAGGAAAATTAAGATTTTATTAGGAATTTTTTCCGTAAGAAATGGGGTGGATTTTGGCTCTTTCGAGTATTCAATTTTCGATTTCCCTAAAACTGCCTAATCCCTTGCTCCTCTTCTATTTGCCTCCGCTTGCCCTTGCTCTTCTTCTCTCTGCCTTCGCTTGCTGACGACGATTTATCTTCCTTCTTTCTGACCACCTTCTCCTACCTCCACCAACGGAAAACAGAGCATACCTAAACACCAGGACGACGACGATGACTACATCCTTATAAACAAATGTCGGGCTATGAAAGCCCAGAAGGTCCTCCAATGCAAAATCCGATTCATATATTACAAACACAACACATGTGCACAATCTTCGTAAAAGAGAGTTTATCCTCTCTTCTTACATTCATAGTCGATCATGTTTTTTTACTGTCAAAATAATAAATTTAATTAAGAATTTAATTTTATTTTAAATGGTTAAATATGGTAATTTTACAATTTATTAGGTTTTTATTTTTTTATTTTTTATTTTATTTGAAAATATAAAATATAAGGCTGTGTAGGGTAAGGTTGCGTACAATGGATCCTTCCCTGGGACCCTGCATGGCGGGAGCTTCGTGCACCGGGCTACCTTTTTTTTTATTTTATTTGAAAAATTGTTATAAGAAAAAATAAGATTTTATTAGGAATTTTTTCGATAAGAAAGGGGGTGGATTAGGGCGCTTTCAAGTATTCACTTTCTGATTCCCCTGAAATTGTCAAACCCTTGCTCCTCTTGTCTCTGCCTCTAGCTCTGCTCGCCCTTGCTCCTCTTCTCTCTGCCTCCGTTCGTCGATGATGATTCATCTTTTTTTCTTTCGGGCACCTTTTCTTGCTCCACCTCCAATCAAGACCTCCACCGACGAAGAACGGAGCATACCTTAATACCAAGATGAAGATGGTGACTACAAAGACTATATCCATGTCCACAAACAGCAAGCTATGGAAGCCTAGAAGGCCCTCGAGTGTAAAAGGCGATTAATAGATTATATTACAAACGTTGTGTGCACATCATCGTAAAAAAAGTTTATCCTCTCTTCTTCCAATTCATAATCCGTCATGTTTTTTTACCCTAAAAAATGGAATGGAGAGGAGTCTAAAAGAAAGGTGAAATACACGATACGTGAATCGTGTAACGAAAGAAGGATCTAATCTTCTTATGTGTAGAACCTCTTTTCTTTAGTTTGGACAACAACTAGTTACTTTCAATAGAAAGTATATATTGTCATAATCTAATTAGATTAGTAGAACGACTTTATGTTCTAACATTAAAGTTAAAAAAAAAAAAGAGGGAAACAAATAAAGAAAAAAATAAAAATTCCATTTCTGGTTTTTGTTCATTGTAATATCCATAATTCTGATAAGAATTGATTTATTAAAATAAAATGTTTAAAAAGAATTCGGTTGAAAGGTAATTCTGGTAAGAATTGATTTATTAAAATAAAATGTTTAAAAAGAATTCGGTTGAAAGGTAATTCTGGTAAGAATTGATTTATTAAAATAGAATGTTTAGAAAGAATTTGATTGAAACAAAATTCTGATAAGAATTGATTTATTAAAATAGAATGTTTAAAAAGAATTCGGTTGAAAAAATAAAAAATTTCTATCATGCAATTTGAGTTTCAAAATAAAATTATATTTTATTCATTATTATATATTCTTATTCATTATTATATTTCAGTATAATTTTGAAACAGAGACATTCTTATAAAAAAAAAAAAAAAAAAAAAAATTTAGCAAAACACTCAATTAAACAATTCATATAATTAAATTAAAAAACTAATAATACCCCTCCCTAAAGTCCACTCCTTCCCCATACTATAAGTGAGAGGGAAAATGTAAAGATGAAAGAATAAATTTAATTTTATTTAAAATAATTAAATAAGATAATTTTTAAAATATATTTGGGTTTTTATTTTTTATTTTTATTTGGAAATTTGTTATAAGAAAAAAAAAACAGAATTTTTTCGGTAATAAAAGGTTGGATCAGGGAGTATTCAATTTCCAAACAGCCGACAGGCCCGACACCTTGCCCTCTTTTCTCTACGCTCGCCGACACCTTGCCCTCTTTCTGCCTCCGCTCGCCGATGGCGACCTCCGACGGAAAACGGAGCCTATCTGAACCCCAGGACGAGGACGATGACTACGAAGACTACGTTCCTGTACACAAACGCCGGGCTATGGAAGCCCTAAAGGTCCTCCAGCGAAAGAGCCAATCCGCCTCCTCCGTCGCCGCCCAATCCGATGACCCTTCTTCCGATCCACGCCCCCCGATCGCCGAGGCTAAACCTAGCCTCCTCGTCAAGGCCTCCCAACTCAAGCGCGAGCTCCCCGAGGTCAGCCCTACCGAGCAGCTCGTCCAGCAGGAGAAGGAGATGATCGAGCACCTCTCTGACCGGAAGACTCTTATGTCTGTCCGTGAACTCGCCAAGGGCATTACCTACACCGAGCCGATGCCCACTGGGTGGAGGCCTCCGCTTGCTATCCGACGGCTGTCTGCAGCTCAAGCCGACGCCATCCGCCGCAAGTGGCACATCCTCGTTGACGGCGACGACGTGCCGGCCCCGATAAGGAACTTCCGCGACATGCGATTTCCGGAGCCTGTCCTCCAGAAGCTGAAGGAAAAGGGGATCCTCCAGCCCACCCCCATCCAGGTGCAGGGTCTTCCAGTAATCCTGTCAGGGCGAGACATGATCGGTATTGCCTTCACTGGTTCGGGTAAAACATTGGTCTTTGTGCTCCCTCTGATTATGACAGCGCTGCAAGAGGAGCTTATGATGCCAATAGTGCCCGGCGAGGGCCCATTTGGACTCGTGGTGTGCCCTTCGAGGGAGCTTGCTCGTCAAACTTATGAGGTCGTCGAGCAGTTCCTTCTTCCTCTGAAGAAGGATGGCTACCCCGAGCTGAGGCCGTTGTTATGTATTGGCGGTGTCGACATGAGGTCGCAACTTGAGGTGATCAAGAAAGGGGTGCATATTGTTGTCGCCACTCCAGGGAGGTTGAAAGATTTACTTGCTAAGAAAAAGATGAATCTTGATAACTGCAGGTATTATTCCTTTAGTATGTCAACATAGCTTTAACTCATTATAATCTTGTAAAGATATATGTGAAAATAAACTCAGTTGAAAATGCAGCATCTTGTTTGATTATTCAAGTTATTTGCTACAAAATATAAACTTTTTGTGTTGATATTTCTACTTGGATCCTAAAAGAATTAGACAAGATAACCTTTTATGAATGGATTAGACAATTTTACATTACACATAGTTTAATTAAGGGAAACAATCCAAGTACACATGTAGCTCATACAATATAGTTGTGATTCATAGCTACAATTTGATCATGCTGATGATTATGATGGAGGAAATAGGGATTTAGATGCCCTTTCCTACACCTTGTAGAATCATTGGATTCATTTCTGACTATAAGCCCTCACTCATAGCATGTGGCCCCTGTAAATCAGTCTTGTAATATCATCTTCTACCCACATTTTATTGTAATTACAGTTTCTTTTAGCCATTTTCCAATTTGGTGATTATGATCCAATTCAAATCAAAGAAATAGACATTCCTACACCTTGTAGAATCATTGGATTCATTTCTGACTATAAGCCCTCACTCATAGCATGTGGCCCCTGTAAATCAGTCTTGTAATATCATCTTCTACCCACATTTTATTGTAATTACAGTTTCTTTTAGCCATTTTCCAATTTGCTGATTATGATCCAATTCAAATCAAAGAAATAGACATTCTAGATCTCCACATATACCAACAGAAATTAAGCGGTTTGGTGAAGCATGCCAATCTGACCAAGGAGCTCAACTTTTTACATGTATGTTTAGTTTGTTTTCCCTTTGATTAGTTATATAACCCTAATTACAGTAAAGAAAAGGAAACAAAAATAAGTAAACAAAAATAACTAACTTTGAATACCTTGGAGGCAATGTAGACATTTATCTAATCAGTGAATCATGCAGTACCTTGACTCTCACAATATTGACAGAAATGGGCAATAACAAAGTATAGATAGATGAAAAGCATCCTGCATCGTTGCAACTAACAAAAGGAGAATTTAGGCTCAGTTTGTCGTCTAATGAGCACAGGACACAAGAAATCCAGATATGGTTAATTATCTTCATTAATGTGATTCTGAACACCACTTTGGAGATGGTTGTTACTTTACTATAATCTAGGTACTCTATTCCTACCACTAGAAAACAAATCTGCCTCATGTAACGAGATATTATGATGTCGAGTCCACCATAATGCTAACCACTCCAAAACATTAGGTGTGTGGGTTCTTTTTCACTCTTAATCTTATATAGATAACAGTTTATTTAATTTACCTTGTATGATTGTTCAGTGTGTTTAAAGTAACCTGTTTTAGAATTTGGTGGTATTTGGATAGTGCTGTTGTTGGTGGATGCAGAAATGTTGTTGCTCATCCATGTAGTTCATTTATATAGATCTGATGTATCTTTTGGGGAAGTGTTAAATTACCAAGTTTAAAGGATACTGCATTAATTATGCCAAAAAAACCATACAATTCTCAATTGTTATTTAGAATTGTTTCAATTTCACATTTGTGATGATTCTAACATCATTTTTTACTGCAGTTACTTGACATTGGATGAGGCTGATAGACTTGTGGATTTGGGATTTGAGGAGGATATAAGGGAAGTATTCGATCATTTTAAATCACAAAGGCAAACCTTACTCTTTTCCGCCACCATGCCAACAAAGATACAAAACTTCGCAAAAAATGCTTTGGTGAAACCTGTAATAGTAAATGTTGGAAGAGCCGGAGCAGCAAACCTTGATGTCATTCAAGAGGTTGAATATGTGAAACAAGAAGCGAAACTCGTATATCTTCTTGAATGCCTCCAGAAGACACCACCACCAGTCTTGGTTTTTTGTGAGAATAAAGCTGATGTGGATGATATCCACGAGTATCTTCTTCATAAGGGTGTTGAAGCAGTTGCTATCCACGGCGGCAAGGATCAAGAAGACAGAGAATATGCAATATCATCTTTTAAATCTGGCAAGAAGGATGTTTTGGTGGCCACTGATGTTGCTTCCAAGGGGCTTGATTTTCCTGACATTCAACATGTAATAAACTACGACATGCCAGCTGAAATTGAAAATTACGTACATCGAATTGGACGAACGGGAAGGTGTGGAAAAACAGGCATTGCGACAACGTTCATAAACAAAAACCAAACAGAGACGACACTCCTCGACTTGAAGCACCTACTGCAAGAGGCAAAGCAAAGGATTCCGCCAGTATTGGCAGAACTTAATGATCCGATGGAAGACGGCGATGTTCTCACGAGTGCTAGTGGAGTCAAGGGTTGTGCATATTGCGGTGGCCTTGGCCATCGAATCCGTGATTGTCCTAAGCTGGAGCACCAGAAATCTATAGCCATTGCTGGTTCAAGAAGAGACTATTTTGGTTCTGGAGGCTATAGGGGCGAAATGTAATTTTTCTGTCAGACTTTGTAGTTGTGTCTACCTCTCATCAGTTGCACATCAAACTGATTCAGCTCTTGAAGGAACTATCTGTCTATCTACCAGTGCTGACTAAATGCCTTTAGATTTGTAATTTTTTTTTTGTCAACTTGTTGCTGTAATCTTACAGATTGAACTCACTCTTGTGTTCTAACTTTTGCAGAAAATGCTGGATTTACGTGAACATCTTAGAATAGTTTGGTTGATTTCCTTTGTGTGTTTTCCTTTTCCTGCCATGTTCTTCACTTCAATAGGACTTACATAGTTGATTTTAATTATAATTAGGACTAATGGCTGCTCGTCCTCTTTCACATCATTTATAAGATCTGAAGTGTGTTTGAGAATCTTTAAGATTGATTAAATCCACAACAAAGATTCTGAAGAATGTCTTTAGCAAACTGTTTATATGCCCTTGGGTTGGGGCAGTGCTGTCACGGAGGCGGGGCGGACTGGCCCCCATGTTAGCGGATTGAAAAAACTCCAATCCAAAATAGGGTTAATCCATGAGTCTGTTAAAAAAAAAAATTAATTAAAATTTTAAAATTTAAGCTGCCATATAGATGGATCAAATCTATGAGTCTGTTGAGTTTTCATTTAAGTTATTTGGAATCACAAAAGCATGGAGTTGGTGCACTTTTGATTATGTTAAAATGGATTGATAAATTGATAAAATTCTGCTCAAATTGTTTAGCCAGATATCAATCCAAAGACTCAATCTAAATTGACAGTTAAATTAACGGCTGTATCTGGATCCCTGAGACCGCACCAGTTATACTTATAATTATTAAGATACGTTTGATTCAAGATTATCCATCCAAGATTATCAATGAAAATGCTATTTTGTTGGATCAAGACGCGCTAGAGGGGGGGTGAATAGCGCTCACAGCTATTTCTTTTGATTATCGGAATCGTAAAACAATCGTCGAGTAATTAAAACGCAGCGGAATAAAATAAAGAAACACAAACACAGAGGAATTTACTTCGTTCGGAGCCTAAGGTGACTCCTACTCGAAGGCTCGCGATTCTTGATCGCTTTCCGTGGGCAACAACTATAAGTTCGTTAAAAGTACAATAAGTGATTTACAATTGTAAGCACAAAAAGAAATTATACCGACAATAACAGAATCGAAGTTGATGTTCCAGGTCGTCGGTATGTCGCAACAGCACCTCGGAATGATCTTGTTAGCAGCACGTCGAAGAAAGGAAGCCTGGAAGTTGTTGTTTTGAAGTGCTGCTCGAACCCTGCTTTTAAACAGTGTTCAAGGCGCCTTAAACAAGCTCCAAGACGCCTTGAAGCTAAGTTCTATCCCGATCAGTTCGCTGCGATAAGCCTTTGATTGCTGGGACCTGAAGGCGCCTTCAACACCCTTCAAAGCGCCTTCAGTCTTCTGTCCAAGGCGCCTCCAAGCTGGTTACGCAGTCAGATCAGGTTTTGCACCCTAGGTGCCTCCAAACTCCATGGAGGCGCCTCCAAGCTGGTTACGCAGCCAGATCAGGTTTTGCACCCGAGGCGCCTCCAAACTCCATGGAGGCGCCTCGGACACTGTTCATCCGAGGGTAATTGTGCACTTTGGTCCCTGCAAGATATGTTAATCACAAAAACCACCCTGCAGCACAAAGTTAGCATAAAATGACAGTATAAATATGATAAAGAATATTGTGACAGTCTCCGGACTGTCCGGATCTGACTTCGGATTTCCGACCGGAAATCCTAGGTCGACCCGACGCCTACTGTTCCCTCTACGGGGAACGCGTCCTCACCTACTCCATTCAGGAGATTTACCTGCTGCCAGTGCGATCCTCCAGATCGACTGGACTTTTGCTCAGCACTCGACGCTTCCGGACTTTCTGCTGGACATCCGCTTCCCGGCTAGTCCAGTCTTTTACCTGGTTCGCGATACCATGACTTTCCACCTAGGGTTACCACCCCCCTAGGACTTTTGCCTGAAGCCATCGACCTGCTAAGACTTTCCGCATAGGGTTACCGCCCCCTATGACCTAGGGTTACCACCCCCTAAGATTTTCCCTTTGCCTAACCGCAGCTAGGACTTTCCTGAAATACTCAAGCAGACATGTTAAATCACAAAACACCTTAACTTTGAATCCTTTGCCATTATCAAAACACAAGTTCGATCATCGGATGCTTCCCGCACCAACATATTTGATTTAGATAATCCATAATTCGCGAGTAATGTTCTATGTCCGACACGTTAGCAAAGAAACATGTAACTCGGAATCGAAAAATCTCGAAAAATTGATATTTTTTTTATTCTAGGATTAATGAAATTTTTTTACTTAAAATATACTCGAATAAGAAACAAATATGATAAAAAGGAAAAATGTAAAAAAAAAATGAAAAATAAAAAAAGTAAAATAAACAAATTAAAAAAACGTAAAAAATCAAAATAAAAAAATAGAAAAAATGTAAAAAATAATTAAAAAATGTAAAAAAATAAAAAAAAGAAAAAAAAGGTTTAAAATTTTAAAAATAATTAAAAATTGTAACAATAAAAAAACGTAAAAAAAAAAAAAAACGTAAAAAAAATTTAAAAAACATAAAAAATAGAAAAAACGTAAAAACGTAAAAAAATAAAAACATAAAAACAAAAAAAAACGTAAAAAAATTTAAAGAAAACGTAAAAAAAATAAAAACATAAATTTTTTTTAAAAAAGTAAAAAAATAAAAAAAATGTAAAAACGTAAAAAAAAAATAAAAACATAATTTTTTTAAAAAAAATGTAAAAACGTAAAAAAAAATAAAAACATTAAAAAAATGAAAAAACGTAAAAAAATAAAAACATAATTTTTTTTAAAAAAATCTAAAAACGTAAAAAAAATAAAAACATAAAAAAAAAATGTAAATACGTAAAAAAAAAATAAAACATAAAAAACATAATAAAACAAAAAAACATAAAAAAATAAAAAACATAAAAAAAATAAAAATTTAAAAAACTTAAAAAATTAAAAAACATAAAAAAAATTAAAAAACGTAAAAAACAAAGAAAAAAAGGTAAAAACACCTAAAAATAAAGAAAATGTGAAAAAGTAAATGTAAAAAAGAAAAAGTAAAAAATTGTAGAGTTTAAGTACTAATAATAATAATTATTATTATTATTATTATTATTATTATTAAGTAGGGCTAGGTTATTTATTAAAAATTTTAAATAAATAATTTTTTATTGTATTATTTATGTTAAATCAAATAAAATTTTATTATATTTTATTTCCTATAACTTAATTATTTGAATAATTACATAATTAAAATTATATATACATGATAATTTGAACTAAACATATTATGTATATAAATTTACGTGGTCTACCCCTATCTTTTTTTTATTCTAATTTAATAAACCTTAATTTTATCAAACTAAGGATTTTGCTCAGATTATCCATTTTAAATTCTAGGGTTTCTTTCAATTTGGAAGTTACCATTTAGTACATTTTTTTTACAAAGACTTAATCCAATCAAGTCCGTCTACCAATTTTACCATATCCCCAGGCATTTCATCCTGATCGGAGAGCAGCTTTATAAGAAAGCATTCTCTAGGCCTTTACTTAAGTGCGTTGGTCCGGAAGATGTCGACTATGTATTACAAGAGGTGCATCAAGGGTCCTGCGAAGGACATCCGGGCGGTCGCTCATTAGCAAGAAAAGTCCTTTTAGCCGAGTACTTTTAGCCGACACTCCAGGAAGACGCCGCTCGGATAGTCAGCATGTGCCTATCATGCCAAAAATACCATAACTTCTCGCATCAACCGACGGAAGAGATGAAGTCCTCCACCGTGTCCTGCCCGTTTGACCAATGGGGTATGGACATCGTAGCGTCGTTTCCTATGGCACCCGGGTAGTGAAAATTCTTACTGGTGGCGGTCGACTATTTCTCCAGGTGGGTCGAGGCTAAGCCGTTAACGAAGATAACTAAACAGATGGTCATGAAGTTCATCTGGAAGCATATCATTTGTCGGTTTGGTATTCCCCGTCGGCTCATTTCGGACAACGGGAGACAGTTCTCAGGTTAGCAACTAAAGGAATGGTGCGAGGGGGTACGGTATACAACAAGCCTTCACCTCTGTTGCATACCCGTAGAGTAACAAGCAAGTCGAGGTAGCGAATCAGGAAATCTTACGGATTCTACGAGCTCGGCTCGATCATGAAGGGGGAAGCTGGGTGGATGAGCTGTCGGCTGTATTGTGGGTGATCCGTACAACGCCTAAGGAAGGGGAGGGGGTCACCCCATTCCACTTGGTATACGGAGGAGAAGCCATCGTACCGGTCGAAGTCGGAATAGAGTCCAACCGGATCCGACGCTATAGTGAGGACAACGCCGAACGGAGGCAATTGGAGCTTGACCTGGTGGACGAAACGCAAGCCAAGGCAGCCGTCCGGTTGATGGCGTATCGACAAAGAATGAAACAGAACTACAACAGGCGGGTGGTACCCAGATCATTTCAGGTCGGAGACTTCATTTGGAAGAAAATCAAGCCGGTCGGCGACGTCACCAAACTGGAGGCCCCATGGGCTGAACCATTCAAGGTTGTGGAAAAGGTCTGCCCGGGGGCATATTATCTGGAAGACAAGAACGAGCGGCGACTAGAGTGATCGTGGAGTGCTAACCACCTGCAGCCATACTGAGCTGGATGAAAGGTGCAATAATGTAACTAATATCTTGTACCTTTGCATTCTCCTGCGCCTTTTCATTACAGGCTGAAAACCAAAAGCGCAATGTTCACTGACTTTATCGCCGAACGTCCAGTCCATAATACCTCACCAGACCGTCAAGCGGCGACGTTAAACCCCAGAGTCAACGCGGCGACTATAAAAACCTCGCTCAGAAGACCGTCGAGCAGCAACTTTAAACTCTAGAGTCGACGCGGCAACTATAAAAACCCTGCTCGGAAGACCGTCGAGCGGCGACGTTAAACCCCAGAGTCGACGCGGCAACTATAAAAACCCCGCTCGGAAGACCGTCGAGCGACGACGTTAAACCCCAGAGTCAACGCGGCGACTTTAAAAACCCCGCTCGGAAGACCGTCGAGCGACGACGTTAAACCCCAGAGTCGACGCGGCGACTATAAAAACCCCGCTCAGAAGATCGTCGAGCGGAGACATTAAACCCAAGAGTCGAGCTACGACTATAAACCCTAGGGTCGAAGCAGTGACCATAAATACTCCGCCTTGAAGACCGTCGAGCGACGACGTTAAACCCAAGAGTTGAGAGGTGACTATAAACCCCAAGGTCGGAGCAGCGACCATAAATACTCCGCCTTGAAAACCGTCGAGCAGCAACGTTAAACCCGAGAGTCGACGCGACAACTATAAAAACCCTGCTCGGAAGACCGTCGAGCGGCAATGTTAAACCCCAGAGTCGACGCGGCGACTATAAAAACCCCACTCGGAATACCGTCAAGCGGCGACGTTAAACCCTAGAGTCAACGCGGCGACTATAAAAACCCCGCTCGGAAGACCGTCGAGCGGCGACGTTAAACCCCAGAGTCAACGCGGCGACTATAAAAACCCCGCTCAGAAGACCGTCGAGTGGAGACGTTAAACCCAAGAGTCGAGCGGTGACTATAAACCCTAGGTCGGAGCGACGACCATAAATACTCCGCCTTGAAGACCGTCGAGCGGCGACTTTAAACCCCAGGGTCGGAGCGGCGATGTTAAACCCCAAAGTCGACGCGACGACTATAAATACCCCATTTGGGAGACCGTCGAGCGGCGATGTTAAACCCCGGCCTTGAAAAATCGTCTAACATAGACACTAAAGCTGAAGTCACGCAGCGATTCTATACCTCAGAGGTATAATCCCAAGAGAATCTTTCAATAATATCCTGGGTGTCACTGCCGATCGGGACTACGCGACCACATACATAGCAAGCTGACAGCATATGAAAAAGACAAGGTTTCATTCATAGACATTGTCGAACGGTAGGAAGACCATTAAGGCTTACAAAAAACAAGGCTTTTAAAAATAGCGGCTCCTCGCTCACTCGATATATTCAAAGGTCTCGTTGGGGATATCCTCCAGGAGCTGGACTCGGTTGACATCCCGGTCGGAAAAACCTTCAGAGAGGTGGTCGTTCGTCTTCAATTGAGCGAGCATGGCGGTAATGGCCAGTTCAAACGAATGGACGATACGGTCTGTCGCCTTCTCCAGAAAGGGCTCCGAGCGGAGGTATTGATGCTTCATGGCAGCAAAGCGAACCGGCTCAGCCTCCTTATAGGTCTTTAAAGCAGCACGCGACGCCAGCAGCTCATCTTCAAGGCGCTTCACGTGGCCTTGTAGTTCAGTCTCCTTGGCCGAGCGGCTCTCCCGCTCAGCAACCAAGGAGTTCTCCGCTTCCTTTAGCTTCTCGGCCAGTCGCCTAGCTTCCTTGTTCTTTTCTTCCAGGTCGGCGATAGCCCGTTGCTTCCTCGTGGAGGCCAACTCCAGCTTCCTATCGTAGGTCTTCAATTGAACCTTGATCTGACTCAGCCTATTGGCCTATTTGGCCGACTTCTGCTGCTCCTCTGTCAAAAGTTGTTGGGCCTTCTCCAGCTCTGCCTTCAACCGAGCGGGTGACGGCCCCCGGGAGGAAGAACCTTCCCCTGAAAGTTTGAGTTTCTTCAGCTCATCCTCCACCTGTGCCAACCGCTGGCACATGACGATACTTTCCACCCAGTACTACAAAGTGAATATTAGTGTCAATCGGAGATAACTTATGAAGTGATAACCAAAAGTACTAACCCCGGTGGGCATCTCCAGATTGTTGTCGGCCAACGTGCCCGGGGGTTTCATGGCCGCTCGAGCCCTCGCCTCCTCCCATACACGGCCGAGCCGACCCCGGATGTAGACTTGATGTTGGGGAGATTTGGCCTGATCGCTCGGCGAGCGAAGATCCTCGGTCGGTAGACGAAGGGTAACAGTGACGAATCGTCTCCCGCCCGACGCTGATTGGGCAGAGGCAGCCGGACCGGAGGGCTGGGTGGGACGAATGGGATGAATGGCTGAGCGAGTTATCCTCCTCCCAGCCGAAGGAAGGGAGGCGAGTGGCTGCACGGGAAGTGGCTCCTACAGCTCGGCCACAGATGGGGTCCGATCGGAGGAGGTAGCCTCCACTGTTGTGGCGGCTGTAGATGGGATGCCTCCCGCAGAAGTTTGCACAATGGACGTGGCGGACTAGGAGGGCACGTCGGCTCGGCGCCTCTTGCGGGATAGCGGAACTTCATCGCCCGAGGATCCCGATCCCTCAGTGGGAATGACGGGCGGCACATCGTGAACTGAGCCTGGCTCGGTTGCCACACCCACGCTGGGGGTCCGCTCGGCGGTCTCATCACCCGCAGTTGTGTTCTCTCCAGCTGTGGCAGTTTCCCCAGCCGTGCCCTCTTGTGAGCCGACCGGGGTCAAGCCGAGCCGCTCCATCTCCTTGGCGGCATCTGCCTCGATCTCGGCCTGCTTGGCCTTCATTATCCCGACGGCTCGGGCGCGCATCATGATGTCAGCTGCAAAAGAAGAACAGAATCAGTTAGACTCAAAGGAAGGGGAATAAAAAAATCTTGTACCTAGGCTACTCAGGAGCTAAACTCGGCTCGGACTCAGCCCAATGATGTATAGAACGCCTTTGGGAGCAATTTGTGAATATCGAACTTCAGGCCGACCAGCATATTGGCGGTATGAAGATAGTCCGGCCGTGTCTTGTACTTCTTCAAATCCGACTAAAGGGGAAGTCTGACCTGCCACTTAGTCCGGAAGCTTGGACGCTCAGGGGGTCTGATGTAGAAGAAATACTCCTTCCAGTGCTTGTTGGAGGTGGGAATCTTGTCGAAGAAGACTAGGCCAATGCGAGATTGGAATAGGTAGGTGCCTAGCTCGGATTGTTTAGGGTAGTAGAAGTAGTGGAAGACATGAGGGGTCAACGGGATGTTGTGCACTTTGAATAGCACAACTACACCACATAACAAGCAAAAGGAATTGGGAACGAGCTGGGCGAGCGGGATGTGAAAGAAATTGCAAACTTCGGTAATGAACGGGTGGATGGGAAATCGAAGGTCGGCCACAAACTGGTCTCGAAAGAAACAAATAGTGTCGGTCGACGGGTTATGTGGCCAATCAGACGGTTCGGCCAAGACAATTTCGTGGTCGGCGGAAGGTCAAAAGCATTTATGAGATGTGTCGAGTCACCCGTATCAAACCTGGTCTTTATGGTGGTGTACAAAGGACCAGGGGCCAGGTCGACTGGCTAGGAGGAACTGACCATAGTCGGAAAATAGAAACAGAGGGATTCGCTAGGGAATTCGACGAAAAAGCAAAAAAGGATCGAAGAGAGGCGACGGAGCGCCGTAAATCGGTAAAGACCAGGAGAAAAATAAATCGAATATTAGAGCTTACAGGAAAATGGAGTGCTGGAGAAGAAAGCTGAGAATCACTGGAACGCTGGAATGGAACGCTGGAAGCAAACAAAGTTGCCGGAGCAAATGGTTGGAGAGCAGAAGTAGAACGCGGAGAAGAAAGCGGCAGTGCTGAGGCCTTATAAAGATAGGCGCGGCTGATCAGGGCCATCCGATCTAGGTCGCCGAAATCAAAGCGCACATCCGACCGTTGAATTCGAACCGCCAAACGTCACATCAGCAGCTGTCACCTCGGACGTTCGGCGACTGCGCCGGCGACACGTGGCGTCGTCCCACAGGTTATCATTTAATGAGCGCGTGTTCAGGCTTAATGAAACTGATCTGTACGCATCACGAGGAGATTCGGACAACGTCAACATTAGCTGACCGGTTCGCACCCCTTCGAAATCGGCGGGGAAACGTATCCGAGATACTAAGCATAAAGACACAAAGCCACGACCAGAGAAGAACAATCCTACAGGAACTGAGCAGGATCCAACCCGTCTATTAGCCGATCGACCGACTACTCGCCAGGTCATTCGTCCAGTCAGTCGGACTTTCAGCCTCCTTCGACTAGACTTGAAGAGAAGGCATGTGATGCAGTGGGTAAACGGGGGAGGGGGTCCGTCCAGCAGGAGGTCAAGGTGGTCAACACCCTATAGGCGCCCAACCGGTCAACACCCTGTAGGCGCTCGACCGGTCGACACCCTGTAGGTGCCCGATCGGCGGGAGGAAGAGCCAACCCAGCATCTCGACAACTCGGCTCGACGTCGAGCTTCCGACGCTCTTAAAGCAAAACGGGAAAGAATAATGGTCGTGCGGTCATCCCGCTCGGCTGACGACAGACGAGGCATAGTCCTGCAGTTAGAGATCACTCGCCTAGAATAGTGAACTTGGACATAAAATAACCGACCGAGCGGACATCCTTCAGGAGGCCGCTAGCCGAGGTGACCTCCACTCGGCCCAGGGAGGGTGTTGGTCGATCGGGCCGCCCGCGCAGACTGGTAAAGGACAAAGAGTGGTTAGTGGTATCTTTCTAGAGACCCGTTCCGTCGATAGGAGGCATGGTCAACAGTAGAGTCCGCGGCATGGTCAGACAGAGAATCGTACGGTGGAAGCTTCCACTGTCACGTCAGAGATATGCTCGTGCTATTGAGGTATTGAGACAGACGCGCTTTTCTGACACGCCCATTCTAGGTATGCTTTGAGGGGCGTGCATGCCTCGGGGAGCGTGTGCGCGCCCCTGAGAAGCCCTATATAAGGGCCTCCAGCCTCCAACGGAGGGATGCGCTATTGATTACTGTAGCTACAGTTCTTGTCACTCTCTTTCGATTTCTTGCCGCTAGGAGCTGACTTGAGCATCGGATGGTCGTTGCCGGGAACCCCTTCCCGGCTCAGTTTTGTGCTTGCAGGTTCTCGCCGGAGGTCGACGTCACTCAGAGGGCCACGCAGAGTCAACGAGAGCGTCGCGTCCCTAGGGACCATCGACTCAGCACTCAAATAAGATTTTATATATATATATATATATATATATATATATATATATATATATATATATATATATATTAATTTTATGGAGGATTGTTTAAAAATAGTTTATTAACTATTAAGTATTAACAATTAAGATTTGTTGATTAAATTAGACATCTTTATCTCACTATTTTTACTAAGTATCTTGACCCATTACTGAGTCTCAATTAATTCGGTGAAGCTCAAAATTAAGTTACGTTAATGTCCTTTTTATTTTTCACATTGAAAATGATTTCATAGTTTATTAGTAATTTCCACAAACGCATTAATCAGTGTTTAGAGTTCAAAACTCAACTGCGATATATTATTATAAATTTTTCTCATTAATCAACTAGTTATTTAGATTTCGAGACTCAGCTGTATTGCATTATTGAGAATTTTTCTCATTATTCAATCAAGAATCTAGAGTTCGAGATTCAGCTACGACGTATTATTGAAAATTTTTATTATAAGTTAATTAGGAATATAGAGTTCGAGACTCAGCTACAATGTATTATGGAGAATTTTTCTCATCAATAATTTCTCTGATTGTTTTATATAAAAAATATGTGTTGTTATGTTCTCTTCTTCTTATTCAATCGGTAATGTTTTTTTACTATCAAAAGAATGAATTATTTAAAATTATTAAATAAGGTAATTTTTATAATTTATTAGGTTTTATATTTTTTATTTTTATTTAGAAATCTGTTAGGAATTTTTTCGGTAATAAAAGTGTGGATTAGGGCTCGAGTATTCAATTTCCAATTTCTAAATGCTGATACCTTGCTCTCTTCTTTCTCTCTGCCTCCTATGCTCGCTTATGGCAACCTCCCCCGACAGAAACGGTGCATACCTGAATGCCAGGACGATGATGACTATGAAGACTACATCCCTGTCCACAAACGTCGGGCTATGGAAGCACTATAGGTCCTCCGGCACAAAAGCTTATTTATATATTATATTACAAACGCAACACGTGTACACATCGTGGTAAAGAGAGTTTATCCTCTCTTCTTCCTATTCATAATGGGCCATGTTTTTTTTTCCATCAAAAGAATAAATTTAATTAAGAATTCAATTTTATTTAAAATATTTAAATAAGGAAACTTTTATAATGTTTTAGGTTTTTTATTTTCATTTTTTTTATTTTTATATGGAAAATTGTCATAAGGAAAAAATAAGATTTTATTATAAATTTTTTTGTAAGAATAGGGGTTGATTAGGACACTTTCGAGTATTCACTTTCCGATTCTCCTGAAACTGCTGAAACCCTGCTCCTCTTCTCTATACCTCCACTCACCCTCACTCCTATTCTCTCTACCTCCGCTCGCTGACGATGATTCATCTTCTTTATTTCCGGGCGCATTCTCATGCCTCACCTCCAATCATGACCTCCACCGATAGAAAACGGAGCAAATCGGAACGCCGAGACAACGACGATTACAAAGACTACATCCCTATCCACAAACGTTGGTCTATAGAAGCCCTGAAGGTCCTCTAGTGCAAGAGCCGATTCATATATTATATTACAAACGCTACACGTTTGCACAATCGTCGTAAATAGAGTTTATTCTCTCTTCTTCTCATTCATAATCGGTCATGTTTTTTTGCTATTAAAAGTATAAATAAAATTATAAATTTAATTTTATTTAAAACGGTTAAGTAAGGTAATTTTTATAATTTATTAGGTATTTATTTTTTATTTTAATTTGAAAAATTATTATAAGGAAAATTAAGATTTTATTAGGAATTTTTTTAGTAAGAAATGGGGTGAATTTTGTCTCTTTTGAGTATTCAATTCCCGATTCCCCTAAAACTGCCTAATCCCTTGCTCCTCTTCTCTTTGCCTCCGCTTGCCCTTGCTCTTCTTCTCTCTACCTTCGCTTGCTGACGACGATTTATCCTCCTTCTCTTCGACCGCCTTCTCCTACCCCACCTCTAATCCTAACCTCCACCAACGGAAAACAGAGCATACCTGAACACCAGGACGACAACGATGACTACAAAGACTACATCCCTGTCCACAAATGCCGGGCTATGAAAGCCCAGAAGATCCTCCAACGCAAAAGCTGATTCATATATTACAAACGCAACACGTGTGCACAATCTTCGTAAAAGAGAGTTTATCCTCTCTTCTTTCCATTCATAGTTGGTCATGTTTTTTTTACTGTCAAAATAATAAATTAAATTAACAATTTAGTTTTATTTAAAATGGTTAAATATGGTAATTTTATAATTTATTAGGTTTTTATTTTTTATTTTTATATTTTATTTGAAAAATTGTTATAAGGAAAAATAAGGTTTTATTAGAAATTTTTTCGATAAGAAAGGGGGTGGATTAGGGCTCTTTCGAGTATTCACTTCCCGATTCCCCTGAAACTGTCGAAACTCTTGCTCCTCTTGTCTCTGTCTCTGTTCGCCCTTGCTCTTCTCTCTACCTCCGCTCGTCGACGAAGATTCGTCTTTTTTCCTTCCGGACGCTTTTCCTACTCCACCTTCAATCATGACCTCCACCGACGAAAAACGGAGCATACCTTAATACTAGGACGAAGATGATAACCATGAAGACTATATCCTTGTCCACAAACAGCAAGCTATGAAAACCTAGAAAGCCCTCGAGTGTAAAAGTCAATTCATATATTATATTACAAACATGCATGTCATCATAAAAAAATATTTATGTTCCCTTCTTCCAATTCATAATCCATCATATTTTTTTTACCGTCGAAAGAATAAATTTAATTAAGAATTTAATTTTATTTAAAATAGTTAAATAAGGTAATTTTTAAAATTTATTTGGTTTTTTATTGTTTATTTGGAAATTTGTTATAAACAGAATTTTTTCGGTTATAAAAAAAATTTCCAAACAGAATTTTTTCGGTTAAAAAATTTCGGTTTAAAAAAATTTTTCGGTTATAAAAAGTGGATCAGGGAGTATTCAATTTCCAAACAGCCGACACCTTGCCCTCTTTTCTTCTGTCTCCCTTCGCTCGCCGACACCTTGCCCTCTTCTCTCTCCCCGCTCGCCGACACTCTCTCCCTCCGCTCGCCCATGGCGATCTCCGGAAAACGCATACCTGAACGCCTGGACAACTCTGATGATGATGACTATGAAGATTACATACCTGTCCACAAACGCCGGGCTATGGAAGCTTTGAAGGTTCTCCAGCGCAAGAGCCAATCCGCCTCCTCCGTCGCCGCCCAATCCGATGACCCTGCCTCCGATCCACGCCCCCCGATCGCCGAGGCTAAACCCAGCCTCCTCGTCAAGGCCTCCCAGCTCAAGCGTGAGCTCCCCGAGGTCAGCCCTACCGAGCAGCTCGTCCAGCAGGAGAAGGAGATGATCGAGCACCTCTCTGACCGGAAGACTCTTATGTCTGTCCGTGAACTCGCCAAGGGCATTACCTACACGGAGCCGATGCCCACTGGGTGGAGGCCTCCCCTTGCTATCCGACGGTTGTCTGCGGCTCAAGCCGACGCCATCCGCCGCAAGTGGCACATCCTTGTTGACGGCGACGACGTGCCGGCCCCGATAAGTAACTTCCGCGATATGCGATTTCCGGAGCCTGTCCTCCAGAAGCTGAAGGAAAAGGGGATCCTCCAGCCCACCCCCATCCAGGTGCAGGGTCTTCCAGTAATCCTGTCGGGGCGAGACATGATTGGTATTGCCTTCACTGGTTCGGGTAAAACATTGGTCTTTGTGCTCCCTCTGATTATGACAGCGCTGCAAGAGGAGCTTATGATGCCAATAGTGCCCAGCGAGGGCCCATTTGGACTCGTGGTGTGCCCTTCGAGGGAGCTTGCTCGTCAAACTTATGAGGTCGTAGAGCAGTTCCTTCTTCCTCTGAAGAAGCATGGCTACCCAGAGCTGAGGCCGTTGTTATGTATTGGCGGTGTCGACATGAGGTCGCAACTTGAGGTGATCAAGAAAGGGGTGCATATTGTTGTCGCCACTCCAGGGAGGTTGAAAGATTTACTTGCTAAGAAAAAGATGAATCTCGATAACTGCAGGTACTATTCCTTTACTATGTCAACATAGCTTTAACTCATTATAATCTTGTAAAGATATATGTGAAAATAAACTCAGTTGAAAATACAGCATCTTGTTTGATTATTCAAGTTATTTGCTACAAAATATACACTTTTTGTGTTGATATTTCTACTTGGATCCTGAAAGAATTAGACAAGATAACTTTTTATGAATGGATTAGACAATATTACATTACACATAGTTTAATTAAGGGAAACGATCCAAGTACACATGTAGCTCATACAATATAGTTGTGATTCATAGCTACAACTTGTTCATGCTGATGATTATGCTGGAGGAAATAGGGATTTGGATGCCCTTTCCTACACCTTGTAGAATCATTGGATTCATTTCTGACTATAAGCCCTCACTCATAGCATGTGGCCTCTCTAAATCAGTCTTGTAATATCATCTTCTACCCACATTTTATTGTAATTACAGTTTCTTTTAGCCATTTTCCAATTTGGTGATTATGATCCAATTCAAATCAAAGAAATAGACATTCTAGATCTCCACATATACCAACAGAAATTAAGCGGTTTGGTGAAGCATGCCAATCTGACCAAGGAGCTCAACTTTTTACATGTATGTTTAGTTTGTTTTCCCTTTGATTACATAACCCTAATTACAGTAAAGAAAAGGAAACAAAAATATGTAAACAAAAATAACTAACTTTGAATACCTTGGAGGCAATGTAGACATTTATCTAATCAGTGAATCTTGCAGTACCTTGACTCTCACAATATTGACAGAAATGGGCAATAACATAGTATAGATAGATGAAAAGCATCCTGCATCGTTGCAACTAACAAAAGGAGAATTTAGGCTCAGTTTGTCGTCTAATGAGCACAGGACACAAGAAATCCAGATATGGTTAATTATCTTCATTAATGTGATTCTGAACACCACTTTGGAGATGGTTGTTACTTTACTATAATCTAGGTACTCTATTCCTACCACTATAAAACAAATCTGCCTCATGTAACGAGATATTATGATGTCGAGTCCACCATAATTCTAACCACTCCAAAACATTAGGTGTGTGGGTTCTTTTTCACTCTTAATCTTATATAGATAACAGTTTATTTAATTTGCCTTGTATGATTGTTCAGTGTGTTTAAAGTAACCTGTTTTAGAATTTGGTGGTATTTGGATAGTGCTGTTGTTGGTGGATGCAGAAATGTTGTTGCTCATCCATGTAGTTCATTTATATAGATCTGATGTATCTTTTGGGGAAGTGTTAAATTACCAAGTTTAAAGGATACTGCATTAATTATGCCAAAAAAAACCATACAATTTTCAATTGTTATATGGAATTGTTTCAATTTCACATTTATGATGATTCTAACATCATTTTTTACTGCAGTTACTTGACATTGGATGAGGCTGATAGACTTGTGGATTTGGGATTTGAGGAGGATATAAGGGAAGTATTCGATCATTTTAAATCACAAAGGCAAACCTTACTCTTTTCCGCCACCATGCCAACAAAGATACAAAACTTCGCAAAAAATGCTTTGGTGAAACCTGTAATAGTAAATGTTGGAAGAGCCGGAGCAGCAAACCTTGATGTCATTCAAGAGGTTGAATATGTGAAACAAGAAGCGAAACTCGTATATCTTCTTGAATGCCTCCAGAAGACACCACCACCGGTCTTGGTTTTTTGTGAGAATAAAGCTGATGTGGATGATATCCACGAGTATCTTCTTCATAAGGGTGTTGAAGCAGTTGCTATCCACGGCGGCAAGGATCAAGAAGACAGAGAATATGCAATATCATCTTTTAAATCTGGCAAGAAGGATGTTTTGGTGGCCACTGATGTTGCTTCCAAGGGGCTTGATTTTCCTGACATTCAACATGTAATAAACTACGACATGCCAGCTGAAATTGAAAATTACGTACATCGAATTGGACGAACGGGAAGGTGTGGAAAAACAGGCATTGCGACAACGTTCATAAACAAAAACCAAACAGAGACGACACTCCTCGACTTGAAGCACCTACTGCAAGAGGCAAAGCAAAGGATTCCGCCAGTATTGGCAGAACTTAATGATCCGATGGAAGACGGCGATGTTCTCACGAGTGCTAGTGGAGTCAAGGGTTGTGCATATTGCGGTGGCCTTGGCCATCGAATCCGTGATTGTCCTAAGCTGGAGCACCAGAAATCTATAGCCATTGCCGGTTCAAGAAGAGACTATTTTGGTTCTGGAGGCTATAGGGGCGAGATGTAATTTTTCTGTCAAACTTTGTAGTTGTGTCTAGCTCTCATCACTTGCACATCAAAACTGATTCAGCTCTTGAAGGAACTATCTGTCTATCTACCAGTGCTGACTAAATGCCTTTGGATTTGTAAATTTTTTTTTGTCAACTTGTTGCTGTAATCTTACAGATTGAACTCACTCTTGTGTTCTAACTTTTGCAGAAAATGCTGGATTTACGTGAACATCTTAGAATAGTTTGGTTGGCTTCCTTTATGTGTTTTTTCCTTTTCCTGCCATGTTCTTCACTTCAATAGGGCTTATATAGTTGATTTCAATTATAATTAGGACTAATGGCTGCTCGTCCTCTTTCACATCATTTATAAGATCTGAAGTGTGTTTGAGAATCTTTAAGATTGATTAAATCCACAACAAAGATTTTGAAGAATGTCTTTAGCAAACTGTTTATATGCCCTTGGGTTGGGGGCAGTGCTGTCACAGAGGCGGGGCGGACTGGCCCCCATGTTATCGGATTGAAAAAACTCCAATCCAAAATGGGTTAATTCATGAGCCTGTTAAAAAAAATAATTAATTAAAATTTTAAAATTTAAGCTGCCATATGGATGGATCAAATCTATAAGTCTGTTGAGTTTTCATTTAACTTATTTGGAATCACAGAAGCATGGAGTTGGTGCACTATTGATTATGTTAAAATGCATTGATAAATTGATAAAATTCTGCTCAAATTGTTTAGCCAGATATCAATCCAAAGACTCAATCTAAATTGACAGTTAAATTAACGGCTGTATCTGGATCCCTCAGACCGCACCGGTTATACTTATAATTATTAAGATGCGTTTGGTTCAAAATTATTCATTCAAAGTTATCAATGAAAATTTTATTTGATTTAGATAATCCATGATTCACGAGTAATGTTCTATTTTCGACACGTTAGAAAAGGGGTATATAACTTGGAATCGGAAAACCTCGAAAAACTGAGATTTTCTTGATTCTAGGATTAGCGATTTTTTTTTTTTTACCTAAAATACACTCAAATAAGAGAAAAATATGAGAAAAAGAAAAAATGTAAAGAAAAAAATGAAAAATATAAAAAATAAAATAAACAAATAAAAAAAAACGTAAAAAAATCAAACTAGAAAAAATGTAAAAAATAATTAAAAAATGTAAGAAAATATAAAAAATAAAAAATAGAAAAAAGGTTAAAAATTAAAAAATAATAAAAAATTGTAACAATAAAAAAAAAGAGAAAAAACGTAAAAAAATGTAAAAAAATAAAAACATAAATAAATAAATAAATAAATAAACGTAAAACAATAAAAAAAACGTAAAAAATAAAAACATAAAAAGATAAAAAAAAAACGTAAAAAAAACGTAAAACAATTTAAAAAACCGTAAAAAAAATAATTAAAACGTAAAAAAAATAAAAACATAATTTTTTTTTAAAAAGTAAAAAAATAAAAAAAATGTAAAAACTTAAAAAAAATAAAAACTTAAAAAAATGTAAAAACATAAAAAAATAAAACCATAATTTTTTTTTAAAAAATGTAAAAACGTAAAAAAATAAAAACATAAAAAAATTAAAAAAAATGTAAAAACGTAAAAAAAATAAAAACATAATAAAACAAAAAATATAAAAAAATTAAAAAACATAAAAAAAGGAAAAAAAAATTAAAAAAATTAAAAAATAAAAAAAACATAAAAAAATTAAAAAAACGTAAAAAACAAAGGTAAAAACATCAAAAAAAAAAAAAAATAAAGAAAATGTGAAAAAGAAAAAATAAAAATTTGTAGAGTTTAAGTAATAATAATAATAATAGTTATTATTATTATTATTATTATTATTATTATTATGTAGGGTTAGTTTTATAATGGAAGGCATTACGTAAAAATTAAACTAGATTATTTATTAAAATCTTTAAATAGATAATTTTTTGTTATATTATCTATGTTAAATCAAATAAAATTTGATTATATTTTATTTCTTATAACTTAACTATACATGATAATTTAAACTAAACATACTATATATATAAATTTACGTGGTCTCTACACCTATCTATCTTTTTTTTATTCTAATTTAATAAACCTTAGTTTTATCAAACTAAGGATTTAATTCAGATTATCCATTTTAAATTCTAGGGTTTCTTTCAATTGGGAAGTTATCATTTAGTACATTTTTTTTTACTAAGACTTAATCCAATACCAATTTTACCATATCCCCTGGATACCCTGTCGTTCGATGACTAAAGTAATATGTATAATTTGAATATCACAAGAAACTATTGTTCGCCGAAAATACTTGGAATATCATAAAAAGGCCAAATGACCGAAAATCGATGCGGAATCTTTTTAAAGCGGGGAAATGACGAAAATGCGACGCAGTGTAGGATAAACTTCCGGTCTTCTCCTTTTATCCGTTTCCCCGTTTCCTCCAAAGCTACGACGGCGGCCGCCAGCCAGAGCGGGTCTAATTCTTAGATCGAAAGACGTAGAGAAGCTCCTGCTGCAATCTTCTTGGTAGGATCCAAAACGATTGTTTGACGGAGTTTGGGTGCTAAATTGAGCGACCCGGTGATGTCTTCGGCTGTGGCAACAACCGGAGGGGGCAGCGCTGGTAAGGGGAAAGGCGTCGCGGCGTCGGAGGCGAACAAGAAGATCGATGCATCGGGGAAAACAACTATGGTTGCCAGGCCGAAATCTGCCACGGTAGTCAAGAAGTCCGAGGTAAAGATCTCTTTTTTTCTGAGAAAAATTGCGATCTGGTGTGGGAGTTCGTACGATCTGTCTCTTCCTGCTTGATTGATTTGCTTAATGCACGATTTGCCTTATTTGACTGGTTTTGGATTTGGATTCTGTTGAAGATAACATTTCCCCTTTACATCATTGGTATAAATTCCTAAAAGTCGAAAAATAATGTTCAATTTTGGTAACTTCGATTGAGATTGTGGCTTGTTTTCAGATCTGTTTCTGCTTCAGTTTGATGCTTCGGAACCCATTGATTTTGGATCGGAAGCTTCTCCATTCTTATGCATCATATTGTGTTTCTTTTCCATTGCATTTGTTAAACATTTGGTTCGTGCTAATGTGAAGGTTAAAACAACAATTGCCGCATCCAACGCCTCCAAAACTGTGACAAAAACCAAAATTAGAGCAAAAACCGTGAAGAAAGTGTATTCTTTGCCCGGCCAGAAGCATGATCCTCCTGAAGAGGTTTGTGATTTCCAAACATACAATTCTCCTTTGTTGCAACTTGCAGTTGGGTGAATAGTTCCTTTGGTGTTGTTTCACATAGAGGGAACCCTTGAGGATATTCTATGAATCTCTGTCGAAACAAATTCCCTCAAGTGAAATGGCACAATTTTGGTAAGATTGTTTTCTCTGTTATCCCTACCTCTACACTTGTTCATTGCTTCTGAGCTCCTTTCTTTAGCTGATACTGCTTGCATACCGTAATAAGTGAATTATCATACTATCGACTTGCTAAGGTGATAAACTATAGGCATCTTCATGTATCTGTAAGAAGACAATGCATCACAAGAAGACCATTCATGTAACTTTCATTCTTTGATCGTACACCTGAGACCCATATAATGGTGCTAACAATTTTTCTTTAGCAAAATGTTCCGAAAGTCCCTTTTGGTGAATTTGTCTCCTCCATTATGCTGCCTGAGAGCATATGCAAGAAATCAACTGCTTGCATTTAGGTAAAACTTGAGCCTAATCATATCCTAAAGAAGAATGGTGGTTGATTTGTTTTGATGGGGCACCCCATTGTCCCTAGATCATGCAGGTGGGTGCATATTATGCTATTCTCCTACTGTCATTCTAAAACAAAACACATTCCCCTGTAATTGCAGGCCCTGGTGCAGATATGATTGGGTAGTTAGTAGGAGAATTTGATTTCCTTTGAAACATCTGCTGTGACATGACCTGAAAAAAATTATAGGGTAGATGGGAACTCAAGCAAAGCTATGCTTTTTAATTTTTAGCTGTATGATGGAAACTGAACATCCGGTCTGATATAAGCAATATATGTTAAATAACTCACAGAAGACTGATCATGGGATTAAGAACTATAACAGAATTAAAGCAGAGTTTTTGTAGCATACTTTGTTAGCATTTAGATGAAATGAATGAGAGTGACAAAGAAAGAAAGCAATAAATTTGTTGTTATAGATCAAATTAGATGGTAATCTGGTTCCATGTTGAAGCAACCTTCTCTTGAATTAAATTGTACGCTTCATTTTAATGGATATAATTGAAGGTCTATCCTGCAATCTTTTTCAAACTCCTGTCACACCTCTGTAGTGCAGTGCCCACTTTTGAGCTACTCCAAAAGTGTCAATTTTAGGGCCTAAAGTCATTTCTATTATGAAAAATTCCCTTAATTTGGTGTTTTAATCAAATCTTGAGTATATGCTTGAACACTCATCGAATTGAATATCACCACCATCATCGTCAAGCTGTTTTTGTTTCAAGTATTTAGAGTAGGTTACATAAATCTTCTCTCCATAAAACTTTATCGGAAATGATATCACTAGTAATATTTTGCTATAATGTCACTTGTCATATGCCAAGCACTTGGCACTCTTGCGGCTCCTGTAGTGGGTCAATTCTCCAACTGACAACCTTCACTTCTACAAAACTGACTTTGTGGGGCTATGATGTAGTTAGACAAGTGCCTCGTTGCACAGGAGGAAATTTGGTTAACTGAATGGCCTTAAAACAATGTACATTTTTTCATCTACAACATAATTGATTAAATTATTTATGTACATTAGATTCAATTTTTCTTGTATTTCAGCATATTCATAGGATCTCAACCTATTTACTTCCATATTATTGTCTATTGGAGCTACACATAATGCCCATATCTGTTAACCAATCATCCGCAATTTAAATGTGTAACTCAGATGTAGTTTTAGTCATAACGTTTATGATGTTTCATCTCCAATTTGCAGGATGATGGAGCATGGCTTGTTGTCTCCTGAAAGAGCTAGAAAAACATATGATAAAAAGTTGAAGAGGCTGTCACAACAGAGATTGGGTACCCCCGTTAAACCCAAGCAGGACAAAGCAGAAAGCTCCAAGAAACCCCCACCTCAATCCAAGAATGGAAATGCCAAGGCCAAGAAACAAGCCGATAGTGATGATGATGATGATGGAGATAATGATTTCATTGTCAAACCAAAGAAGGCCAGGATCTAACACAGACGGGTAGATAATCCAATTGTAGAGTTAGACAATGGCATAGTTCTTGGTAGATGAGGTGTGATCCAGTGTCAGAAACTCAAACGAGTGAAGGGAAATGGAGATTGAGATGCGTCAATTATGCTCGCGGCTAACAGTCTGATCAAAAAAAAATTGGGCATTTTTTTAAAATTGTATTTCTCAAATTTATGTAAGATAATAATGGACCTTGGTGTTTGTTGTTGATGTGGATCTTGTCATACGCATAGAATAACACTGCCTGAAATTTAATTGGCCAATCTTATTTTTCATCATTTAATATACATATTTATTATAATTTTACATCATCTAATTATCTAATTGAAATATTTATTGATTATCTAAATACAAATCATATATGATTTGTAATGATATATGAAAAGATTTCCATAATTGAAGGTTTGGTGTTCTTGATTGAACGTTTTGAAAGTAGAAAAAAAAAATATGATTCAAAGATTTTTACTTTATTAAAAATGAAAAAGTAAGGTGAAATGCCAATAATTTCTATACAAGCAGTTAAGAAATCCATAATACATGAGTTTGTTAAATCTAACAGTGCAAGAGGAATGTTACTGATCTCCTAAATCACTCTACTGCTCTTCTACGTGTATATTAAAAAAAAAAAAGGGTTCATAAAGCCTCAAAATATTCCCTATAGAAAAATTCTTAGCCTCACTAAACTCGTTTGGATTTCCAAGTTCTTGAAATATATGAACCTGGGAAAGAAATGGAGTTTGATGCCGTTTCATTTCTCCGTGATCAAATCGTGCAAGCATGGGGGAGATAGTGGTGGGACTGCAATGTCCATGGTGCCGCCGGAGATATCCATGATCTTCCTTGCAGTCACTTGTGATTTTGATCGCCCGTGGACCAAATCTGGGTGTGCATCAGGTTTCCTTTGAGGAATCTTGGTTGTCGAGTTGAGTTTGAGTTTGGAAGATGCATGAGCAGATGCTATTGCAGAGCTCAAAACACCATTTTCCCTCAGAGATTGGATAATGGCCTTCAAACATATAAATGAAACACAAAGACCATGAGGAAAAACTCAGAAACCAGGCAGATATCGATTAGGGATTTTGGTTTTGAACACCATAGCGAATACGGAATGTAGACACTTACCATCGGTGCATATATGCGTGTCAAGATACCCTTCCTGAGGAGCTTCAGATTTAGCTGTTTGTCAGTCCATACAACATGTTCATTGTACCTAGAAGAAAAATAAACATTAAACACAAAAAAATAAATAAAAGACTTAAAGATTTCCAACAAAGTCTGTAGGTACAATGAGCATCCTTTAGAAACTTCATTTGAAAGCTCAGAAACTTACCAACGCAACATTTCTTCTTCAGTGGCAGTTGAAGCAATGATGAAAGCCTGTAATGAAAACAGGAAGGTTGCACTGTTATTTAATTTGGCAAAAACTTGTACAGACAAATAAAGCAGCTGCTGAGCTTTTATGCAAGCATAAATCACTAGTAATATTCACTCTTAAATCACTTAGGTTAACAAGAATTCCTTTATCTTTACTCTACTACGCCTTACACTTCATTTCCAATTGATTCAACTTATATAATTATAAACCTAATTATCATTTTCATCATGTCATCTTAACCTATTTTCTCTTATTTTATCATCTTGTCCAACAATTTAGAGTGCATGAATCACAATTGTATTCAATTTCAAGAATTCCTCACATAAGCTTAGTATTTTAATCCCTAGTAATATACCAGTTTGAATATTCTTTCTGGAGCTATCCAACACCTTGATATGCAATCTTCACAAGTTAACTTCTAATATAAATGTATAAATGGCATACGGTTATCCCACAAAACCTCTTTAGTCACCTTCATTTTAGTTACCAAATTCTTGTTTGATATTCTTATTGTAGCAAAAGTTTATTACGCGCCCCTCACAACCCATCCCAAGTTATGTGAAGAGAGGTAAATCACAGGGTCGTCTTATAGCCGACCGCCAAGTGGCTAAAGGGTGAGAGAAGTTTTTCTTCGAGGGCATGCGCCCGCCGAGAATTGATCCCTGTCCCATTGTAGCAATCTGTCACCCTCTAGCCAACTGGGTACCCCGTGAGGATTATTTCATATTCTTATTGAATCATGCTTCCATAATATCTAAAATTATCAGATTTTTGAATAAAAATCTAATATATAGGAAATGCATGTTCCTCCATTTCAATCACCATTTTTATAAATATGGTTTGGTGTGAAGTACTGAAGCCCATGGTACAGACCAAAATGTAATTTACAAGGATATACACATTATGGTTATTATAACCTGTTGGTTGACAACAGATATAAAATACATAAATAAAAAACTCAACCTATAAGTGAGCTGTGTATAGATAAATGAAGTAGTGGCAAATGATCTTGAAAAAATAAGCATTCTTCGTCAATCAAAAAGGAAAACAAACTGCAAAGTAATTTCTTGCAATGTTAAGCACTTACCGCTCTATCAAAATCTAACATGAAGCACCTCTTGACATCCTCCTTGGTTGGCTTACAGCCACACCGATCTCGTCGGGATGTCAAATCGGAGAACTTTGAATATGTGTAATGCAGTACAGCAGCCTCCTCTAACTTGATCTCACTACAGGGAAAGGGATCTTATGAGGGCTGTTGTTTGGATTGCCACAAAAGAAAATAAAGTACCAAAAAATGTTGTCACTAAAGGCTAGGATATTAGGGGGGAAATTATGGTCCATTATCTGATCTAAACATACGCAACTGCAAAAGCAGAGCGTTGTCCAAACATATGCAAGGAAACATCTTACTTTGGAGATTTCATGTAGTTGTGCCATCTATGTGCACCATTTGGCCGAAGATTGTCTTGAATTCGTGCAGCTGATTTCCCATTTCCATATGTAAGGAAGTAATTGGGATTACCACGTGTGGCCTCTTTATACATACCAAAGTAAATCTCTTTTGGTAGATGATCGTAATTCTTTTTGAACAAAGATACCTGTGGAGAAAGAACATGATATGAGGTTTAGTCTATAAGCTAGGGAAATTGTTTAACAAGTATAGACTGATATTGGAATACAAACTGTAATATTTATGCTCACTGGTTTAAAAGAATAAGGAAAACACAATGAGTCATATACCTCGCTGAAAGGATCTTTGATTTCATCCCTCTCAACACTGCTCTCCTGGATCCAAAAACATCTATCATAGGTGCAATAAAACATCATGTTCTTCTACAAGTACAAAAGCTTACATACATAATTTGGAAATATAACCATGTCAACATCAGCAGGAACATCAGAAAGCAACTGAGTTAAAGAGTATTCCTTTGCACCTGCTGGATGCATTAACTCATCTGTGTCAAGATGAATGATCCAGTCCATACCATCATCCTTCACCAAAAGAAATCAAGTTATTGCTTAGAAAGGAGCAAATTTAGTTATCTATATAATTCCAAGTAGTCCATGCTTCCTAAAAGATAATTGTTAGACAAACACAATAAATATTGTTGACACATCAAAATATTTAATTGCTTCTCATGCACTTTTGCAGAATGTTGAAATGCAACAAAAGCTCCCATACCCGTGCCATGACTATTGCCATCTCCATGTTGAGTGATTGCTTGACAAAGAGTTCATAATTACAAGGCTTGTAAAAGAAGCCCGCTAACCAAGTCTCATTCCATATTCGGCTGTAGAATGAAGGTAAATGAAGTCTATTCAACATTTTACCGTGCATTGAAAAATCATGCGAAGCAAACATTTCTATAAGAAACAAAAGGAAGTCATTAATCTTTCTATTAGGTGTGTGAAATTCAAGAAAAAACATAATCCATCAAAAAATGTCAAGAATCTCTGATGGAAGTACTTTCATATTTAAAACACATCTAAGTGGACATCATTTAATCATGTACCTAAAGAATGAAGGTGACTTTTATTAGTCTCTCATGCCCCTCGGTCCCAACACCACCAAAGGTCAGATTAACAGAGGAAAAAAACTCTAGAAGAAAAAAAACTTCCTACTATTGAATCTTGCAGATGAGTTTCTTTCACATTTAATTTGACACTAAACTTTTAGGTAAAAAATTCATTGATGTATATTTCATTATGCTACAATTGGAGTTTTCCATCGCAAAAAGATGTAATGTGTAATGTTATGCAAGCTATGTAGAGGTTCAATAGATAAGAAAGAACAATCTGCTTCATTTCACCTTAGATGTCTAAAAGTCACACAGCTCATGAAGTCTAAAAGTCACTAATGGAGCTATTCATTTTAGCATTTTTAGCTTCAGACATTATGTGAAATGAATCTGTAATACTTCCACTCAAAAGAATAGTCAATAGTGAGTTCTAATTGATTTTGTGCTTCTTCAAGAATAAAGAACTTAAGAAGACCGTAATGAATAAACTGACCTTTTTGCCTGCTTCTCCTCAAGTTCTTTAGTTCTGTATATGACTTTTACACCCTGCCAAAATACAAATCCAAATAATAGAATCGAGGAGTCTTGCAGTACTTGAATTAACTAGAGAATAGATAAGAATATTCATCTTATGATCCCCCCAAAAAAGACTGGTTAACTTACAGGTATAGATTCAAGAACAGCTGAAACATGAGGCTTCGCAGCCTTCCCTTCAACAAACAGAAAAAATTGTGACACACCGATGACCTTGTGATAAAATAACCAAGGTATAATCTGCTCTAAACCGGCTGAGGTGCTTGTTGTTATGCATATCTGAAGAATGATAAGAAAAGCTAAATTTTTCAGTCAATTAACAAATCAGTGAAGGCCAACAAAACGAAGCCCTTCTCCTTCTTCAAATATTTATCTAGTAGATCTTCGTCCATGATTAAGGTATCCCATGGCACAACGACAGAATCACAAATGAAACAACATGATCACCGATGAACCTCACCAAATCCCTACCGAGATCTGGATTCCAGTTTGCTTCGCACATACAAAGTTAAAACTCACCCCAAGAACTATTCAGAAACGCGCAAGATCTCACCTTCGGCTCCAGATCCTTGTCGAAATCGAACTTCCAGCCGCGGTAGTAAGGGAAGGAAGGTGAGGAATTAGAGCTGAGGATGTCCGCGCAGTCCGAGGAGAAGCGCGCAACCACGGAAGGTGTGGACGAACCTGACGAACTCCGGGGGCTGTTGTCCGTCCCCGGGAACCCCTGGGCGTCGGCCACGAGCCACCGCGACGCGGGATCATCTACGCCGCCGCGCCACTGGAGGACGAAAGCCAAGGCGGCGAGCGTCATGGGGAGCGCCGTGAGGAATAGAAGAAGGCGGGAGGGGAAGGCCTGGTGCCGGTGAACCGCGTCGAGGCCCGCCATTGGGCCGATCGAATCAAAGAGGAGGAAGATTTGGAAGGCGAAATGGAGAATAATTATATATAAACGGCGACAGCAATTATTGCATTGTAGTAAACCGCCGGAGGATTTTATAACATCGCCGGCGGCAATAACCGCAGAGGGCAATAGGTAACGAATAGATTGACGACAAACAGTGATTCCAGAAATTTTAGGGTTAAATAGTCAAGTCCTTGTTTGTTGAAAATTTTTCTCTCTCCGGACTTTTTTCAAAATAATTAGAATTTTTGGTGGAAGGACGGAATAATAATAATAATAATAATAATAATAATAATAAATAATTAATTAATTAATTAATTAATGAGCGATTTTTTTATTGGAATCATTGAAATATTTATAAATTATCCTAAAATCTCTAATCATAAATTAAATTTTCTCTTTGGTCCTTATGTTAGAAAAACTTTATTCCTATAATAATTTTTTTTACTTCTAACTCCCTCATGCATATCGATTTATCTAATTATCCTTATTTTTTTAGTATAAAAAATATGAAATGAAATATAATTCCTCCTAAGTAGAACATATGTAAACTAAAATACAATATATTTTTTTAATCAAATTGAGCACAATTTTTTTTGCATGACTAATTAATTGACGCACTCGATTCTAGTTAAATAGCACTTAGTTTAGTAGGAATTATACTATTATTTTTAGACCAAAATCCCTCGTTATTTTTTATAGGTAAAAAGAAGTTTAAAATAAGATATAATTTCTTCCAAATTCAGTATCATTTAATTAGAATTGAGTATATCAATCAATTGATCATGCGAAAAAAGAATTGTACTCAATTTGATAGAAAATATATTAAATTCTAGTTAAAATATACTGAATTTAGGAGGAATTATACTTCATTTTAGACTTTTTGTACCTAAAAAAATTGAAGATCATTAAGTCAATCGATGTGCATTAAGGAGTTGAAGTAAAAAAAATTACATGTAGAAAGTAAGAATAATTTTTTTCTAACACAGAAACTAAGGAGAAAGTTAAGTTTGCATACAGAGAGTTTAGAATAATTTACCCTTAAAATAACACTTTTTTTATTTTGTCTTATCCTAAGCAAGTATATATATTTGTCTTATCCTAAGCAAGTATATATATATCTTTTCAAAAACTATCTTTAGTTTAGACACTATTGTAGTAATATACAAATTTACATGCTATAAAATTATAACAGTTATAATCTAGTAACTATTATCTAAACCCTAAACCCTAATTATAATAGTTATAATTTCATGACTGCTATGATATAAATATTTTAATTACATAATATTTAACAGTTATAATAAATTGATACCGAGTAGAATATAGATTATTCTGGAACATGAAGTTTCAGAGGGATTACGAGAAAATAAGAGAGAAATTACGAAAAAAGAAGTAGCACAAGCTAAGTTTTAAAATATTCTCAAGAAAATAAGAACGGAAATAGAAGAATAAAAGAGATGTAACTATAACATGACTTAAGCGAAACTAAATGATTCAATATCAAAATAACTTATCCTAAAAATTATCTAAACATAGGTTTATATAGCTCTCAAAACTCTCAAAATATCTAAACAAAAAAAATAGTCAACTAGTCTTAGTCTATAAGATTTAGGATAAATTAACTAACAAGACTTAGTTCCCTAAGATTTAGGACAAAATTCAATATAATTAAGGGAAAAAAGTAAACTAAACTTAATCAACAGATAACTAATTAAAAAAATTTCAAAAGATGCAAATATGAATACTTTGGATACCCTCTTGCATCCCAGAGTTGAAGAGAACTTGCCCTTGAGTTTAAGGTGGGTGTATCCAGCTCCACAATACAATGACTTACGTGTTTCACATTTAAACATCAAAAGTTTTTAAATGAATAAAAAGTCGTAACATGTAGACATTATTATTAATCTTCTATAGTATCTCGCAATGTCCAATCTTTCGATCTTTGAGCTTGTTGTATTCACCAATAGTGAAACGGTCACGAGTTAATCCAGCTCAAACCATATCGCCAATGTAAAAAAGAACATGGCGTTGACGCTGATCTACCTTGATCTTATACGTGGTGTTGTTTTCTTGAATTGCCTCTTAACCTACTCATGAATGACTTGAAGATGCTCAACAATCTTCTCAGCCTTGGGGTTAGCTTATCCTGGATGCAAAATAGGGACTAAATCCAGTATCTCGGATGGGCTTCGTCCATAAACAACCTCAAAAGGAATCAAGCCAGTGGTAATGTTCTTTGATCTATTGTATGTGAATTCTACTTGAGGTAAAATCATATCTCATTGCTTCAGTTTGGTTCCTGTGAGACATCTCAGAAATTTTCTAAGCTCTAGTTCACTACCTCAGTTAAACCATCCATTTGAGGTGATAGGTACTGCTGAAGTTTAGCTTTGTACCTAGCTTTCACCATAAAGTCTTCCAAAATCGACTGACAAAATTAGTATCACGATTTGAAGTAATAGTTTGAGGAATATCATGTAAATGAACAATCTCTTTGAAGAAGAGGGTAATAATCCGAACAACATCCACGATTTTTCTACATGTCACAAAGTGAGCCATCTTGGACAATCGGTCCACCACAACTAGAATAGAATCTGTGGTTCGTTGGGTGTGGGGTAAACCTAATACGAAATTCATGTTGACCTCACACCAAGGGACCTTGGGAATTGGTAAGGGAGTATACAAACAAGCATTGGTGAGGGTTCCCTTAGATTGCTGACAAACAAAACAACAGTTCAAGAAATGAGCTACATCACTAGTTAGCTTGGGCCAATAAAAGTCGGAAGAGATGAGGGCTAATATCTTATCTCGGTTGAAGTGTCCTTTGTTATACAATTTACTGATAATGTGATGCATTAAGAAACAGTCTGGAATACATAATCATAGTCCATGAAATACATAATCATTGTGCATAATAAAATTATTGGGAAACTCATTCGTTACCTCTTGAAATATCTTGCCAAAGGAGGGATCATCATCAACATACATATCTAATAAAGTTCCAACGCCGACAACCCTAATGCTTATGGTAGTAAGCAAGGAAGAACGATCTGCAATACGATTAAGACTCCCGGATTGATACTTTAGCGTGAAGATGAACTCTTGTAAGTAGTTTACTCACTTGGTGCGTCAACTACTCAGCTTTGTGTTGTCCATTGATGTACTTTAAAGCCTCATGATCGGTGAACAAGATAGATTCCTTCTGCATGAGATTATGATGTCAATGCTTCACGGAGTGCACAATAACGTAAAATTATATGTCATAGGTAGAGTAATTTTTCTTAGCATCGGATAATTTCTCATTGTAGTAGGGCATCCTAATTGACTTAGAACACCACTAATGTTAATGCTAGATGCATCATAATTTATTTCGAATAGTTTGTCAAAATCTGGAAGTGCTAGAATGACTGCTTCAGTTATCTTTTGTTTCACCAGTTGAAAACTAATCGTAGCTGCTTCAATCCACTTGAACTCACGCCCCTTGAGATATTCAATGATAGGAGCAATCAAGACAATGAAATTTTGGATGACTTGACGGTAGAAAGAGGTCAATCCATGAAAACTTCGGATGTCATGAATGGTTTCTGGTTATGGTCACTCTAAGATTATGTCTATCTTTGATGGATATGCACAAACACCATTAACAGACACTATAAATCCAAGAAACGAAATTCAGGTCATGAAGAAAAAACACTTCCTGTTGTTAACAAACAAGTGTTCCACCTTTAGTTTCTCAAAAATAGTTCGGATGTGATCAAGGTGCAAAGCCTGTGTCGGACTATAAATGAGAATGTTGTCAAAGTATACAACTATGAATCTTCCCATGAAAGGTTGCAAAACCTGATGCATTAATCTCATGAATGTGTTGGGTGCATTTGACAGTTCGGAATGCATGACCATCCACTCATACAACCTATGTTGTGTCTTGAAGGATGTCTTCCTTTCATCTCTAGGGTTGATTTGAATTTGGTGGTATCCACTCCTAAAATTGATCTTGGAGAAGATCTTAAAACTAAAAAGTTAATCCAACATGTCATCTAAGCGAGGAATAAAAAATCTATACTTCACCGTGATTTTGTTGATGACTCTGTTATCAACACACATGCACCATGAACCATCTTTCTTTGGCACTAGTAGGGTAGAGATTGCACATGGGCTCATACTCTCATGAATATAGTCTCGTCTCAATAGCTCTATAACTTGTTATTATAATTATTCGGCATCCTTAGGGCTAAGACGGTATGCTGGCTAATTAAGTAAGCTTAACCCTGGAACAAGGTTAATCTGGTGGGAATGTCTCTTATAGGGGAAGTCCCATAGGAAGCTCTTCACGTTAATATTAGCCCTTAGAGCCAATTATGAGATGATTGACAAGGAAACTTTTGTATCATATTTCATTAATAAAAGACAATGATTATTACTTTTACTTCAAATCTATGTTAGATAAATAAGTATAATAATGTCATAAGATAGTAGGTTCTAGTTTATAGTGTATCAATTGGTTGAATTAGCAATGGAAGACTGTAGATATGTATAGACACTACTCTTAACTATTCCTAGTCAAGAATTAATATACAAGAATAATATTAATGTGTTGAGACTTGCATGTAGGTCAACTGATGACTTAATCTCACAAGTCATAGATATAAGGTATCAAGTTTATACATGGGTATATATTAAAGAATATATACTGAATTGACCCACCATATAATTGATGACTTAGTAACTATTGGTATGAATAGTCCTTAGACCTGAAGTAACTACAGTTCCCTACATAGGAAGTTGTGTGCTTTGATATCGGCAAACGTCACCTATAACAAGGTGAACTATAAAGCCGATCACTGATTATGTAATAAGTTATGTGGAGGGATATGAGGATGTAGATGAGATATATCCTTTCCATATGATGGAAATAATATTTGTGGATCCCTTGATTAAGTAGAACTACTAAAATGTATGGTCATGTTCAAATAAGTCGATATAAGATATTGAACTGATTTGGTTAAATAAGTCTACTTGGAGATCAAGAAACACAATAATTGATAAGAGAATGACACGGTTTATATCTCATTGATCAATCTAGATATCGAGAATAGAAGACCAAGCCATACAATAAAATAGACACAGAAAGGTTAGATCAGATCTCGACATTCTTGTCACTTGGGTAGTAATGATGCATTGCTAGATATCACTCATTGCTTATGTATCTAAAAGTTTATATTAGATATATTGTCAATGTTACAAGAACCTATTGGATTACATACAAAGAATATGTTAATTTGAAGATATATTTATTTTTAGTTTGACTAAAATATGTGTAAATATCCTATGGTAGTTTTGATGTGATCAACCGAGTAAAGTTAGGTCTTGTTGGTATTTAACCCATGTGTCTAACTGTGCAAGAACTTAGGAGCACAGGAAGTCAAACGAAAGACACAGCTAGAGAGAAGGACGACACGAGAGAGAGCTGACGGGTTCAGTGCGTCCTGTTGGATCGTGATGTTTCGATAGAGGGGGGGTGAATATCGATTACGAAAAATTCTTCGATAAGAGTTAAACGCAGCGGAAAAATTAACCAATGCTAACACAGACCAATTTTACTTGGTTCGGAGCCTGTGTTGACTCCTACTCCAAGGCCTACACTAGTTGAGTGCTTTCGGTGGACAATCACTAGCAATTCGAAATTTATTACAAACTAAGTACAGAAATTGCTAATGAAAAAATAAAAGCGATACCAACAAAGGAATAACTTGAAAAGAAAACGTGCGTTGTCGGAGCTTCGTTAGCGTTGCAGGAGCGCAGAGCAGCAGAGCAAGCAGTAGACGATCTTCTTGTCAGTTGTTGTTTTGAGCTCCACCCCTGACCCTCCTTTTATATGAGGCTCGGGGCGGCCCGGATCCCTTCCGGGTGCCCTGGTGAGACGTGGCAGGTCCAACCAGCGAGCTCCACGTGGCGATGACGCGATAGGATAAAAATTGCCTCCCAGGCGCCCGGATCCCCTCCGGGCGTCCGGACCACCTATCTCCAGGGAATAGCTTTCCTGCAAAACAAGGTTAGTCCGAGGCAAATAGATAATGTATATCATGCAAAACAAAGTGTTAGCACAGTTTATAAGTTCAATATAAAAGGTATGACTTAGATTCTGTCTTTCCGAGACCGGAATCTAGTCACGATCTCGACTTAGATATTCGAAATGGATCTAAGCCGGATCGACGCCTAATGTTCCCTTCCCGGGAACGCGTCCTCACAGTCACTCCCTTCTAGTGACTTACCTTTACTCACCTGCCAGACGTCCGGTCAGCCCTTCGACCCGTCTGGACTTCTCGCCAAGTGTCCGGTCAACCCGTCGACCCGCTTGGACTTCTCGCCAGCTATCGGGTCAGCCCGTCGACCTAGCTAGACTTCTCGCCAAGCGTCTGGTCAGCCCATTGACCCGCTTGGACTTCGTGCCAGACATCCAATCAGCCCGTCGACCTGTCAGGACTTCGCCTGCACACTCGGTCAGAGTGTTAGATCACGACAAACCTAACTTAACCTGATTTGTCATTCATCAAAACCTGAGTTAGACCGTTAGTGCTAACCGCACCAACACGTCCGAGGTACGAGATGCTATGGAAGAGTACGCAGTCGGACGAGAAGGAGGCACATGACGTTTCCGAGGGACGAGAAGCCAGAGTGGAAGTTTGTTCGAAGGCCAGAAGTTGGGTTCGGGTGAGCCCTACTCTGGATGGCTGAGATCACCCAAGTGGAGCTGGAGCTGAAGTGGAAGACCGGGAGCCAAGCAAGCAAAGCTTAAGCGAAAGAACCCAAACCAAATAGTTAACATGATGTTAACTCGGGTCTGGGCGCCTGGAGCAAGCTTTTATCCGGAACGCGACGTGACGCGTTTTGATTCGACGGGGATAAAAGTTTATCCCCTCCTAGGCCCCTGGAACCCTTCCAGGCGCCCCGACTAGGGCTATAAATACAACCCTGATCCCAGAAGATCAGAATAATACTTGTAATTCATTTCTTTTCAATCTTGTAATGTAATTGAGTGCTTTAATTGTTGTAAAGAGGTTTCTTCGCCTAAATGAGAGTTTAGTGTACTTTCATCTTCCTTGGATTAACAACCTCCCTGGTTGTAACCAAATAAATTTCGTTGTGCCTCTTCCTTTCTTTAATTAGTCTTTTATTTTTTTATGCAAGAGTTAGATTTATTAAAGATATAAAAATTTGAGGAAGGTTCATTTTTATTTGCAGGGTCATTCACTCCCCCCCCCCCCCTCTAGCCGGCCGCCAAGGATTCAACAAGTGGTATTAGAGCGAGTTCGCTTCAGGAGGACTAACCACCGAACGAAGCACACGAGATGGCCAGACCGAGCATCAATCCACCAAAGTTCGAGGGGGAATTTGTGAGCTTGAAGAAAAAATTGGAGGTATTTTTTAAAACAGTTTTTGAATTATTAATAATTATAAAATATAGTTTTGTAGCTCCGAAAGACAAAGAAGAATATCAATGGATGAAGAATGAGCAAACTGACTTTGTGACAAACAACAAAGCAGAGTTCCATCTGCTGAGTGTCTTACCGCCACAAGAAGTCAACCGGATTGGAGCTTACGAGTCAGCCAAGGAGCTCTAGAAGAAATTCCTGGAACTACACGAAGAGACCTCGGAGGCTAAACTAGAGAGACAGGACCTACTCCGAAACCAGATCAGCAACCTCCAGTTAGAAGAAGGTGAAACCGTCGCACACCTCTACTCAAGAATAAAGGAGCTTTTCACCGGACTCACGAATCTTAGAGAAAAGGTAACTAACTGAGATTCGCTAAGGTACGCACTTAATGCATTTCCTAAGACTCCAGAATGGTCGACCTTAGTAGATGCATATTTCATCTCTAAGGATTTAGAGGTAAGCACTTTAGAAGAACTTTTTTCAACTTTTGAAATTCATGAGTCAAGATGTGCAGGTCTAATGAAAGAATCAAGGCAAAACATTGCTTTAAAAGCTAAAACAAACGAACCAGATTCCGAGACATTACTTGACGATGATGAAATGACGTTAATGGTAAGAAAATTTAAAAAATTATTTAAATATAATAAATTTAATCAAGTGCAGGGTACAAAAAGAAAAAGAAAAGTAAAATGCTACCACTACAATGAAGAAGGGCATGTCAAAGATAACTGCCAAAATTGAAGAGCAAAGACAAGGACAAGGAAAAGAACAAGAAGCCAACCTGGTCCAAGTATAATGTAAAGACGATGTGGGGTGACACATCATCCGAATCGGAAATAGAAGCCCTCGCCGGACTTGCGCTAGTAGCAAGTCACCAAGAAGATGATGCAAGCTCATCCAAAATGAGCATCGAGAGCATCGATGAAGGGGAGCGACATAGGAAGAAAACAACACTTCAGGGGGAGATTCAGATTGCGAGATCGATAAGGTAAGTCAGCTATGGACTCTTCCTCCTGACAAGTTATTTCAATTCATAAAAATATTATCAAAAAACTGATGTAAGTTAGAAAAAAGAAAGAAAGAGCCAAAATCAATCTTAGCTATATCTTGTCGATTAGAAGATTTCAATAAAATAAAAATTAAAATTAAAAATTGAAAAAAGAAATAGAAAATTTGAAAAGTCATGCATGCTCAACTTTTATTTAGTCTAATTTTAGAAATTATTCAGGACTTAACTAGTATCTCAAATACCATAAAGGTCAAATTAGGAAAATATCCCAAAAATACATTCCCCCAAAAATTTTTATTAACCCTGTAGCAAGAAACTTATTTTGGATTTCAAAATCATACTTAGATTAATTTTTTTTTTTACTTTCATAAAGTTAAATATTTAATTTTTTAAAAGGCTTTATTTAGAAAGTGGTTGTTACTCCAATATCCAAAAAGGCCTAGTGTCTCGTCACAACGTGGAAGCTAATTATTGAAATAAATATTTAATTAACTAACTAGTAAGCAATTAGTTGTTATAAAAATACTTTTTTAAAATTTTTTTTAGAAATGATTTAGTAGTTAATCTTTTTGAGAAAAATAACTTTTTTTGTAAAAATATTAAATTTTTTCTAAATGTTAAATTTGTTATGATAATTCCAACTTTATATTATCTGACTTATATATGTTAAAAAATTTTAATTTACATTGATAAATCCAAACTTAAACTTTAAATTTTCCCTTAGACTTTTGTATTAGACCTTTCAAGTAACGTCTTTAAAGGTACCATATTTTTTATGTGATCAAAAGGGGAGTAGTAAAGATTAAGTTTAGGGGGAGGGTAGTACAATTTTTTTAAAAAAATTTGTGCTTGCAAATTTATTTTTAATTTCAAAATTTGAACTGTTATTTTATTTGTGATTTACTCTAGCTTAACTTGGGATTTGCTCACATCAAAAAGAGAGAGATTATAAGTATCCCATAGTAATTTTGATATGACCAACCAAGTAAAGTTAAATCATGTTAGTATTTAACCCCTGTGTCTAAGTGTGTAGGAACTCAGGAGCACAGGAAGTCGAACAAAAGATGTCGAGAAAGAAGGCATGGGAGAGAGCTGACGGACTCAGTGCGTCTGAGGTACGAGGTGCTGTGGACAAGTACCCGGGCGGACAAGAAGGAGGCGCACGACGTTTCTAAGGGACGAGAAGTCTGAGTGAAAGTTTGTTCAAAGGTGGGAAGTTGGGTTCGGGTGAGCCATATTCCGGATGGCCGAGATCACCCAAGCGGAGCAGGAGCTAGAGCGGATGACCCGGACCCAAGCAAGCAACCGAAGCGAAAGAACCCGAACCAAATAGTTAACATGATGTTAACTTGGATTCAAGCGCCTGGAGCAAACTTTTATTCGGAACACGACGTGGCACGTTCTGGTGTGACGGGGATAAAAGTTTATCCCCTCCTAGACCCTTGGAACCCTTTCAGACGCCCCGACCAGGGCTATAAATACAACCCTGGTCCTAGAAGGTCAGAACAACACTTGTAATCCATTTCTTTTCAATCTTGTTCTATAACTGAGTGCTTTAATTGCTGTAAAGAGGCTTCTCCGACTGATGGAGAGTTTAGTGCGCTTTCATCTTCCTTGGATTAACAACCTCCCTGGTTGTAACCAAGTATATTCCATTGTGTCTCTTCCTTTTTTTTAATTAGTCTTTTATTTTTTGTGCAAGTGTTAGATTTATTAAAGCTATAAAAGTTCAAGGAATGTTCATTTTTATTTGCAGGGTCATTCACCCCCTCTAGCTGGTTGCCAAGGATCCAACAATATGATGAACCATTGGGCTATTAGATTGAGTCTGATCCGAATTAGATTCATTGGGTTAAACTCAAATGAATCCAATCAATGGATTGAGTCTAATTCGAACTATACTCATTGAGTTAGACTCAATTGAATCCACTCATTAAAGAAGAATAGTGATGATTGATTTGGATTAATCATACATTGAAGAAGGAAGATCAAAAGTCAAAAAAACATTTGGTATTCATTGGATGAGTACAAAAGGATTTTTTTTGATGATTTTCGTGTATGACTTTTGAGTATTCATTCTAGTCTTCTTCTTCTTCTTACCTTGGTCAAAACTTCCTTGAGTTGTGATCCTATCCGAATCGCTGAACCAAAGGACGCTGGGCACGTGGCGCGCTCCTAGTCGATGGAGTGGATTTCTGGCTGGTCAAACGAAGCTCCGGCAATCCTGCACCAAAGTCGAGCCGGGAAGGGATTCCCGGCGGCGACCCTCCGACGCTCAAGTCAGGTAAGTGGTGGAAAAAGTGGCTGCCAAGCTTGTATTATGCGTACCTTTGGCGGAATAATAGGCTCTTTATATAGGACGGAGAAGGAACTAATGCACGTCCACCGAGGTGCATACGTGTCAGCAACCCATACCCCGGTATGCACTTGTCAGAGAGCTTACCTGACACCATACTGCTACAGTCCGAGCATGTTCTTCGATGGGACAACAGGACCCCCCGTTGTCAGACTAGGAGTATGGCGTAGCCATACGACTTGACGGCTGTCAGAAGATGTTCCCGTCTTTTACCCACCGCCTGACCGGAACGTCCGGCTGGCCGGCCGGGCGAAGAACGTCGTCCGGACGGCCTTAATTCCTTGCGCCGGCCGGGAGGCACGTGTTGGAGCAATCCCAATGGTCCGTGCGACCATGTGTTTTGGTGTTTGGGCAAAGGGTTTAAGTTAGGTTCACCCTTGTATTTGATATGTGTATTTGAGTTGTGCAGGTTTGCAGGATACACATATGACTCAGGTTGATGGCTTCGGGTCCGGTGAAGGATGGAGCATCCGAGGGACCGTGGACAAGGCAGCGAGGACAAGGGCCGAGGGAAGCGACTTCGAGGCATACGCGAAGGATGGCATTGGGGACGAGCCGCGGGCTTGAATGCATCCGAGGGACGAGAGCCAAAGGAAGTAAGCTTGAAGGCAAGAGGTCAAGGCTGCAAAGAACCGTCAAGTGAGTCATAAAGGTGAGGGTACGAGTGCACGAGAGATTGTACTCGGAGTAAAATCCTAATTTTAGGGTTTTACTGTAGCAGTATTGTAGCAGTCGACTGCATGTTTTAGCAGTTGACTGGTGCAGTCGACCGCGCAGTCGACTGGGTGCGAGCAGAATGTGTGGATCGAGCGGTTGGGATGTAGCGGTCGAATTTCCACAGAGGGCAGTCGACTGCATGTTTTAGCAGTCGACTGGTAGGCGGGGTTTTCCAACCCGTGGCCTATAAAACCAAAGCTTGGGAGCTTGGTTTGGGTTGACGAAATTAGTGGTGGGTAACCTCTAATTAGTAGTCAACTAGTGCTCTAGCAATCCAAGTGTTCTTGATCGAGTTGTGGCGAGGTTTCTCCACCGACAAGGAGGATTGTGCTAGCCGGAGTTTGCCGGGGAGTAATCCACCGAAGGATCGGGATCGTCCACCTTACGGACAGCCGTGGAGTAGGAGCCCTAATCTCCGAACCACGTTAAACGATCGTGTCAATTGGTTTGCTTGTCTTTCTCATTCTTAGTCTTTAGCTTTCGTATTTGTATTTGTATTGTTTGTATTCCGCTGTGCTAACAAATACGTAGGAAGCGAGTATTTGGGGGTGCCGTCTATCCAACCCCCCTTCAAGCCGGCCGTCCGATCCCCAACAGCACGTCCTTCCGCTCGGTCATTATGTACTGCTTCATTTGAGCGTCGGAACCCTGGTCCCTACCAGGGTGCCTTTTACTATCAGATTTCCCTTGCTTCCGAGTCCGGTCGGCTCGTCCCTTTCCGGCGAGCCACTGGACCCTTTGACCTCCCCATGGCGTTGACCCCTCCTTATGGGGTTCCGGATTCTTACCGCCGGATCACTTGCCTTCCTCTCGAGTCTAGTCGAAGGAGGCAAAGTCCGACTGACTGGACTGCCGATCTGCCTGAGCAATGATCATTGCATTAGGCCACTCGGCCAGGCATAAGGATGCTTATCCGTGCGGTGGTATCTGTCCGTTCGGCGATATTTTGTCCATGCCTTGTGTTTTCTTGGAATCCACACCCGTTGTTCTCCCATGCTACCCATCACGTGCTCTGCGCACGGTAAGGGGAGCTCATTAAATGCGACTAGTAACCGGCTGACACGTGGCGATCGTGCATTTGTCAGCATATGGCGGTTGCGTCACTTCCGATGGGACAGCCGCCGTTTGAAATGGACGGCTAGATGACAACCTCGATATCAACGACCTGGATCGGATGGTGGAGATCGCTCCCGGGCGGCGATATAAAGCCCTTGACTCCATTTCCGCCGCATTTCGCCCTCTTCGTTTCCAGACCCCTGTCGTTCCTCCTTTCGCTGGCGACCTTGTGCTCAGGCTTTTCGACGACCATACGACATCTTCCGATCATCTTCCTCGCTTGTAAGACCTTTTTTTCGCTCCCGACGCTTTCTTCTTTCTGTTAATCATCTTTTGCAGTCGGTTTTCCTCCATTGCTTGAACCCTCCTCTTCTATCCCGCATTCTGGCCTTTCGATCATGACCAGTACCTCGCAGTCGACCGGTGGTACTCCGGGTCTTTGGTACTCGAACATGGAAAGCCGGTTCGACGAGGAAGATGCCTTGCGCCTCACTCGAGCATATGACCTACCGATCGACCACCAAATAGTGTTAGCCACACCGTCCGATCGACCTCATGATCCGCCGCCCGGCACTGTTGTTTTCTTCCGGGACCAATTTCTGGCCGGCCTACGTTTTCCACCCCACAAGTTTTTCTTAGAAGTTTGCAATTATTTCCGCATTCCGCTCGGCCAGGTAGTTCCCAACTCTATTAGGTTGCTGAGCGGAGTGATAGTTTTGTTCAAACTGAACGGCGTTCCCTTAACCCCAAAAATCTTCCACTACTTCTACTATCCCAAGCAAGCCGAGTGGGGCACTTTTGTTTTCCAGTCTAGGATAGGCTTCGTCCTTTTCGATAATATGCCGAGCTCCAACAAACATTGGAAGGAGCATTTTTTCTATATACGTTTTCCCGAACGGCCAAATTTTCGCACCAAGTGGCAGACGGCGATGCCATCGCAACCGGAGCTCGGCAAATTTAGAGGTGACGCGACCTACCTTCATGCTGCCGAACGGCTAGTTGGCCAGCGCTATCATATTGACAAGCTACTCCTCCCGGGAGTAATGCACATATTCGGCTTGTCCTCTACCACAGCCGATCTGCCCTGCAGCATGAGTAAGTTTCCTTATCTTCCCATTTGTTTTGTTCTAACTGATTTATTTTTTGCTCCTGCAGCTGAAGTCATGTGGCGCGCCAAAGCTACCGAGAAGCTCAAACTGAAGGCCGCTCAGATTGAGGCGGTGACGAACAAGGAGGCCGCCGAACGGGGCCTTGCTCCGGCTGATCCGGCAGGCGAAGAAGGTGAGGGGATGCCAACTATCCCCGAAGCCTCAGACGCCCCAACTCCTCATGATGAGGGCGCGGGCGACATAGAACCTCCTACCGAAACTGAGGTGGAGGGTCGTTCGGCCGATGATGTGCCGCTACGCACTAGGAAACGCCGACGACCGGAATCCGCCCCTGCCTCTACACTTGATGAGCCACAACCCGAGCGGGGCGCGGATGCACCGGTGTAGTCTGGGACGGTTTCCCTCGAGAGTACCCCGACCCCTCAGGGTTCTCCGAGGGCCAGTTCGGAGGTGTCGTCTTCCATCCCTTCAAGAACTTTGCGCCGTATCAGGCGTTTAGGCGAGCTACCCTCCTCGTCTGCTGGTGAGCCGTCTCAGAGCGAGCCGAGCGGCCAGAATTTACTTAAAACCGTTCTGCGCCTTCCTTCGGAGGAGTACATGGCTGCTGCTGATCGGCCAGTGTTTCCTGAGAAGATGATCACCCTGACGAGCCCTCTCGCCCAAGCTTGGTTGGATGCTCGGCGACGAATAGCCGCGCTAACTCCCGGGCAGCTCGGCGACAGCAACCTTCAGTCAGCCACCGGGGTATGCTCTCCCCCCTTTTTTTTTCGTATATTTGAATTAAGTTTTTAACCTGCCCACATTTGCTAGCAGAACTGGGTGGAGCAGATCGCCATTAGCGATCGGTTGGCCGAACTGGAGGATGAACTGAAGAAACAGAAAGCAGCGGGGGAGGCCAGGCAGTCGACGGCCGCTCTGGAGAAGTCCCAAAAACTGCTAGATGCCGAGCGGAAAAGGGTGTCCGATCTGGCGAGCAAGGTCGTTCGGCTTGAAACAATGATTAAACAACGAGACAAGGAGATCAAGACGGCGACCACTCGGAAGCAACAAGCCATCAATGATATGGACCGCATGAAGGTGGAGATCCGGGGGCTGGAGCAACGCATCAAAGACTTGGACGCCCTGCTGACCACCGAGAAGGAGAGCCGCTCGGCTGATCTCCAGAGATTTGATGGGGACTTGAAGGAGCTTCAAGCTGCCAGTGATGCCGCCCACTCCGCGCTCAAGGAATACCAAGAGGGGGAGTCGGCCCGCTCGGATGAAGTGAGGAAGGCGTTCCTCCGCTCGGAAAACTTCGGAGAGAAGTTTACCGACAAGATATCCCTCACTTTCGAGGAGGCGATCAAGGCGGCGGTGGGCTATCTGAAGACCAAAGGCCACCTGTCTGCCGAGGTGACCATCCCCCTCGAGGATCTAGCGAGCGTGATGGACACCATCCCCGACGCTCTTTTTGATTTTGATGTGTGAGGAGCGTTTCTGTAAACTTTTTTGAATTCCCGCCGTTCGGCCCCGCTTATCTCTGTAATGACTTTTTTGGCTTGCATATTAGATAATCTTCTGTTCCTTTCACTTTCTATTTTGGCAAGAAATTTTTCCCTCGTCCCAACTTTGTGTTCTTTAAAACTCTTCCGCTCGGCACCACGCTACGCCAGATAAGCGAATTGTCTTTAATGTCTTTCATCATGCGACTAAGCAGCCGCTCGGCGCACGGACGTCGCTCGTTCACTTGCTCGCATTTTTAATTCCGATTAACCATCATTTGCTTCGCGCCTCGCCTCAAAGGGGTTTTTGCTGGATTTTCGCAAGGCCTTCCGCTCGGACGTTTATAGACGCCGGCTCGTCTCTCGATCTTTAACGTCGGAGCTTGACGGCGCGGATATTTATAGCCGGTCGGCGCGGCTCTCGATCTTTAACGACGGGGCTCGTCGGCCTTTCGCTCGGACGTTTATAGATGTCGGCTCGTCTCTCGATCTTTAACGTCGGGGCTCGACGGCGCGGATATTTATAGCCGGTCGGCGCGGCTCTCGATCTTTAACGACGGGGCTCGTCGGCCTTTCGCTCGGACGCTTATAGGCGCGCCTCTCGATCTTTAACGCCGGAGCTCGGCGGCGCGGATATTTACAGCCGGTCGGCGCGGCTCGATCTTAACGACGGGCTCGTCGGCCTTCCGCTCGGACGTTTATACGCCGGCTCATCTCTCGATCTTTAACGCCGGAGCTCGGCACGCGGATATTTATAGCCGGTCAGCGGCTCTCGATCTTTAACGACGGGCTCGTCGGCCTTCCGCTCGGACGTTATAGCTCGTCTCTCGATCTTTAACGTCGGAGCTCGACGGCGCGGATATTTACAGCCGGTCGGCGCAGCTCTCGATCTTTAACGACGGGGCTCGTCGGCGCGGATATTTATAGCCGGTCGACGCGGCTCTCGATCTTTAACGACGGGGCTCGTCGGCCTTTCACTCGGACGTTTATAGACGCCGGCTCGTCTCTCGATCTTTAACGTCGGAGCTCGACGGCGCGGATATTTATAGCCGGTCGGCGCGGCTCTCGATCTTTAACGACGGGGCTCGTCGGCCTTTCAAGGCTAACTCCTTACCAGGCCGAGCGGCCTTGGCCTTCGTATCATATCCCGTGCTCGAACAATATTTATGCCCGGCCGAACAGCACGGGCTATTTGCTTACAAAGTCTTTAAATATATAAACCTCCCGGCTGATCGGCTCGGGGGCCTTCACTTAGTAAGCCATTCGGCGGAGAATGCTCAATATGTTTTCATCTTTTTGCTTCCTGCATTACAAGTATATAGGCGACTAGCATATACACAAAAATGGATTACATTCGTGCACCTTTCATCTAGCTCGATAAGGCTGGAGATGATTTGCATTCCACGGTCGATCCAGCTGCCGCCCGGATTCATCTTCCAAATAATAGGCTCCCGAGCGGAGCTTTTCAATAACTTTGAAGGGGCCTGCCCACGGTGCCTCCAGTTTGCCTACGTCGCCGACCGGCCTGACTTTCTTCCAGACGAGATCGCCGACCTGGAATGATCTGGGGATTACTCGACGGTTGTAGTTCTGCTTCATCCGCTGCCGGTATGCCATCAGCCGAACGGATGCCTTGGCTCGCTCCTCTTCGACCAAATCCAGCTCCATGTTCCTCCGTTCGGCGTTGCCATCATCATAGCTCTGGATCCGTATGGACTCAACGCCGACTTCCACCGGAATGACTGCCTCGCCGCCGTACACCAAATGGAAAGGCGTGACGCCCGTTCCTTCATTTGGAGCCGTTCGGATGGCCCACAAGACGTCCGGCACCTCATCTGGCCGAGTGCGTAGAATGCGAAGGATTTCCCGATTGGTCACTTCGGCTTGACCGTTGCTCTGGGGATAAGCCACGGACGTGAAGTGTTGCTCAATCTCATAGCTCTTGCACCAATCTTCAAGCAACTTCCCTGTGAATTGCCGCCCGTTGTCGGACACAAGTCGACGCGGGATGCCGAACCGACAGATGATGTGTTGCCAAATGAATTTTTTAACCATCTGTTCAGTGATCTTTGCCAGCGGCTCGGCCTCCACCCACTTGGAAAAATAGTCGACCGCCACTAGTAAAAATTTCCTCTGCCCGGTCGCCATCGGAAATGAACCGACAATATCCATTTCCCATTGATCGAACGGGCATGAAACGGTTGATGCCTTCATTTCTTCGGCCGGTCGGTGGGAGAAGTTATGATATTTCTGGCACGAAAGGCATGAAGATACTGTCCGAGCGGTGTCTGCTTGTAAAGTTGGCAAAAAATACCCGGCCAAGAGGATCTTCTTGGCCAACGAGCCGCCGCCCGGATGCCCCCCGCATGATCCTTGATGTACTTCCTGGAGGATGTAGGCCGAGTCCTCCGAGCTCACGCATTTCAGCAGCGGGCGAGAGAAAGCTTTCTTGTAAAGCTGATCGCCGATGAGTGTGAACCGACCGGCCCTCCTTCTTAGCAACCGGGCTTCATACTCACTGGATGGGGTGGCTCCCGAGCGGAGGAACTCTATGATAGGTGTCCGCCAATCGCTTGGAAATGTAAGGCCTTCCATCCGGTTGACGTGCGCTACTAACAGTACTTTTTCAATTGATTGCTGAATGACGACCGGCGTTATTGAGCTTGCAAGCTTGGCTAACTCATCAGCTGCTTGATTTTCTGCTCTGGGTATCTTCTGTACAATAACTTCTCTAAAATCAGCCTTGAGTTTCTCGAAGGCTTCAGCGTAGAGCTTGAGCCGAGCGCTATTGATTTCGAAGGTACCGGAGAGCTGCTGAGCGGCCAACTGCGAATCCGAGTGAAGAGTGACCCGACCGGCTCCCATATGCCGAGCTGCCTGCAAGCCAACTATGAGGGCCTCGTACTCGGCTTCATTGTTGGTAGCTTTATAATTCAGCCGGACGGATAAGTGTATCTTTTCTTCTTGAGGGGAGAGTAACAATATCCCAATCCCGCTTCCGAGACGTGTGGACGACCCATCCACATATATTCTCCACATAGCTTCTAGTTCCGACCTCTGCACCTCAGTCACAAAGTCGGCCGAGGATTGCGCTTTGATCGCCGAGCGGGGCTGATATTGGATATCAAATTCACTCAGCTCCGTCGTCCATTTGATGAGTCGTCCGGATGCCTCTGGATTTAGTAGCACACGTCCGAGCGGGCTGTTGGTTTTGACAACAATTGTGTGTGCCAGGAAGTATGGACGAAGGCATCGAGCGGCGAGAACCAGAGCGAAAGCTAGCTTTTCGAGCCCGGTGTAGCGAGATTCAGCGTCTTTTAAAATGTGACTAAGGAAATACACAGGCTCTTCTCCGCTCGATCTCACCAAGGCTGAGCCGATTCCATGCTCGGTTGAAGACAAGTATATATGAAGTGGCTCACCTGCAGTAGGCTTGGCTAATACCGGGAGGGAGTTCAGATATGCCTTCAAATCTTCGAACGCCCGGTCGCATTCTTCGTCCCAGTAAAATTTTGTAGCTTTGCGTAAGATCCTGAAAAAAGGAAGGCTCCGGTCGGCGGTTTTGGAGATAAACCTGGACAGAGCGGTTATCCGACCGGTCAGACGCTGCACCTCCCTTGTATTTCTTGGAGGCGGCATGTCTTGTAGAGCTTTCACCTTGCTGGGATTGGCTTCGATGCCCCGCTCGGTCACTATGTATCCCAAGAAGCGTCCTCCTTTCGCTCCGAACAGGTACTTCTGGGGATTTAGTTTGACTCCGTACCTGCGCAGCGTTTGGAAGGTTTCTTCCATGTCTTTGAAGAGCTCGGCCGCTCGGACGGACTTAATGAGAATGCCGTCCACATAAACTTCTAGGTTCCGCCCGATCTGCTCTCTGAATACTTTATTCATCAACCGCTGATATGTGGCTCCCGCGTTCTTCAGTCCGAACGACATCACATTATAGCAATAAGTGTCGTCGGCCGTCACGAAGCTGACTTTTTCTTGATCTTCGCGGGCGAGCGACACTTGGTGATAACCCTGGTAAGCGTCGAGCATACAGATCAATTCACATCCGGCCGTAGAGTCCACCAGCTGATCTATCCGGGGCAGAGGATAAAAATCTTTTGGGCAAGCTTTGTTGAGGTCCCGAAAATCTATGCATACTCTCCACTTGCCGCCCGGCTTGGAGACCAGCACCACATTAGCCAACCAGCTAGGGAATTGGACCTCGCGTATATGCCCGGCTTCCAGAAGCTTTTCTACCTCCGCCCAGATGATGGCATTCTGCTCGGTGCTGAAATCTCTTTTTCTCTGCTTTACCGGCCGAGCGTCCGGTCGGACATGTAACTCGTGCTGCGCTATGCTCGGCGAAATTCCAAGCAGTTCATGTGTTGACCAGACGAAGACATCATGATTTCTTCTGAGGCATTGGATCAGCCCCTCTTTCTGCTTCTCCTCCAGATCGGACGCAATAAAGGTGGTGGCCTCCGATCGGATTGGATGAATCTGCACTTCCTCTTTTTCCTCATAAATTAAAGTGGGTGGCTTTTCAGTGATGGCGTTTACCTCGATCCGAGGCGTTTTCCGAGCAGAATTGGTCTTTGCTCGGACCATTTCGATGTAACATCGCCGAGCTGTTAGCTGGTCTCCTCGTACTTCTCCCACTTTGTCCTCCACGGGGAACTTGATCTTCTGATGGAAGGTTGAGACGACCGCTCGAAATTCGCTGAGCGCCGGTCGTCCCAAAATGACGTTGTAGGACGAGGGAGAATCAACCACCACGAAGTTTATTGTTCTTGTCCTCCTGAGCGGCTCTTCTCCTAGCGAGGTAGCCAGCCGAATCTGTCCAACCGGCTGGACTTCGTTGCCCGTGAACCCGTAGAGCGGAGTCGTCATGGGTAGCAGCTCAGCTCGATCAATTTGCAACTGATCGAACGCCCTCTTGAATATGATGTTGACTGAACTCCCTGTGTCAACAAATACGCGGTGAATAGTGTAATTGGCTATTACCGCTTTGATGAGCAGAGCATCGTCGTGGGGTACTTCGACTCCTTCCAAGTCCCCTGGTCCGAAACTGATCTCCGGTCCGTTCGCCCGCTCTTGGCTGCAGCCGACTGCATGAATCTGGAGTTGCCGGACGCTCGCCTTTCTAGCTCGGTTGGAGTCTCCTCCGGTCGGCCCTCCAGCAATAACGTTGATCTCGCCTCGGGAAGTATTGCTCCTATTTTTCTCTTCCCGAGCGGACGGTCGGGACCGTTCTCTGGACGCTCGGCGATTCTCCTGCCTTGGAGAACGACGCCGATCGGGAGTCTGTTGCTGCTGTGGCCTATCAGCTCGCGCCCGATCGGCTTCATGTGTTCTTTGTCGCCTGTCGACTGAGGGCGACCGTCGTCCGACATTCCGAGGAACAGGATGAGCCACGAAGGGAAGACTTCGACAATCCCTTGTGTTGTGCGTATCCGTCCGGTGGAATGAGCAAAACATCGGGGTCCATCTTTTCTTTGGCTTGGGCCGAGCGGCAGCTACCTCTTGTACGTGTGATCTGGCGTGGGTGGATCGGATGGCTTCGGCCCTCGGTCCTCTGGGCGGCTGATGAACGGCAGGCTGTTTACGCTCGGCAGGCGGAGCCCGCTCGGTTGGGGCTTCTTTCTTCCTAGCCGCTTGTGCCTCTTCCACGTTGATATATTCGTTCGCCCGGTGTAGCATGTGATCATAGTCCCGGGGCGGCTTTCGGATGAGCGATTGGAAGAAATCCCCATCCACTAGACCTTGTGTGAAGGCATTCATCATGGTCTCCGAGGTGGCTGTTGGAATGTCCATGGCCACAGTGTTGAATCGCTGAATGTAGGCTCGGAGCGATTCGCGGGCTTCCTGTTTGATGGCAAACAGACTAACGCTAGTTTTCTGGTAGCGCATACTGCTAGCGAAGTGGTGAAGGAAGGTCGTTCGGAAGTCCTTGAAGTTAGTGATTGATCCGTCCGGCAGTCTCCGAAACCACCGTTGGGCCGACCCGGAGAGGGTGGTGAGGAAAACTCGGCATTTTACTCCATCTGTGTATTGATGGAGAGTAGCTGTGTTGTCGAACTTACCCAGATGATCATCCGGGTCGGTTGTCCCATTATACTCGCCGATCGTTGGAGACGCGTAGTGCTTGGGCAGAGGATCTTGTAGAATAGCCTCCGAAAATTGGCGATTGATCCGTTCGGGAGATGCGTCCGCTCGGGGGGCTTTTCCTTTTCGTTCATCTCGTCTGGGCATTTCATCCGAAGAAGATCCCCTATCTTTATGAGTTGGTACGGCTTCAGGGGTGCGGAATAGAGCCCGATGAAATGCAACGGTGGCCTGCGGCGCTTCCGCTCGGCCACCAGAAGCAGACGTTGCCTGCTGCTCCGGCCGCTCGGCTGTTGCTTTCTGTTTTTGCTCCACAAGCTTGGCGGCCCTAATTTCGACCAGAGCGTCGAGTTCCTCGTTCGAGAGCGTCACCATGTGTTGTCGTCCAGCCTCGTCCATTGTTTCCGATCGGATGCAGGAGCGTTCCCACAGACGACGCCAAATTGATCCTGTCCGAATCGCTGAACCAAAGGACGCTGGGCACGTGGCGCGCTCCTAGTCGATGGAGTGGATCTCCGGCTGGTCAAACGAAGCTCCGGCGATCCTGCACCAAAGTCGAGCCGGGAAGGGATTCCCGGCGGCGACCCTCCGACGCTCAAGTCAGGTAAGTGGTGGAAAAAGTGGCTGCCAAGCTTGTATTATGCGTACCTTTGGCGGAGTAATAGGCTCTTTATATAGGACGGAGAAGGAACTAATGCACATCCACCGAGGTGCATACGTGTCAGCAACCCATACCCCGGTATGCACTTGTCAGAGAGCTTACCTGACACCATACTGCTACAGTCCGAGCATGTTCTTCGATGGGACAACAGGACCCCCCGTTGTCAGACTAGGAGTATGGCGTAGCCATACGACTTGACGGCTGTCAGAAGATGTTCCCGTCTTTTACCCACCGCCTGACCGGAACGTCCGGCCGGGCGGGCGGGCGAAGAACGTCGTCCGGACGGCCTTAATTCCTTGCGCCGGCCGGGAGGCACGTCCTTCCGCTCGGTCATTATGTACTGCTTCATTTGAGCGTCGGAACCCTGGTCCCTACCAGGGTGCCTTTTACTATCAGATTTCCCTTTCTTCCGAGTCCGGTCGGCTCGTCCCTTTCTGGCGAGCCACTGGACCCTTTGACCTCCCCGTGGCGTTGACCCCTCCTTATGGGGTTCCGGATTCTTACCGCCGGATCAAGTTGTGTTGGTACAGTTGCCATTAATGATCAAACCTAAGTTTTTGATAAATGACAAATAGATTAAAGTTAGATGTACTGTGATCTAACCTTTCTACCAAGTGTGTAGGATTTGACTGATTTGACACTAGGCTGAAATCCAGCTAGGTCTTGAGGACTTGATAGCTGGTGTAAAAGTCTAGATAAGACAAGGAGTGACCCGATATCTGGTGAAAAGTTCGGCTAGACCCGTGACTTGATAGCTGGCCGAAATCTAGTTGGGTCTGCGGACCTAACAATTGGCGGAAAGACCTGGTGGACCGTGCGGGAGTCAAGCGATTCTGTGTGGTAAGATAAGTCACTCGAGGAGAAAGTTCCAGTGAGGACGAGTCCCAATTAGTGACTTTAGGCGCAAGTCTAGTTTAGATTCATTTTGGATTCCTAAATTGAGATCTTGACTAGATCCTGGTCTTAGACAGACATGGTCTAATTAATATACTATTTTATTATTGTGCTAACTTTATTTTACAGGTTATACTTTATTTTTGGACTAACATGTTTTTATTTGGTTGTAAGGTTGCAAACATAATCCCACATTGAAAACACATGAGAAAGATCATGAGTTTATAAGAAAAAGATATCTCCATTAGCATGAGGCCTTTTGGGTAGAGCCCAAAAGTAAAATCATGAGAGCTTAGGCCTAAAATGAACAATATCATACCATTGTAGAGATATCTAAATTCTTTTCGATCTTACAATTGATATCAGAGCGAGGTTGCTCTTCACCGGACTAATTGCCGGAAGAATTACGAGCCAGAGCCATGATCCAAGATCAAACCATGGTGGTGAAACCTTGAACAAAGTAGGGGAGACCCTTAGCAGGTCAAGATAACCTGATGCTCAAGGGGAGACCCTGCGCAGGTTAAGAGTGACCTGATGCTTGAGGGGGACCCTATGGTCCTTTGTTTGAGAGGGGATTGTTGGGGTTGAAAGGTTGCAAATATAGTCCCATATTGAAAATATATGGGAAAGATCATTGGGTTTATAAGAAAAAAATATCTCCATTGGCATAAGACTTTTTGGGTAGAGCCCAAGAGCAAAACCATGAGGGCGGTCTAAAGTGGATAATATCATATAATTATGGAGATATCTAAATTCTTTTCAATCCTACAGTTTTTGCATGAGTTAAAGAGAAAAATTAGTGTTGGTGAACATTGCTCAAGGTGCCTCCTGGTCGATTGGAGGCGCCTTGGACAGTGGCACAAAGGTGCCTCTTGTGCGAGTGGAGGCACCTCGAATGCTGGCCAAAGACTTCGCGCAAGAGAGCGCGGAGGTACCTCACATGCCTTTGGAGGTGCCTTAAGCTTAGCGCTGGAGGCACCTTGGAAGAGTGTTGAAGGCGCCCTCCAAAGGATAAAAACCTAAGGTTGAAAAGCTTATTGTGACTAAGGTTTGTGGGATAAAATTTGCTCTTTGAGGTGCCCAAAACACCGACTTCAATACATGCTACTCTGACTTCGTCCGTCTACTATACTGCGATGCTACTGCGTCCAACTACTATTGAGAAGTTGTTCAACACCGTGATCAATCAGATCATCTTCAAAAGTGTTGGGTAACGAAAGTTTAATTCTGTACTTAATTACTGCATAAAGGAAAATATAGCTTGTTATATTTGTTCTAATTTTTCTATTGTACTTGTTTCTCTCTTCCGGTGATTCCAGAAGAAGATTATAGTGGATTGTCCATTGATACAATTCGAGAGATCGTAGGTCTTGGATAGAGCCGTCAATTTGGATTAGGTCTGTCGGGTTGGTCCGTCCCGCCAAACAATTATAGAGGATCGCTGTCCGTCAATTAAAAGGGGCGAATGAGATTCAATGACACATCCGTCCCTTTTAACATAAACACACGCCTTTCGCTCATCCCTAATATGAAATTCCTGACTTCGTCCTTAAGTATCGTAATATAAACATTTTATCTTTGGTAAACATTGATCAACACTGATTTATGTTATTTAACATTATATTATAGTAGCTAAAAATCTCTTTATCTCTAGTCAATATTAATCAATACCAGTTAATATTAATCAATATTATATTATAGTAACTATAAGTTATTATTGATATTTTATTTTTATCACTATCAATTAATATTGTAGATAACTATTCCGTAGCTATTATAACAAAATCAAAAATAAAAATAGTTTTAAAAAAATAAAATATAATAAATGAAAGAAGAATATCGATTTCTATAAAAAAAAAACAAGAGTGTCATTTTGATTTATATAAAAAAAATATAATCATAAATGATATTTTTTAATTTAAAAAAAACAAAGATTAAATTATATTGTACATTTTATATTACATGATTAATTAAACTAGATAACGTTGAGTTTGAATGACCCGTCTAATTACATAAAAATTTTCTATCAGTTATCAAGATAAATTAAAAAATATTTATAATGGGCGGCTTCAAAGTTTAAAATCCTTTAATGCAAGTCTCATTTAGAGAAAATCTCAATAAATATATCATATCTAGGAATTAAATCGTGAGTAATTTGAAGACAACTGAATATTTTTACCACTATATCATAATACTAAAAGTACATTTTATATTACAGGACAATGTCATAATTGACGGACAGGGATCCTCTGGCCCAGGATCCCTGGACCATCCCTGGTCCCCTGTTCATTCATTGGTTGGATGAACTGAATCTCACCTATTTAATAAGTGGGGTTCAATTCATCTAACCAATGAATAGATAAAATCTCTTCTGATCCAAAATTTTCTAGACCACATGATCTAGCCAAGTAATTATTAATTAATTAAATTATTGCCAATCTTTTTCTCAACAAAACATTAAATTCTAATTCGACCGTCCAATGATTGGCTCAACGTGGACACAACTGCTCATTGGCTAAGTGGATTAGACTGACATAACTTCATTATCTAAATAACCCAACTTAATGATAATTTGCCAATCCCATCACTATGAAAAAGACACCCGCAGAATTGGATAGGGATTAGAAAAGTTCAATTAAAATAAACTGAATAAATCGATAAAACTGATTGACCGAATTTAAAATTCAATTCAGCTATTTTAAAATTTCAATTTTTTTAAATAAATGAGTTATATCCATTAATTCGATTCGAGTTTTAAAATAATTTATTAGTTTATTTAATTTTTATTAAAAAATTGGATCACTTCAGTTAGTTAAAAAAAGTTAATTTATTCGACGATTAAATGAGTTTAATTTTAACTAAATACTCCGGTCTGACATTAAAAAAACACTCTCAAAGAGATCATTCACCTATAAGAAAATGACATTTGTGAGCATCTTAGTAATTTGCCTACCAAAGCGGCTTCAGCATGTGCAATCTCTCATTCTTTTCATCTAAACAGGTAAAAGATAATATATTTTTTTTCCAAAAAAAAAAAAAGCAAAAGACAAACACAGAAGGAAAACTGAAACTTCTAACTCTAACTCTTATTATATAAATATAGTTTGTTTTTTCTGGGGAGTGATGAGAACTGTCAAACCATAAAAAAAGCAAAAGCATAATGCAATCATCACAAGATGGAAGTAGGGCAAAAGCAAGCATCATGAACATTGCAATCAAAATTTCAAAGTTACTTTTAGATAATGCTGCAATGAATGAAGCCAACATTTGTTTTATGATGTGGATGTTTCCCACTTCCAATTCCCAAATCTATGTCACCTAAATCTATCAAAGTTACATGTTCACTAGCCAGACTTGTCTACTGAGATTTCAATCTCAACTGTGGATTTTGGACTAGTCTGATCTGATATCATCACAAGAAAGAAACTAAAATTTCAATTGTTCTTTTCTTTTCTTGGATATTCCTTATCAATTTTGTTCTCTTATTTATCTGAAAGTAAATCTATTTTATTTCCTCACAAGTCGAACGAAACGTTAAAGATATTGAACTTCAAGTATCTAAAACCACTTCCAATCCCACCATTAATGGCTAATAAACAATGCAGATCCATCCAACATTAGAATAAACAAACACCACAAAAGCAAAATCTGAAGAAACGCAAAGTAATTCCAGAAGCTTGATTCTTGTAATGAGAGTCAGCATACAATGGCTTATCAAAAATAAAAATAAAAACTAGTCTCTGCTCTGATAACTTAGAATTGCATGATTGCATTATCCTTCACTTCTTAGCTTTCAGTTTGTTCTCTCAACCGGCGAATAGTGCTCCTGACCGTCACAGCACTAGCAGTGCTGTCAAACAATAAGCGTCGCCATGTTAAGTGTAAGAATGTAAGAAAAGGAAATGTTATACTGACTAGCAGTGCTGGCTCAGAACACTATCTGATTAGCTTGATCCAAGTGCCACTTGGTACACATAATGTTAAGTTTCACTTGAGCTGAGTGGCACACCGAAGTTTTAAGAACCTTAAAAAGATTTAAAAGATCTTTGAGTTTTACCGACAGACTTACTTCAAAGTATAAGCACCACCAGCCTTGACCTTGCCACAATCTTTGCAACCCCAGATCCCGACTGCTTTTCTTTTCACAGCGAACTGTAAAGCCAATAAGAACATGAATGGATAAACAGCAGGAACACTAATCGGATGAGAGGGAAATAACATTCTTTTTGTACAAGTTTTCTTAGCAAAAAAACTAAAGCACAGATTAGCTTACAAAAGGAATACCTAACTGATAATCAAAGTGTGAATTCAGCATAATAGTCTAACTGAAACAGAACTTTACCAGAAAAATAAGCATTTATCTCATAGATGTGAAAAAACATATTACTTTCAGAAATAACATCTTTGGAAACCAATGCTTTATAAACTGAACTGACCAATTTAACGAGGAACAATTCCATATCTCAATTTTGATCAGATTCAAAATCAAAAACCAGTGTTTTGGTTTGTTCATTTGTATATTTCTTTCTCAAAAAGTCAGAACATGGTAGGCTGGACAATTTACCTAACCAAACTGGGTTTTAACTTTTGAAAACACTTCAAAAAAAAAAAAAACAGGATTTCTTAGAATCAATCAATTGTTTACGCTCAAACACCTAATTATTTTCGAATCATTTGCAATACTCAATGACTACATGGACCAAGAATCTCAAAAAAGCTTGTGGATTTATTGCATTGAATTGTATCCGGCATTCATATTCAATCTGCAGTGTCATCAATGTCTTTTTTCCAATAAATTTTCATTTCCAATACTAGTGAAGAAATGCCCGTACAATATATGGACACATTGAACCAGTGCTAAGACACAAGTGAGCTTAACATCACTGCTAAAAAAACATGGAATGGAAGTAGCACTGAAAATTCATAAATAGCAGTAAATTTCATTACATAAATACAACAAATAAATATGAGCAGCCTTTTGGTTTATCAGCATAATAAACCGTTAAAAAATATAATTGAAATTCTACGTGGAACACAAGGCAAACTTCGATGCTTCTGCATTGTAACTAATCAAAAAGCAAGAAGCTAATTTATTTTTTTAAAAAAAAAATCTTTAACCAAGATTGTTGAAACTGGATAAGGCATTCCACCATCAAAGATGACCCAAAGCAAAAGAAGTTATACCTTCCCACAAAATTCACAAAAGTACTTTGCATGCTGGGAAACCTCCATCTTCTTGATTTGCTTCCGCAAACTTGCACCATATCGGGTACCTGAATCAAAAAAGAAGGCGGATCAGAAGTAGCGACAGCTACAATATCAGTTTTACAACAGGAAATGGTTTACAGAGAATACTGATTCATTGAATTACCATATTTCCCAACAATTCCAGCCTTCTTGGTACGCTTCGTCTGCATTCCAATAAGAGAACACAGTTGTTAAAAAGAATTCAATCAAATGATTCATAAAACCACTTTGCATCTCATTAATAATTTCACATATGTCAAATGCCAAGCTGAAGGCACCTTCTGTGCTAATTTTACTATGAACCAAGCAGCAAATCAAATATTGACTATGATGCTATCTTACGGGAAAAAAAACTTTTTTCTTCAAAATTTACAAAGAAAAAATTTAGAAAATAAGACTACGCAAGCTTAACATTCTTAAACAGGTACCTTTTATCTCAAACTAAAAAAAAAAAAATCTTAGTTTTTACGAGGCCAAAACTCAACACTAGGGGAAAAAAAGGCATTTTTTGTCGGAAAAAAAACTTCAAATACACCCACGATAAATCTTTCAAGCAATGTCTGCTTTCTCCTATCACGCGAATCAATTCACATCTACATGTCAAGATGGATCATTATAGAAGTGTCAATTACCGAAGCAACTTCTTACATACAAGGACTTACCATCTTCCCAGGGAGCGACTGGATACGACGTCGTTCAGAGGATCTACACGCCGATCGACAACCCCAAAGAAAGGAAATAAATGCCAGCGGCCATCGCCGGCTTATATAGGCAGAACCCTAATTTGAACGATGCAGATCCATCGATCGTTTGATATTTTTAGAAACCCATTTCTATTTGGGCTCGCGTAAAACTGAACCGTTCGATTCTTGGAGATTCGTGATCCACGAAACTTCGCTTGAATGGCCCATACAAAGCCCAACAACAATTAAAAATATAATTTAAATCCTTCGATCACCAAATAATTCAAGTCAAATTCCACTTCCTCCTCCCAAACTCCAATGGAGTCTTCTTCTTCCTCCCCCTCTTGAACAGGCTCCATTTTTGTTTTAATCGTCTCCTCGGGAGCAAACATGCTTAATGTTTCCTCACTTTTGTCCCTGTCCTCACCTCTCTCTCTCTTTCTTCCTCCTCTGCGTGCTCATTTTGTAAGCATTCAGATCATCCACATCCCCTGACAGCATTTCTTTTCCATGTCCCTCTGCATGCATTCACCTCTCTCCTCCATGTCAGAAGCTTTAATCTGTACGCATGGAGTGTGTTACAGTACTGCAAAAGCCATGTCCATGTCAAAAGCCATGTCCATGAGAGAAACAGATTCTTACCATATCAAATCAATGACACACTCTCACTAACTGCCACACACATTTAGTCGAGAAACACACACACACACAGAGCAAAGCTTTGCTCATCATTTAGTTCACAAATTTGCAGACCGGTGACGACTAGACTAGCTCGGACGTACAGGTAGAGCAGAGGAGGGCTTGGCTTGTTCCAGCATTTGGACCACCTCTCTCATGGTCGGCCTCTCCACGCTGTGCTCCTGGACGCACAGCATGGCCACGAAGAACACCTGCATGGCCTCCTCCACCGGCACGTTGCTCAGCCAGGGGTCCAGGATCTTCACCACCGCGTCCTTGCTCCAGTTCGTGACACTTCTCGTCCACTGGACAAGGTCCAGTCCTTCCTCTCCGAAGTCCCCTACCGGCCGCCGGCCGGTGATCAGCTCCAGCAGAACCACCCCGAAGCTGTACACGTCGCTCTTCTCGTCCACCTTCAAAGTGTACGCGTATTCTGTATAAATGAAAAGGGTGCAGAATAAATTAAATCAGGGATCCCGATCAGGATTCATAAGACGGAATCTTAGAACCTGGAAATTTATTGTTTTATAACTGAGCCGTGGATTTGGTCAAAGATGTGTTGATAGTGCTAAAGAACAGCACTCAATTAGCATGGGATGCCAAAGCAAAAGCAAAAGCAAAGCAAGGCAAATGCTGTTTCCTTTCTTTGAGGAGTTGGCTGATCTCAGTGCCCTTCTTTTTATGGAAAAGAAACAAGAGATGGGCCCGACGTGAATAGGATCTCTCACTCAATGCCATGCTTCTGCAGATAAAGCGTACGACATGTTGCTTTAAAGTTTGAACATGATCCATACATCTTACCGTGTGGATCACTGTCTACGAGCATCTTTGTCAGATTCTTTTGTTTTTCCTAAATCTTAACCACAATCTAGTGGTAAAAACAGAGTCGAGAGTGAGTGAGTACCAGGAGCGATGTAGCCATAAGAGCCGGCGATCGCCGACATGCATTCAGAGGTTCCAGTGTCCCTCAAGTACTTGGCGAGGCCAAAATCAGCTACGTGAGCTTCGAAGTTTGCATCCAGCAAGATGTTGTTGCACTTGATATCGCGGTGGAGGATCGGAGGACGGCAGTCGTGGTGCAGGTAGCACATTCCTTTGGCTGATTCGACGGCGATCCTGAGCCTCAGTTGCCAATTGAGGTATCCAGCTCGCTTTCCGTGGAGCAGCTCTCCTAAATTTCCGTTAGGCATGTACTCGTAGACCAGGAGATTGCAGTCCTTGTTGGAGCAGAAGGCGAGCAACCGGACGATGTTCCGATGCCGAATCTTGCCCAGCGTTTGAATCTCGGCAGAGAATCCATTGTCGTGCGTCGAGCCCTTGCTGATTCCGAGCAGGCGCTTCACTGCGACCTCTTCGCCACTAGGCATCGTTCCTCGGTAGACGACGCCGGCTCCTCCTCTTCCTATGATACAGTTCTCTTTGAGGCATTCTACAATCTCTTGACTCCCGAAATCCAGTTTCTGGAATGCAGTCAGCTTCCACGAGTTAGAGTTTCTTCGCATCATCGACCGTGTCTTGATGGCTACTGTGAACGCGAAGACGATCGAACACGCTAAGAGGCCCAGCGCGAGTAGGAGCCTGGACTTCCCAGGGAGCTGGAACTTGAGACTCCCTTGTTGGTCTTGATGGAACGGAGAGCTTGCTGAAATGTTGCAGGGGTTCAGAATCGACCCGCAGAGCCGAGGATTGGAGAGAAAAGACGAAGCGTTGAAGTAGGCAAATTGCCCTGTCTCCGGCACTCTGCCGGAGAAATCATTGTGGGAGAAATCGGCGCAAGTTAGACTCTTCATGCTCCCGATCTCCTTCGGAATGTTTCCGGCCAACTGGTTCCATGAAACATTCAGATAGTTGAGTATTTTAATTCGAGACACTTGAGACGGTACCTCGCCGGACAATTGGTTTCGGCTCAAGTCCAAGTAAGTCAGCAGAAAACAATCGCCGATCTCCGGAGGAATCCGGCCGGAGAAGTTGTTCATGCTCATATCTACCTTTAGTACGTGTCGAAGAAGGCCAACCTGAGATGGGATCTCTCCGTTGAACTGGTTGCCACTGAGAAGGAGAATCTGCAACGCTGAGAAGTTTCCGATGGAGCTCGGAAGAGGCCCAAAAAACTGGTTGTTAGATAGATTGAGCTGGCCTAGCTTTGCCGGTCGCTTTGCAGGCTCATCTGCTAGAACTCCGGTGAGATAGTTGTTCTGCAACTCCAGCAGTAGCAATTCCGGAAGGTAAAGGAAGCCTCCGGGAATGGAACCGGTCAAGTAGTTCTGCCCCATGCGCACCCTCACAAGAGTCGTGCACTCACCGAGATCATCCGGCAGAGGACCAAAGAGGAAGTTGTTGAGCAAGATCAGTATCTCCAATGTCTTCCCAGTGCAGAGACCTCTGGGAACCATTCCGGTGAGCTTGTTGGTGGAGAGATCAAGCTCTCGAAGCCTGCCATACTGGCCAAGCTTGGGAGGGATAGTGCCGGTGAAGTTGTTGTGCCACAGTTTCAGAACCTCCAAGCTCGGCAGCTCCGCGACGAACAACGGGATCTCTCCGTGGAATTGGTTGAGGAACATGTGCAGCAGCTTGAGCTCTCGGAGATTCCCGAACTCCTTGGGTATCTCCCCGGCGAGCGCGTTGTTGGAGATGTCGAGGAATCTCAAGCTGCTCAAGTTGCCAAGTTGGGGAGGAATGGTGCCAATGAGCTGGTTGGTCTGCAAGAAGAGGGTGTCCAGCTTCACAAGATCACCCAATTGATGTGGGATTTCGCCTTTTAAGCCGCAGCTCGAGAGGTCGAGGTGGAGGAGATTAGTCAACCTCCCGAGCTCCGCCGGAATGGCGCCGTCGAACTCATTGAAGTAGCCCAAGTAAAGTTGTTCGAGAGTGGTGAGGTTGCCTAGCTCGGCTGGAATACGGCCACCCAAGTCGTTCCCAGCCAATGACAGATAGCTAATGGCCGGAAAACCGCCATAGGCAGTGGGGATTTGGCCGGAGAAATAGTTCCCGCCGAGATCCAAGTGGCGGAGCAGGGGCAGCTCCGGTAACGCCGCCGGCAGTGATCCAGAGAAGTCATTGTTGTACAAGTCGAAGACTTGCAGCTCCGCCATCGCAGAGAAGTTCCAGTAGTCCAAGGAGCCATTGAAGTGGTTATTGGAGATGTTGAGGAACTGGAGGCGCAGGAGCTGGCAGACGCTCGCGGGGAACTCCCCGGCGAAGCTGTTGCCGGAGACCGAGAGGCGAACGAGCGCCTTCAGCTCCGCAATCCTCGGCGACAGGGAACCGGAGACGTTGAGGCTGGAGACGTCGAGCTCGGTCACCGCTCGCCCGGCGTCGTCGCAGCGGACGCCGCTCCACGAGCAGAGAGAAGCATGGTTCCGCGAGCTCCAGCTCCGGAAGAAGCCGTCGGAGGCGCGCAGAGATTGCTTGATGGAAAGAAGAGCAGACGCCTGCTTCCTGAGGGAAAGGCCGGGGGAGTCCGAAGAGACGGCCGGAGAGAGGAAGAGAAGAGAAGAAGAGAGGAAAAGGAAGAAGCTCGCGCCAACAACGGCCATGGAGAAGCAGAGGAGAGGGAGGACTGTGCAATGGAGGAAGGTGGTGGTGCTAAATAATATGGAGGTGGAACAAGGCGCTGTCGCTCTCTTCTTTTTCCGGGGAAGAAAAGCCAAAGACCAAAGAGCAGGAGTGTATATTAAAAGAGGATACAACGCACTGTGGGAGCAGGGCCGATCATTATATCGGTGGAATTTGTTCGGCAAATTCCTTTGTTATTTCGTCCTCTGCTGCTGCTGCTGAAAAAGCAGCAAAATTGATCAGTAATTTGAGCTCGCGAGATGATGAACTGGTCTGAACACTGGCTCCAAGTTCAACCAGATTGGCTTCCGATCGAATGAACCGATTCGTGTGGTCTTCGAAACAGCTGAGCCATTGGTTCCAGTAAGTGCAGTCTATTCTTCAGTAATGATCAAGAATTGGACAACTACAGGGACACAGTTAGCAGCCTTTGAAGAATCGATAAACATGTGCTCACAAGACTCACTTTTGTCCTTTAGGCTAAAAACTATGCTCTTTATTAAGGGGAAAACTGCACTATGACAAAAGACTACTGCACAAAGAGAATCCTTAAAGTTGAAACTGAGAGGGGGGGCCGACGAACCAACTGTATACAAAAATAAAAAAGAAAAGAAAATAATGATGAATCCGATAAAACTGAATCTTGAGCAACCGGTTCAGTACTGCAAAGTTTTTATCGGTCCAGCGTCCTATGGTTGGATGCCTTATTTGGAGGAACAAAGTGTATACAAATTACATCTTTGCGGTGGTTTTAATATACAGATAGAACTAGCAATTGATTTATTATGAATGATGATGGCCAGGATGCTAAAGTCACAAGTAACAAATACACAAAGAGAATGATTGATTATAAATGTTAAAAAAAATATTAAATAAGTTAAATTATGATGACACAAATTTCTGACTCTTGCTAACAAGATAAACTAGACTCATATATAAGAAACATTACATTGAAAGGGCAATACATAAAGAAAAAATGGCGTGTGCAATATGAAATAAAAAGGACCCATCTTCAATATTGGTGCTAAATATCCTGAGCATCATTTAATCTGAAAGAGAAATATAACCTTGAAAGATCACCTAAGTGTGCGAACCTGAAGGTCAAAGAAAGTGGAACGTGAGCACGTAATTGAACTTTCATATCTTCTTAACATCAACTATAAGTTATTTATCTCTTCATTGCTCTATTAGATCGATATAAATAGTTCTGTATTTTAGTTCTTCAGGGTTTAAGGTAGTCCGAGTTCTTACCAAGTAAAATGATTTTCTAAATAAAACATTTTCACCTGTATCTACATATATCTATTCTTGTATATCATGAACACATGCATCAAAATAATGATTCCATTTTTATGTTCTTTTTAATAAATTACCAATAATTTATCTGTAGCTCATGTTTCGATATACAAGATCTTCTTCTAATTTCTTTCTTTTTTAAAAATAACATATTTAATTAATCTTAGCAATAATATTTCATGTAACTTTGATCATGCACAAGGAAATATCATATGGAAACCAGTAGAAAGTGCCATACAATCTTACATGAAACAATGATGTTCAGATTCCTTTGTGAATCTCTTGTGGTAAGTAGATCAGTTGGAGGGTGCGTTTGGTTTGTGCATTTTTCATTTTCATTTTCTGAAAAACGTGTATTTCTGAAAAATGGTGTTTGGTTTGTATTTTTCGTATCTGTTTTCTAAAAAAAATAGATAACGTTTTCTAGAAAAATAGAAAATGACAAAAAGTTATTTTCATTTTATGGAAAACGCGCGTTTTCTAGAAAACAGAAAATGACTTTTTGTCATTCTCTATTTTTCTAGAAAACGTTAACTATTTTTTTAAAAAAAACAGACATGAAAAATGCAAATCAAACATCATTTTTTAGAAACGCGCATTTTTCAGAAAATGAAAATGAAAAACGCACAAACCAAACGCACCCTTAGTTTTTTCACTGAAGAATGGAAAACTCACCATCATTTCTACTACTGCATCGTCTCTTATTCAGAGTTTTTACTCCTTTGGAAGAAAAGGCTTATGGTAGTAGTTTCACATGCAAGATTGTTCAAACATCTTTCCTCAATTTATTTTTAACGAAGCAAAAGAGATGAACAAAAGAAAGATATTGAATATATACATTTTTCCTATATCTGAAATATAAACTACCAGATACTAACTTTTTAGAATGAAAATGATTTGTTCCCTGCATGATTTCATTTCAGTTTTGCATGAACCATTTAAAATGGAGCAATTTATTCTAATGAATAATTCTTTCGTGATGAAAAGTTTCATTCCAGTTCTATAAAAGAAAATAGAAATAAATAAAATGAGCAAACCAAATCAACTAGGGAACTAGTGATTTATCAAGCAAGGTATGCTAAATGGACAAAGAAAATTAGACATACTAAATAGACTAGTTATATTAAGAATTAGATGGATCTTTCCACTAGTTATATCATTCTATTATTGTAAAATTTATATATAATTAATCATTTCCCCTTTTATTTCATTCTGATTCCATTGAAAATCCCATTTCAATTCTATTTTAATTTATGCTCACGTACCAATTTCAACCGTGTGTAATGGGTCCATGAGAAGGATTTGCCCGAGGACTTGGTGGAGTATAAGGATCTCGGGCAAGCAGGACTCTTAAGCGTCTGTGAATTATTATTTTCTCATTTCCTGCAAAATCACAAAGATATACTTTTGCTGCAAAGTTACTATTATTTATTCAGGATGATGGTAGTTGTAATAATAAAATGAAAAGGATGGGAAGTTTAAAAAATACCATGAGAACTTGGAAGGTTAATGACTCCAGGATCTCCAGCAGCTACTGAACAAGCAAACAGGAGGAGAAGGAGAACAAGCTTAATGTAACAATATCCGCTCTCCATCTTCTCCATCTTGTCACTACTCAGGTTATTGCCATGCCACTTCTGTTCTATTTAGAGTACAATTTTTCAAAGTCATGGTTCGATAGTCTCTTCCTCAGCTTCTTGGCCATATAAAATAAGTTGAACAAGTCATGGAGACATTGACAGTACTTGTGGCATCTTCTTAGTTTCTGCATCATGCAGGACTATTCTCACTTTGAGAGTTAAGGCAACGAGTTCAATGTTGTGCACAAGTATAAAGAAGACTAGCAGGTCTACAACTTTGATCCAATGAAATTACAAGAAGTATCAAGAAGATAATAGTACATATTCCAAAGACTTGCAGTCAATGGAAAATGTCAATTACTTAAGAGTTAAGACTTGGACTATTGATTTTTGAGTTTGTGGTGAGTCTACTGTGTACACTCTCAACCATTCATCTTGTCTAACAATAGCAATATTCTCATCTCTCGTGTATAATATTTTTGAGCTGTATTTTTTTCTTATTGCCCGATGCTCCGATCTATTAAGTGTTGAAGACTACCACAACATTGTTCTTTTTAACGCAAGGAAGAAATGATGATCACAAAAGATTAAGCAATGCCAAACACCAATTGAGAGTATAATTCATGACTGCTACAAGTGTATAGTAACCAAAATCGATAAACCATCAATTTCCTTTTTATTCAAACTACTGCACAGAAGAACAAGTGCATTAATTTCTACATACTGTGGTGGATACTATAAGATAGAAAGATGCATCATGAATCATGAATATTATCCTAATGAAAGAAAATTTGTCCATATGGCTACTGGCCTCATCTCTTCCATCTCATTTGTTCTCTCAACTTCATGATTAGCCTTGTCAACAAGGGAGTTCATGGGCTGCTACCAGCTTCAACATCTTGCGTAGTTAACTATTTGAGTGGATATGTTATCTTCCGTCTTTGCAAACCTTCCCCTAATCCTAGGCTGACTATCAGCAAGAGCCTTCCTGCAAGCATACTGCAAATCACCCAAAACTTATCAGTTTATAGAATTTGCTTTTAACGAAAAATTGCAAACAAGTGGTTACATTTGCAAGCATTTTGACTCAACCACCCTAAGATAGCTTTTCATTATGGTATCAAGGCAGTTTAGACTCTAAAGCTAGCATACTTCTGCATGATGAAAAGTTTATTTGTCACGAATAGACGGATCAAGAAATTTTCATTTAGTTCATAATGAGGAATAAGTGCTTTGCCTTGCAGTATCTAAATTACAATACATGTCATCCTTTTTTCATTCTGATTATAAAATGTTATGTCCTGTTAAAACTCTTGTCTTTGCATTGTTATCCTTCACCTGTAGTCTCTTCTCAAATCTGTTGAGTATAACCTCATACATTCATCCATAATGACGACAGAAGCTATATTAATCTGGAGTATTCAAGTGTTCTTACATGGCTTCAGAAAGAATCATGAAGGGGAAAGAATAGCTTCACACCTTGATTTTTCTGCCAAAGTTTCTCTTACTCTTCTTCTCCCTGTATCTGGAAAGTTTTTGTAGTCGCAGCTCTGTCTTATTTTCACTGATGGAAAGGGGTTGCTCGAATGAAGAACATACAGTGGTGGCATTTCTTGAGTTTGTGCTCTTATTGCCAAGATTCTGCAAAAACTAGTCAAAATAAATAACCATGCCCATCCTGGCACACAGCAGGTAGAAATTTTACATACTACAAGTGATATATCTTGATGAACTCATAATAATCTCAGAATTTCTCAGTGGAAAATGTAGCCAATGCATATTTTCTCTGGGAAGTCACAAATATTAGATAATCATCCAAATTAGTTAACTAAAATATTGTCCATAATTCTTAAATCTGGCAATCCTTTTATACGTTGGTACAACTAACCCTCATTGTATGTATAGGACCAATAGAAGATTAATATGACTTTCATTCAGCATGACACTAATTGATGCGGGTAAGTAAATGTTGAAGCAATTGATTAAGACCTGAGAAGCATAGTAAGGTCAAATACTGTGTTAGCTGAACCTTTATGGGCCAAGGTAGAAGAGATAAAGTGAGGGAAAAAATAAACATGAAAATTAGTAAGAAAACTAGAAATTTACTCATACCTGAACATCTCCTTCGCTGCTTGCTCTCCTCAAACCAAGTGCAGCTTCAAAATCCAATCCCTGGAAATCAAGGAAGTCTAGTCTTCTACTGCAACTAGGGAACCACTCTAATGAGCTTAAACACTCAGAACTTGCACTTTTCTGAATTGATCTTTCTACTCGGAGAATTTTTCCAGGGGGCGGAACTCCGGCCATCCCAACTGCAGGAATCTTCAATTCTTCTAGGAGCTGAGAAATTGGCTCTTCAATTTCCGATTTCTCCATAAGGTCCTTCTTGCACTCAAAGTAAATGTCAGTGAGATGATCGTTTTGGATTGACTCTATATCTGCAGCCTTGATTGTTTCTGTGATGACATCTCCTCCACCTGATATAATGGACATGGCATTAGCCATGGGATCAAGTGCAGGATCTTCTAAGATGGGTTCTGGAGCTTTGAATAGGTCTCCTTCTCCTCCCATATCATATTCTGAAACAGAGGGTGCCTGTGCCATATTGGCCTATACCAAAATCAATGAGTGAATTACAGGAACAGTTTCATTATTGATACACTAAGGATTAATAGTTCTGTACTGTATTTTTCAACAGACATTTTGAATGAGGATTCACAAAGGTCAACAAACATTATCTGTATGGGCATTAAGAGAATCTGATTGATGGCCAGCAATTGCTTTTCATACTGGATTGATCTTTCTTTTTTATAATTCCATCGTAAACAGAAGCATGGATATATAAGTTTTAAATTTCGCCTTGGTAAAAGTTCCCATTTTCCCATCAAACATAGGAAAGCTATCCAAAACAAAATATTACCCTCAAGCTGAAAGTTAGGTATTAAAAACTTTCATAAGATTTCACTTTTATGATTTTTTTTTGTTTTAAAAATAGGGTTGAACAATTGTCTAATAAATAAATCATTTTTTCCCCTTTCATGGAGTCTTCTTGTCCACTTTAACTAAGCATTAAACACTCTCCTGTCTCAACCTTTTGGACCTTAACAATTTCAGTTTCTTTGCTTTCAGAAAGTTCTCTCCGAAACTGCAAAGTGTCATGCGATTCTTGATTCTTTCATTCTTTGTAATCCCTCTTTAAAAAAACAACTAAATTCACCAATAAATTGGGAGTTTTAAGATCAAAATAATCTGCAATATAACCTTTTTTACTTTCTTTTTCTTTAGGATCCTTTTGAAATATAATTAACTGTCCCAACAAATCAAACAACTTGTGTCAGTGTTTCACTTTTCACCAGGCAACATTCAGTACCAGATCCAAATCTCTCCAGAACAGAGCAAATTCCTCGACCGGATCCTTTAATGAAACAGTAAAAGAGAGATCGGTTTAACCAGAAGGCAAAATTACCAAGTTATGCCGACCGTCCTCGACTCCGACATAGAATCGGTGGGAGAGAAAGCCCTCGTCGGAGAACGGTAGGTACGAGTAGTGGCCGCCGCTGTAGTCATGGAAGAATCCGTGGGAGAAGACCGAAGGCAGATGAAGCCCCGCTTGAGCATACATCGTCGATATCTCTTATCGCCAACTTCACTTTGATCGCTTCCCCTGCGAATCCTCCTCTCGTCGTCGTTCTCCGTGGATCGGAGGAAGGAGAAGGAAGGAGAGAAGCGCATGACCAACGAGGAAGGAAAGGGGAAGCGAAAGAGGCCTATTTATAGAGTGAGTGGAGTAGCTTGAACGATGAATGGATCAATCACGATCAGGTGTGGGACTAGGAACGCGAAACAGCATTGTCCAACCAATAAATGAGCGCAGACAATTATGTGTTTTGTGACATGCTTACAGTGCGGTGCAGCCGTAAAGCAGGACCAATTAAAAAGATGAAGGTTCGAATTTCAATGGAAATAAATATTTTAAAGGTCAATTTAAGCGTGTATAAATTATTGGATAAAAATTAACAAAAGACATGTAAATCATAAAAAAAAAAACTATTTAAAAAAAAACAAAAGGGCATCCAATTATTTTTATATCTAAAATACCTCTTATTATAATATTAATAGTATAGTAACTACTAAGTAAAAATTAACTATTTTATTTTAATCAAAATTATTAAATATAAAATATTATTATATCAAAATATTTTTCACTAATTTAGTTAAAATTATTTTAAATTGATCAAAATTACTTTAAAATGATAATATATATAATTGTAACAAAATTTTAATTTAATATAATAAATATTTTAAATATATATAATTGTATATCTGAATTTATTCCATAAATAAAATTAAAAAGAACATCTAACGTCTCAATTATTAACAATATAAAAACTCAAGATTTGCATAATTTTTTTTTATTTTTTTTTTAAGATGACACAAGTATTTAGTTTACATTGATTAATTATAAAATAATTTTATATCGATTATTAAGGTAAATCAAAAAATATTCATAATGGATAGTCCATTAATCCATACATCATTTTTTAGATCAACTCTATTAAAATAAAATTATCTGTTAATTTACTAAAATTGAAGGTGCTCTGTCATTATATTATTGCACCATTAATTTACAAATACGTATTAGCTAACCCATTTACTTGTAATTGTTTGATTGTCTTTTAGAAAAAAATATTTTTTTAAAAAATGTTTTATAAATAAATATTCTAGGGGCAATAACTTTATCCCCTTGTGATGTGAATTATTATTTGTTAGCTTCTCTCTTTTGCCATCATCAAATTGGGAAATGAAACTTGGACATTGACATGGATTGGTTGTTGATGTGGCATCTTTGTTAATTGATTGATGGAAGCTTGGACTGAGGACAGCACTTGAAGGTGCACATCAAGGTCAATTCATGTTCTCAATCATTGAGAGTCAATGCACTTGGCAACTTACCTTAACATTAATATTAATCCTTGATAATTAAAATATTAAGCTATAAAAAATAGAACACAAGCTAAAAAAACAAAAACAAAAAACAAAAAAAAGTGGTATACATATCTTATCCTCCTAATTATTCCAAAATTATTCTCACTCCACTTTCTCTCTTTGAGGCCAGAAACTTCGCTTGCTTCTCCTCGTAAATAAAACAAGAATAACATTTTTAGTAATAGAAGAATGGGAAAGGAATGAGTTACTTTGATGGGATTGGTAATGGGAATGCAAGAAGAAGAAAATTATGGTAATTGATCAAAGATCGTACTTAAAGTTATGGAATTCTCAAAAAGACATAATTAATTTTTAGACTTATCAAAGGATGCATTTGTTTTTCATTTTACTCCAATCATTATAGTGTTGCATTTTAAGAACACCATCATTATGGTGATACATTTCAAAGAACATCATCGTGATGTTGACTTTCAAAAATTAACACTACAATGATACTGTATTTCAAAAAAAAAAAAAAAAATGGAACTGTTACATTAACAATTTCCTACAACGATTCCATGTTGTATAAAGAGAAGTTCAACAGGAACATAGATAGCAAGTGCATGGCAGGGCCTCTACAGTAGGGATGACAATTTTCCTCGCGGATTTAGGGTCTCGAGGGGAAAATTCGAAATGGGGATGGGGATCCCTGATTTTTTGAGGATGGAGCAGGTTCGGGGCGGGTATGGGAATACTATCCCCATCCCAGAACCCGTCCTGAATATTATTATTATTATTAATAAATAATAATATGATTTTTTTTTAAAAAAATATTAATAATAGTGTTAATATTAATATTAATTTTTTTGAAAATATTATTAATAATAATATTAATATTAATATTATCATTAATAATAATTATTAAATAATAATAATAATAACATAAATTAAATTTGGGAATGAGGCGAGGATGGGAGCGGGGATGGGGATTTGATCCCCGTGGGTTTGGGTTCGGGGAATTCCCGAATCCGAAAAAATGATAACGAGGCGGGAATTCCCTGAATCCGAAAAAATGAGAATGGGGCGGGGATGAGAATGGCAAACCCGTCCCCGTCCCGCCCCATTGCTATTCCTACTCTACAGGCGGTAAAATCCTAGGATCGACTTCTGTCCGATTCTGACAGAATACCATGTGTTTACCATCTGTGCCAAGCCTTAGGGGCATGGTGCTGCATTTCAAAAATCAACACCACTTTGATGCTATATAAATCCTAAAATTGGCACCATAGTGATCCGTTCTTTAAATGTAATATCACAGTCATTGACGCGAGAGGTAAAATAAAAAATAAATGTGCTTTTGAAAAATCTAAAAGTTGGATGCATCTTGAAAAAAAAGTTCATAATTTAAGTACACCTTTTGAATTGCTGGAAAAAAAATTAAGAAAAATAATGGAGACGAACAGTGGAATCTAATAAGAGAAGTCCTCTTAAAGATAACTAGAAGAAGGTGTTGGTTGAAAGCATGAACTTGTACAAGAGAAAAAAAAATAAAGTAAACAAGATTGAGAGAATTTTGCAACCATTCAAGATTGAGAGTGCAACACATTCTCCCTTTTCACTTTCGCAAGGAGAACCAAAAAGAAAGAAGGAAAAAAACCTTGAAAAATCTAAAAGTTGGATGCATCTTGTAAAAAAAAGTTCATAATCTTAAGTACACCTTTATCAATTGCTGAAAAAAAAAACTAAGAAAAAATAATGGAGACTAAGAGTGGAATCTAATAAGAGAAGTCCACTTAAAGATAACTAGAAGAAGGTGTTGGTTGAAAGCATGCACTTGTATAGGAGAAAAAAAAAATGAAGTAAACAAGATTGAGAGAATTTTGCAACCATTCAACCATTCAAGATTGAGAGTGCAACACATTCTCCTTTTTCACTTTTGCAAGGAGAACCAAAAAGAAAGAAGGAAAAAAAACCTCATTGTTCTTGATATAGACTTTTTTTGCAATAGTGGGAAGATGCTATAGCTAGGAGCCATGGCCCTACCCTAACAATGATAGAGAACAATTTGGTTGGGTGGCCACATTCCATTATCTTCTTGTGTGATTGCATATAGACATAGAGGACAACAGCTGTATGGAACATTTTTATCTCTTTGCACAAGACTTTTGCCACTAAAGTTCAAATTATCTCATTGACCTTTATCTTCACTCATTCATTTAATTTGATGTACAATATTTTTAAAATTATCTTCGTATTTGAATTTATGAATTTTACATAAAGAAATAAGAGACAATTATAAAGGAAGCCTTTACTGTGTTTTCTACAAAAATATCTTTCATCAACTGTTTTGTTTTACTGTTCTCAGTAGCTGAGACATGCTACATTAGTGTAACTTTAAATAACCTAAACAAAGACATAAGAAAATTTAATAGTAAAGTAAAGTTATGAGCATTATTAGGCTGCTGCATACAAATACTAACAGGTATTCCCTTCTGTTATGGGACTCGCAGGGCTTGAACAATCCCATAATTTGGTGCCAAGCTAACTTAAACAGTGCGACACAAGCAAAGAAAAGACTGATCACAATTACTGCCAGCTCCTTGCTCTCTAGCAAATCTTGGTTGCTCTTGATCTTCTCCAGATCTTCTCTGCAATCAAAATGCAAAGCTCAGTTTTTTATTTATGAATTAAACTTTGGAGTGAATTGGAAGACACGGAGATAGTTCTAGCAGCTACTTTGGAAGCCTACAATATACATCAAATTCCTTTGCCAAAAAAACCAATTTGGCATCTCTACTCTTTGTATATTTCACTCAAAAACATGATGGATTCGCACTATAATCTTATGAAAATTTCCTTTTAACCCAAAGGCTAAACTACGATCATACGAACAAGATTCTGGATGCCTCCATTTAAATCACGTAAATCTACCATACCTAAAAATCACTTTTAGGAATTTTGTGAAGTTCACTTAAATAAATCAAGAGTTATATTATGGATTGATATAAAGGGTTTAAGTAATTAATATATTAATAGATTATCGAACCTGACCCGATTTGCTAGCAACCCAACCCGTCTTACCTTTTTAAATACATACCTTATATTTTTCCCCTCTCCCCTAACCCTTGAAGCCACCAGCCTCCCCCACACCCCCATCCGAACCCTAGTAACTTTGGAGGAGATAGAAGAAGAATCTCGCCCGAACGCTCAAGGTCATTTTTCCTTACGTCTCGCTGGTTATCTTTCATACGCAAAACACCAAAGTAAGTTTTCCTTTTGCTGTTTTTGTATTTACTACACTGTATGCATCGTATTATGCATGTTTTGGTGTTATGAGGATGATTTATTGATGCCGATTACGTTTCATTCGATTTTTGTGATGTATTGAAGAAGTTTTAACGTCCTCCTTTCTCTTTTGATTGGAAACTTTGCTGCTGGATTTTGTTTGAGGGATTTCCTACTGCTTATGGGAGGTTCGTAAGGTGATTGGAGGGTGGTGGAGATGATGGTGTGCAGAGGAAGAGAGCTGGGCTGTGCTGGGTTGAGAGTTGTGCTGTTCTGAGTTTTGTGCAGGCTGTGCTGGGTTCAAAATTGTGTCATTTTGAGCTTTGTGCGACTGTGCTGGGTTGGAAGTTGTGCTGTTTTGAGATTTGGGCAGTATGTGTTGGGTTGAAAGTGTGTTGTTTGAGCTTTGTGCGTGCTGTGTGGGCTGAGAAGAGTTGTGCAGGGCTGGGACAACGTCAAGAAGGGGCAGATGGGAGTTGCAAGGTGAGGTTTAGTGTTCCGGTTTGGGAATTCCGAGTTGTTGTCCTCACGGGCATGTCTGATGGCTAATGGGAGGGGGTTGAGGGTGAGAAGAGAGTGTTGATATGTCAGGAAGGGGCAGGAGTCAAATGGGGGAAAGATGACAATGGATGGAGGGTGAATGGATGTGAGGGCACGTGGCAGAATCCCTTAATATTTTTATTCTTATTTATTTACTTTCTTCCATGTATAAACAACTTTAATTCTATTATCATAATTGTTAGTAGGATGTTGTCTATGGATGAAAAGTAATAATATCTTGTTTTAATAATGTGAACTGTATGTGACAATGTGACGAGTAGGGGAATCTGGTTTAAGAAGGGTCCGGTGAACCTTATCAAAACAAAAGAGGTTTGGAAATCCGGCTTAAGAAGGGTTCGGTGAACTTTACCAACACAAAAGAAATTTGGGAATTCAGTTTAAGAAGAGTCCGGTGAATCTTACTGAAGCAGAGGGATTTGGGAATCCAACTTAAGAAGGGTCCGGTGAACCTTAACAACCTAGTACGAGGGTAAAGGTTTGGCGAAACGAACAAAAGTTGAGGAAAATAAAAAAAAAGGGGAGCTACATTCAATGCTATGAACTCACTTAAATGTTTTTGACGATGAAAGATAATGTTTGATGCTATTATATTTTATGTCAGCAAGGTTTAGATCTTAAATGTTTAAAGTAATTTAGCTTGTGAATATATCTTAATTCTTATTATAAAATGTTAGAATTGCTGAGTCTTTAAACTCACTAGATCTATATGGTGCAAGAAACAAGAAAACGGAGGGGCTCGATGGATGAGCTAGCTCGTACCTGACAGTGCACACTTGACGGCCATGTCCTTTTCTTTTCAGCTTATGTTATTATTTGTTTTGGAGTTGGTTGCACTTTCGGGTTTTTAAGTGTTAAGTCATATGGTTGCTTTTGATTTACAGACAGGATTTTGTGTTACCACTTTATAATGAACATTCCGTTTAGATGCTCGATAATCACATTTGATTTATCCAATGTTATTTATTCGTTGTTGATGGTGTTGTCTTGGGTGAAAGGGTTTGTATGAATTATTTTAGAGCTGTAAGGGAGAAAGTCTAGGGTTGTTTCACTTCTCTTCTAGTGAAACTATATTTCAAATATTCAAATTTAGTTTTTAGTTTCTAGAAAAAAAAATTCTCTACAATTAAGCTTTAAACTTAACCTTCCCACACCCTCATCAATTAGCACACTATTAACCACAAATAACATAATTTGCAAAAATATTAAAGCACCAAAATTAGTTTGTACATTTGAATCTAATGCTTTTGCTAGTTAAATGTGCATACAATGGGTCAAGTAGTTGAAGACAAACAATTTTATAACTACTGACTGACCTGAACAAGGCATTTTCTCGAACCAAAGCATCAATTTCAGTTGAAACTGAGGACCTCCAGCTCCCAAGTTCATTGAGTTCCTTAGCCTGAAAATTATATCAGTCAGATACTAGTCGACCAAAGAGGTCTTGTCTTCATCAAGAAATAATAATGAAGATACCTACCTCACCCTCCTTCCATTGGCTCAGTTCCTTAATCTCTGAGTTCAATTTCTGCAAGAGTAGTGCAGCTTCAGAGTACTGCTTCTGCAGGTCAGGAAGAGCTTCACTGTACCTTATGTTAAGCTCTTTAACATATTCCTCCAGTATCGTAAGACTGAGCTCCATTGATCTCACCTTCTGCATCAAAAACTTCAAAATTCCATCACTCGGTACCCTTCCACTCGGCTGCTTAGGATGATGCATGCTCTCCTGTGAAACTCCATTCTTCGACCTGTTAGGGTCTAATTTTACTGGATCATCAACCCGAGAATTGTTAACTTGAGCAACCTCAACTTTGTCATTGAGTTTTGGATCAACCTTGACAGAATTGTAGCCGGCTGCAGGCTCATCAGAAACCACAATGAGGTCTTCGAGCATCCGCTCTATGGCATCCACACCATAAACCTCAATGTAGCTCAATGTGCAGTAGAACTCTGAACCATAGTGACTGACCAAGTTCAGCTTCATGTATCTTGCCCACTTAGGTTCCGAAAGCATGAACCGCTGGGCATGCTTAACATTCTCTGCCAAAAAGGTTCCAAGCAGCGTCCACGTCTCTGTGGGGTAACTCAAGCTTCCAAGCAACTCAAAATCCTTGAAGTTTGACGAATAGTGCTCCAAATTAGCAATCTCAATGGCATCGACGAGGGTCTCCTCGGAGAGCTCCATCACGATGAATTTCGGAACGGTTGAGCAGCGGTTTCTGAGGTACATATCTTTGTCCCTGCTCAATATGTTTGCCACCCCTTTTGCTTCCTTGTTGTGGTCCAAAATCTTGGCACCTTTAGAAGAAGCTGCGTAATTATACTCCAAACCATCAAGTTCAAGTCTGTGGGTAATTTTGCCATGCAGCTTGTCTGCATCACTTTCCTTTCTTTGAAGTGCCTGGTTCCTGAATTCATCCAGTCCAATATATCGGTCCCGATCCCGATCCCGCCGATCGACTTTCTTGCGATCTGAGATATTTCCGTCCTCAATGTTCTCTTCAATTCCAAAGATTTCCGTCGGTGGATCGTCATCAGCTTTCAATCCACAACAAGAGTAAGTGTTGTTCAGCGGCGGAAGAAAATAGAACTCTAACGGAGTTCTCCTGCAAACGAAGTTGCTTCCGACATCATCGGACAAGAAATCTGCCATAAGGAACAAGAAAGGTTTCAACTTTACACAAATCTGACATCAGTGCGAATCAAGATGAAGTTCTGGCGCAAGAAAGTGAAGCACCCAGAGGGAAAAAAAAGGTAAAAAGGGCAAATTTTTGGGAAGTGAAGCGAGCATTAAGGAGTGGATTGACCTCGACGGCGATGGCCGTGGCCGAATCGGGAGTGGAGGGCGAAAATGATGCACCAGAGAGGTACGGCAACGGTGAGGGACAGCTCATAGAGGCTCTTCCTTCTGCTTCTATCGACGGCGTCGTCGTCAGAAGTCTTCTTCATCTTCATCCGAGCTGAGAGAGAGGGAGAGGGAGAGGGAGAGGGATTGGATGAAGAAAAGGGGAAGAAGACCGAGACCGCGGAATGGCGATGTGAAGCAACGGTTGCTCATCGGTTGGCGCGAGTAAATCGGAACAGGAATCGGATTTATTTTCGCAGATCAGAAAGAAAGGAGAGAATTTTCAATAAAATAAAACTTCTTTGAATAATTACTATATTTAGTTACAATTATCCTTTTTTTTAATGCTATAATGAATTTAATAAAAGAATAGTTTAATCAATTGAACTACTAATATATGATTAATAGTCAAATGTAAATCGGTTTCAACTTTTTGACAAGTTGATGATAAATATTTTTTTTTCTTTTTTAATTTTAAAATTTTGTTTTTTTAAAAAAAAACTCGAGTCACAACTAAAAACAGGGAAACAATGAAATAAAAGCGAAGTCTTTTAAAAGAACTGCATCTTTAGAAGAACAGAATCTGAGGATCGATGCACCATGGGACGAAGTTGGTCGGAGATCTCCCGTAGCCCCAATTTGACAATGACCTAGTCGCCGTCGCTGTCGCAATCGATGATGGTCCTGTCGAAGTCGAACCCCACCAGGACGCTGGCTATGGACGGGGATCGTCTACTTCACTTGGATCACGAGAGGTTTCCGCTGGCGCTATGGAGACGGAGAGTCGAGGAGGATGGAGATTATAGAGGATTCATCGACCGTGACGAATTGAGGCGTCGGATGTCGGGGAGAATAAATCATGTTGCTTGAAAGTGATGAGTATAATTATCTTTTAATATAATTGATGAAAATTATCAAATCCTACTGATATCCCGTTAGTTATAGAGGATAAATTTATTATAATGGAGATCAATTTCCAATGAATGTGTATTTCTAAAAAAAAAAAGTTTTTCTCACTCTCTACCCCTCGATTATAAGTTGAATTTACATCACTTCACATGATCCAGATAATTAGGATGAGCATAATTAAATTTTACTATAATCGATAATTTTATTATAATCGATGTCATAATTGATTATGATTTCTTTTTGAGCTCATCGTCTCCATCATATTATAGTTTGAATTAAAGTAGACGGCTGGAGACCGTTCGGAGGCTGCTAGAAGTGAGGAGGCTGTCTGGAGGCTGCTAAAAGTGAGCAACTGTCCAGGTTGTCAGACGTTGAATAGGGGACGACCTCCCAGTAGCTTCCGACCGCCTCCTCCGATCAAAACTATAATTTAACGAGGACGATAAACCTAAAAAAATGATCGCAACAAATTATGATCAGATCTTAATTATAATTCAATCATAATTGAAAGCGGATCAGGAATCTGCTCTTCAATTATTGGGCCTGGGAGTGTATTATAGGAGATTTATATTAATGGGCCAGAATTTAAATCGTGGCTACAGTACATAATCCTCCCCTTAAAAGACCGCCAAATAATTATAATGAGCGTTATCACAATTTTTTTTCCCATCATCGATGAAAATGGTCGGTTTTAAATTTTAATTTCGTTTGTTTTTTAAAATTTTATATTGAAAACATTAAATAACACTTTTTTTCTTTATAAATGTTACTTTGGTATTTGAAGTAATTAAATTAATAAATAAAATTGGTATAGCTATTTAAAATTTCTAACACGTTAGTCAAAATAGCTTGATAATATATGACATTTTTAAAATTTATTAAGAAATAACAAATTTAGACCAGACATTAAAATTTTATGATTAAAGATATCAAAATGACAATATAATATAAACACAAATCCAAATACATGAAATATAAATATAATAGTCGTAGGAAAGATCAATCCTTTTTTTTAAAAGGAAATTTCTCTCATTATATTCATTGAAAATTAAGATAATAATATTGCTTAATTCATAAACAGATAGGAAATCAAAGTAATTCGAGCATTTCGATCATGATTAGATACTCACTCCAACAAAATGATGTTAAAAGATGTTAAATTTTATAATAAAATGAAAGGTATTCGTATTGCTCTGTGGTTCATGATCGAAATGAATAAAATACAAAAACGTTTTGTGACACTGAAAGCTTTGCTAACTATACAACAAACAGATATGACTAAACAAACTTACTCAATGTGGTTCAACACTGAAGACATCTATATTGCTTTTCGAGTAAGCAGCATTGCGACGACCACATGATGATCGCTCTCACATTCCAGTTGATCAATTTCGGGTAGGGGATGACCTAATTCTACAAAGATTAGACTTAGCAGACCATATGAGACATGACGGCGAGAGTAAAAAAAAACAGAATGCTGAATTGCAGCCTGAAATTTATTTCAGCCGGGAACCCGTCAGGCAAGTTGGCGTGGAAAGATGGAGAGAGAATTTACACTCGTGCTGCTGCTGTCCGAGCTCTGATCACGGATCTTTCGTATAGCTCTTCGTACTGTGACGCTGATGAATCCCAACTGAAGTCCAAGGTCATGTCCTTCTGAATGAGCTGCTGCCAGCCTTCAGGGTTTGTAGAGTAGTATCGAAATGCTCGGCCCATGACACTGCTTAGACCCTACATACATGTTCTCGTCACTTTTTTGAGTAAATCACAAAAAAAACTTGGTATTGAATGAAAAAGAACATTTTTTAGTATGGAAAGAAACATCAATCCAAAAGTCACCTGTTCAGTAGGTGGCAAAAATGTGAATCCGTTACGGTATTGTTCAGGTACCGTATTATCATTTACGTCAAAAACACTGCAGGAAGAAAAGGTAATTAAACAAAAAAAAAATGGGAATGTAAATATTTTTAGGCAGGGACACAGCTAAGTGAGAACCAGATCAGGCGCTCACCTATCATTCAGTCCTCCAGTTTTTCTTGCTATTGGCACAGAACCGTATCGCATAGCAATCATCTGTGTCATAAGAACATTTACAAACTCTAGTAGACAAATTTCTCTGAATGGAGATAGGTTTAGTGAAAGGTAATTCCATCGCGATGTAAATTATTTTCTAATAGTATAAGATTGCAAGCATTATAATAGTTGATAAATGTTGCTGTCGCACAGAGAAGCTTCCTTTAGCAGAAGCTCTGGAAAAAAAAGTCCATATAAATAGCAAAAGCATAAGAAAAACAGAATCCATACCTGGGTAAGACCACAAGGCTCAAACAAGGAGGGAATAATAAACATGTCAGAAGCCGCATAAATCAAATGTGAAAGGGCATCATCATATTTCAAGAGCAACCGAACATCTGGGTGGCTGTTGAAATGCATCGCAATATCCTCAAACTCCCGCTGGAAGATTAAATCGTTTGTCACAAGAAAAGACCTCAAAACACATGGAAGAATTTGCAACAACAACAAAAAAAAAACAAGCGGGATCAATTGTCATATGTAGATCAAGCATATATAGACTTCACAAATATTTTCCTTCACCATTGTTCTGAAGAATGCAATTCAACCTCTAAGATCTGTCAAAGTTATGATAAAATTAAAAGAAGTTAACTAAATCAGTGAGACGACTTTGGATCATTATTGATTTCCAATACCTCCATAACCTAGACAAAACCATATATGCTTAGGCATACAGATTCTGTTATTTTTGTAGAGTGTATCTCAACAATTGATGATTGTTCAAGCAAATAAATTATCATGAACATATTTCTTTAGAACTGGCTATGTTTCTTTAGAAGTTTTCTACTCCAGTAAAATGCTAAATTATGTTTTATTTCGCATCAGATTTGCTGGGGAATTCCATTTAGGTTCCTCCCGGATCATCTGGATGCTTAGCGCACAAGCCATGTTCAACTAATAAAGTTTATTGCAGATATCACAAAAAAAATCATTGTCATTTGAGAACAAACAAGGTCACATTAAAAACTAGAATAAGTTAATTTTTATCAAATCTACAGGGGATAAGAACACGTTACTTGAATATGTAGTACTGGACTTGAGCCAAGAAGCACAAACTGTCCTCCCAACTCCAATGTACGATAAATTGCATGTCTGATAAGATGCACGCCTTTTTGTGGTACGAGACGTGTGATGCATCCAACCTTTAGGTGACAAAACAATGGAATCAGGTTCAAAAAGATGGTGTTTAGGTTAAAAAGTCCAATTTAAATGGAGTTTGAAGATTGAGCTATATGTCACATCAAATATGAGAGTAGAAATCAGAATAAACTACCTTTATGTAGGATTATGAGAAAATTACTATTAGAAAAAATTTAGAGAATAAACTATTGCAGGTATCTTATTAATATGCATGCAAGCAAAAAATTGAAATGAAGCTATCGTGAAAGTGGGTGATCAAATTTTCCATCTTATAGATTATTACTATATAATTGACCATAAACAACACAAAAGTATTGCATGCTTGTATGACCAAATGAGTTGAGATGTCTGAGGATAGAAGTGCAATTGCTTCAATTTGTTCATTTTGACTAATACAGTTTGACCATTCTCCATGGTTGTAGTAAGCAATAATTGACTTTCAAAGTTCTTCTGGAGATGCAATTAAGCTAATTGTTAATTTATTGCAAATCTGAAGATCAGTTGGCAGATCTTTTCACAAAGCCTCTTCCTGTCAGCAAGTTTGAGTTTCTGAGACAAGAAATTGGTGTTTGCAGCTCCTAAAGCAAGGAGGAGTGTTAAAACTATGCTTTAGAAGTAGTTCATAACTGTTTATTGCAGTTAGTGGAAGTTATAGCAGTTTATAGCAGTTAGTGGAAGTTATTTCCTTAGTTCTTTTTATTTGTATCTAAAGCAGAAGATGTACTGGTTGTGAGCAAATAATCCGGATAAATTCAAATAAATCGGACATGATAAGTTTTAGTTATAACGTTTCGTTTAATATTTTTGATAACTTAGCCTTTCCTATTTTATAGCTTATGTGGCATTATTTCTATGGTTTAAGTGATGTAAGATCTTATCACTTGTGGTGTATATATACAACACAAATGTGAATGGAAAAAATAGCACGGCAAGATTAATTTTTCCCAAGCTACTACGTTTCTTTTCGTTTTGTTTTTTATCTTCTTTATTGTTTTTGTGTATATTGTCGGGGTGCTGCTCATAGATTCTGAACCAACAATTGGTATCAGAGCCTTGGTAGTATAAGACACCTAAGAATCTACAATTCCACAAAAATGTCTGGCATCCCACAAGTTGCTGCAAAGGAGAACGGCGGAGTGCCATTTCCCTATCCGATGCTAAGCCCACACAATTACACTGTGTGGGCAATCAAGACAGAGGCGATTCTTAATGCCCAGGGAGTCTGGGAGGCGGTGGAGCCAGCGGAAGGAGCCCAGGTGGATGCAAAGAAGGATAAAAAGGCACGTGTATACATCCTGCAGTGTGTCCCCGAAGACATCCTTCTCCAGATCGCAACAAAGAAGACGGCGAAGGAAGTCTGGAACAGCCTCAAGACGAGGTACCTTGGTAGTGATCGGGTAAAGAAGGCACGTGTACAAACATTGAAGAGTGAGTTTGACGCTCTCCGGATGAAAGAGACCGAAACGATTGATGAGTTTGCTGGCAAACTCAGCGCCCTAAGCAGCAAGTTTTCCACCCTTGGTGCCACGCTTGAAGATTCCTCGTTGGTAAAAAAATTGCTCGATTCTGTCCCTGATAAATTCTTTCCTATTGTTGCTGGTATTGAGCAATTCTACGACCTTGAGTCTATACCATTTGAGGAGGCTATAGGGCGACTAAAGGCGTACGAAGAACGAACGCTTCGATTACGCAGCAACACCAACGGCACTGAAGGAGAGCTCCTACTTACTCATACCGAATGGCAAATGCGACAAAAGGGGAGTAGCGTGGACACTTCGTCAGGAGGCAAGGAACGTGGGTCCAACAGCTCTAATCGTGGCAAAGGGCATGGGCATGGGCGTGGGCGTGGGCGTGGGCGAGGGCGCGGTCGTGGTCGTGGTACACAGCGCCAAGATAGTGCAGGAGGCACTAGCGGCAACAACAGTGACACTCGTGACAAGAGACACATAAAATGCTTCAATTGTGAGAAAATGGGGCATTATGCGTCTGAATGCTACAGCAAGCGTCGTGGAGATGAGGCTCACCGCACTTGCGCCACCGATGAAGAGCCAGCACTAATGATGACCAAGTTCCACGAAGAATCTCAGCGGCAGGATACCATTCTGCTCAGTGAAGAGAGATTGCTACCGGAGGTGTACCGGGGCGTCAAGAAAGGTGAAGACAAAGACGTTTGGTACCTTGACAATGGTGCCAGCAATCACATGACTGGACATCGCGAGAAGTTTCAAGAACTAGATGAAACTATCACCGGGAGGGTGAGGTTTGGCGATGGATCAACCATTGAGATCATGGGCAAGGGGACGGCTGTGTTCGAATGCAAGAACGGCGATCAGAAGACCCTCCACGAGGTATACTACATTTCGAAACTTTGTAGTAATATCATAAGCCTTGGTCAGTTGACAGAAGCTGGGAACGAGGTGCACATGGAAGGAGATACCATGAAGGTGATTGATAGGAGCGGGAAGCTCTTGATGCTGGTAAAGCGAACGCAAAATCGCTTGTACAAGATAACCTTGAAGACATTCAAGCAAGTCTGCCTCCAAGCAAGTCTAGAAGACTCCACCTGGTTATGGCATGCAAGGCTCGGACATGTAAACTTTCATGACTTGAAGCTGTTGGGGGAGAAGAAATTGGCGGTTGGTGTGCCACTATTGCCCCAGACGAACAAGCTTTGCGAGGTGTGTGTGATCTCCAAACATGCAAGATCGTCATTCCCGCACCAAGCAAACTTTAGAGCGACGAAGCCGTTGGAACTTCTCCATGCTGATATCTGCGGGCCAATTTCACCAAGTACACTTGCTGGTAACAAGTATTTCTTTTTGATTGTTGATGATTGCACAAGGTGGATGTGGGTATTTGTCTTGACAGCAAAGAAATATGCATTCCAAGCATTCAAGAAGTTCAAGTCCGTGACGGAGAACACAACTGAGTACAAGATCAAGACACTTCGGACAGACCGTGGCGGTGAGTTTCTATCCACGGAGTTCACTCGATTCTGTGAAAATGAAGGAATTGAGAGGCACCTTTCGGCTCCCTACACACCCCAACAGAATGGCGTTGTGGAGCGTCGTAACCGCACAGTGATGGCTATGGCAAGATCTCTCCTCAAGGGTACACATATGCCGGCAAGGTTCTGGGGAGAGGTGGTTAGGCATGCTGTCTATCTGCTAAACCGTCTCCCAACTAAAGCGCTAGGAGAACGTACTCCATTTGAAGCTTGGATGGGGAGAAAGCCACATCTTGCCCACTTGAAGGTGTTTGGTTGTATTGCCTATGCAAAAAATACAACCCCTCACCTTAAGAAACTTGATGACAGAAGCTCACCTATGGTATACTTAGGAGTCGAAGAAGGCTGCAAAGCTCATCGTCTATTTGATCCAAGGCATAACAAGCTACAAGTAAGTAGAGATGTAATATTTCAAGAAAATAGTGAATGGACATGGAACGCAGGTGCTGATAAAGAAGACTTACCTGAGTTTGTGGTGGTGAATGCATTCAACACCGACGAGGTGATTGTTACTGCAGACATTGAGGCAGCGGCGGAAGATGTCACACCATCATCAAGTCTAGCTACCCCATCTTCGACAAGAGCATCAAGTCCGTCTACACCATCATCGAGCACCCAAGCAACTACCTCACCCGAGTCTCATGAAGGGCCAGTCCGTTATAGGTCCATTGCCGATATCTATGCCAACACTGAGGAAATAATTGGTATTGATGAAGAGGAGAATGAGGTAATGCTGATGATGTCAGAAGAGCCGACCTGTTACCAAGAAGCTGCAACCGAGGCTTGCTGGTACGAAGCAATGGAGGAAGAACTGAAGACTATTGAGATGAACAAGACTTGGACCCTAACTGAGCTCCCATTAGGCCACAAACCTATCGGCCTAAAATGGGTGTTCAAACTGAAGAAAGATTCAGCTGGAAAAGTGGTCAAGCATAAAGCAAGATTAGTTGCTAAAGGCTATGTGCAAAAACAAGGCATCGACTTTGAAGAGGTATTCGCACCTGTCGCTAGACTTGATACTATTCGAGTCATTCTTGCACTTGCAGCAAATCAAGGCTGGGAGGTACACCATCTAGACGTGAAGTCGGCATTTCTGAACGGAGAGCTGGAAGAAGAAATATATGTCACTCAACCAGAAGGGTTTGAAATACAAAATCAGAAACACAAGGTGTACAGGTTATCCAAGGCCCTCTATGGACTGCGGCAGGCTCCACGAGCTTGGAACATGCGGCTGAACAGGAGTCTGAAAGAGCTCGGCTTCAAAAAATGCAATCAAGAACATGCAGTATATACAAGAGGTAAAAGAGAAGCTAGTATACTTGTTGGAGTGTATGTTGACGATCTCATCGTGACAGGAAGGAGCACAGAAGGAATAAACAAGTTCAAACAACAAATGATGACAGAATTTGAGATGAGTGATTTGGGTCTTCTCTCCTACTACTTAGGAATTGAAGTGGAACAACAGAAGAGCCGAATTTTACTTAGACAATCAGCCTATGCTAAGAAAATTCTATCTCAATTCCAGATGGCAGACTGTAATGCCACAAAGCAGCCGATGGAACCCAAGACACAACTGCATAAAGACCTGGAAGGGACTCCAATTGATGCCACGGAGTACAGGCGCGTCATTGGTTGTCTAAGATATCTGTTACACACACGGCCAGACCTATCATATTCTGTCGGCATGGCGAGCAGATACATGGAAAAGCCTACAAGCATGCATCATAAGGTGGTCAAACAGATCCTCAGGTATTTGAAAGGTACAATCTATTTTGGACTTGCTTACACAAAGGGACCCCAGGAAATTAGTATATTCGGCTACTCGGACAGCGATTTAGCCGGTGATCATGACGGGAGGAAAAGCACAAGTGGAATGGCTTTCTATTTTAATGAAAGTCTGGTATCCTGGAACTCACAGAAGCAGAAGACAGTGGCGCTTTCATCTTGTGAGGCAGAATTCATGGCAGCCACAACTGCAGCCTGTCAAGCTTTGTGGTTAAGAAGCCTTGTCAGTGAATTGACAGGTGTAAAGCCAAAACCGGTAACTTTGTTTGTTGACAACAAATCCGCCATAGCTCTCATGAAGAATCCGGTATTCCATGGTCGAAGCAAGCATATAGATACAAGGTTTCATTTTATCAGAGAATGCATTGAGAAGGGACAGATTGTGGTGGAGTTCGTTAATACCGGAGAACAGCGAGCCGATGCGTTAACTAAAGCATTGCCAGGAGTGAAGTTAGCTGCCATGCGACAACTACTCGGCATCCGTGATCTACAATCATGTCCGGATTAGGGGGAGTAATGTGAGCAAATAATCCGGATAAATTCAAATAAATCGGACATGATAAGTTTTAGTTATAACGTTTCGTTTAATATTTTTGATAACTTAGCCTTTCCTATTTTATAGCTTATGTGGCATTATTTCTATGGTTTAAGTGATGTAAGATCTTATCACTTGTGGTGTATATATACAACACAAATGTGAATGGAAAAAGTAGCACGGCAAGATTAATTTTTCCCAAGCTACTACGTTTCTTTTCGTTTTGTTTTTTATCTTCTTTATTGTTTTTGTGTATATTGTCGGGGTGCTGCTCATAGATTCTGAACCAACACTGGTCCGCTCACTTTTTTATTTTCTTTGACAACACTAATAACTTGCAAGGAGAACTTGTAGCTCCTTATATAACATGTGATTGAGATGCATGATCATAATCTTAATGTTTGGAAAAGATCCAGATAGTAGTCACAAAGTTGGGGCTTAACTCTTATTGTCGCCCTTATGTGTGATAATTCACATGTATGCTAGTTCCATTATAACACAAGTATAGCAATTGCAAAGAGTTTAAGCCTCTCAACAAGTTAATATCCGAAGAGTGTATAATAAATTTGTTTATGAGGTGTGGCAATATACCAAAACAAGAAAACAACTTAAAACAAAAGGAGAAGTGATAGTACACATGTCCTATCTAAGTGGAACACAATTAAGGAAGTAATAATTGAGGGATCCTAACTTGATTGACACAAAAGAGGCTCATAGGGAAAGATGACCAAAAGTGTGTTTTATCTACAACGGCAAAAACTAATTATGAGAAAAATGATAGGGTGGGTTACAAGGAAAAAAACTAATTGAGAAAATAAAGAGGACAACTTATTCTAATTCTTCTCAGTTAAATGAGAAATTGAAGTAATATTTTAAATGACCTCCTTAGGATCGTCTCAAAGCTTTCTCTGGCATCAATTTATAACCTTAGCTCTAAGGAACAAAAGAAAGCAATCAGATATCATGCTTTTTGTAGGAAGAAGTTCATTATGCTTTGTCTTGAATTAACCCTAAGAAAGGAAGACAAAACAGGATGTCTTGCTATTATTTTTATTTGAAAAAGTTTACCAGCGGCTGAGAACTGTTTGACCATGAAAGTTTAAGATGCTTCCTTATAGCATTCTTGTTCTCTGCTTTCCCCCGAAGATCATCAGCATGGAATTGGGCACTAATGTACTTATCTGTGGATGGATTCCATGCATCAGTATCAATACCATTAAGAATTCCAACAAATTTCTTGGAAAATGATTTTAATGTTTCATGGAGACCTCGACCACCCTGTCAAAAAGAAGCTAAGCCTCATCAGAGTACAGAAAATTACTAAAGGTATATATATTCTTCCAAAATGTCAAACTTAGTGCAGTATCATATCAACAAAAATTGGTTAGCAAAGTAGAGGCAGATCAACACTGGATAAATAGATCATATGTACCACAATAGCAACTTAATGTGAGCTGGTACAACTCATTTTCCACAAAATAGGATGAGGAATTCAATGTTAACATTGACATTATAGATTGGGCCTCTAGGAAAGCTTATTGACTCATAGAAGTGCAAGTTGAAGCACTTTGCAAGGTTGTACTCTACATTCTTAGTAAGTTTTCAATAAAGAAGCTCACTTATTGATACTTGATCAAAACTTGTAATCCACTGAAACTTTGTAAAACCTGGATAACTAATATGATTTTACTTTGGGTAACTAATTAACAAAAAGACAAGAAAAAACTATATGAATCTGTTAGGAATTTAGTACAAACTAAATAACTAAATTAAAATCTAAAATGTTGCAAAAGAGATCAGTTAGCAAGAGCTTGTTGCCTTCTTATTCACCATTAACTGATATTAAAGACAATCCCACAGCTAACAATGTACTTGATTAGAAAAACAGAAAACTTGAACCATCTTGTTTTTATCAAATCAGTTACTTTGCTGGCAACAATAATATCTTAGAACTATGAACAATTTGGTTATACCCATGAAATAAGAATTGTTATCTATTAAGTTTACTCTATTCTTTAGAATATAAAAACCAAGTCCTGATATGATATTGAGTCACAATTAGTAATAGTTCAGAACTCTTTGACAAATTTTATGAGGTAGAAATGAACAAATACTTTGTGTTACTAACAAAGAAAAGAGTTATATTACTTTAATAGATGGTCCATGTAGTACTAGTCCTTCGTCAGAATACTTCTTACCACCCATATAGAGAGTACATATGGGATTTTGAACCAAAATATGAGAAGAATATGTTGGTGCGGGAAGCATCCGACAATCGAACCTATGTTTTGATTATGTCAAAGGTCCAAAGTTAAGTTGTCTTGTTATCTAACAAGGTTTGTTGAGTTTGCAGAAAAGTCCTAAATGTACTTAGACAAAAGTCCTAGCTGCGGTTAGGCAAGTGGAAACCCCTAGGGAGTGGTAACCCTAGGTCCTAGGGGGTGGTAACCCTAGGTGAGAAAAAGTCCTAGCTGAGCTTAGGCAGGTGGAAAACCCTAGAGGACGGTAACCCTAGGTCCTAGGGGATGGTAACCCTAGGCAGAAAGTCTTGGCAGGTCGAAGGTTTCGGACAAAAATCTTAGAGTCAGGAACTCTAGGTTAAAATCCTAGTGTCGCGAACCGGGTGAAAGACTGGATGGGTCGTGGAGCGAACGTCCAGCAGAAAGTCTTGGAGATTCGGATGCTGAGCAAAAGTCCAGTTGGTCTGGAGGATCAATCTAGCAAACAGGTAAATTCTCTTGAGTGGAGTAGGTGAGGACACGTTCCCCGATGAGGGAATAGTAGGTATCGGTTTGACCTAGGATTTCCGGAGGTGAAATCCGAAGTCAGAACCGGATAATCCGTAGACTGTCAATATAAGTTTCTATTTATCTTATTTTGTTATACTAACTTTGTTTTGCAGGGTATACCTTGTTTGTAGACTAACATGCCTTGCAGGATAGACATTGCACAAGAAAAGTCTCGGATGAACAGTCCCGAGGCGCCCTCCATGGAGCTTGGAGGCACCTCGGGTGACTTGGCCGACAGCCCTGCAACAAGGCGCGAGGGCACCCTCCGAGCTTGGAGGCGCCCTGGACGCTGCTTGGAGGGTGCCCTCCATGGAGCTTGGAGGCGCCCTCCGAGCTTGGATAAGCAGCGAAGATGGAGAGCTTATCGACGCTGCGATTTCGGCGGGGTTGGAGGCGCCCTCCATGCAGTTGGAGGCGCCCTCAACAGGCTGGTTCGAGCAGCAGCTTGGAGACAATCAAGAAAAACGCAACCCTTCTTCCGAGTGCTGCTTAAAGAACGATCCGACAAAACTATAAATCGACTCCAACGACCAGAAGCCTCAAGTTTACTGATCTTAGTCGTTGGTATATTTTACTACACTTTAATTAACTGTACTTAAAGGTGTAATATTTCAAATTGATAGTGATTGCCCAAAGTAAATACTTAGCGAGTGTGGACCTTGGAGTAGGAGTCGCCACAAGCTCCGAACCAAGTAAAACTCTTGGTGTTCGTGTATTATTTTGTTTTTCCGCTGTGTGTTTTACTCTAAACGAACGAATTAGCCATGAGCACTATTAATCCCCCCTCTAGCGCTTTCGATCCTATAGAATAAAATAAAAATTAGTTATCCAATTTCACCATAAAATTTTTTTGTGAAAACTTTAATCCATTTCATTTGAACATACACTGCCATGGTACTAGGAACTTTCCGAGTACTTAGCATCATCGAAAATCTATAACCAACCAAATGTTGCATTTTGTGTTTTAAGTTTCATGCAACAGTACCTTTAAAGCCATATGCTGAGAGTAATATTTTGTTTGTAATGTTGAGTCTGACGGACCATTGCATGTGGGCATTTATCCAACACTCAGTTTTTGGACATTAATAGGCAATCTGGGAATTCTCTAACACTCAATCTCTCTTCTGTTATTAACTCCTCTACTCATGGGTAGACAATAAAACTCTAATATCAATTCTTCACAATTTATCACTTTGATTATGCAAACTGCACAATCCTTGGGCATTTTAATTTTAGGGGAGTTTATGAAGGAAGATTGTACTCGGCACTATTTTGCTCATTTGAAGACAAATCAATTTATCAAGTTTAACCTTCAACTTTATCAAGATCAGTGGCCTTCCAACCACTGTAATCATCTTTGATGAGTGTCTTTTCATTTTTTTATTATAATATTTGTTATTTTTTTACGTTTTATGTAACAAGATGCACTTGATAATATCTATGTTGTAACTTGAGAGAAGAGATAGTAATAGTTATTAGACATATGTGTTATTGGTTTAGCCCACATGGGACATTTAGTTATTATGTATTGTCTTATATATATATGAAGCAATTGACCTCTATTACTAAATACAGTCCAATGTTTTCCTTCTCAAATACTAGTATGCTTTTTGAAGGACTGTTCTCCTTCGTGATTAGGTGCACCAATTAAGAAGCTTGAGGCTTCCAAACACACACATACCAGAGTGGCTCAACCAATCACATAGATTATTTTCAAAGTAACTGGACCATGTGAAAACTAACCCCATGCAACTTTATCTAGGATGTAGGTTACAAGAAACATTGTCAAATATCTTACAACATTTTCATCTTCACTGCGCACATTTTTCTAATTTCAGGGGTTGTTGGCATCTTTAACAACTTAATTTGTAATGATCTGCGTAAATTTACATGCTTTTAGGTTTGCAGATTCACTGAAGTTAGTAGTTTAAGCATTCTAGTTAGCAGAGAACAAATCATAAAGATATATTACAAACCACAGATAAATATATAGCAAGAAAAATGCAGCTGTTGCCATAAACATCCAAATAACAAAAATAATCAATTGCAGAAGTTCCCAGAAAAAAATTACCTCTGCAGTACAAACTTCTTGAGCATATGTTGGTGATACAGTAGTAACAATGTTAGAGAATACAATTGCACCCTGAAATTTTGACAAATTGCATTAGAAGAGTAATATGGAAAAAAAAATATTTACATAGTTTTATTCCTTAAACAATTGCATAGTGGTCTATGGAATTACTTTGACAGGATTAACTCTATCATGTGCCGAATTATCCTGCATCCTATCAGATCTGTTCATCTGGTGAACATCAAGACCACATGATGATAATTCTGAAGCAGGAGCTGTTCCTTGATGCTCAAAGTTGTGGCAGGTAAAGCAAATTCTAGCTGAATTCAAACCCTTTGCAGCATATATGTCCCAATAAAGTGGTGCCTAATTTTTTTTAAAAAAATCAGATTACGTTAATAAACCATAGATCTATAAAGCTAAGGTCCATTGAATTTCACTAGAAATCAATGACCATCAGACAGCATGATTTAAGAAGATAGGATTTGGTCCATACAACAAAGGCTGTCTGCCAATCATGACAATGGATTATGTCAGGCCTTTTCCCAGCTTCATAGAGCAACTCAAGCGCAGCACGACTGAAAAACGAAAACCGTTTGAAGTCGTCATGCTCTCCATAATATGTTCCTCTCCAGAAGAACTTGGCTGGATGGTGAGGCTCTATAAAATAAACAGGTAGACCTGAAAATTGCATTTCTGTCAAGCTCAATTTGTGTATCTACTACAAGTTAAAAACCAGAATAAACTTAGTTTTACACCTTCAATAGTCCCAACCCAAATTTTGTTCCTGAATAGTTGTCCATCAAAATAAGACTCTATCACAACATCCAGTGCCTGCAAATCAACTATACTGAGAACCTACAGTAACACCATATCATCCCAAAAGTAGGAACTGGTACAAACAGCAATGAAATATACCTTCAGATCAGCAATAAGATCATACTGTATACAATCATATTTTGGAAGGACAATTTCCACTAGGTGTCCCTTCCTCTGCAATGCTTTACTAAGACCAGTGATAACATCCCCTAAACCACCAACCTAAAAATAAATATAGATCACAAAATAATTAAAAGTAATAGAAAGAAACATTGAAGTTCATAAGGGTAATTTTCAGGTAGAACATAAAAGGGTAATTTTCAGGTAGAACATATTCATGTACACAGGCAAGCACTTAAAATACACACTTTCAGCTGGATTATCGAGTTTAGACTTCAGAATGTTGTTTCTTCCTTAATTGCCTTTGATTCATAGCACCTGACAATATTATTCCATCCCTATTCCATCCACATAAATTTCATAATTTACAAAGAAAAGATTTGTATGTAGGAATGGAAAGTTAAGAGGTCCAAGAGTTAGTGGAAGTGTGCAACAAAAACATAAAAGCAAACAGATATTGTGATATGCACAATTATTTTAACAGAAATATCTGTTTATTATTACTCAAGAGGCTAAGCAGACATTAAATGCTGAATGCTCACTTGCAACGATACTTAGAAGGCACTTCAAAAAAAGCAAAAGAAGGAATCTAAAAGTATCCTAAAACCACTTCAACATGTCTGAGCAGTGAATAAGAACTCATCTGATTAAAATTTTGAATATACGATCGCAAAGTTCTGATACAAGCAACAAAGAGTTCACATTATGTAAGATACAAGTTTGGCTCACCTTTGCAACTGGTGCCATTTCTGCAGCAATATGGATAATGTGCAATCCTGGCCTGCATAAGAGAAACAGAAAAATAAAGAGTAACCGTATGAACTTTCATAACTGAATGTTGTACAAAAACATCTGAATAGCAATAAGAAACCAAACCTTGTACTGGTGTACGTCAACTTCAGGAAGGTAGTCAACCTTTCATGCTCACCCTTACTCTCGCAGGCCAAATACGCATCACGAATTCGAGAATCTTTCTTCCATGCCATATCTCGCAATGACTTGGCATCATTGGTTGATATCTTCTTCTCAAGCAACCAACCATCAATTAGAAGCAGCAAACGGCTCCAAAACTCCCAAGGTAAATTTTCCAAAATCTGTTCTTGTGATCTTTTCTTACTATCCTCTTGGAGCTTATCCAATGTATCCTGAAATTCTCTAACTGATTCTTGAAACAGTTGAATTTGAGAATGTATTTCTTGATCAGAAACTTGCAAGTGCTTCTCAAAACTTCCAATTTTTTTCTGCAAAATCTCCTCATAAAGACGAAATTTTTCATATGGAAGTTCTGTCATATTTGCTTTGCTTATTGAAGCTTCTAACTTATCAACCTTCTGCTGCAGCTTAGCAAATTCAGAAAAATCTAACTGATCCTCTTTGTTAGAGCTATCAACTGATCCTAGCAATTTTTTTACCTTCTCTGACAATGCTTTGTAATAAGATGGTAGAGAAGAAAGTTTATCAACATCAACTAGAGCATTTGTAAACTGGGACTGCAACTCTGCCAGGGAAGTATCCAACAGACAACATTCTTTCTCTAGCAGTGATACACGCTCCTCTGTTTCAATAACATCATTAAGTTTCAACTTAAGAGTCTGTATATCATCCTTTACCACTGAATACTCTTTTCTTAGGGCATTAAGTTCCAAAACAATAGGAAATTCACCACTAAAAGAACTATGATTTCCTTCCATGATACCATTCCCTAAAGGCGCTACTTCCTTAAGCTTTTCGAGTTGATCTTCAAGGGGTTCCACATTTATCTTCTCTTGAGCAGCAACTTTAATCTGTGCATCTGTTTCTGCCAATTTCATCTCTTTTATGTTTATTTCAGCTTGCAAAGCCTCTTTGTCTGAAAGAATTTTATCAAGTTCTTGAAGTGCACCAACTTCAGCTTGATTAAGTGAGGAAACATCTAGCAAAGAAAACATACAAAATTTGAGAGACAAATAACTTGATATAGATAACAATTTGACATGTAAGGAGTATGGCTACTTTTCTCAACATTTCTGATCATAGATTTCAAGTCCTCAAGAGGAATTCTTTGATGTTCCTGTATAATTTCATCCTCCATCTGTAAGAGAAAAATTGATTTTCAAAGAATTGTTGAAAGCAGTTAGCAATCAATAAAATCAATATAAAAAAACCAAAGGGTTATCTATACAACATAGAGAAGTAAGCCGAAGCTAGTAAAAAGGTTGTTAAGGGAGAAATGAAGTAAAAAAACACAGCGGGATTAGTTCAAGGTGAATATGACCTTAAAGCATTTACTTATAGAGGTAAAAAAACATAAGAACACTTGCATACTCAGTAGTTATATTTTAGAATAGTTCTCAAGCAAAATAAGTGATAAACATAAGCACTTTTGCTCATGAAGCAAAGGGGGAGAGGTATATTATCAACTCATTCAGACCAACATATCCACTTAATTATTCCATGATAAGTAATGTCAGATACTGATTAGATTCATTAGAAAGCCCAATTTTTATACCAATAAAATGGGGAGAGGAAAAAATTTTCAACTGTCCTTTGTACTATAAATGTAAAAGAAACAAATTTGAAACCAACTTTAATATCCTTCTTAGTTGTATTCATTATCATGTCTTAGAAAACCAATTATCCAACCACTAAAATATCCAACAGGTCCAGTCGAAATTACCAACGACAAGTGCAGACCTACTTCACAACACAATCCCAGAGATACTCTATTGTTAAAAGATAAAATGATAAGAAGTGTTCTTTAAAGAGAATAACCCAAAAGGATCAAATCTACTACAAGAAATGATATCTAGAAAGTACCATATCAAAATTTGATTGACCTAAAGGTGATTTCCAATCATAAGGAGAAAACATATTTATCAAAAAATTAACAAAAAGAGTATAATACCTCACTTTTTGTCTCTTCAACAGATGCTTCTGCCATATCCTTGCTATCATGCTCAGAGTCGTCATCATTGCTTAAAACAGATTCCTGACCTTGATTTGATAAACCATCAGAACTAGCTTTTTGAGAAAGGCCGTTGTCATTGTTGTGGGATTCGGAATTAATATTTGGTCTCAACTGCTCCCTAGAAACTCTTTTAATTTGCTGTCTCTTTTGCTGGGAACTGTATTTTTCGGAGCAAGACATTATTTAAGCTGAAAATGATTAGCTTAAGCTTATATCATATTTCTCATGAGATGATCAAAAAGTTATTAAAATAATTAACTCAAGCGGCATCATAGTTAATTCCTGAATCATCTTATGGCTATATTCACAACAATTGCCCCTTTCTCATTTATATCGCTATCCGATGGAGAATGGAAAACCGAGGGAGAGAAGGCGGGAACGAACCTGAAATGCTTCTGCCGCATCTTGCAGGAGACCGCGAGCGGCCGGGAAGGCAAAAATAAAGCAAAGCGAGGGGATCGGGGCGTCGCGCGGATCCAGCCGCATCCGAGGACCAGTGAGTACGCCTCCGACGCCATGCGAGGGCTTCTCCAACGACGACACCAACACACAAGTCCAACGAGAAAAAGAGAGCTACGGTTCTCAGATTGCCATCGCCAGAAGAAGGAGGAGGAGGAGGAGGAGGAGCTTCCGACCAAAGTAACCGCTTTCCACCGCCCTCGTTAAGATGGAAGCGATTTCTCCACCGGCGCAGCTCGATTTCCGGCACTCGATCCGCTTCTCAACTGCTACGCTTTCCCTTTTCTAGGTGAACAATCGACGGTCACGATGCAATCTAGCGAGGAGTTCTCTAAATCCCAACGGCCAATCTTACTCTTCTTTCCCACACACAAATACCAGCGGCGAAATCGGAGAATCTGAGCCGTTCGAGAAGGATAGAAGAAGAGGCGATTGCGGACACGTGCCTGCATCGATGCCTTATTCTGAGAGTTTAATTCAGAGAGTTTATTTCCGTGACAAAAACATTTATCACCTAAAAATGCTAATTAATGTTACTTTCTCATGACAACAATCTTCTCCTTTGAAATCTTATCCGTTAATTTAACCGCCTTTGAAATCTTGTGGATGTCGAATTCTTTTGAAATAAAACCTTTACTAAACAAATAAAGTATATCTTTTACTCGTGGACGAAAAGTATCAAGAAGACAAACGGTACGTCCGTTATATTGGTTTGCAAAATATGTGTTTTATTAAAATATAAAAAAATACATCATAAATAGCTTGACAAAGACTTATAAATGGGGGAAAGCATCCATTTTTGTGGTGCCTTTTTTCAATTAATGTCAAATGTGCTTTAGTTAAAATAAATTTTCTAAAATATTTCTAGATTGGATTTTAAAATTTAGATTGCTATAACATATAGCCGCTCATAATTGTAGCATCTAGCAACGAGTTTCTATACAGTAAATCATATTCAGATAGTATTTATTTTACTTAAATTAGGTGTATGAATTCTCCTTCGTTTGTTTTATTTTTAAAATATTATTTTAACTAAAATATTATTGCTAAAGAAGCAAAATCAAAATGATATAATTATTTTGTTAAATAAGCTAACCATCAACTATTACATATTTTAACGACTATATGTTAACTTTTATACCATCGATCATGATTAAATAATATTCATTTGAAATATAATTACAACATAAAATCTCCTTCACTTATTTTACTCATTAAAATATTATTTTAATTAGGTTATCACTCTCGAAAAGAAGCAAAATCAAAATGAGATAATGATACTATTGTAGTTGTTAGTGTAGGATCGTATAGAACATGAGAGGGGAGGGGTGAATCGCGTTTTAAAACCTTTATTTTCATTTTTAAAACATTCATTGAAAGTTCGAGTATGTAATGGAAAAATAATTAATCAAAAGTAGTGAAAAGAAAGTACTTGTTTGGTTTTACTTGGTTCGCAACCCAGCAGACTACTACTCCAAGGCTCACGATCCCTTAGATCGTATCGATTAGGCAATCACTATTAATTCGTCATTTACAAAAGATTAGGAGCAACAATAAGTTTACTGTCCTTATAAAATACGTACAAAAAGATAAATGTAATAATAAAATTATACCTACTTGAAAACAATATCTAAAGTAGAGCGTCGATGTTGGAGTAGTGTTGCAATATCGTAGTCTAATTTCTAACGTAGAGTGTCGATGTTGGAGTAGTGTTGCAATATCATAGTTGAATTTCGAAGCAGTGCGAAGATCGTTTGAGCATAGAATAATTGAATCTCTTATTGCTAGTCGAACACTGCTTATATTAGTCATCCGAGGCACCTCTAGTGTGTTGAGAATCTTGTGGCTGGCTAGAAGGGGGGTTGGATAGACGGTGCCCTCAAATCGATCACTTCATACGTATTGTTAGTTTACACAACGAAATAATACAAATAACAAATAGAAAGATAATCTAAAAATAAGAAGGAAATACAAACCGCTAACACAACGATTTACGTGGTTCGGAGATAACTTGCTTATACTCCACGGCTTTCCATAAGGTGGATGATCCCTCAATCTGTCGGTGGATTAGTCCCCGGAAACTCCGGCTATCTCAAGTCTCTCATTGTGGGTGGAAAAGCCTCACCACAATACTCACCAAGACCTCTTGGATTACATAAGCACTTGAGAACTAGTAGACTACTAATTAGACTTTAACCAAGTCCAATTTCATCACCATGGCCAGCCATCCCAAGCTCCATCTTATAAAGCTTGGGAAGAAACAACCTTGTTATTTTACCGTTACCAGTCGACTGGTCCTTGCACCAGTCGACTAGTGACTAACCAACGGCTCTTTACCAGTCGACTGGTGCTAACACCAGTCGACTGATCCCAGTCATTCGGGCACAGAAACTCTTTGTGCTCACCCCAGTCGATTGATACAACCCTAAACCTAGAGGTTCCCTTCCCGAGTATATTTCTCTCGCACTCGGACCCTCACGACTCACTTGACTTTTCTTTGCAGCTTTAACCTCTTGCCTTCAAGCCTACTTCCTTTGGCTTTCGTCCCTCGGATGCATTCAAGCCCGCGACTCATCCCCAATGGCATCCTTCGCGTATGCCTCGAAGTTGCTTCCCTCGGTCCTTGTTCTTACTACCTTGTCCAAGGTCCCTCGGATGCTCCATCCTTCACTGGACCCGAAGTCATCAAGTTGAGTCATATGTGTATCCTGCAAACCTGCACACTCACATACACATATCAAATAACGAGGGTAAACCTAACTTAAACTCTTTGCCCAAACACCAAAACGCATAATCGCACGAACCATTGGGATTGCTCTTACAATCTCTCCCTTTTTTATGTTTGGCAATACGTTGAAGTTAGGAAAAACATAATAGCAAATAAACATACTAAAACAAATGGACTTTTGTTGCCAAGGCTACACAACTTGGACTTATACCGCCGAATGAACTTACATTGTCAAGGCTACACACTTGGACTTACATCGCCAAATGGACGTACGTTGCCAAGGCTACACACTTGGACTTACACCGCTGAATGAAAAATGCAAACATGCATTGAAACCTATCCCAAAGCTCCCCCTACACCTAAGCTCCTCATTGAGCTAGGAATTTTACCACAGGGATATTTAAGTACCTATCACAAGGTTCTCCCTACACAAAAGTACTTAAGGTTTTCCCAACTAAACCTTACTTCTCCCCTTTTACCTAATATTAAAAAGCTTCCAACAATATCCCAATTGTCAAAAACTTGATCATTAAACTGATCCTAAACTTATGTATTTATCCCCTATGGATCTCATACACCCACATGAGTTGACCCGGTCAAAATAAATGTTGAAAAACAATATCAGACTGGTATCAGTCGACTGCGCCCTTCGAATTCAACTCACAGAAACATTCTATGTTTGAAAACCACTGTTACTAGTTGACTGGTACTCTGATTTCAGCCTAGACAACATTCTGAACCTAGTTTCAGAAATGCGCCAAAAAATCTACAGACAACTAAAAATCTCTAAATTTTGTAGAGAGGTCTGTTTTACCTATGTCTACTTGGGAAAAATACATTTAAAATGTATCTATCACCAATCCCATGATTGACACAAAACTCAAAACTAGCTAAATGGTTCAATTGAACATTGACCTAAAGTCCTAGTTTTGGCTTCCTCTTGATGTATTTGCTGATACTAAACCACAATGCATCCCTAGCATTGGTTTATATGACATCTATACATCTAAAACCAATTATGATGCAATATGTGTCACACCCCGGGGGAGTCCCTGTTCGAAGAAATTTTGGCAGCACCTCCCCTGTACGGGTGACAATCTGAAATATTTCTACAGACATAATATACATCAGCCACAGGCGGCTGGAATATACACACAACCACGTAGTTTATAATACAGCCTACTTGGCTGATACAATAAAAACACAACCACACAGTTATATGTAAAGCAGCCCACTCGGCTGTATCAAAACCAAAACACAACGGAAAATGGCAGGAACCAAAAACAAACCAAACACAAAACTGTTAGCTGGCTAGGCTTACACAACCAACAACCAATACAAAATATCACATAACAACTTCAACACTCCAGAACAAAATCGGAGCACAAACTAAACACACTGACACATAAAACAAACAAAACATAAATAAAACCGATAGATCTTCTGAGGTGACGTGGGGACCAGCAGACAAGATACTCCAAGCGACATCATAAACAACCTGGTACTAGGAACTCCTATCCAGATCAAAAGGGTCGTCAAACCAGATACACAATATGCCTCCTGTATACATGTCAAACAAATGCATCCACCAAAATGTAGTATATAAGTGCAGCAAACACAAGCAAATAAATGCAATAAATGCATATGATGTCAATGACATGGTCACCCTTGACGCCAGTCAGTCATCTCACACACAATGGTGAGATTGAGTGGGTAGGGCTGTGACAACCGTGCACTCTGATGTCACTGCTCATGATGAGTGACCGAATGGACGGGATGCTGTCAGAGTACACACATACTCCTACCCCAAATCATAAATGGGGGAGCGCAATGCTCTCATCTCCCGGTACACCATGACGGGGAGGGATCCCTGACCTGCTACAACGCTGCGTCACACTAACCCATGAGTGGACCAACGGAGCCCTTGACAGAGCACCTGCTGCACCCTGCCTGAATATACCACTAACCCATGAGTGGTCGTGTGTGCACATACATGTAACTGGCGATGTGCTCAATAATAATGGAGCCGACAATCGCACAGCATGCAATCATACGAATGGTGCATGACACTAAGCATGACAATATCCTGTACCAATCCATATATATAAAATGTGTACCCTAGAATAAATTGACCTAATCAATGGTCTGGGTACACAGGTCATATAAGGAATCAAAAACCCTAGATTCTGAACATATCCACTTCCATAAAATATGTACCATCAATATACATGGATCAAAGAAAAAGGGTCTAGGTACACAGATCAGATATGATATAAAAATATAGGTACACATGCCAGATAATAAAAATCCAGAATCTAGTCCTAAACTCAGTAAAGCATGGTATGTCACTTACTCTAGGAACTAAGGTACTCATGGCTGTTGGGACCGAAAAGTAGCTAGAGGGGGGGGGGGGGGGAATAGCTCGTCGCGTGCTTCGTGGTTGACGTTGCTTGTTTCTTTGAAGATGTGCAGCGGAAATACAAGAAACAAAAACATACAACGCTAACACTTGGGATTTTACTTGGTATCCACCTCACAAGAGGTGACTAGTCCAAGGATCCACGCACACACACACACCTCCACTATGAAACACTCCTTTTCGGTAACTACCGAAGCGGAGAAGCCCTATAAGACTCTCAATACAAGAAGAAAGGAAAAGGAAACAAAATACAAGCACAAAAGCTTACAATGAGTACAGAAAACCCTAACTTCTCTTCTTAGCTTTGATCCGTCTCTTGACTTGGAAAACCTCCAAGATCCTTCAAGAACTGGCGATCTGAGCTTTGAGAGCGCTGTGGAGGAGCTGGCGAGAGATCTGAAATGAATCGGTGAAGAGATGCCGAAGGAGACGCTCGCCTTCAGCTCAAATACGACGCAACGGTCGGATCCCGATCGATTCGAAAACTCCCAATCGATCGGGGAGGCTTTGGATCGATTCACGGATCGATCCAGAGCGCCTCTGTGCTGTGGAAAAACGCCTGGATCGATCCACGGATCGATCCAGCGCTTATCGCGCGAAGCAGCAGCGTCCTAATCGATCGGCTGATCGATTGGGACCTCTGGATCGATCCAATGATCGATTCAGAGGCTCTCTCGGAAAGGCTGGATCGATCCACCGATCGATCCACTCTTGGTTTTTCCCAAAACCAAGTCCCAAGTCTCTCAAACCAACATCCGTCAACCTTGACTGTTGGTACATCATACCTAGCATCCGGTCACTCCTTGACTGCGAAAACTCCCACAAGTGTCCGGTCAACTTTGACCCACTTGGACTTTCTCTTCGTGCCAAGTATCCGGTCACTCCCTTGACCTACTTGGACTTCCACCAGATGTCTGGTCAACCTTGACCCATCTGGATTTCCTCGTGCCAAGTATCCAGTCAATCCTTTGACCTACTTGAACTTCCCAACACCAGATGTCCGATCATCCTTGATCCATCTGGATTTTCCTCGCCTGGCTTCACTCACCAGGGCTTTCACCTAGCTTCACTCACTAGGGTTTTCCATCTACCTAGCTTCACTCACTAGGACTTCCTTCGCCAGCTTCACTCACTAGGACTTTCACCGGCTTCACTCACCAGATTTCCTTCCGCCCAGCTTCACCACTAGGACTTTCCATCCGCCTAGCTTCACTCACTAGGACTTTCACCGGCTTCACTCACCAGGATTTCCTGCCAGCTTCACTCACTAGGACTTTCCATCCGCTAGCTTCACTCACTAGGACTTTCACCGGCTTCACTCACCAGGGCTTTCACCTAGCTTCACTCACTAGGGTTTTCCATCTGCCTAGCTTCACTCACTAGGACTTCCTTCTGCCTAGCTTCACTCACTAGGACTTTCACCTGGCTTCACTCACCAGGATTTCCTTCTGCCTAGCTTCACTCACTAGGACTTTCCATCTGCCTAGCTTCACTCACTAGGACTTTCACCTGGCTTCACTCACCAGGATTTCCTTCTGCCTAGCTTCACTCACTAGGACTTTCCATCTGCCTAGCTTCACTCACTAGGACTTTCACCTGGCTTCACTCACCAGGATTTCCTTCTGCCTAGCTTCACTCACTAGGACTCTCACTCTGCCTAACCTTCCAGTTAGGACTTCCCAGTCAGGTATCCGGTCACTTTTGACCTACTTGACTCTTCTTCATTCACACTGATCAATCCCTGATCAGAATCTCCCCATATGAACAACTGCACCTGCATTGTCCATGTGTCTATATGTATTGTCAAACATCGAAACTATGACCAATACTCAAGCTTGGTCAAACCAGTCAACCTTGACCTAAGAGATATTGCACCAACAATCTCCCCCTTTTTGATGTTTGACAATACCTTTAAGTTAGGGCTACTCTGAGTTAAGCTAATCCCACAGCCTTAACTCTCTTCATGCCAAAGTATGAATGTTGGTTCCCTTCATTCTCCCCCTATGACCTCCCCCATAGGTAATGAAGGCCTAACTTAAACCACACATTCTCCCCCTATTGGCACACATCAAACAACCACTATCTCTCCCCCTGAAGAGATACTCATCATTGGTTACAACTTCACTCGTTGAACCTTTATCCCTTTTTAAACTCTCCCCCTGAAGAGTTTCTCAAGGTCGTGATCAACATCATAATGAAGGTCTCATACCCTTCATTTTCCCTGCATTCTCCCTCAAAGTAGACAAATGCCCAACCTTGAGTATTTTTCAACCATTTGAAATACCACTTGAAATAATGAGGATATCCACTCCCCATTTCAAGTTCAAACGCTCATTCATGAGCATTTTCTGAAAAGAAGGTTAACCACCTTCCACGGTTCATGAAAAAAATAGTGTTCATGTCTTTAAAAAGTCCCTCCCCCTAAAGACATGGTGGTAACTTTTGTCATTGCACCAACAATGACTTGGAATCCCTAAACCTTTAGGAAACCCAAATTTTGAAGTTGTGAGGTTCAAATATTCAAAACTTTGAAACAAACCTCAACCTAACTTCAATATAGTCTTCCTTAACCAATCCACCCTTGTTTTCAACATGAAAACTCCCTTTTTATGTATACAAATGTATTTTGAGGGGTTTGGAATGGTTACCTAGACTAACATAGGTTCAAAATGCTGAAATCAGGTCTTCCCAGCCAAAATCAGTAACTTGGATCGATTGGAGTTGGGTTCCAATCGATTGAACCTTGCTGAATTGATTCACTGATCGATTCAGGATGTGTAGATCGATCGGCTAATCGATCCAGCGAGCTTCTGCTCGCTAGAATTGCCTTCTGAATCGATCCACTGATCGATTCAGGAACTCCAATCGATTCATGGATCGATTGGAGCTCTCATAGTTGCTGAATTTCAAATTCAGCCAACTTCAGAAATCCCTAGAAAATTCTACAAAAATCTAAAAATCATGAAATTTCGTGTAGACATTATTTAGGGCATACTTTATCATGGAAAAATAGTTTTTTATGAAAATACATCATATTTTTCAAAGATTGACACATGCTTGAAAACTTGCTAAAAACTTTAGCGTTTTCTTCAAGTTTGTGTCTAACTATTCAATGGTGATTACTGTCAAAAGCTAGCCTTCACCAAGGTTTTCCAAAAGCATTTTAAAATAATTTTCAAAACCAATATCCCATCACATTCCTTGGGCTTAATGCACATGACTTGTACATTAGCTTTCCCAATGATGGGAAAACACATAACTATGTGTTTTGATGAACCTAAAACTCAAAAGAATGCACTAAATCAACATCTTGAGTTTTGTTCATCTTCCTAACATCTCACTTGTACCTAATGTGCACTAAAACACATACAAGTCACCTTATAGTCCTTGTGAGATGTGAGATTTTGGCTTTGCCCTATTATAGGGATCATGCATATATATCTAGGTATTTTAGAGATATTAGACATCCACCTAGGATGTCACTTGTTAATAAGTATTGTTAAATGTCATTTGTCCTTAATTATAAGGAATTAAGCTTAATGCATGAATATGTAATGGCATACATCAAAAGGAAATAATTTTTCAAAAGAAAATATCCTATAACTACATGATGTATGAATGTCATGACATGGTATTTTTGGATTTTTCATAATAAAACATGAATGCAAAAATAGACATGATGTCATGACATATGATGGGCAAATAATCATGGCAAGGTTTAGTATAAATAAAATATACGTAGATTGCCTATCTAAGTATCCTTAACCACTTAGCTATCTCCACTTGTTTTAACTTAAAAACGTTAAACCTAGATTGCCCTAAATGCTTCAAAGAAGTGTCAAAACCTAAATTGACATTTCTATTTCTCTTGATTTGTTTATACCACTTAAAAATTAAGCATATCCTTAAATATTGGCATATTCCATTTTTCCTCAAGAGTAAACACATAAATCAAGGCCTAGATTGACCTTAAATTTTCTAAGAACATACCAAAAACTCAACTTGGTAGTTCTTATGATTTTCCCAATTTGTGTCACTTAAAATATCATCCAATTTATCAAATTGTGACATATTTTACTCTTCCCAAGAGTAAACAATAATTCCATTTCATTTTCAAAGGTTAACAAAAACCTTGAAAATGCTCCTTGAGTGTCAATTTCCTCAAAGTTGGGTTAACTACCCTTCTAATCAGAGTTGACACTCTCTAACCCATCTATGGGGTAGAGAAGATGCTCCTAGGAACCCAACACCTATTGGTGCTCCTTGGATGCTCTAGGTACTCACTAGGGATAACTTCCCTAGATACCTTCCTAGTGACCTTGTTGGGCTTCTTAAAAGCCTTGGTCACATTTTCTAGGTCAACTCTAGGGATAGCCTCCCTTGTGACCTTGTTAGTGACTTTCTTAGACTTCTTAGAAGTCTTAGTCACTTTGGTTGCAAAGATACTTCTAGGGATATCTTCCCTTGTATTTTTGGCTTGCCCACTAGACTTAGGGCTTGTTCCATAACTATATGGAACCCTATGATAACTAGGCACATCCTTTTTAGCTTTGAGTTTGTATCCCAAACCTCTATGGCCATTGGATGGCTTTTGTACCCCTAAACCTAGGTTATGCTCATTTTGCCCTAATAGGATATTTTTCATCCTTTTTAGGGTCTTTTCAATTTTATCAAGCCTTGACCTCAAGGCTTGATTTTCTACCATTAAATCCTTAGATTTAGGGTTTTTATTAAACCCATGAGCATTTTTATTTCTAGGCTTATAACTAAAACCCTTAGTTTTCTTACCTAGATTTTCATCTACCTTCCTAACCCTAGGTGTGGTAGTTTTAGCATGAAAAGCTATATGTTTTTCCTTAACACTATCATGCTTCATATTTTCATGGTAAATAGCATTAAAATGATAGAAATTTAAACTATCATGCTTTTTACCATAACGTAAAGGGGTAGGCTCAATAAACGTTATCTTATTCTTTACCTTGGAGGCTCCCCCTTGACTAGTGCCTCCTTGAGCCTTGACCATCTTCTTCCCCTTGGGGCATTGACTTCGGTAATGCCCTTTTTGTTGACACAAGAAGCACACAATGTGCTCCTTGCTCTTCTTTGTCCCGGGGGTGGTCTCCTTGGGCTTCTCTTTGCCCTTTTGTGTCACTTGACCCTTCTTCTTGGCCAAGTTGGGACACTTGCTCTTGTAGTGCCCACTTTCCCTACACTCAAAACATATTATATGATTTTTATTTTTAATTGAAACATTTATACCTTCTTGTGTAGGGATGACATTTTCTCCTTTGGATCCGGAGGTTGAGGCTTCCTCTTGATCCGATGATGATGCTCCTCCATTAGATTTTGCTTGACTTGTAGAGGTGGAAGCCTCTTCTCCATTTGACCTGGATGTAGAAGCTTCTCCTTCTTCTTGATCCGGCGTCACCAAATATTGCTCCCCCTCAATCCTAGAGGTGGAGGCTTCATCATCTTGTACATGAAACAAGGAGTATGCTCCCTCCTTGTTCTCTTCATTGTACTCCCTTGAAGATGAAGCTTCTTCTTGAACTTCTTCTTCGGAGGTTGAGCATCTCTCAACCTCGGAGTCCTCCTCTTGGTCTTGCTCCAAGGAGTCACCCTCTCTGGATTCTTCTTGCTCTTGTACAGTGGAGGGGATCTCTTCATGAAGCTTGGCCAATTTACTCCATAATTCCTTTGCATCTTCAAATTCTCCAATTTTGCAAAGGATGGTGCTTGGCAATAAATTGACCAAAAGCTTGGTCACTTTGTCATTGGCCTCACATCTTTGAACTTGCTCTTGGCTCCACTTACTCCTCTTGAGAACTTTGTCCTTTGAATTTGTTGGAGCCTTGAAACCTTCCATAAGAGCAAACCATTGCTCTATCTCCATCATAAGAAAATTTTTGATTCTCGATTTCCAAGAATCGAAGCTCGTGGAAGTGTATGGTGGAGCGACCCTCGTGTCGAATCTGAGCCCATCTCGGAATTCCATTGTAGAAGTTTAGCTTTTGAATTTCTTTGACTTTGACAATTTTGCTTCAACTTCTTCACCCTCTAGCTCTTCTTGTTATGCTTGACCCTTCCGGCGATGATTCCGGCGAAGAGCGGCCTCGCTCTGATACTACTTGTTGGAACCGAAAAGTAGCTAGAGGGGGGGATGAATAGCTCGTCGCGTGCTTCGTGGTTGACGTTGCTTGTTTCTTTGAAGATGTGCAGCGGAAATACAAGAAACAAAAACATACAACGCTAACACTTGGGATTTTACTTGGTATCCACCTCACAAGAGGTGACTAGTCCAAGGATCCAATCACACACACACACACCTCCACTATGAAACACTCCTTTTCGGTAACTACCGAAGCGGAGAAGCCCTACAAGACTCTCAATACAAGAAGAAAGGAAAGGGAAACAAAATACAAGCACAAAGCTTACAATGAGTACAGAAAACCCTAACCCTAACTTCTCTTCTTGGCTTTGATCCGCCTCTTGACTTGGAAAACCTCCAAGATCCTTCAAGAACTGACGATCTGAGCTTTGAGAGCGCTGTGGAGGAGCTGGCGAGAGATCTGAAATGAATCGGTGAAGAGATGCCGAAGGAGACGCTCGCCTTCAGCTCAAATACGACGCAACGGTCGGATCCCGATCGATTCGAAAACTCCCAATCGATCGGGGAGGCTTTGGATCGATTCACGGATCGATCCAGAGCGCCTCTGTGCTCTGGAAAAATGCCTGGATCGATCCACGGATCGATCCAGCGCTTATCGCGCGAAGCAGCAGCGTCCCAATCGATCGGCTGATCGATTGGGACCTCTGGATCGATCCACTGATCGATTCAGAGGCTCTCTGTTCGCTAGGAAAGGCCTGGATCGATCCACTGATCGATCCAGCTCTTGGTTTTTGCCCAAAACCAAGTCCCAAGCCTCTCAAACCAACATCCGGTCAACCTTGACCTGTTGGTATATCATACCTAGCATCTGGTCACTCCCTTGACCTGCCAGAACTCCCCACCAAGTGTCCGATCAATCCCTTTGACCCACTTGGATTTTTCTCTTCGTGCCAAGTATCCGGTCACTCCCTTGACCTACTTGGACTTCCACCAGATGTCTGGTCAACCTTGACCCATCTGGATTTCCTCGTGCCAAGTATCCAGTCAATCCTTTGACCTACTTGAACTTCCCAACACCAGATGTCCGATCATCCTTGATCCATCTGGATTTTCCCTTGCCTGGCTTCACTCACCAGGGCTTTCACCTAGCTTCACTCACTAGGGTTTTCCATCTGCCTAGCTTCACTCACTAGGACTTCCTTCTGCCTAGCTTCACTCACTAGGACTTTCACCTGGCTTCACTCACCAGGATTTCCTTCTGCCTAGCTTCACTCACTAGGACTTTCCATCTGCCTAGCTTCATTCACTAGGACTTTCACCTGGCTTCACTCACCAGGATTTCCTTCTGCCTAGCTTCACTTACTAGGACTTTCCATCTGCCTAGCTTCACTCACTAGGACTTTCACCTGGCTTCACTCACCAGGATTTCCTTCTGCCTAGCTTCACTCACTAGGACTTTCCATCTACCTAGCTTCACTCACTAGGACTTTCCATCTGCCTAGCTTCACTCACTAGGACTTTCACCTGGCTTCACTCACCAGGATTTCCTTCTGCCTAGCTTCACTCACTAGGACTTTCCATCTGCCTAGCTTCACTCACTAGGACTTTCACCTGGCTTCACTCACCAGGATTTCCTTCTGCCTAGCTTTACTTACTAGGACTTTCCATCTGCCTAGCTTCACTCACTAGGACTTTCACCTGGCTTCACTCACCAGGATTTCCTTCTGCCTAGCTTCACTCACTAGGACTCTCATTCTGCCTAACCTTCCAGTTAGGACTTCCCAGTCAGGTATCCGGTCACTTTTGACCTACTTGACTCTTCTTCATTCACACTGATCAGTCCCTGATCAGAATCTCCCCATATGAACAACTGCACCTGCATTGTCCATGTGTCTACATGTATTGTCAAACATCGAAACTATGACCAAGACTCAAGCTTGGTCAAACCAGTCAACCTTGACCTAAGGGATATTGCACCAACAATGGCAATAATCACGAGGGATATCGGCACTGTGGCAAGCAAAACTAGGGCACAACGTTGATGAGGTAAGTTAGGGCATGGATTGATGGAACTTAGCCACAAATGGAATGGCTCAGAATGCATCTACGCCGGCGATGAGAGCAGATCGGGAACATGAGAAGGGTGTAGATCGGAAATAGGGATCAATTTCTCCCCCTTTTGGCCGAACATCTGCTCGCGGAGGATGATGAGGAGCAGAGGGGAAGAAAGGAGAAAGGAGATCGGCAGAGGTTGCTAGGGCACAGGCGACGGCTCGACCGGCAGTGGCTCGCGCTCGCCGGCGCTTGGGCAGGCTCCGGGGAGGAAAAAGGAGAAGAGAAGAAGAAAAGGGGAGTAAAGGATCGGAAGCAGGAACCGCCGCGGCGCCGGTTAGGGCTTGGGTTCGGAGGTGTTGGGCGCGCGGGGAGAGGAAGAAGATTTCGGCGAAAAACAAAGAAGAAAGAAAAAAAAAAGAAAAGCAAGGAAATAAATAAATTCAACTTTTCCTCGCTTAAATGGGGTAGCCTAAACAGGCTTTTCCAGAACCCACTTTTATCCCCGTAAACTCGTCCATACGAGCTCCGAAAAATTCCCGAAAAATTTCTAAAAATTCCCGAAAAATTTCTAAAAAATCCATTATTATTATTTCTCATTTTTCCAGTATTTTACATTCTCCCCCACTAATAAAAATTTGGTCCCCAAATTTCGTCATCTACCATCAGCAAGTATTAATAACAGGTAAAGAGTATAAATGCTGAACGGTAATAACCCACTTACCTCAAGTGAAAAGATGGGGGTATCGAGCTCGAATAGTATCCTTGAGCTCCCAAGTAGCCTCCTCGTCCGAATGATGCTGCCATCCAACTTTAATCAGCTATACTGTCTTGTTCCGCAACTGACACTCTTTCCGGTCCAAAATTCGTACCGGAATCTCCTCATAAGTGATGTCAGGCTGAACTGGAATTGAGATATCTGTCAGCACATGTGTCAGGTTAGGTACGTATCTCCTCAGCATAGATACGTGGGATACGTTCGTGAACTCCTTCCAGGGGCGGTGGTGGTGCCAACCGGTAAACTACCGCTCCAATCCTTTCCGAGATCTGGAAAGGTCCAATGTATCGCGGAGCTAGCTTACCTCTGAGGCCAAATCTCTTCACCCCTTTCGTGGGTGATACTCGTAGAAAAACATGGTCGCCTGTAGAGAACTCCAGGGATCTGTGTCTCCGATCTGCCAATCGATCCAGGAAATCAGTCTTCCGGATTGCTAAGAAGTGCGCGGATTTGGTTAATCGATCAACGATTACCCAAATCGCGTCATGGCCTCATCGTGTTCTAGGCAAACCTACCACAAAGTCCATGGTAATATGTTCCCATCTCTACTCAGGAATAGGAATCCTCTGTATAAATCCGACAGGTCTCTGGTGTTCAGCCTTCACCTGTTGACAAACAAGACATTTAGCTACAAATTACGCGATGTCTTTCTTCATACCGTTCCACCAATAGGAACGCCTCCAATCTCGATACTGTTGGTTGCTACTCGGAAAACCTAGAGGTTCCACTGTACAAAAATTTTGTACAAAGATCTGAACCTTTTCCTAGCTACCATGTGTTCTTTTAAATTAAATTTTGGATCGCCTGCGGAACTTAACACGTTTGATCCAAAACTTAATCTATTTGTTCTTTAAGGTTTAGACTTGGATCTCCTGCGGAACTTAACACGTTTGATCCAAATCACCTAAGTTATTAATTCCATTAAATATTAATTTCCATAATTGGTTCCCAGTACTGACGTGGCGAGGCACATGGCCTTCTTGGATATGGGAACAACCACCACCGACTAGACAAAACCTTTTATGGAAAGCTAATATTTAATTTCCTAAAATAACTTTAGGTCAACCAAAAAGAACAATCAAATCACAAGGAAAAGAAAAATAAAAGAACACAACTTCGAAAAACATATTCGAAATACTAGAATCGTAAGCCTCTTGTATTTGGTATTATTTCCATAAATAACTAGCATGATGCGGAAAGGAAAAATTACTAGTTATACCTTCTAAAAAGACCTCTTGATCTTCTACCGTATTCCTCTTCTAACATCGGACGTTGTGTGGGCAACGATCTTCCGAGATGAGAACCACCAAGCACCTTCTTCTTCCTTGCAAGTTTCGGCCACCACAATTCTCCAAGAGAAGTAGAGGTCCGGCCACTACCACCAAGCTCCAAGGGATGCAAGAAACAAAACCACCTTTCTCTCCTTCTTCTCCTAGCTAGAACCGGCCACCATCAAGAGCTCCAAGAGAGGTTGCCGCCGGCCATAAGAAGAAGAGAAGAGGAAGAAGCTAGGGCCGGCCACCAAGGAGGAAAAGAGAGGAGAAGAATAATAGAGTTGATCACCCGTGAACCTCTACCCCCTCTTTTATAATCCTTGGTCTTGACAAATAAGGAAATTTTAATAAAAAATTCCTTAATTCTTTTGTCATAAAAAAGAAAAATTATTTTAATTAAAAAACAATTTTCTTCTTTTAATAATAATGGCCGACCACTTCTAATTCCCCAAAACAAGGAAAATTTAATTCACACAAGAATTAAAACTTCCTAATTTGTTTCTAGAAATTTATAAAAATTTCTCCAATAATTTTTACCCTTCATGATTGGTTAATAAAAAGGAAATTTTATAAATTAAAATTCTTCTTCTAAACATGTGGATAATTTCCAAAAGGAAAGTTATCTCTAAAAATTAAAATCTCTTTTCAATCTACAAATAAGGAAAGATATCAAATCTTTTCTTAATCTTTTGTAGAAACTAATAAAAGAGAATATTTAATTTTTAAACTTCTCTTTTAAATTATTATCATTGTCAAAAAGGAAAGTTTTTCTTAAAAATAAAATCTCCTTTCAATCTACAAATAAGGAAAGATTTCAAATCTTTTCTTAATCTTTTGTAGAAAGCTTTAAAAGGAAATATTTAATTTTTAAACTCTCTTTTAAAACTATGATATCCACATAAGAAATAATTTTAATAAAAAATCATTTTTAATATGATGTGGCCGACCACCTATACTTGGGCTCCAAGCTATTGGCCGGCCACCTTAAGGCCACCCTTTAGGCTTGGTCGGCCCTAAGCTTGAGCTTCAAGCTTAGCTTGGCCGGCCCCTATTGGTTGGGTAAGAAGGTGGGTATGTGGTGGGTATAAATCTCTATATACAAGAGGCTACGATAGGGACCGAGAGGAGGAATTGGTTTTGGTCTCCCGATGAAATTAAGCTTCCCGTGTTCGCCCCGAACACACAACTTAATTACATCAATAATAATTCATTCCACTAAAGAACTATTATTGAACTACCGCACCAATCCCAAATTATATTTTGGGCTCCTTCTTATTATGAGTGTGTCAGTCTCCCTGTGTTTAAGATGTCAAATGCCCACTAATTAAGCGAGTTACTGACAACTCATTTAATTAATATCTTAGTCCAAGAGTAGTACCACTCAACCTTATCGTCATGTCGGACTAAGTCCACCTGCAGGGTTTAACATGACAATCCTTATGAGCTCCTCTTGAGGACATTCTCAACCTAGATCACTAGGACACAGTTTCCTTCTATAATCAACAATACACACTATAAGTGATATCATTTCCCAACTTATCGGGCTTATTGATTCATCGAACTAAATCTCACCCATTGATAAATTAAAGAAATAAATATCAAATATATGTGCTTGTTATTATATTAGGATTAAGAGCACACACTTCCATAATAACTGAGGTCTTTGTTTCTTTATAAAGTCAGTATAAAAGAAACGACCTCTAATGATCCTACTCAATACACTCTAAGTGTACTAGTGTAATTATATAGTTAAGATAAACTAATACCTAATTACACTACGACCTTCCAATGGTTTGTTCCTTTCCATTATGGTCGTGAGTTACTGTTTATAATTTATAAGGTACTGATAACATGATCCTCTGTGTGTGACACCACACACCATGTTATCTACAATATAAATTAATTGAACAACTACATTTATCATAAATGTAGACATTTGACTAATGTGATTCTTATTTCTAGATAAATGTTTATACCAAAAGCTAGGCTTTTAGTATACACTCTAACAGATACATGCGGTCCCGCCTGGGTGGACCACAAATCGAGAGCGATGAGCCTCCTGAAGTAGCTCATGTAAGACCGGATGAGGTTGAGGTACGCATAATCTGCCTCGAAAGCATAAAATACCCTCCTCGTCTCGTGTGAACTCAGTCTGCTGCCTAGAAGCTATCTGGCTGCCTATAAATTGCAAATGCTGATCACCTACCTGGCCTCTCGGATCCTCGTCCTGATTGACGACTGAGCAACCATGGTAACCAGAATACCTTGCTCTGTCTGTCCCTGCTCCTCAAGGTCTAACTCGGAGAAACCCTGAACCAAGCCTGTAACTGAAACTCAGTGGCAAGCCAAAGTCCCTCTGGACTTCCTGCTGAGTGCATCGGCAACCACATTAGCTTTCTCCAGGTGGTAGCTAATGGTACAATCGTAATCCTTTAGGAACTTCATCCATCTCCTCTATCGGAGATTGAGTTCCTTTTGAGTGAACAGAAATTTGAGACTCTTATGGTCAGTGAGAATCTCAATGTAATATCATACAGGTAATGCCGAACAGATGATGTCACCAAATCTTCAAAGCAAAGATAATGGCGGCTAACTCCAGATCATGAACTGCGTAGTTCTTCTCATGCTCCTTCAACTGTCGAGAAGTATAGGAGACTACCCTGCCGTGCTACATCAAAACAGCGCCCAAACCCTGAAAAGAAGCGTTGGTGTAGAATACAAATCCATCCTCTCCAGAAGATAAAACCAAAACTGAATCCGACACTAATCTCCGCTTCAGCTCCTGGAAGCTGGTCTTGTAGTCCTCGGACCACGTGAACTTCACGCCTTTCCTGGTTAGGCGTGTCAGTGACATAGCTATCCGAGAGAAACCCTCAACGTATCTCCGGAAATATCGAGCCAAACAGAGGAAGTTGCGAGCTTCCTATATAGACTCTGTCTACTCCCAACGATAACAACCTCTATCTCCTGTGGAACCACGGTATACTCCTACTGGTGACCGTGTGTCTCAAATATCTCACAGAAGACAATCAAAATACGCACTACTGAACTTCGTATATAGATGTTCCCATCGAAACATCTCTAGAACTATGCAAAGGTGGTGTACGTGACTCACCTCGGATCCGTATTAAATCACAACATCGTCAACAAAGACAATGGAAACCGATCCAAACATCCTAGATATACCAAAATCATCGAGTCCCTGAAAACATCTAAGGCTCCGCAAGCCCTAATGGTAAAACCAAGACACATAATGTCTGTATCACAAACATTCCTAACGCTAAGATTCTCGACAACAAGTTAGAAATCTGATCACCAACGATATAAATAACCAAGAATAGATCCTCAGTGTGAGAGCAACACTCCATCACACGAAATACCACATATGTGGGAGCAACGCTCTACCACAAGAAATCCTCCATATGTGGGAGCAATGCTCCACCACAAATAATCCGAAATATATATCTACAAAACATATGGAAGCAATGTTCCGCTACAAGCAATCCGCAATATATGGGAGCAACACTCCACCACAAACAATACATAAGTGCCCAGGGCACTTAACTATCCAGCAAGAGATTGCATGAGATCTCTCTACCACAGATCACTGTGAGTAGCCTAGGGTATAACAACCTAGTAAACAAATCAAATCCATAGTCAACTCTATCATCATCCTAGTGGGTCGATCACCCACTAATAGGAGAATTAGTTGACACGGTAATACAACCAATAACATAATGTAGACACTCAACATTCTACATTCAACATAGATAGAATCATCATGACGCTACCAATCATACACCGGGCACATGTGCTCACACAACATATGTATAATCGACATAATCCTCCAATTAGTACACACCAAACATACTCACAACAAAGGTATAAACCATCGTGATACCTCCAACAATGCATACCGAACCCGTGTGCACATATCAATATAGGTATAATCGACAATACACCTCAAACAACACTCACATGACATATATACACTTATGTCAAGAGTATAATCAACGTAATACTTCCAACAAATCATAATCGACATGAGTGTACACACAGAACAATTATAATGAACAAGATACCTCAAATATTCAACAAACACATCTGCACATATCACAACTCAGATTAAATCGACAAAATATCTCCAATAAACCAATCAGACACATACGCCTAACCACTCGGGTATAATCTACTAGAAACCCATAATAATCATCATCTGGACAAATATTCACCCACTACATGCAATTTTGACCGTCTATCATAGAACTCCTACAACACATAATAATCAAGTGTATAAACTACACAGGTATGTATAATCAGCATATTTAATCCAATCTACCACACACACCCTATGCTACCTACTCTCATGGTTTAGGGGTATAACTAAATAAAATCTAACATAAAGATCATACAGGAAAACGTAATCATAGCCAATCCAACTAGGTACATACAGTCTAAAATTAAAGTCCACATGGAATAGGATACATCGATCCTCTATAGACTGACCCAAATCGACAATGGTATACGGTCAATTCAGTCTTTTCTACGTCAGTACGAGTCATGTACTCAAATGTGCTCAAAATATCTAACTAAGCACGAATAACCCAAAGATCAACATCTCTATAAAATAGAGTATGATGGTCCTCTTCTGATTGGACCAACAAAACTAAATCGGTCATCTACTAACTAATCCAGAATACCTTAATCCTCCACAAGCTACTAAGGTATATCAATCTACGACTACCCAAGTCGACAAGCGTAAATTAGTCTTCCACTAACCAAGCTAACAAGAGTAAATCAGTTATCTACTGATGAAATTAATTAAGATAACGTAGTATTCTACTGGCTAAGTCAACATGAATATATAGATACTATCCACTACACAGCTAATAATAACAGAGGCTGGTATGTGCCTCGATCTTCTAACCAACTAGTAGTAACAGAAGTTAAAACTACTGGTGATATAATATGAAAAATTTCCGGAGACTATAATCCTTGATCTCTATTAAGGTCTACCATAATCAGGGGTTTACCTAACACATAAAATATATGCTATATCAACTCGACAGGTACTAATAAAGAATGCTAATACATGTCATAAACTGTAATAGTCAACAGTGCATATACTAACCAAAAAGGTAGGATAACATATGCCAACATACCTCCTATAGCTTGGAGATGTCATGTCGCTGCCAGGTCCCAAAACCTGAAAAGTCACATCGAAAAAACTAAAACACAAAATCCAACACACGGGATATAAAACTCGTAAACCGTGCTCTGATACCAAATAAATTGGTATAAGATAAATCTGGAAAATCCAAAACACATAGCAAGTATCGTAAACCTACTCTGATACCACTAAATTGTCACGCCCCGGGGGAGTCCCTGTTCGAAGAAATTTCGGCAGCACCTCCCCTGTACGGGTGACAATATGAAACATTTCTACAGACATAATATACATCAGCCACAGGCGGCTGGAATATACACACAACCACACAGTTTATAATACAGCCTACTCGGCTGATACAATAAAAACACAACCACGCAGTTATATGTAAAGCAGCCCACTCGGCTGTACCAAAACCAAAACACAACGGAAAATGACAAGAACTAAAAATAAACCAAACACAAAACTGCTAGCCGGCTAAGCTTACACAACCAACAACCAATACAAAATATCACATAACAACTTCAACACTCCAGAACAAAATCGGAGCACAAACTAAACACACTGACACATAAAATAAACAAAACATAAATAAAACCGATAGATCTTCTGAGGTGATGTGGGGACTAGCAGACAGGATACTCCAAGCGACATCATAAACAACCTGGTACCAGGAACTCCTATCCAGATCAAAAGGGTCATCAAACCAGATACACAATATGCCTCCTGTATGCATGTCAAGCAAATGCATCCACCAAAATGTAGCATATAAGTGCAGCAAACACAAGCAAATAAATGCAATAAATGCATATGATGTCAATGACATGGTCACCCTTGACGCCAGTCAGTCATCTCATACACAATGGTGAGACTGAGTGGGTAGGGTTGTGACAACCGTGCACTCTGACGTCACTGCTCCTGATGAGTGATCGAATGGACGGGATGCTGTCGGAGTACACACATACTCCTATCCCAAATTATAAATGGGGGAGCACAATGCTCTCATCTCTCGGTACACTATGACGGGGAGGGATCCCTGACCTGCTACAACGCTGCATCACACTAACCCATGATTGGACCAACGGAGCCCTTGACAGAGCACCTGCTGCACCCTGCCTAAATATACCATTAACCCATGAGTGGTCGTGTGTGCAGATACATGTAACTGGCGATGTGCTCAACAATAATGGAGCCGACAATCGCACAGCATGCAATCATGCGAATGGTGCATGACACTAAGCATGACAATATCCTGTACTAATCCATATATATAAAATGTGTACCCTAGAATAAATTGACCTAATCAATGGTCTGGGTACACAGGTCAGATAAGGAATCAAAAACCTTAGATCCTGAACATGTCCACCTCCATAAAATATGTACCATCAATATACATGAATCAAAGAAAAAGAGTCTAGGTACACAGATCAGATATGATATAAAAATATAGGTACACATGTCAGATAATAAAAATCCAGAATCTAGTCCTAAACTCAGTAAAGCATGGTATGTCACTTACTCTAGGAACTAAGGTACTCATGGCAATAATCATGAGGTATAAACATGGATACATAACAAGCGACAAAACAGAACATGCTATGGGTATCAAACCGTGACATACCAAAGGCAAACATGATCATTGCTTGTAGCTATAAAATACTATGCATATCCAATTGACAATATCATAAAAGATAAGTCAAGAGGTACCCGCCTCCAGTATAGATCGAGCTAAACGACCTCTGTGTCGAAGTGCTCGTCCCGCGTTAAAATATGAAATAGATCCCTCGTCGAGACACCGTCTCGAATCAAAGTCCTGTACCAAATCAATATATATATTTTTATTTAGCTAAAATTCATAAGAATTTAAATAGCTAAATAAAATCCACGAGACTAAATTAGGGGCAACCCTAATCCACATAACCATTTATTAATTAATTTAATGATTCCCTCAACTCCATTATGAAACAAATGGTACATCAATTCTTAAAACAACTTCCTTTACCTATGTCAATTATCCAATCTAGTTTAATTTCATCAACTACTAAGCATCATGGATCAAACATGCATAATTTATCCAACTTAATCACATCTGAAAATCCAACCTAAGATAACTAATTACTCATTCATCATGTTATCACAGATTGATATCTCAAATACAATTCGATCCTCTCCATATCAACCTAACACCAACAAGAGATCAACCAAAACACTATACATAACTTACCTTCAATCAAAGTCCTCAATCCAGATCTAAAACCTTCACATTTCACATGCCAGTGCATTTTCAATCCAAGTACCCTTAAACGGAACAAACTAACATGAGACTCAAAGAGGATAATCTTGAAAGGAAGCTAAACCAACAAAGGAGCAACGATCGGATGTTTATACCTCACCAATGATCTGATGGAGCTACTCACCATTAGGGCAGACGACGACCCGCGATGGTGGAAGAGCCTCACTGTTGACGACCAGCCCCCCTGGAATGTCGACATCAACAATCGATGATCGACACTATGGCAAGCAAAACTAGGGCACAACGTTGATGAGGTAAGTTAGGGCATGGATTGATGGAACTTAGCCACAAATGGAATGGCTCAGAATGCATCTACGCCGGTGATGAGAGCAGATCGGGAACAGGAGAAGGGCGTAGATCGGAAATAGGGATCAATTTCTCCCCCTTTTGGCCGAACATCTGCTCGCGGAGGATGATGAGGAGCAGAGGGGAAGAAGGGAGAAAGGAGATCGGCAGAGGTTGCTAGGGCACAGGCGACGGCTCGACCGGCAGTGGCTCGCGCTCGCCGGCGCTTGGGCAAGCTCCGGGGAGGAAAAAGGAGAAGAGAAGAAGAAAAGGGGAGTAAAGGATCGGAAGCAGGAACCGCCGCGGCGCCGGTTAGGGCTTGGGTTCGGAGGTGTTGGGCGCGCGGGGAGAGGAAGAAGATTTCGGCGAAAAACAAAGAAGAAAGAAAAAAAAAAAGAAAAGCAAGGAAATAAATAAATTCAACTTTTCCTTGCTTAAATGGGGTAGCCTAAACAGGCTTTTCCGGAACCCACTTTTATCCCCGTAAACTCGTCCATACGAGCTTCGAAAAATTCTTGAAATTTTTTTAAAAATTCTGGAAAATTCCCTTATCATTATTTCTCATTTTTTCGGTATTTTACAATATGACTCCAATGTCATATTTCTAAGCATGAAACACAGCCCGATTGTGTCAATTTCCTAAGGTTGAGACTCAAATCCATCTCCAAATCACTTGGCACACTCCATGGCTCATCTAGATTCCCATGTAAGACCCACTTCGGATCCATTGGCTATGGGTCCCAAATTGACTCTTTGAGCTCTCCCTAGAGCTCTTAACCTTAGCTACCACTCTAAGTGACTCATCTATTGTGGCTAAACCACAATGATGCCCCGTAGAAGATTTTCTTATCTTCTTGACCTTGGACACAACATCCTTGCCATAGTCATATGCAACTCTAGCATATTCCTTTTTGGCCATAGACGACTCTCCCTTGCCATGATCATTTGCCACCCTAGCATATGATCTCTCCTTGGCCTTGGAGGGACTAGATCGGTATCCTAAACCTGATATATCATTGTTGGGTCTTTGGCTACCCAACACCATACATAATCCCTTAGATCCAACATTGAATCTCTTAAGGATTTTTTTTCTAAATTTTCAAGTTTTGCCTTCAAAGCTTGATTTTCCTTTTCTAGGTTCCTACCCTTAGAGTTGACTTGTCCACATTAGGCATTCCTAGACCTACCCTTCCTAGGAATGTGTCTCCCCTTCTTGAGATTAATACCTAAGTTCTCCATACCTTCTTCTCCTTAGGTAATGAGAATCTGACATGTCTAGGTTTCTCATGCATAGATACCTTAGAGTTATTTCTAACATTTACCCTACTCCTATCATGATATCTAAAACTAAAATTTTTCATTGCTACATAATGATAATTATTATTTTTCCTAGCATGCATGGGAACATAAGAATTTGAATTATAATTCAAGTTAGGGTATACCTCCCTTACCCTTGAAGCTCCTCCTCGACTTGAGCTCCTCTTATTCTCCCATTTCTTTAGATGTGCTAGCTTCTTAATCTCCCTCTTCTTGGGGTATTTTGTATGGTAGTGGCACTTCTCCCCACACGTGAAACACACTATGTATTATTTGTAGGATCGAAAGTGCTAGAAGGGGGGATAACGCTCATGGCTAATTCGTTCGTTAGAGTAAAACACACACCAGAAAAATAAAAACAATACTCGAACACCAAGAGTTTACTTGGTTCGGAGCCTGTGGTGACTCCTACTCCAAGGCACACACTCGTTGAATATTTACTTTGGGCAATCACTATTAATTCAAAAATATTACAACTTTAAGTACAGTTAATTTAAATGTAGTAAAATATACCAATGACTAAAATCAGTAAACTTGAAGCTTCTGGTCGTCGGAGTCGAGTTACAGCTTTGTTGGATCGTTCTTTGAGTAGCACACAGAAGAAGGATCACGATTTCAAGTGTTCTTCTAGCTACTGCTTGAACCAAGCTTAAATAGCCTGTTGAGGGTGCTTCCAACCGCATGGAGGGCGCCTCCAAGCCCGCCGAAATTGCAGTGTCGATAAGCTCCTGCATCTTCGTTGCTTATCCGCCTGAGGACACCTCCAACCTCCATGGAAGACGCCCTCCATCTAGCGTCCAGGGCGCCTTCAAGTTCCATGGAGGGAGCCCTCGTGCCTTGATGTGAGGCGGTCGACCAAGTCACTCGAGGCGCCTCTAAGCTCCATGGAGGGTGCCTCGGGACTATTAATTCGAAGCTCTTCTTGTGTCATTTCCGTTCTGCAAGGCATGTTAGTCTACAACAAAGTATACCCTACAAAACAAAGTTATACAATAAAATAAGATAAATATAAAATTATTTTGACAATTTCTGGACTGTCTAGTTCTGACTTCGAATTTCACCTCCGAAAATCCTAGGTCGAATCGACGCCTACTGTTCCCTCACCGGGGAACACGTCCTCACCTATTCCTCTTAGGAGAGTTTACTTGTTGCCAGATTGGTCCTCCAGACTGACTGGACTTTCTGCCTAGGGTTACCACCCCTTAGGTCCTAGAGTTACCACCCCCTAGAGTTTTCCTCAGCCTAGGGTTACCACCCTCCTAGGGTTTTCCTCAGCGTAGGGTTACCACCCCCTAGGACCTAGGGTTACCACCCCCTAGGGTTTTCCACCTACCTAACTGCAGCTAGGGGTTTCCACCACCCAAGGTTACCACCCCCTAGGACCTAGAGTTACCGCCCCTAGGGTTTTCCATCTGCCTCGAATCTGTAGAGGGTCTTGTGACCGGCTAGAAGGGGGTTGGATAGATGGTGCCCCCAAATCAATTACTTCCTACATATTTGTTAGTTGCACAAGTGAAAATACAATAATACAAACATAAATACGAAAGTTAAATACTAAAGGAAAGAATGCAAACAAATTGACATGTCAATTTACGTGGTTCAGAGATAAAGCTCCTACTCCACGATCGTCCGTAAGGTGGGCGATCCCTATCCGTCAATGAATTACTCCCCGGAGCCCTCCGGCTAGTTCACGTAGCTCCTTGTGGGTGGAGAAATCTCACCACAACTCTCACAAGAACTCTTTATAAGCTAGGACACTGGTAGACTACTAATAGGGGTTAGCCATATCTATTTCATCAACTATAACCATACTCCCAAGCCTTGGTTATATAGGTCGCGAGTTGGAAAACTCCGCTTACCAGTCGACTGATAAAACCATCAGTCGGTTGCCCTATGTGGAGATTCGACCATTATATCCCAACGGCTCGATACCAGTCGACTGATACTTCTATCAATCGACTGTTCCACACTTACCGAACGAACAGAAGTATTATGTTCACTCCCAGTCGACTGCCCGGTCGACTGTACCAATCGAATGATGAAAATACCAGTCCACTGATACAGTAACTGCTACAGTACTGCTTCATTAATTGATATAGTAACTGCTATAGTAAAATCCTAAATCTATTATTTTACCCTGAGCACAATCTCTCATGCACTCGTACCCTCACGACTCACTTGACCCTTCATTGCAGTCTTGACCTCTAGCCTTCAAGCCTACTTCCTTTGGCTCTCGTCCCTCGGATGCATCCAAGCCCGCAGCTTGTCCCCAATGCCATCCTTCGCATATGCCTCGAAGTCGCTTCTCTCAGGCCTTGTCCTTGCCGCCTTGTCCACGGTCTCTCGGATGCTTCATCCTTCACCAAACCCGAAGCCATCAAGTTGAGTCATATGTGTATCCTGCAAACCTGCACACTCACATACACATATCAAATAAAAAGGGTGAACCTAACTTAAACCCTTTGCCCAAACACCAAAACACATGGTTGCACGGAACATCGGGATTGCTCCAACAGAATCCACTAAAACTTTTGCCTAAGACAACTTAGGACCTTGATGCAAACTCAACAAACCTTGTTAGATAACAAGACAACTTAACTTTGGACCCTTTGACATAATCAAAACACAGGTTCGATCGTCAGATGCTTACCCGCACCAACACCATTTCTTCTCCTTCTTCTTCTTGGCACCATCATTCCTACAACGCACATTAGTATCTAAAATAATTTGAGTGGGTTTAGGTTTTACCTTCTTGAGTAAGGGGCATCTACTCTTGTAATGCCCCTTCTCATTGCAACTGAAGCACACAATGTGATCCTTTGACTTGACTTCGGTGGAGGTGCTAGCTAGGTTGACTTCCAAGACTTCCTCTTCTTCTTCACTTGTCTTGGATTCTTCTTCAACCTTTGAGAATGTAGATGATACCTCTGTTGGTGCAAGTTGCACCAGAATCAAACCTGAGTTTTGATGTTGTCAAAGGTTCAAGTTAAGTCTTGTTGTGATCTAACAAGTTGACTGAGTGTGCAGGATGTTTATTCAACCGGGAAAGACCTAGTTGGAGGCTAGGCAGGAGAAATCTGAGCAGATCGTGGAACCTAGGTGAAAGTCCAAGTGGGTCGAGGGGACCGGATGCTTGGCGGTGTGATCGAGAGGTCTGGAGGACCAAAGATCAAAGGAAAAGTCCTGAGGAGCCGATCAAGGCTGAGTGAAAAGTCCAAACTAGATATGGAGGATCTAAGTTTGGCAGGTAGGTTGAGGTAAACAACTGGAGGAGTGACAGTGAGGTCGGGTTCCTAAAGGGAACAACCTTAAGTCGCTGATCCAACTGATGAAACCGGGAAGGTTTCAAAAGTTGAGATCAAGACAGTCCTACTGTCGTGCATATTATTCCTGCTTTATATTATTGCTCTAACATCTGTTTTACAGGAGACTTTTTAGCTAATACTGTTTTGCAGATCTGAGCTGATCGGTCGACCAAATAGTAGGATCGGTCGACTGAACCAACCAGAATCAGCACAGAATCAGGTTAGATCAAAACTGAGTCCAAGTCAGATCATAGCCTTATCGGTCGACCGAACCGTAAGAACGGTCGACCGAACTATAGTGACTCAGAACAGGACAGATCATCAGCACCGATCAGTAGCAAAGGAAATAGGCTGATCGGTCGACCGATCCAATCAACATTTATTCTGCATCAGCACCGATCAGTAGCAAAGGAAATATGCTTAAGCAACAAGTTAACTTGAGTGACTCGACTAACCGAGTTCAAGTCAGAACTTCAACTCAAGTTGAAAAACTTGAGGAAGAAAATTCTGATTTGAAAGGTCAAGTCAAGCGACTCAAGAAAATGTTGGAAAGGTTTGAAATGGGATCCAAGTGTCTAAATATGGTACTTGGATCGTAACGAGCTGTGTACAACAAATCAGGACTCGGTTACAAACTCAAACAAACAAACAAATCATACTTATCATTAATCAGTCAAAATACTAGAAGGCAAGTCCAAGCATGGGTTCAAACAAAACTTTTAACCAAACAAATTGAACCAACTCTATACTTGGTCCCTAGGAGTCAAATCCATTACTTAGATAGACCTTATCTAAGCTATGACTCAGGGGGAGCAAGTAGAAAAACAATACAACCAATTTGATTAATCAAACTCAATACTTAGGATTAGGTTTATTTTCTGCTTAGAACGGTTAGATGAAAAAGGTTTACCAAACCCTACAACATAGCATCGGAATGGATTGAGATGATAGTACGTCAAGGAAACTCCGTCGAAGGCATGTCTAGGCTGAATATGGAATTCTACCTGGTGCACTAGACTTAGTGGATCTGACCGAATCTACCCCAGTCAAACATGAGCTAGTCAAACCAAAATTTAGTATTAAATTTTTTGGGCGGGAACAGTTTGGAAAGTTTTCAGCAAGTGGTCTAATGATACACAAGTAGGCCATATGCCTCGCCACTGAACTGAAAGCTTATCCTTAGGACGCCTGCTTGATTAACCCAAAGCTAAGTTTGAATCTAACATGGGTTCAATAACCTTTCTCGAATAATTAATTCAAACCTAATTAAATTCAAAATTAATTATCAAACCTAATTCAAACCTAATTAAATTCAAAATTAATTATCAAACCTAATTCAAACCTAATTAAATTAAACTTATTAAAAATTATTAAACTTATTAAAAATTATTAGAAATTATTTTAAACTTATTAAAAATTATTTTAAAATTATTAAAAATTATTTTAAAATTATTAAAAATTTATTTTAAAACTTATTAAAAATTATTTTAAAGTTATTAAAAATTATTTTAAAACTTAATAAAATTATTTTAAATTTATTTAAAAATATTTTAAAATTATTAAAAATTATTTTAAACTTATTAAAAATTATTTTAAACTTATTAAACTTATTTTAAAATTATTAAAAATTATTTTAAACTTATTAAAAATTATTAAATATTATTTTAAAATTATTAAATATTATTTTAAAACTTATTAAAAATTATTTTAAACTTAAAAATATTATTTTAAAATTAATAAATATTATTTTAAAATTTTTCAAAATTATTTCAAAATTACTAAAAAATATTTTAAAATGATTAAATATTATTTTAAAATTATTAAATATTATTTTAAAATTATTAAAATTTATTTTAAACTTTTTTAAAATTATTAAATATCATTTTAAAATTAATAAATATTATTTTAAAATTTGTAAATATTATTTTACAATTATTAAAAATTATTTTAAAACTTATTAAAAATCATTTTAAACTTATCAAACTTATTTTAAAATTATTAAATATTATTATTAAAAATTATTTTAAACTTATTAAACTTATTTTAAAATTAATAAATATTATCATTAAAAATTATTTTAAACTTATTAAAAATTATTTTAAAATTATTAAATATTATTTTAAAATTATTAAATATTATTTTAAAATTATTAAATATTATTTTAAAATTATTAATTATTATTTTAAAATTATTAATTATTATTTTAAACTTATTAAAAATTATTAAACTTATTAAAAATTATTTTAAACTTATTAAAAATTATTTTAAACTTATTAAAAATTATTTTAAACTTATTAAAAAATATTTTAAACTTATTAAACTTATTTTAAAATTATTAAATATTATTTTAAAATTAATAAAAATTATTTTAAAATTATTAAAAATTATAAAAAATTATAAAAAATTATTTTAAAATTATTAAAAATTATTTTAAAATTATTAAAAATTATTTTAAAATTATTAAAAATTATTTTAAAACTTATTAAAAATTATTTTAAACTTATTAAAAATTATTATAAACTTATTAAAAATGATTTTAAAACTTATTAAAAATTATTTTAAACTTATTAAAAATTATTTTAAACTTATTAAAAATTATTTTAATTTTTTTTAAAAAAATATTATTTTAAACTTATTAAAAATTATTTTAAAATTATTAAAAATTATTTTAAACTTATTAAATATTATTTTAAAATTATTAAATATTATTTGAAAACTTATTAAAAATTATTTTAAAACTTATTAAAAATTATTTTTGAACTTATTAAAAATTATTTTAAACTTTTTAAAAATTATTTTAAACTTTTTAAAAATTATTTTAAAACTTATTAAAAATTATTTTAAAACTTATTAAAAATTATTTTAAACTTATTAAAAATTATTTTATACTTATTAATAATTATTTTAAACTTTTTAAAAATTATTTTAAACTTTTTAAAAATTATTTTAAACTTTTTAAAAATTATTTTAAAATTATTAAAAATTATTTTAAACTTATTAAAAATTACTTTAAAATTATTTTAAAAACTTATGAAAAATTATTTTAAACGTATTAAAAATTATTTTAAACTTATTTAAAACCTTTTAAAACTTATTAAAAAAATTATTTTAAACATATTAAAAATTATTTAAAACCTTTTAAAACTTATTAAAAATTATTTTAAACTTATTTAAAACCTTGAAAAAACTTATTTATTATAAAAAAAATGTATAAAATTTGTTTTCTAAAACCCTACGACTTTAAATGTTCTGTCGACCGAACAAATGGTTTGGTCGACCGAGACAACAGAACAACTTTTAATCACACTTAAAGACTTATTCAATTATTCGGTCGACCGAACCGGTTTATCGGTCGACCGAAATATAAAATTTCATCCGTTCAACTATTCTTCGCCCACCCCGTATCTGTGCCAAAGTAAATATATCAGTCGACCGAACAGTTTTATCGGTCGACCGAACGTCTGCTCTCTGGTCAAAAGGACGAGGAATTTAAGGGATCGGTCGATCGAACCTCTTATCGGTCGACCAATCGACCTCTATAAATACAGGTTTCGGCAAACCAAAAACCTCATCCCCCAAATCCTTTCTTTACTTTCTTCCTTGCATACGAAGTTTTTCTCGCCGGTTTCAGTTCGTCTAGCAGCCCGACAATGCCTCGGTAACGATTTCTTTGTTCTAAATCTTTTAAAAATTTTATGCACAATTATTTATTGCTATTTTTTTTATATATATAGTGAAAAAAGTAGAGCTATTGCGCAACGAGAGGCTAGCTCTCTTAATCCCAGTCAGGACCCTAGGTTTTCTACTGAAGAGTTAAAGCAATCTTTTCCTAATAAAAAATTTAAGGTGATAGGTACTCGCTGTCTAGATCTCCAATTCTACCAACCCTTTTGTCTCGAAGCCATAGAGATCAATCAACACTATCAACTTGATAGCATCATCTTTTGTAGACATGCATACAATCCTATTCTATGTTCAGAATTTTACCACAGCTTGTGCGAGCTTGATCCTCATCACTATAGGACTAGGGTCGCCACTAGAGAAATGCTTTTTGATCTGGATATGTTTCTTAGGTTTTTACAGATACGACCCTCAGTTAATCATATCTTTTTCAGTGCTTCCATTCCAGATCCATTACCTGCTCCATTTGCACATCTTACTCTTGATATTATGTATGCTGACTTCTTTGAGGGACCACGTCCTAAAAAGATGTCTACTGTACCACTTAGTCCGAGAGACAATGCTTTTTATAAGATGGTTGTCTCCTGTATTCATCCCCTGTCATCTAGAGATCAGGGTGTTTTACGATCGGTCCATCTTTTTCTGATGTATGCCTTACGACATAGACTAGAGTTTAACCTAGGCTATTGGGTGTTCCGGTCCATTATCTATTATTCAGGGTATATCACCTTGAATAAAGTTCATATAATCTAGTGTCATATTCTTACTGCCTATATTGCTTCTCTGGGTGTGAGTGTTCATCGAGGTGAGTTGATTGAGTTATTAGATTTTGATCTTGTCGGGGTTAGGCAATTGTCCTTGGCTGGGATTAAGACTAGCGACGAGGGTCTTGTGTATAAACGGACTCATCCACACTACATTCCACCGGCTGTCGATGATCCTATTGCTGAAGATGATCTGGTCCCAGTTACTGCACCTCCTCCAGTATATATTGATCTAGGATTTGCCATGACACCTACTTTGATTTTCCTCAGAGTAGTTCATATGCTCCTCCTCCTCCAACTAGTGACTTCTTTACCCGTCTGCGAGATGATATTTTTAGTCGATTTGACTCCTTGGAAACAAAAATGGATGATCAGTACAACTCTCTTCAGGGACAAATTGCAGATTTTCGTCAAGAGATAATGGATCGTACTGATGCTTTAGAGAAGGAGCAGCGGAGGATGTTTGACTATTATCGAGATGATGAGGATGAGGATGAGTGATTTTCAGATCTGTTGCTTTTGACTTATTGTATCTATTGACTTGGATTATGACTAAGTTTAATCTTAAGTAATTTCTAGTTAGTAATGTCTTTTGCTAAATTTTATAGAATAGGTTCTTTTGTTTTGGAAATTATTACTTAGTTTATTTTTCAAAATTATTTTTGTAAAAATCCCCTTTCAAATTTTTGGGGTTCAAACCTCTTTTCAAAATATTTTAATTTTCTGGAGTAGCTTAGGATCTACCGTAGACTGTATGATCCTATAGTTCTAGGAGCCAGCATCTCACAAGCACAGTAGGATTCCTTGTTTGATAACTTAGAATGGGTGAGATGCTTAGGTCGTAGCCCTAGATTTCAGATGCTTATGTCAGTGCATCGATATAAATCTGGGCTTTAAACAATATACATGAATCAATTTGAGTTATCTAGCTAGTAAAAACCTAGTTAGTACTAAATACTCCAATTGACCAACCTGAGTCATTAGCTACTATCTTGTGGTAGTTAGCCTTGAACAAAGGTTGGACATTTCATCATAAGGATAAATTTTCCTTAGTTTTCCTACCCATGCTTGGAGTTTTAGGAATTTGTCAATTTTAGGGGGAGCTTCAAAACAAGATTTTTAAGTTTATATCATTTTTACTTAGTGACCAAATCATTTTCAAAATATAATTTCCAATTTTTTTCAAAATATTATTTTCAAAATGTTTTTCAAAATCTACTCTTTTCAAAATATAATTTTTTAAAATATTTTTCAAAATTTATTCTTTTCAAAATATAATTTTTCAAAATGTTTTTCAAAATTTATTCTTTTCAAAATATAATTTTCAAAATGTTTTTAAAAATTTATTCTTTTCAAAATATAATTTTCAAATATTTTCAAAATTTTTATTGACTTAGTAAATTTTTTTAATTGTTATCATTTTCAAAATTATTTAGTAATGTTTTTCAAAATTTTATTAAACTTAGTAATATGTTTAAATTTTTACTTAGTCAAATTCTTCAACAATTCTATTCAAAATTTACTTTACTTAGTTAATATTTTTCATATTTTAATCATTTTTACTTAGCAAAACGTTATGGTTAAAATCTTACTTGGTTTGTGAGTCTACCCCTATTTTTGATGTGTGTCAAAGGGGGGAGAGATAGTGAATTCATGGGGAGCTGTTTAACTCAGGGGGAGAAAAGTTAAATTGTTTGCTTATTTACTTTTTGCATATTTTTAAACTTAACTTTGAACCTTGGTTGCCAAACATTAAAAAGGGGGAGATTGTTGGTGCAAGTTGCACCAGAATCAAACTTGAGTTTTGATGTTGTCAAAGGTTCAAGTTAAGTGTTGTTGTGATCTAACAAGTTGACTGAGTGTGCAAGATGTTTACTCAACCGGGAAAGACCTAGTTGGAGGCTAGGCAGGAGAAATCTTAGCAGATCGTGGAACCTAGGTGAAAGTCCAAGTGGGTTGAGGGGACCAGATGCTTGGCGGTGTGATCGAGAGGTCTAGAGGACCGAAGATCAAAGGAAAAGTCCTGGGGAGCCGATCAAGGATGAGTGAAAAGTCCAAACTAGATCTGGATGATCTAAGTTTGGCAAGTAGGTTGAGGTAAAAAACTGGAGGAGCGACAGTGAGGTCGGGTTCCTGAAGGGAACAACCTTAGGTCGCTGATCCAACTGATGAAACCGAGAAGGTTTTAAAAGTTGAGATCAAGACAATCTTACTGTGTCGTGCATATTATTCCTGCTTTATATTATTGCTCTAACATATGTTTTGTAGGAGACTTTTTAGCTAATACTGTTTTGCAAATCCGAGCTGATTGGTCAACCGAATAGTAGGATCAGTCGACCGAACCAACCAGAATCAGCACAGAATCAGGTCAGATCAGAACTGAGTCCAAGTCAGATCATAGCCTGATCGGTCGACCGAACCGTAAGTGTCACGCCCCGGGGGAGTCACTGTCCGAAGAAATTTAGACATCATCTCCCCTGTACGGCGGACAATTTAAAACTTTCTACATCACCATATACCTCAGCCACATGCGGCTGGAATAATAACAATAATAAACAAATAATAACACAGACATCCACGTAGTTTATATCAATTTCAGCCTCTGGCTGACACAACCACGCAGTTTAATAGTAATGATAAGAAGACTTAAAATCCACCCTACTCAACTACACCCATAAAGCTTAAAACCGATGTCCTACTCCACTACACTCATAAAAACACAAATCACAATGAACTTACCTCTTCTGCCCTTTAGGCAGGCATGTAGTAAAAACAAATCTAAATAAAAGTCATCCACAAGTAAAACAAATCCATACAAGATCCAAAGTATCCAAAATGGAACAAGTCCAAACATAGTCTAGAAAAGAACACCAAAAGACAAATAACCATCCTTGTGGACTGCAGGGGACTAGCGACTGGAACTCTCTCCTTACAGCATCAACCTGAAATAACAACGGAGGAGGGTGTGAGTCCAACACTCAGCAGGTACAACTGATATGCATAATAAAGAACATAACAACTAGCACTAATCATGCGTACAGTCTCCTAACACAAGAAAGGTAAATGCAACTGAGGAATGCAGGAGAAAAGCTGTACTAACCCGGACCAAGGTATAAGGGTAACAGGGTCGTCAGACCGAGGGTGTCATAATCCTGTATGCATGTCAATCATATGCATCCATATAAATGCAGCAAGTAAATGCAGCAAACACAAGCAATAAATGCATCATGCATATGATGCCAATGACATGGTCACCCCTGACTCCAGTCGGCCATCTCACACACAATGGTGAGTCCGAGTAGGTAGGGCTGTGACAACCGTGCACTCTGACATCACTACCCCTGATGAGTGACCGAGTGGACGGGATGCTGTCGGAGTACACACATACTCCTACCCCAAATCATAAATGGGGGAGCGCAATGCTCTCATCTCCCGGTACACGATGACGGGGAGGAGTCTCTACCGGCTACCACGCTGCATCACACTACCCATGAGCGGACCAACGGAGCCAAACAAAGTCCAACTGTCTGCCGGCTACCACGCTGCTACACTAAACCAACGGAGCCAAACAGAGCGGAATTGTCTGCCGGCTACCACGCTGAGTCACCAGACCAACGGAGCCAAACAGCAGAACTGCCACACACCTATCTGATATACCACTAACCCATGAGTGGTGGTGTGTACAGATACATACAACTGGCGATATGCTCAACAATAATGGAGCAGACAATCGCACAACATGCAATCATGCAAGATGATGCATGACACTAAACATGACAATATCATGAACATCATAACAATAACCATATAAATAAATACAAAGTGTGTACCACATGACAATGTATCAAATGGAAGGTACACCGATCAGATAGGGAATCAAATAAACCCTAGGTCCTGAACGTAATGTATAATATGGTTGTGTCACTACCTCTAAAGCCTGTATGATCAGGTAAATAATAACATGCTGTAACGCCCGAAAATTCTCAAAACTATTTTAGAATTATTCTATGATTTTTCTGAAATTTTTAGATATTTTTCCGGAAAAATCCGAGTATCGGAAGTAGCAAAAATAATTAGAACCGTAAAATAGCTTAGGCGGGAATCGAACCCGAGACCTATGGTTTACGGATAAGATTAGTAACCGGTGAACCCAGCAGGGCCGTGCTGAAAGAAAGGAGAACCAAATATATTTATATTAGAGTTGGGTTCATTAAACCACTTAATATAAATAATAAACTTAAGTTGGAGTTGGGTTATTTTTATTTTGGTTCGGCACCTTCTCCTCTCAAACCCTCACGCCGCGCCCCTCTTCTTCTCCTCTTCCTCACGCACGGCACACCAAGCCCAAGGTCCATCGGTTCACCTTCCGGCGACGACTCCAACACGAAAGAGGTTCTTCTCCGCGAGAGGAACGCGAAGACGTGATCGGATCGTCGAGAGGATCACCTCCACCGGAACTCTAGCGAATAGAATCGTAAGAAATTACGATCAAGAGGTAAGAAACCCCTCACCTGCAGTATAATAGCTCCGTTTGGATTTTCTATGCATTAGATTAGTAATATGCAGATTTTGTTGACATGTAGGGTGTTTTAACCCTCCTCTTAGATTTAGGGATTTTAGTTGAGCACCTTTAGATGGGCCGGGCACGCTTACCCTCTTCAGTTGGGGTTATAGACGTTGTCGGGTGCCTAAAGGTGATCTCCCTAATAAAGAGGAGAGTTGGGGCACACTAGGTGTTCGACAAAATAACTAGATCAGTAAAAATGCAACTTAGGCATTTTAATAGTACAGTTAAATGCATTAGAAGCGTTTAAAACAGTAAATCAGTTTATTTTAGCTATATGGGACTACGGTCTAATGGGTGGGCTCCCACAGTCGCCTCTAGGTTCAGATAACCTAGCTCTAAGTTCAGATAACCTAGAAACAGCATGTTATATCAGTTAGCTATAGATATCAGTATTTTATTTTCAGTGGCACTGTACTGGATTAGATATCCATTGGGTTGGACTCCCACAGTCGTCCCTAGGTTCAGATAGCCTAGACAACCCTGCTAAATTCGGGACTTGCAACCCCGGGTTTAGTAGGGATGCACGCACAGCAAGTACAGTTGCCGGGCCCAAACAGCATGATTATGTATTTTCACTTATTATGTATTAGATTTCAAAACTCAAAATCAATTATGCTAGTTGAGTTTGTTCCCAGTTACAGATTTAGTTTCAGTTAGTTTAGCCTATATTCAGTTCAGTGTTTATTTGGTTGCTTTGCCATGATTCAGTGCTTATGCCATGCTTATATGTTATGCCTTATGATTTCAGTATGCCATGTCTTAGCAAGTTCAGCGCATATTTTCAAATAGCATGATTTAAAAGCATATTGCATCGAATGCATGATTTTGTGAGGTAGATGGTTTCTTACTAAGCTTTAAGCTTACAGATTCTACTTTTCCTTATACTGCAGATAAAGGTAAAGGAAAGATGGACTAGCAGTGGAGGCTGGAGGTCAATGCAGATGAGGAAGTGTGTGTATGGAACTGGAATCAAAGGTCCTTAGGGGACGTAGCAAATTGAACATTAGACTCTTTAGCATTTACTTTAGCATTTTATTTATTGGTTTTGGTTTCCAGGTTCTAGGCACTTTTAGTTGTGTGTTGCCATAAATTCCTAAACTATGCCCTATGTTAAGTTAGATTACTAGTTTATGTCGTTAGAATGTTATTCCATGTTGTTAGAATGGTTATGATGCATTAGTTAGATGTTAAGTGGGGTTTTGGCACGCCAAAGTGCTGAAATCAGAGTTCCCCGGGTGAAATCAGACTCTGATCGGTCTCCCGACCGATCAGGGCCTGGCTGTGTCACTGGATCGGTCAGCCGACCGATCCAGCCCGATACAGTATGCTACTGTATCCTCCTGGATCGGCCAGCCGACCGATCCAGCACGATACAGTAGCGTCCCAGGAGATTTCAGGTTCCTGGATCGGTCAGCCGACCGATCCAGACATACCTGGATCGGTCCGACCGACAGATCCAGTCACACTTGGATCGGTCTGCCGACCGATCCAGTCGGGAACAGAGCGTTCCCCAGCTCCGATCGATCCACGGACCGATCCAACCAAGAGCAATCGATCCAGTCCAGCTCGGATCGATTGGGAAGCTCAGGTTTCGTCCAAGAAACTTATCAGTCCAGCTCCTTGACCGTAGGGGATGTAGGATACACCAGGTATCCCTTAGATCATCTCCCTTAGCACAGGTAGAACCAATAACATGATTTAGATCAGATCTCAGTAGCATGAAAAAAATAAATTAGCTCACTTTTTCCGCAATAGTAGCTTAGCACAGCAGTACAACTGTAGCAATTCGCCTTACAGCCTAGTAGTTAGAAGGTGGGTCGTTACACATGCAGTGCATAATAAGTAAACAAGCAAACATGTATCAGATCATGTAGTGACCAACCGAAACAAATGGAAAACACAATCATTGCTATATGTTAAACACATTATTATGCATATCAAAAGACATAAGTCAAAGTACCCGCCTCCAATAAGAAATGGTCCAAATCCGATAATCGAGATACTCGTCTCGCGTCAAGGTCTTGTATATCAAACATAATGTCTAGTTTAGCTAATTCTATCATACCACAATTAGCCAAACTAAATTCTAATCCAATTTAAGAAGTTCTAAATTGGATCCAACTAATCCATCCAACATAATTAATGAACCCTAATCAAACACATAACAATCTATTTCTTAATTCCAACTCATACTTAATTCAACCTATACATGATCAACAGCATAAATCAAATCCCTATGCTTACCTCAATTCACAGCCGAACGAGATGCTGGAACGAAATGGATGTTGTTGTTGGAAATGAGATTGCTGCCGACACTAGAAAATCCATAGAACAACCATTTTCTGTTGGATTCCTTCACTGAACGGAACAAGATGAGATCCGGCAAGAAGATCACAAATCAAACAATACCTAATCACTACAGACCTATACAGAAATTGCATACACTACCTACCAATATGATCTCACTGATCTCAACCATAGCTTACCCTAACTCAGTGCCGACAACCTCCTCTCTGCCGGAGAACCAATCGAACCAGCAGACTTACCCTTCAAGAGTTCCCTCTCCGGCGGCTAGGTCTCACAGTGGCTAGAGCTAGGGCTGTGTGTTGGTGCAACCTTAGGTCAAGGTTGATCCGGTTGACCTGACTCGAGTTGACCTGACTCGAGTTGTATTTTGATGTTTGACTTAGGAAGATTGTCAGTGCAACCTTAGGTCAAGGTTGACCTAATTGAGTTGCATGTTGATGTTTGACACTCGTGGGAGAGTTGTATTCTTGATATGGGACAAGAATAGATGTTTGGGAGATTATTGGGGCAACCGTAGGTCAAGGTTGACCTGGTTGACCTGATTCGGGAAAAAGTCCAAGTATGGAGACTTGGCAACGGAAAAGTCCAAGCAGGGAGCTTGGCACTAGAAAAGTCCCAGTATGGAGACTTGGCACTGGAAAAGTCCAAGCAGGGAGCTTGGCACGCGAAAAGTCCAAGTATGGAGACTTGGCACGGGAAAAGTCCAAGTATGGAAACTTGGCACTGGAAAAGTCCAAGTATGGAGACTTGGCACGGAAAAGTCCTAACTGGGATGTTAGGCAGTGTGGAAAGTCCTGGTGAGTGAAGCCAGGCAGTGGGAAAGTCCTAACTGGGATGTTAGGCAGTTGGAAAGTCCTGGTGAGTGAAGCCAGGCAGTGAGAAAGTCCTAACTGGGATGTTAGGCAGTGTGGAAAGTCCTGGTGAGTAAAGCTGAGTGAAGCCAGGCAGTGGGAAAGTCCTAACTGGGATGTTAGGCAGTTGGAAAGTCCTGGTGAGTGAAGCCAGGCAGTGAGAAAGTCCTAACTGGGATGTTAGGCAGTGTGGAAATCCTGGTGAGTGAAGCCAGGTGAAAGTCCGGGTGAGTGAAGCCAGGCAAGGGAAAATCCAGATGGATCAGGGATGATCGGACATCTGGTGTGGAATAGTCCAAGTAGGTCAAAGGGATTGACCGGACACTTGGTGAGGATTTCTAGCAGGTCAAGGGAGTGACCAGATGCTAGGGATGAAGTACCAATAGGTCAAGGTTGACCGGATATTGGTTTGGAAAGTTTGAGACTTGGTTTGGGCAAAAATCAAGCTCTAGATCGGTCTGCAGACCGATCCAGTGATACGTTGGCTGTGGGCTTACTGATCGGTCTGGGGACCGATCACCATGGAGCCTGATCGGTCCCCGGGACCGATCAGGGACGCTAGGATCGGTCCGAGGACCGATCAGATTCCACACAGAGAGTTGGGCAACTCTCTGTGAAGCCTTCTGATCGGTCTGGGGACCGATCAGCACAGGGCCTGATCGATCCCCGCGACCGATCAGGCAAGCCCCAGACCGATCAGGCTGAAGCCTGATCGGTCCAGGTTCTAGCCGTTGCTACGCAACGACTAGTTCTCTGCTCTTCTTCTTCGCAGGTATAAAAGAGGGCTACAGGACTTCGGTGAATCTCTCCTTTTTAGCTACTTCTTCTTCCTTCTGGAAGTTCTCTCCTGCCTGAAGCTTCTGCTTCTTCTTCCTGCTGAGCTTTGTTGAGCTCGTTGGGTGCTAAAGCTTCGCGTGAGCTTCTTCCTGTTGCTGGTTTTCTAGCTAGGCTTGGATCCGAGAAGCTGCTGCTTCACCAGGGTTCCTGCTGACTTCAAGAAGGCAAGCAAGTGTTGTTTACATTTATGTTCTTGTTTTCTTGTTCCTATTTGTACTCCTATTGCTGTTGCAAAGATTGTGGTGAGGTTTCTCCACCCACAAGGAGTATCTATTAGCCGGGTTTCCGGGGACTCATCCACCGACGGATTGGTAGGCTTCGTCCACCTTACGGACACGCCGAGGAGTAGGAGTTCATCTCCGAACCTCGTTATATGGTTTGTCTTTCTTCTCCTGTTTTCTTTCTACGTTGTATTTCCGCTGCACTAACCTAATCGTAGGAAGAAACGAGAAAGATTGGGGTCGGCTATTCACACCCCCCTCTCTAGCCGTACGAAGGATCCCAACAAGTGGTATCAGAGCAAGGTTTGCTCTTCATCGGATTAACACACGGGGAGCACGAGCTAGAGGATGGATCTACTCGGAGAAGATGTCACCATTCCACCCTTCTACGAATGCGGTGACTTCGCGTATTGGAAGGTAAGGATGAAGTACTTTCTTATGACTAACATAATGAATTGGTTTTGTGTACAAGAAGGGTTTTCCCCTCCGATGGATGAGGAAGGAAAATCTATCAAGAAGGAGAAGTGGACGAAAGAACAAATCCAACAATCCACAATCAACGACGAGGTAACGAAAATCCTTGAATTTTCATTACCTAGTGATATCTTGTGTAAGATAGAAGGATACAACAACGCTAAGGAGTTGTTGAACAACTTGGCCAAGTTTCATGAGGAGAGCTCCACTTCAAGTCATGAAGAGGAGTCAAGCGAGCCAAGTAGCTCACATCATGGAGGGAGCGAATTAGAAATTGAGAGTCACTCAACGTCTAAGGAAGAAGAGGAGGAGGTCTCTTCTTCAAGATCGGAGCAAGAAGAAGCATCTACCTCCGGAAGGGATGAGGAAGAGAGCCTTCATCCATCCTCAACTCTAGGTAACTCAAGCCATTTAGTTTCTAGTAAATTACATATAATGTGCTTTGAGTGTAGGGAATTTGGGCATTACAAAAGTAAGTATCCAAAGAGGATTAAGAAGACTCCACCGGCGCCAAAGGTCAAGAAAGCCGGAGTCCCGACACGCAAAGGCAAAGAGCACGTAGTGTGCTTTCAATGCAAGCAACGGGGACACTATAGGAGCCAATGTCCGAAGGGGAGGAAACCTCACAAGGACAAGGAATGCACATCGATAGGGGGAGCTAAGGCAAACCCTAAGGTATCTTTTAAGGCTCATTCGTGCAATTCTAGTAGGATACATGCTAGTAATTTTATTGCATTAGTCAATAATGATAAGCATGTTAACACTAGAAATCAACACATGTGCTTAGGTGCTAAACATGTCAACCTAGATAGGGATACTACTAGGAATGCTAACCCTAGGATTAACACTTCTAAGGTTAAGGAAAACCTAGGTAGGAATCCTAAATCAACTAGACATATGCCTAGGAATATCTCAAGAGAAAATGACAAATTAACACTTGAGGTATTAGAGAGGGAAAATCAAGTCTTGAGGTCAAGACTTGATAACTTAGAAAAGGCTCTTAAAAACATGGAGAAGTCATCTCTAGGGTTTAAGAGTCAAAAACCCAAGTCCAAGGACAAGAAAGGTTTGGGTCACAAACCTAAGTCCCAAGTGGTCAAGCCCACTTATCATAGTGTTCCATTCGATTATGGAACAAAACCTAGGGCTAGGAAGACCACCACCAAGGTCACAAGGGGAGTCACCCCTAGAGTTGATCTTGATGAGTCCCAAATGACCAAGGCTTCAAAGCCTAAGAGGGTCATTAGGAGGGTTGTTAGGGAAGTCATCCCTAGTGAATATTTAGTGAACCCAATGAGCTCACATAGATATTGGGTTCCTAGGAGCATCTTCTCTATCCTATAGATGGGTTAGAGAGTGTCAACTCCAATTAGAAGGGTAGTTAACCCAACTTTGAGGAAATTGACACTCAAGGAGCATTTTCAAGGTTTTGATAACCTTTGAAAATGAAAAAGAATTATTATTTACTCCTTGAAGAGTAAATTGTGCCATATTTGAAAAATATCGATTTTAATCTTATTTGGCACAATTTAAGAAAACCTAGAGAAATACCATAATTGGGATTTTGGTTTTCTCTTAGGGATATATGGGCAATCTAGGGTTAGATTTTAAGTTAGCTAAGGCTAAGGATACTTAGATAGGGAATTTAGGTATTTTATTTGTGCTAACTTGCCATGATTGGTTGCCATATGACATGTCATGACATCATGTTTAGTTTCAATATCATTTGAAATGTCATGATAATGCTTAGGCTAGTTTATATGTCATGTTTTATTTAAATTTTTAAACTTTATGCCATGACATCATGACATTGGCACATGTTTTTACTTATGATATCATAATATGCCATGTCATCATCTCTTGCATTATAATCAATGAAATTGATTTAAGGACAAACATATAATTTGATATTGAGATCAAATTGGTGTTTAGAAAATGCATGAGAACTTAGCCTAAGTTGACCTTAATCCATATCTCACATCAAATTGACTTGAATGTGGTTTTATACACCTTAGATGTGTGTGAGATATTAGGAACATGAATTAGAATCAAGGTGCATAGTTCTTGTACCTAGATGAGCCTAATTCAAGAAATGGAGGATCATAGGGAAAGCTTGTGTACAAGTCATGTACATTTAGCCCTAAGATTATGGTCCTAAATTCAAATGGTTTTAAAAGCATTTTAAAATTGATTTGAAAAACCTTGATGAAGCTTTTCTAGTGATAGCATTCATCATTGAACATTGTGATACAAAGTTGAGTTAAACTTGAACTATTTCAAAGTTTTTTGAACTTTGTATCAAGATTGAAAAATGGAAGTTATCTTCATAGAAAACTATTTTTCCATGATAGTATCTGTTATGAGGAATGTATCCTCAAAATTTTATGATTTTTGGAATTTTCTGGAATTTATTAGGAGTTTCTGAATTTCCGGAGAAGGGAAATCAGAAATCTCTGAGTTCAGAGTATGGATCGGTCACCGGACCGATCCAGGGAAGTCCTGATCGGTCTGGTGACCGATCAGTGACGATCCAGAAAACGTGGATCGGTCTGGGGACCGATCCAGGGGGTTTCTGATCGGTCCAGGGACCGATCAGTGCATGCCAATTTCTGATTTTTCAGCTGTTGTCTGAAATTTCAATTATGGAAGTGGTGTTTTTGTATTTATAAAGGTTTGGAACTCTCAAAGACATTGTTGGTGCAATGGTCAAAGGGGGATTTGACCTTTAGGGGGAGTTTTACCTAATTGTCAAGGGGGAGTTGACTTTTAGGGGGAGTTTTTACTCCTTAAGACTTTTGAGGTTTAGTGATATGAGATTATCACTAAGTTGATTGTTGAGTTTAGTATCAAGGGGGAAATTAAGAGTTTCAATGAAAGGTATGGGACTTTCATTAGAAGGGAACTCTTGACCTTGATTCTCTCTTTTTGATGTGTGTCAAAAAGGGGAGAGTGTTCATTGGAGAATTATTGGAGAACCCAAGTTAGGTTATCGGGTTAACCTAAGCTAGGGGAAGAATGTCAAGGAATGTTCGAGGAAGAACATTGGAATTCTTTTTGATGTGTGTCAAAAAGGGGGAGAATTATTGGAGAACCCAAGTTAGGTTATCGGGTTAACCTAAGCTAGGGGAAGAATGTCAAGGAATGTTCGAGAAAGAACATTGGAATTCTTTTTGATGTGTGTCAAAAAGGGGGAGAATTATTGGAGAACCCAAGTTAGGTTATCGGGTTAACCTAAGGGGAGAATGTCCAGAGAATGTTCAAGGAAAGAACATTGGACATTGGAAGATGGTTGGAAAACCTAAGTTAGGTTATCGGTTTAACCTAACTTGATTATGGGTTTTGTCAAACATCAAAAAGGGGGAGATTGTTGGTGCAACCTTAGGTCAAGGTTGACCTGGTTGACCTGACTCGAGTTGACCTGACTCGAGTTGTATTTTGATGTTTGACTTAGGAAGATTGTCAGTGCAACCTTAGGTCAAGGTTGACCTAGTTGAGTTGCATGTTGATGTTTGACACTCGTGGGAGAGTTGTATTCTTGATATGGGACAAGAATAGATGTTTGGGAGATTATTGGGGCAACCGTACGTCAAGGTTGACCTGGTTGACCTGATTCGGGAAAAAGTCCAAGTATGGAGACTTGGCAACGGAAAAGTCCAAGCAGGGAGCTTGGCACTAGAAAAGTCCCAGTATGACTTGGAAAAGTCCAAGCAGGAGCTTGGCATGCGAAAAGTCCAAGTATGGAGACTTGCACGGAAAAGTCCAAGTATGGAAACTTGGAAAAGTCCAAGTATGGAGACTTGGCACGGAAAAGTCCTAACTGGATGTTAGGCGGTGTGGAAAGTCCCGGTGAGTGAAGCCGGCAGTGGGAAAGTCCTAACTGGATGTTAGGCTTGGAAAGTCCCGTGAGTGAAGCCAAGGAGAAGGCCTAACTGGGATGTTAGGCGGTGTGGAAAGTCCCGGTGAGTAAAGTCGAGTGAAGCCAGGGGAAAGTCCTAACTGGATGTTAGGCGCTTGAAAGTCCCGTGAGTGAAGCTGGGAGGAGAAAGTCCTAACGGGATGTTAGGCGGTGGAAATCCTGGTGAGTGAAGCTAGGTGAAAGTCCGGGTGAGTGAAGCCAGGCAAGGGAAAATCCAGATGGATCAGGGATGATCGGACATCTGGTGTGGAATAGTCCAAGTAGGTCAAAGGGATTGACCGGACACTTGGCGAGGATTTCTAGCAGGTCAAGGGAGTGACCAGATGCTAGGGATGAAGTACCAATAGGTCAAGGTTGACCGGATATTGGTTTGGAAAGTTTGAGACTTGGTTTGGGCAAAAATCAAGCTCTGGATCGGTCTGCAGACCGATCCAGTGATACGTTGGCTGTGGGCTTACTGATCGGTCTGGGGACCGATCACCATGGAGCCTGATCGATCCCCGGGACCGATCAAGGACGCTAGGATCGGTCCGAGGACCGATCAGATTCCACACAGAGAGTTGGGCAACTCTCTGTGAAGCCTTCTGATCGGTCTGGGGACCGATCAGCACAGGGCCTGATCGGTCCCCGCGACCGATCAGGCAAGCCCTAGACCGATCAGGCTGAAGCCTGATCGGTCCAGGTTCTAGCCGTTGCTACTCAACGGCTAGTTCTCTGCTCTTTTTCTTCGCAGGTATAAAAGAGGGCTACAGGACTTCGGTGAATCTCTCTCTCTGAAGCTACTTCTTCTTCCTTCTGGAAGTTCTCTCCTGCCTGAAGCTTCTGCTTCTTCTTCCTGCTGAGCTTTGTTGAGCTCGTTGGGTGCTCAAGCTTCGCGTGAGCTTCTTCCTGTTGCTGGTTTTCTAGCTAGGCTTGGATCCGAGAAGCTGCTGCTTCACCAGGGTTCCTGCTGACTTCAAGAAGGCAAGCAAGTGTTGTTTACATTTATGTTCTTGTTTTCTTGTTCCTATTTGTACTCCTATTGCTGTTGCAAAGATTGTGGTGAGGTTTCTCCACCCACAAGGAGTATCTATTAGCCGGGTTTCCGGGGACTCATCCACCGACGGATTGGTAGGCTTCGTCCACCTTACGGACACGCCGAGGAGTAGGAGTTCATCTCCGAACCTCGTTATATGGTTTGTCTTTCTTCTCCTGTTTTCTTTCTACGTTGTATTTCCGCTGCACTAACCTAATCGTAGGAAGAAACGAGAAAGATTGGGGTCGGCTATTCACACCCCCCTCTCTAGCCGTACGAAGGATCCCAACACTGTGGAGTCGGCGTCGCTGGTGTGGAGAAGGGAAAGGGAAACGATGAGAAGTGCTCGGCAGAACCTGATGGCCGACGATGGTCGGAGGCACACTGTGGGGTGCGGCCGACAATTGGCTGAGAGGGGCGAGGGTGAAGTCGGCTATGGCAAAGAGGAGTCTCGGTCGCGTCGGTTGTGGGGGGCGTCGTCGCTGGCTAGGGCACGGCGTCGGCGCTGGTTTCCAGTGACCGGAGGTGTCTTGTGAGTGCAAGGAGGAATCAACCACTCGGCGCAAGAGAGGAGAGAGAGCAGCGTCGGCTGTGGCTAGGGCAGAGACGTGAGGAAACCAAGGGATTTTGTCTCGAGAGGGGGATGAAACTGCGCCGCTTGGGGTTAGGGCAAGCCGTCGGGCGCGCGGAGGGGAAAAGGGAGGATTCGGCGAAAACAAAGAAAAGAAAAGAAAAGCAAGGAAATAAATAAATTCAACTTTTTCTCGCTTAAATGGGCAGCCTAAACAGGCTTTCCCAGGGGCCTTTTTTTTATCCCCGCAAACTCGTCCATACGAGCTCCGAAAAATTCCCGAAAAATTTCCAAAAATTTCGAAAAATTCCCTTATGGTGTTATGCCCATTTCCGATATTTTACAGTAAGAATGGTCGACCGAACTATAGTGACTCAGCACAGGACAAATCATTAGCATCGATCAGCAGCAAAGGAAATAGGCTGATCGGTCGACCGAACCTGGGGATCGGTCGACCGATCCAATCAACATTTATTATGCATTAAATGTTGATCTCGGCAAAATCACGACGAACAAGGAAGAAAGCTGTTCGGTCGACCGAAAGGCGTGATCGGTCGACCGAAAGGCGTGATCGGTCGACCGAACCATTAAAGACCAGTAAATGCAAAAGATCGAGCCAGCTTCGAACTTCAGCTAGGAAGGAAGGGAGCGGGTTCGGTCGACCGAACAGAGGGATCGGTCAACTGAACCTCCAGTACTCCTATAAAATCAGGCTCGAAGACAAAAGCAGAAGAACAACTCTCTGATCAAAAATCCTGTTCTGCAAACGACTCGTCCTCATCAGCTCAGCAAGCTATTGCATCCGGAAGTGCCGACCTAAGCTTCATCTACAATTTACTTGTCGGTATATTTTAATTTCAGCTTGCATTGTAATTTTATTTAAGCAAGATAGTAGGGTGTTACTATCTTGCTCTATTGTACGATCTACTTCTTTTCGAAGAATTTCGGAAAGAAGAGTTATAGTATTTTTGCCCATCGGTGCGGTCAAGGACCGCGGGCCTTCGAGTAGGAGTCGAGCTAGGCTCCGAACGAAGTAAAAGACCTTGTACCTTTTCTTATTTTCACTGCACGACTTTGGTTTCAAAAGGTTAAAAGAAAAAGTTTTAAACGCGTGATATTCACCCCCCCTATCGCTCCAAACGATCTATCAACCTCATCTTCCTTCTCCTCCTCGGATGTTGAGCATAGCTCAACTTCCATTTGCTCCTCCTTAACTTGAGCAATTAAACTCATCTACTTGGGTTCTTCTTCTTCTGTAGGTTTAGGTTCTTCTCCTAAAACCATCTTTATCTTGTTCCACAAATCGTGGGTGTTCTCATATTCACCTACACAACTTATTACATCATTAGACAAAATATCAATTACAATTAAAATTAAAATTACCTTTGAATTTTCCTTTGACTGTGAGGCTTGCTCCTCCGTCTAATAACACGGTCAAAGTTGTTGGATCGAGTAATTCGCTAGAGGAGGGGGGGGGTGAATAGCGATTTAGAAAATTATAGTAGAAAATTGAGTACACAGCGGAAAGATAGAATCGAAAATAGAACAATGCTAACACAAGTAATTTTTTACTTGGTTCGGAGCCTTCGTCGACTCCTACTCCAAGGCCCGAACTCGTTGAGTGCTTTCGTTGGGCAATCCACTTGCAGTTTGAAAATGTGATTACAAAATTAAGGTACCAGAACTTTGGAAAAGAAATACCGACAATAGTAAAGGAAATAAAAGACAGCACGTTGTCGGAGTAGCTTCGTAGCGTCGCAGGAGCACAGCACAAAAGAGTAAGCGTTGGAAGATCTTGTAGTGAGTTGAATTGTCCTTTGCTCCAGGGCTCACCCTCCTCATATAGGAGGCTCCGGGCGCCCAGAACCCTTCCGGGCGCCTGGAGTGTGACGTAACCCAGCCAACCATAGAACTCCACGTGACGACGCGCGATGGAAATAAAGTTTGCATTCTGGGCGCTCGGATCCCTTCCAGGCGCCCCAGAGCTCCATTTTCCAGCTACCTGCAAGAAACGTTAGTCCGAGGTGGAATGCAAATTATACAACCCTACAAAATAAAGTGTTAGCATAATTTATATAAGGAACAAGTAGTAATTAGATTCTGTCTCGTCGAAACCGGAATCTAGTCAAGATCTCAACTTAGAGTTCTGAAATGGTTCTAAGTTAGATCGACGCCTAAGTTCCCTTCCCAGGAACGCACCCTCACAGTCACTCCCCTCCAGTGACTTACCTTTACTTACCTGCCAGACATCCGATCAACCCATCGACCCGTCTGAACTTCGTTCCAGCTATCCGGTTAGCCCGTCGACCTAGCAACACTGTGTTAGCACAGTAGATAAAAATAGTACAGTAAACCTAGGGTTACCTCCCTAGGGTTGCCTAGCTTCACTCACTAGGACTTCCATTGCCTGGTTTCACTCACCAGAACTTCCTTCACCTAGCTTCACTCATTAGGGTCTGACTTCACTCACTAGGACTTATTCCACCTAGCTTCACTCACTAGGGTCTGACTTCACTCACCAGGACTTCCACTATCGAGCTTCACTCACTAGGGACCGACTTCACTCACCGGGGCTTCCCCCCACCTAACTTCACTCACTAGGGTCTGGCTTCACTCACCAGGACTTCCCCCACCTAGCTTCACTCACTAGGGCCTGACTTCACTCATCGGGACTTTCACCACTTAGCTTTACTCACTAGGGTCCGACTTCACTCACCGAGACTTCCACCTTGCCTAACCTTTGGTTAGAACTTACCTTTGCTAGTCATCTAGTCCTGACTAGACTTCTCTCTCCCAAACATCAAGTCCTATTTGGGTCAACCCTATATCACCTTTTGCCACTGTTTGGGTCAACCCTTGGTCATATTGTCAAACATCGAAACCCTAGAGGCCGATTGCACCAACAATCTCCCCCTTTTTGATATTTGACAATTTTCTTAAGTTATGCTTGGGTCTTTTAAGGGTTAATTCTCAAGAGTTGATAAATTTGTAAAAGTTTGAGAGGAGGTTTTAGATAGTTTTTTCTAACTTAAGACATCATTCTTCTCCTTTGGTACACATCAAAAGGATATAAACTTAAGGTTATATTAGGTTTTGCACCAACAATATGCGAAAAAAACTTTCCAAAGTGTTTGCAAAAATATCTTTCTAAGTAAGCATAAAAAAAACTTAAGTAACTTTATAAAACTGTTGAAGAGATTTTTTTTTTTTGAATTAAAGATTTTAAAAGTAATTTTAAACAAATTTTCTAAGTAAGTTTTCATAATTAACAACTTTTGAAAGTTTCAGTAACTCTTTGATAGTGCATTTTCAATATTTTACAAGGTGTTCCACAAAAATTTGTAAAGCAAGGAGCATTTTATAAAAGATTATGAAAATAATTTTTCAAACTCAGTTTTAAAGATTTACAGAAATTACTTTTAATCTTTTAATTAGGGCTCCTCCGTAAGTCAACACTCCCCCTGAAGTCAACACTCCCTGTGAAGTCAATATTAGGGGTTGGACATAATTTCAAGGCTTTAGTACATTTGTCTACCTAAGTGTGTTAAGGAAATTGGGATCAATAAGTTTCAAGTTAAATGCAATAATTTGTTATTAACACAATTTGATTAAAACAACTTAAATTTTATATTAATTGATTGAGTTAATTTAATGACATTCTTAGTTATAATATTTATTTCATTTTTTTGTTTTAATTTAAGTATGATTAATTAAGTTTGAATTCAGTATTAATTCGAAGTTAAATTTATTTAGGTTATTTTAAAAACAAAGTTAATAAATTAGTAGATTAATTAATCTATTAAAAAAAATTTAATTAATTTTTTTAAAAATAAGATTAGGAATTAAGTAAATTAAATAAGTTGTTAATTTCAAGTTCTTAAATTACATTAAAATTTAAGTTAAGTAACATAGATTTACAATTAAAATTAATTTTAATTTAACTTTGAGTTTAATTAAATTTAACTTTGGGTTTAACTTAATTTTAATTTTAATTTTAAAGTTTAATTTTAATTTTAAGTTTAAAGTTTAATTTTTAACTTAATTTAAGTTTTAAGTTTAACATAATTTAATTTGTTTAATTTAATTTAATTTAATTTTAGTTAAGTTGATTTTAAATTTTAGTTTTAGTTTTGATTAAGTTAGTTTAAAATAATTTTTAAGATAGTTTTTAAGTTAAACTAAAAATAATTTTTAAAATAGATTTTTAATTTAATTTTTAAAAATGATTTTAAAGTTAATTTTAAAATAATTTTTCGGTTAAAGTAATTTTTTAAAATAATTTTTTTAAGTTAATTTTTTAAATTGAATTTTCAATTTAATTTGATTTAGTTTAATTTTAATTAAATTTTAGTTAGATTTAATTTAATTTAAATTTAAATTTTAAGTTTTAATTTAATTTTTAAGTTTTAATTTTAATTCAATTTAAGTTTTATTTTAAAGTCAATTTAAGTTTTAATTTAATTTTGAATTAATTAAATTGGTCAAATTGTTCGGAGTGTATTTAATGTTTAAGTTTTTATTAATTTTTAAATTTGAATTAATTAAATTGTTTGAATTATATCTTTTAATTAATTTTATAATCAAAAGATACTTGATTATATCTTAGATTTGGTTTAGACTTGTAATTCAAGTCTAGATTTAATGATTTAATTATCTGTTCTTGTTTATGAATTTTATTTTTCAAATGATTGATTTGTTTTTCTAATTTCTTAAACCTTGAATATAAAATTTTAAAGATTAAAGAATTATATTCTAAATTATTGTTTAGATTTTTATTAGTTAATTTATTTGGTTGAGCATGCATATCTAATTGTTGAGGTAAATCCAACCTAGAGTAATGATAATTATCTAATTTATTAACATGTGTAGAAACAATTGGATTGTCATGTATAGTAAACTTACTAACCTTTGCTCCCCCTTGATCCTTGGGTCTTCTTTCTGGGCATTGAAGTTTGTAATGCCCTATCTTTTTGCAATTGAAGCATTGAATATGCTCCTTCCCTTTTTTAACTTTAGGTGTCGACTTCTCCTTTACCTCTGGTTGTGTGGTTCGAGTCTTATAGGTGGGACACTTACTTTTATAATGTCCTCTTTCACTGCATTTAAAACATATTAAATGATATTTAAATTTTTAATTTTCAAATTTACCTTTAGAATCCTTGTTAGGATTGTCCTCCTTGTCCACCGTCGTCTCAGATTCGAATTCTGACTTTTGTTCTAAATCTTATTCAGAGCTTTCCACCTCTTCTTGTGCCATTAAGGCCATAAAGCTTGTTTGGTCTGATTCTGAGGATGACTCTGGGGATTCGGACTCAGATCCGAACTCTAGTTCGGCTTGATCCTCTAGCTTCATCGACTCCTCGTGAAGCTTGATCAACTGGGTCTAAAGCTCATATGCATTCTTGTACTTTTCTAGTCTGCACAAAACATTATTAGGTAAAATATTACAAATAAGTTTACTTACATTTTCGTTCAATTCTGAGTCCCAAGAAGGTTTTCTCAATATCAGCCAATTATCAGAATTTAGACTTCCTAAGAAACATTCCATTCCTCGTCTCCAGTAGTTGAAATCTTCTTGATTGTATGGTGGTGGTTCGTGGATGCTCCGTCCTTCTTGAATAGACATTGGTATATGCAAAAAAAATTAGACAAGAAATAATTTCCAAGACTTGGTCTTGGGGTAAACAATGTGGGAGATAAAGAAATATGCGTGGGAAATATATATATATATATATATATATATATATATATATATATATATATATATATAATATTAAAAAAATATTATTACAGATTTTTGAGAATGCGATATTTCGCTAATACTGACCAATGGTGAAAAGGTGAAAATAAATTTTTTAAAAATAAATTTTTAAACCCAAACAATATCTATTTTACTTTAAAAAAGAACCCCCCTTGCTCGATTGGTGGTTGCACCAATTCAGAGCAGTACTTGCTCTGATACCACTTGTTGGATCGAGTAATTCGCTAGAGGGGGGGTGAATAGCGGTTTAGAAAATTATCATAGAAAATCGAGTACACAGCGGAAAGATAGAATCGAAAATAGAACAATGCTAACACAAGTAATTTTTTACTTGGTTCGGAGTCTTCGTCGACTCCTACTCCAAGACCCACACTCGTTGAGTGCTTTCGTTGGGCAATCCACTAGCAATTAGAAAATGTGATTACAAAATTAAGGTATAAGAACTTTGGAAAAGAAATACCAACAATAGTAAAGGAAATAAAAGGCAGCACGTTGTCGGAGTAGCTTCGTAACGTCGCAGGAGCACAGCACAACAGAGCAAGCGTTAGAAGATCTTGTTGTGAGTTGAATTGTCCTTTGCTCCAGGGCTCACCCTCCTTATATAGCAGGTTCCAGGCGCCCGAATGCCTTTCGGGCGCTTGGAGTGTGACGTAGCCTAGCCAACCATAGAGCTCCATGCGGCGACGCGTAATGGGGATAAAGTTTGCATTCCGGGCGCCTGGACCTCCATTTTCCAGCTACATGCAAGAAAACGTTAGTCCGAGATGGAATGCAAATTATACAACCCTGCAAAATAAAGTGGTAGCATAATTTATATAAGGAATAAGTAGTAATTAGATTCCATCTCACCGAGACCGAAATCTAGTCAAAATCTCAACTTAGAGTTCAGAAATGGTTCTAAGTTGGATCGGTGCCTAAGTCCCCTTTCCAGGAACGCACCCTCACAGTCACTCCCCTCTAGTAACTTACCTTTACTTACCTGCCAGACATCCGATCAACCCATCTACCCATCTGGACTTCGTGCCAGCTACCCGGTCAGCCCGTCGACCTAGCAACACTGAGTTAGCACAGTAGATAAAAATAGTATAGTAAACCTAGGGTTACCTCCCTAGGGTTGCATAACTTCACTCATTAGGACTTCCATTGCTTGGCTTCACTCACCAGGACTTCCTCCACCTAGCTTCACTCACTAGGGCCCGACTTCACTCACCGAGACTTCCCCCACCTAGCTTTACTCATTAAGGCCCGACTTCACTTACCGGAACTTCCACCACGTAGCTTCACTCACTAGGGTCCGCCTTCACTCATCGGGACTTCCACCTTGCCTAGCCTTTGGTTAGAACTTACCTTTGCTAATCATCTAGTCCTGACTAGACTTCTCTCTCCCAAATATCAAGTCCTGTTTGGGTCAACCCTTGGTCATATTGTCAAACATCGAAACCCTAGAGGTCAATTACACCAATAGGAGTCTCTTTCCCTTCTTGTCTCTTGGGACTTTGAACGACTTCTTGATCACCATCATGGTATCCCAATCCATGTCAAAGAAGACCTCCATCATCATCATCCAAAATATGATTGTCTCCTAGGCTTCCTCCTTCAAACTTTGGAGGTGCTATCAAGTCGGCCATCTTTTGCTTCCTTGGCGATTAGTCTAACAGAGAGCGTCCTCAGCTCCGATACCAATTGTTGAGAATCTTGTGGTAGGCTAGAAGGAGGGTTGGATAGAGGGTGCCCCCAAATCGATCGCTTCCTACGTATTGTTACTTTGCGCAGTGGAATAATACAAATAACAAATAGAAAGCTAATCTAAAAACAAGAAGGAAATGCAAACCACTAACACGACGGTTTATGTGGTTCAGAAATAACTTGCTCCTACTTCACGACTATCCGTAAGATGGGCAATCCCTCAATCCGTCAGTGGATTAGTCCCCGGAAATGTCGGCTATCTCAAGTCACTCCTTGTGGGTGGAGAAACCTCACCATAACACTCACCAAGACCTCTTGGATTACACAAACACTTGAGAACTAATAGGCTACTAATTAGACTTTAACCAAGTCTAATTTTATCACAATGGCCAGCTATCCCAAGCTCTATCTTATAGAGCTTGGAAAGAAACAACCCATCTATTTTACCATTACCAGTCAACTGGTGCCTGGCCAACGACTCTTACCAGTCGACTGGCGCCAACACTAGTGGATTGATCCCAGCCGTTCGGGCACAAAAACTCTCTTTACTCACCCCCAGTCAATTGGTCCCAGTACCAGTCAACTGGTACAACCCTAAACTTAGGGTTTCCCTTTTTGAGTATATTTCTCTCAAATTCAGACCCTCACGACTCACTTTACTCTTTTTTGCAGCTTTGACCTCTTACCTTCAAGCTTACTCCCTTTGGCTCTCGTCCCTCGAATGCATTCAAGCCCGCGACTCGCCCCCAATGTCATCCTTCGCGTATGCTTCGAAGTCACTTCCCTCGGGCCTTGTCCTTGATTCCTTATCCACGGTCCTTTGGATGCTCCATCCTTTACTGGACCTGAAGCCATCAAGCTGAGTCATATGTAAACTGCACACTCATATACACATATCAAATAACGAGGGTAAACATAACTTAAACCCTTTGCCTAACACCAAGACACATGGTCACACAGACTATTGGGATTGCTCCAACATAATAGTCTAGGACATCTCAAGTGATCTTTATCTGATCCAAAGGCTTCGTGTGTTATCTAATTATGATATCTTTCTATAAGTATCCATGGTGGTTTTAATGTAATTAACTAAGTCAAGTTAGGTTCTATATATGTTTGATGCAGTGTGTCTAAATGTGTAAAAACTTAGGAGCACAAGAAGTCGAGCAAAAGACGCAGTTGGCAAGAAGGATGGAACTGGAGAGAGTCGACGGGCTCGGTACGTCCGAGGGACGAGGTACTGCGGAAGAGTACGCTGGTGGACGAGAATGAATCGCGTGGCATTTCTGAGGGATGAGAACCTGGAGCGACAGCTTGCTCGAGGAGAAGACCGGAAAATGGGGTTGGGTGAGCCCTTTTCCGGATGACCGAAATCACCCAAGCGATCGAAGCCGAAATGAGGAGAAATCGGATAGTCAACAAGTTATTGACTGTCTCGGCACTTTGACCAAGTTCAGACACCCGGACCCCTTGGGCAACCCAAGGTGCCTCCTCTACGTGCCTTGGTCGAGGTCGTGTCATCACAGTCCAGACACCCAAACGAGAAAAGTTTATCTTCACCGAATCATTACGAGTCGTTGCGACGTGGATAAAACTGTTGGATCACTTCAGAGCTAGAGGGGGTGAATAGCTTCTCGCGCTTCGATGATGATGATTTGCAATGGAATACTCGAAGCAAGCTCTCTAATGCTAACAATATGGATTTACTTGGTATCCACCTAAAGAAGATGTGATTAATCTAAGGATCTGACCCTCACACACATCCACTATCAAATAAACTCATTCTCAGTAACTACCAGATGTGGAGAAACCTCGTACAACACCACTCAACAGGAATACAACTCACGCAAGAAGAAAATAAATAATAAAAAAAAAGCACTTCTTGCTTGCTCTCTTGTTGATGAAGATGCCTATGGATTAGTTGGAAAGTGTAGCAACACTTCTCTTCCAAGCTAAAAGTTCGGCGATGAGTAGCGAAGAAGAATGTGGAGGCATTCATAGTGAAACAGTGCATGCGAAGCCCTTTTATAACGTGCACAACGACTAGTTTTTCAAGCTTAATCGACTAGCCAAATTTATTAAGCCTTCCTAATCGATTAGCCCAATCAATTAGCCCAATCGCGTAGGAAGTTTTCTATTCGCGAGAGAACCTCCTGTAAGCGATTAAGCTTTCTTGCTTAATCACTTGCCAAACTCTTTTTGCGTTTGTGAAATCCAAGCTTAATTGATTGTCATAATCGATTAAGCATTCGTAATCGATTGACCTAATTGATTACGAACCTTTCTGTGCACTTGCGAACTTTGCTTAATTGATTGTCCTAATCAATTAAGCTTCGGTAATCGACTTAGTCAATTACCAAACCCTAACTTGCAAACCAAAGTCTAGGGTTCCCTTACCCAACATCCGGTCAAATTTGACCTGTTGGGACTCCCCATTGCCTAGCATCTAGTCAACCTTGACCTGCTGGGACTTATTCACCATGTGTCCGGTCAATCATTTGACCCACTTGGACTTTCCATATATGCCAAGTGTCAGGTCAACCTTTACCCACTTGGACTTTTCAACTCCAGATGTCCAGTCAACCTTGACCCACCTGGACCTCCACATGTCTAGCTTCACTCACCAGGACTTTCCTTCTGCCTAGTTTCACTCACTAGAGCTTTCACCTGGCTTCACTCACCAGGATTTTCCTTTTGTCTAGCTTCACTTACTAGAGCTTTCACCTGGCTTCACTCATCAAGATTTTCCATCTGTCACCAGGACTTTCCTTTTGCCTAGCTTCACTCACTATGACTTTCACCTGCCTTCACTCACTAAGATTTCCTTCTGCCTAGCTTCACTCACTAGGGCTTTCACCTGACTTCACTCACTAGGATTCTCCTTCTTCTTCCAACCTTCCCGTTGGACTTCCCAGTCAAGTATCTGGTCAATCTTGACCTACTTAACTCTCCTTCACATTAAACTGGTTAAACCTTGACCAAAATGGATTGCACCAACAATCTCCCCAGATGGACGATTGCACCTGCAATCTCTATACATTGTCAAACATAAAAACTCAACCATCAAGACTCAAGCTTGAGCCACCTCAAGCTTAGTCAAACTAGTCAATCTTGACCTAAGGAAATTGCACCAACAAAAACTTTATCCACGCCCAGGTGCCTAGAACCCTTCCAGGTGCCCGGAGCTGCCATGTCAGCAAACGATCATATCTGACCAGTAGGCTATAAATAGAGTCATGGTCTTAGTAGTTTAGAATAAGACTTGTAAACAAATTCTGTGCTTCATCTTCTAGTTATGTTCTTTACTTTTTTATACTTTCAACGTTGTAAGAGGCTACTCCGCCTTTAGAAGAAGGAGATTTTAATGAACTTCATTTGTCTAGGATTAGTAATCCTCTGATTGCAAACCTAGTAAATATTCTTGCGTCTGTCTTTTATACATTTACTTTTTGTTATTAAACAAGTGTTTGTCTAACTTAGTCCAAAGATCAAGAAAGGTTTGATTTCCAATTTCAGGGCAATTCACCCCCTCCCCCCTCTTGTCGACTTCCAAGGGATCAACAATTGGTATCAGAGTAAGGACGCTTCAAAAGGACTAACCACTGACTGAAGTAAAGAAATCAATCACTGGACCAAGCCTCAACCGACCAAAGTTTGAGGGGGAGTTCGGACACTGGAAACACTGAATGTAGGTATTCCTAAAAATCAATTTCAAAATACTTTTAATAATTAAGTATGGTTTTGTAGTTCTTAAGGATCAACAAGGAGTGGAGAAAGAAGAATTCCTTTGGATGAAGGAGCAAAGTGACCTCATAGGCAATATTAGATCAAAATATCACTTACTAAGTGTATTACCGCCTTAAGAAGGCAATCACATCGAAAGCTACATATCGGCCAAAGATCTTTGAGAGAAATTCCTAGAACTCCATGAAGGCACATCTGAAGCGAAACTTGCATGATGGGACATTCTTTGGAATAAGCTAACGAACATCCGTCTGGAAAAAGGTGAGAAGGTAGCTTAACTACACACGAAGATCAAGGAGCTAATCACTGGACTGGTCAACCTCAGCAAAATGATAGTCAATCGGGACTGGTACACTACGCACTCAACGTCTTTCCCAGAACTCCAAAATGGACTTCGATCATAGACGCCTACTACATCTCGAAGAACTTGGAGGTAAGTACCTTATTTGACTTTAGAATTACATGAAACTAGATGTGCAAGTACAACAAAAGACTCAATCCAGAACCTAGCACTAAGAGCCACCAAGAAGGATGAATTTGTGTCAGACACAGATCTAAAAGCAAACCAAGAAGCTTATATGTTAAGGAAATTTAAAAAGTTTTTTAAATCTAACAAATTTAAAGAAATGCATAACAGTAAACATCCAAGAAACAGAAGAAAGGTTCGATATTACCAATATCAAAAAGAAGGATACATAAAGGAGGACTGCCCAGATCTTAAAAAGAAAAAGGCAAAGGGCCCAAGCAAAATAAGCACAAGAATCTCAAGGCCACTTTGGATGAAAGTTCATCATCCAAGTCTGAGATAGAAGCATATGTCGGACTAACATTAATGGCTAGTCACGAAGAACAAAGCACCTTAGAAGCTAGCATCGATGAAGGGGGAGCGATATTAGATGAATACAGTGAAGCAGGGGAAGAATCTAGCTTTAGATCTAACATGATAAGTGAGGTATATCTCTTACCTCCTGATTAACTATATTTCGATATAAAATCGATGTCTAAATCAATGTGCAAGTTAAAAACTAAAAATGAAAAAGAAAATTTAAAAATGAAATAATCTTAACAAAATCATGTTTAGTAGAAGATTTGGATAAATTAAAAATTGAAAATGTTAATTTGAAAGAACAAATAGAAAATTTAAAAAAATTTGCATTGTCAGATCTTGCTTTTTCAAATTTTAGAAATTATAAAAGATTAAATTAATATTATAGGTTCCACAATGGTCAAATTAGAAAAGTAACAAAAAAAAATATATTCTAAGAAATTTTATGATTAATTCAGTAGGAAGGAACCTATATTGGGTTCCAAAATCATGTTTAGATTAAATTCTTTATGCATGCTTCTAATTTTTTTTTGAATTTGTCAATTTTTTTAAATAAATTGTTTCATACAATTTCTAATTAAAATTAACTATATCTTTATTTTTTTGAGAAATAGAATCTCATTATTTATCTGTAGAAAAATTTTAAATTTTTTTTACCATTATATTATTTTTTAAAATTTTTTAAAATAATATTTTTTAATTTAAAATTATTTTAAAGAATTATTTTTTTAAAAAATTGTAATAAATGTTATGCCCTCTATTAAAAAAATATTTTTTTAAATTTTTTTTTTTTTGACCGTTATTGAATTTTCTATAAATTATTTATCCAAATGCTAATTTTAAATAGTAAAAATTTACAAAGAATAATTTTTAAAATTTTTTTTTTTCAAAAATAGTTACACTATTACACTTTAGCTCAGAAAATATTTCAAGATTTTTTTTGAGCTTAGAAACTATTTTTAAGTATTTTTTTAAAATATATTTTTCTATAGAAAATAATTTATTTCTACTTAAATTGATTTCATTTTTCCATGAAAATTTTATCACTACTTTAGATATGTCTACTTAACCGTTATAAAAAATTTTAGAATTTTTTGACAAAGAAAATACATTTTAAAACTATTGGTGTTTAAATTGCTTTATAAATCTTAGAAATCAGTTTTCTGAAAATTAATTCCAAAATTATTTTTTTTCTAAGTGTAAGTCATTATTTATGTATCCCTTAGAATTTACTTTCAATTTATTTTTCGAGCATACCTTTATTTTTAATGTGATCAAAGGGAAGAGTTAAACGTTAAGTCTAGAGGGAGGTAATTTTTTTTGAAAATATTGCATATATAATTTTTTTGAAAATATTGCATATCTAATGCTTTAACTTGCATATTCATTCACTATAATATTTTATTTTACCCTAATTTAATTTGGGTTGATCGACATAAAAAGGGGGAGATTGTAAGTACCCGTGGTGGTTCTGGCTCGGTGCGTCCGAGGGGCGAGGTGCTGCGAAAGAGTACGCTGGCGGACGAGAAAAAATTACGCGATATTTCGGAGGGATTAGAAGCCGGAGCGGAAGCTTGCTCGAGGAGAAGACCAAAAAATAGGTTTGAGTGAGCCCTATTTCAGATGGTCGAAATCATCCAAGCGATTGGAGCCAGAACAGGGAGAAATTGGACAATCAATAAGTTGTTGACTGTCCGGGCCCCTGGACTTGGTCCAGGTGCCCTGCCCCCCTCGGGCAGCCCAGGGCGCCTCCTCTACATGCCTTGGTTGAGGTCGTGTCAGCATGATCCAGGCACCCGGACCCGACCCAGGCGCTCGGAAGAGAAAAGTTTATCTTTGCCAAATCGTTGTGAGCCGTTGTGACGTGGATAAAATTTTATCCATGCCCAGGTGCCCCAAGCCCTTCCAAGAGCCCAGAGCTGCCATGTCAACAAACGGTCATATCTGACCAACACGCTATAAATAGAGCCCTAGTCTCAGTAGTTTAGAATAAGACTTGTAAACGAATCCTGTGCTTCATCTTCTAGTTCTGTTCTTTACTTTTCTATGCTTTCAAGGTTGTAAGAGGCTACTCCGCCTTTGGAAGAAGGAGATTTTAGTAAGTTTCATTTGTCTAGGATTAACAATACTTTGATTGCAAACCTAGTAAATATTCTTACCTTTCTTTTATGCATTTATGTTCTGTTATTAAATAAGTGTTTGCCTAACTTAGTTCAAAGATCGAGAAAGGTTCGATTTTCAATTTTAGGGCAATTGACTCCCATCTTGCCGACCTCCAAGGGACCAACACTTTCTTGTCCAAGATGCCTCCAATCATCCTGAGATGCCCCCAATTATCCCAAGGTGCCTCGAAGTAGACTAGGGTGTAGGATCGAAAAGACGCTTGAAGGGGGGGGGGGGGTAAATAGCGTTCGTCGCTTTTTCTAAAATCACGAGAATATGCAACAGAAAATAAACGAAGGAAAGAAGAACACAAAGACAATCGCTAACACAAGTCATTTTTACTTGATTCGGAGCCTTCGACGACTCCTACTCCAAGACTCGCACTCGTGGAGTGCTATTGTTGGGCAATTACTATCAGTTCGAAAATGTTTACAAAGTTTAAGTATATAGGAACTATTAAATTAAAAAATACTGACAACAGAAGAAGAAATTGCTTGAGCGTTGGTTATTGGAGTAGCCTTTGGTGCCATCAGAGTCTTCTCGGCGTAGTGTGCGAGTCCAAAAGTCGGAGCGAGTGATGTATTGAAGCTTTTGGTCGAATGCCTTTTTATAGGCCATTTCTGAGAGCCCGAACCACGTCGGGTGCTTGGAATCCTAACGACGTGGTTGTACCTCGGTGAAACTCAAATCTCTAAAATTTCATCCATCTTCGAGCTCCCGAACTAGTCTAGATGCCTAGACCTGACATGTGCGAGCCAACCAGTGTGCGCCACCTCAGCCAGTTGCCCTCTGCTTTGCCTCCTTGCTCGGGTGCCTGGACTAAGTCTGGGCGCCTAAAATAAGCAATAATATAAAAGAAGTAATAACAACGCTTTTAATATTCTCCGAATTGTCCGTTTCTGACTTTGAGTTTTTCTAAAATCCTAGGTAGAACCGACGTCTACTGTTCCCTCAATCGGAAACATGTTCTCACTGGATTTCTCCTTTAGTTTCTTACCTCCACTTACCAATTGCAACTTCTTGATGTTAGGTCCCTTGATCCACCAGGACTTCTTGCTAGATCTCAACCAAACTAAATTTCAACCAGTTGTCAATCCAATTGGACTTCCTCCTTCCAGATCTCAACCAATATGGATTTCATACCAGCTATCAACTTAGCTGGACTTCAGCCTAGTATTTCGATCCTCTAGACCCATCAAGTTTATATCCTGCACATTTGGTTAAAGAATTAGATCACAACATAATCTAACTTTAGCTTTTCTCATGCATCAAAATTTGAGTTTGATCATTAGTGCAACCTGCACCAACACAGGGTGCCTCTAAGCAACTAGTTCGATATAGTAATCTTCTGAAGGTCATAACTTTTGACTTGGGACTCGAAATCAGGCTATGCAGTGGCCACACATGCCGAATTCAAAGATCTACATATATCTATGGAATAATGAGTTAGAAAGACATATGAATGACCAGTTTATATATTTATTAATTAGATTCTGTCTAATATGACCATGATCTAGTCTTGGTCTTAACTTAAGTTTATAAAATGGATCTAAGTTGGACCAATGCCTATAGTCCCACTAAAACTCATCCTTACTAGATCTCCCTCCTCTAGTTAGCTCTACTTATCATTTGCAGACTTACTCGATGTCTGATCTCTTAAGACACCAAGTCTTCCTGCCAGATACCCCATCTGGACTTCAGCCAGTTGTTAGGTCCTACTGACCCAACTGAACTTCCTGCAAGAAATTAGATTCTCTCTAACCTATCTAAGCTTCTTACCAGTTATCAGGTACTCTTGACCTAATTGGACTTCATGCCAGTTGCTAATCCTCCTTTACCCAACTAGACTTCAGCCTGGTGTCCATTCCTCTAGATCTGTTGAGTCGGTTTGTCTACACACTTATTTAAGCATTGTTAGAAAATATATGATCTAACTTTAACCTTTGTCATACTTCAAAATCTTAGTTTGATTATTAGTATAAATTACATTAACAATCTCCCACTTTTTGATGTAATGACAATCTAGGTTAAAGTTAGGAAAATAAAGTCCTTTATGGCTAAGTAAAAGAGTATGCATTAAGTCCAAAAATATGTAATATATATTATATTAATTAGGAAGTTTTGATTTTCTTAACTTAACCCTTACTCTCCTCTTTTGTCATATATCAAAAATATGTAAGTGAAGCTCAAGCATAACATATAAAAAAACCAATTAGAGAGTTTAGTGTAATCTATAGGTGTTGAAAATTTGGCATATAAATTTTGCAAACAAATTTTTTAATAAAGTTTATCACTATGTTATAAATAAGTTTTTGTTGGTGCAGTTGACACCAATGATCAAACTTGAATTTTGATAAATGATAAATGGATTAAAGTTAGATGTTATTGTTGGGACCTTGATGTCCATTAAAGGGGGTGAATCGCACCTCACCTAAATCGTTCGCTTCCTATAATGTTAGTGCACAGTATAATATAAAACAAACTAACAAGTAGAAAGCTAAACTAAAACAAGAAGAGTGAAGACAAGCAAACCACAAAGACACGCTCGTTTACATGGTTCGGAGATAAAGCTCCCACTCCAAGACTGTCCGTAAGGTGGGCGATCCTGATTCGTCGATGGATGATTCCTCGGAAAACCTCGGCTAGCTCAAACCTCCTTCTCGGTGGAGAAACCTCACCACAAAGTTGATCCAAAATCCTTATATCACAAGATGAGCTTGGAGCACTTAGGAGACTTCTAATAGACTTTAACCAAGCCTATTTTTTCAACCTTGGACAAACACCTTGAGCTCTCTTAAATAGAGCTCGGGAGGAAACACCTAGTTGTGTTTCCCGCCACCAATCGGCTGGTAAAGACACTAGTCAGCTGGTCCTAAGTGAAATTTGATCGTTACAGGCCAACGACTCAATACCAGTCGACTGATGAAAATACTAGTTGACTGATCCACATGGATTGAACGAATAGAGGCATTCTGTTTGCTACCAGTCGACTGTTACAATACTGCTACAGTAATTGCTACAGTACTAGTACAGTAAATGTTATAGTAAAATCCTAAACCTAGAATTTTACCTTGAGTATAATCTCTCATGCACTTGTCCTTATCCGCACAACCTAGACATAGCCTTCTCCATCAGCCTCGCACCCCTCGGATGTCTCCCCATCCTTCATGCCTTGTCTTTTGGAGCTTCCATCGCCCTTATCATTATTGTCGGTTCTTCCTTTGCTAAGATGTCACACCTCCAAGACTTCATCCATTGTTAAGTCACACTTGGACTTATGTTGTCAAGACTACATGCTTAGACTTACACCGCCAAAACTCACCCTTGGACTTTCCTCCTTTGGCAATAGAGCTGTCAGACGGGCCAACCCATGGCGGGGCGGGTCAGCCTGTGGCAGGCCAACCATTTGGCGGGGCAGGACGTGCCAACCCATCAACTTGGCGGGTTGGGAAATTTCCAACCCAACCCAATCCAAGGCGGGCTGTGGGTTTGGCGGGCCAACCCGCGGGCCCATCAAATTTTTTTTAAAAAATTAAAAAAATATTTCATATCTTCAACGTTTTACTTTGGAAAGGTTTCATCAATCAAATGTATCCATAAACATGTATTTTTGGACACAAACGAGTACTTATGTTGAATGAAAAGTACTATTTTTATTTCAAAATTCTAACAAAGAAAGATAATAAATTGACATAAAACTTAACTTATATGTATCTTTCAACCCGCGGGCCAACCCAAGCCTGTCGCGGGCCTACCCACGCGGGTCACGGGCCTAGGCGGGTCGGCCCGCGGCGGGCTTGGGTTGATAAAATTCCAACCCAACCCGCTTAAATTGTTTGGCGGGGGGGGGGGGGGGGGGGTCAACTTGACGGGTCCAATCCAAATTGACGGCACTATTTGGCAAGATCACACTTGGACTCTCTTTGTTGTACCTATATCCTACACACTCACAATGCATATCAAATACAACAATAAACCTAACTTAAACCTTTGCCCAATTATCAAAACTTAGGGTACCTAGATTACTCTAATAATCTCCCCCTTTTTGATGTTTGGTAACCCATTTAAGTTAGAAAAATAATATAGCAACACATATACAAATAAATGTGCAAATCAACTAATGCATAAATAATGGAACCTAAATCCCTAGGCTTCCCCTTTACCTAAGTTTCCTCTTGAGTTAGGATTTCATGCAAAGGTGTGTAGATTTCCCACTTAAATCTAACACTTCTCCCCTTTTGTCATACATTAAAAAGAGCTCTAATAATATCTCAATTATTAGAGTCTTTAATCTCTAATAACCATAAATATCATGTATTAATCTCTCATAAGATTATATACATATTCACCATCCTTTTGGTCAATTTCTAGTGCCAAAACATATTTTTAGACTATATCAGTTGACTGCCATTAACTCCAATCGATTATACTCTTCAAAATGAGTTTATAGAGATATTATGTGCTCATGAACAATGTTACCAGTCGACTGGTAACTGTATCAGTCGACTGGTACACTATTTTAGCAAAAAATAACATTTCTGACCCAACTTCATAAATGCATCAGAAATTCCGCAAACCTTCAAAAAATTTTAAATTTTAAGAAGAGGTTTGTTTTACCAATGTATACTTGAGAAAAAATATATATATAAAATATATTTATCATGAATCCCAAGATTGATATAAAACTCAAAATTATCTAAGTGGTTCAATTGAACCTTGATCTAAAGTCCTAGTTTTGGCTTCCTCTTGATGTATCTGCCTATACCAAACCATAATACATCCCTAGCATTGGTTTATATGACATCTATACTTCAAAAACTAATTTTCATGTAATATGACCTCAATGTCATATTTTCATACATGATACCATCCCAATTATACCAATCCACTAGGTTAGAGACTTAAGTCCGTCTCTTAACCACTTGACACATTTGATAACTCATCTACTATGGGTCCCAGAGGCTCTTCCTGACTTTAGAAATCTTAACCTTAATCACCTTCCTAGGTGATTCATCTACCATGGCTACATCCACATGGTGTACCTTAGTAGACTTTTTCTTCTTAACCTTGGGCACATCATTCTTTCCATAATCATATGCGACCCTTGCATATTTCTTATCATGGACCTTGGATGATTCTCCCTTGCCCTTGATCACTCCTCCCTTGCCATTGTCATATGTCACTCTAACACTTGACTTCCTCTTGGCCTCTGAGGGACCCAATTTGATATTTTTGGGTCTTTAACCGCCCAAACACATGTCAAGTCTTTTTAGGCCCAATAATGAATCTATCTAGGACTTTCTCCATTTCCTCAAGCCTTGTCTTCAAGGTTTGATTTCCCAATTCTAGGATTATAACCCTAGAATCTATAGGATCGAAAAGAATTTAGATATCTCCATAATTACATGATATTGTCCACTTTGGGCCTAAGCCCTCATAATTTTGCTCTTCGGATCTATCCAAAAGGCCTCATGCCAATGGAGATATCTTTCTCTTATAAATCCATGGTCTTTCCCATGTATTTTCAATGTGGGATTATGTTTGCAACCTTGCAAACCCAACAATCCCCCCCTCAAATAAAGGACCATAGGCTTCCCATGCTCGATCATCGACCCACCAGGTCTTCCTGCCCCTCGGTCCACCGGACCTACTAGGATTTCCTTGCCTAGCCGCAACTAGGACTTTCTGCCTGGTGTCTGGTCCTCTTGATCGGAACATAGGAGCCCCCACTTTCTTTATTTGAGATTAATATTATACCTACATGCCTCAATTAGACCATAGCTCTTGTGCACAGTCGGCGGTTAAACCTTTTAGCAGTTCGAGCTCTGATATCAATTGTAGGATTGAAAAAAATTTAGATATCTCCACAATTACATTATATTGTCCACTTTAGGTCTAAGCCCTCATGATTTTTCTCTTGGGCTCTACCCAAAAGGTCTCATGTCAATTGAGATATCTTTCTCTTATAAACTTATGATCTTTCCTATGTGTTTTCAATGTGGGACTATGTTTGCAATCTTGCAACCCCAACAGAATCAACATATCCACCTTGGGCATTCCTCAACCTACCCACCTTCCTAGCCATATGTTTTCCTTTCTTGGGATTAATACTTAGGTTTTCGCCCACTTTCCTTCCCTTAGGTAAAGCGGTTTGGGTCTTATTAGGTCTAACCTTAGTACATAATTTTTTAGGATTATTTACCATGTTAACCCTACTCCTATCATTGTACCTAAATTCATGATTATGTTTGGGTAAATAATCCACATTATTTCTAACAAACATATAAGAATTATAGCTTGGATTAAACTTTAAGTTAGGGATTACCTTCTTTTTTATCTTTGAAGCTCCCCCTTGAGATGAGCTCCTCTTCTTCTCCCATTTCTTCAAGCGTGCCAATTTCTTGAGTTCTCCTCTCCTTGGGCACTTAGTGTGGTAGTGATCATACTCACCACACATGAAACATCTAATATGCTTCTTCTCCTTCTTCTTCCTGTAACTCATATTAGTTAAATAAACCTTAGTGAGTTTAAGGTTTACCTCCCTTACCTTTTGGAACGATGGACACCTACTCTTGTAGTGTCCCATCTTACCACCCTCAAAGCATTTGATGTGGCTCTTGTCGGTCTTCTTGGTGGATGAAGTGGAGGGTTATGTTAGGGTCGAAATGTGCTAGAGGGGGGTGAATAGCTCGTCGTACTCGTCGTTGCTTGCTTCTTGATGATGATATGCAGTAGAAAATACAAGAAACACAATTACAATGCTAACACAAGGATTACTTGGTATCCACCTCAAGAAGAGGTGACTAATCCAAGGATCCACACACGACACACACTCTCCACTATGAAAACACTCCTTTACGGTAACTACCGAAGGCAAAGAAGCCCTACAACACTCTCAGTACAAGAAGAAAGAAAGGGAAGCAAATACGATTGAAATCTTACAAGATTTACACTTGAAACTCTAACCCTAGCTTCTTCTTCTTGTTGTAGATCACCTCTTGACTTGGATGTGCACAAGCATTTGGCTTCAAGAACCTTCAAAAACTGGCAGCGAGAGCTCGGAGAAGTTGCTGTGAAGATCTGAGATGAATCGGGCGAAGATCTGTTGAAGAAAACGCTCGCAATGACTTTATCCAGTACCAACGGTCGGATCCCAATCAATTGGATTGCTCCCAATCGATTAAGGAAGCTTTGAATCGATCGATCGATCGATCTAGAGAGCCTCTGTGTTCTTTGGAAATCGCTTGAATCGATTGCCCGATCGATTCAATGTTTACTTGCGATTTCTATCCTCTCAATCGATCGCTCAATCGATTGGAGGCTCCCAATCAATCGGGTGATCGATTGGGAGACTTTCTGTACTCTCGTCAATTCTCCCCAATCGATCCACTGATCGATTGGGAGCAGGTTTTATCGCGACACTTCACCCAATCGATCAACCAATCGATTGGGCACGAGTCAATCGATCGGTTGATCGATTGATCCAACTTGATTTGCCCTAATCAAGTCTCAATCCCCTAAAACCCAACATCTGGTCAACCATAACTTGTTGGGACATCATGTCTAGCATCTGGTCACCCTTGACCTGCTAGGACTTCCTCACCAAGTGTCCGGTCAATCCCTTTGACCCACTTGGACTTTTCTCCTCATGCCAAGTATCCGGTCAACCCTTTGACCTACTTGGACTTCTCAATACCAGATGTCCGGTCAACCTTGACCTACCTGGATTTCCACGTGCCTGGTTTCACTCACCAGGACTTCTCATATGTCTGGCTTCACTCATCAGGACTTTCACCTAGCTTCACTCACTAGGGTTTCCCATCTGCCTGACTTCACTCACCAAGACTTTCACCTACCTTCACTCACTAGGGGTTCCCATCTACCTGGCTTCACTCACTAGGACTTTCACCTAGCTTCACTCACTAGGGTTTCTCATCTGCCTAGCTTCATTCACCAGGACTTTCACCTAGCTTCACTCACTAGGTCTTTCACCTAGCTTCACTCACCAGGATTTCTCAGTCAAGTATCCAGTCAGTCTTGACCTACTTGACTCTTTTTCACATCTAACTGGTCAACCTTGACCAAAGGAGAATTATACCAACAATCTCCCCAAATGAATGATTGCACCTGCAATCTCCATGTATTATCAGCCTCTATGTATTGTCAAACATCGAAATCCAAACATCAAGACTCAAGCTTGAGCCATCTCAAGCTTAGTCAACTTGGTCAACCTTGACTTAGGGAATATTGCACCAACAATCTCTCCTTTTTTGATGTTTGACAATACATTTAAGTTAGGCTAATCTCATAACCTCAACTTCCTTCATGCCAAGGCATGAGTGATTCCTAGAGGGCAAACTCCCTCTTTAGGTAATGAATGACTAACTTAAACCCTACATTCTTCCCCTATTGGCATACATCAAAAAGAACTCTCCCCCTGAAGAGTTACTCACCGTTGTTCACAACTTCACTCATTATTCACAACACCATAATGAAAGTCTCATACCTTTCATTATCTTCAACACTCACTCATGAGCGTTAACCTATCCACCAATGAAGGTCTCATACCCTTCACTGTATTAAATGCTCACCTTGGAGCATTATGTCACGTTATGATACTCATCCTAGAGCATCCATAACCCCACAATGAAGATATCCACTCTCCATTGTTCTTTAATGCTCAACCTTGAGCAATTGTCTTTCTAAATGAAGGTTTAACCACCTTCAAAGGTTTTGGAAAATAATTTTCATGTCCTTAAAGAGTGACTCCCCCTAAAGACATGCATGTAACTTCTATCATTGCACCAATAATGACTTAGAATCCCTAAATCTTTATGAAACCCAAAATTTATAAGTTTTGAGGTTCAAAAACTCAATAATGAAACCAAACATTAACCTAAACTTCTACTTAGTCTTCCTTAACCAATCCAATCTTGTTTTCATCATGAAAACTCCCCCTAAATGTATACAAATGTGTTCAGGGGGGGTTAGAAATGGTTACCTAGACTAAAAATGATCTGAAATGTTGAAATTAAGCTTTCCCAGCTGAAATCAACACTTCAATCGATTGAAAATGGGGTTTGAATCGATTAAATCTGACCCAATCGATCTACTGATCGATTCAATAGGTGTGGATCGATCGGTGGATCGATCCATTAAGCTTCTGTTCATGATAAAATCCCTCTCAATCGATCCCCCGATCGATTGAGGCACTTCAATCGATCGGGTGATCGATTGAATGCCTGATTTTCTGAAATTTGATTTCAGTGAACTTCAGAAACTCCCCAAAAATTCTATAAAATTCTAAAAATCATGAAAATTTGTGTAGACATTATTTAGAGTATATACTATCAAGAAAAAATAGTTTTCTATGAAAATACTTTCTATTTTCAAAGATTGATACAAACTTGCAAAAACTTTAGTATTTTGTTCAAGTTTGTGTCTAACTTTTCAATGATGATTACTATCAAAAGATAGTGTTTACCAAAGTTTTCCAAAGTGTATTTGAAATTATTTTCAAAACCAATATCCAACCATATTCTTTGGGCTCAATGCACATGACTTGTACATTAGCTTTCCCAATGATTGGAAAACACATAACTATGTGTTTTGATGAACCTAAAACTCAAAAAAATGCACTAAATCAACATCTTGAGTTTTGTTCATCATCCTAACATCTCACTTGTATCTAATGTGCACTAAAACACATACAAGTCACCTTATAAGTCTTTGTGAGATGTAAAGTTTGGTTTTGCCCTAAACTAGGGATCATGCATTTCTATCTAGGCATTTTAAGAATTTTGAACATCCACTAAGGATGTTACTTATTGGTAAATGTCATTTATCCTTAATTGTAAGGAATTAAAAGTGATGTATGATGAGTTATGACATACATCAAAATGAATAACTTTCAAAAGAAAATCTGCTATAACTACATGATGTATGTATGACATGACATGATATTTTTATATTTTTTATCATAAAACATGAATGCAAAGATAATGTCATGGAATATGATGGGCAAGCAAAGCATGGTAATTTAGCTTAAATAAAATCCCTAGCTTTTCTATCTAAGTGTTTTTAAATCCTTAGCTAAACCTAAAAATAATCCTAAATTGCTCCTTATCTACTCATGAAAATGTCAAAATCCACATTGACATTTCTTTATCCCATGATTAAATTGTGGCAATTAAAATTAAGTATTATCCTCAAATCTTTGGCACATTTTACTCATCCAAAAGAGTGAACACTTTAAATTAAGGCTTAGATTTACCTTTAAATTCCTAAGAAAATATCAAAATCCCAACTTGGTATTTCTTATGTTTTTCCAATTTGTGCCAATTTAAAATAAAATCAATATTTTCAAAATATGACACATTTTACTCTTTTAAAGAGTAAATGAAAATCCACTTCATTTTCAAAGGTTAATAATAACCTTGAAAATGCTCTCCGAGTGTCAACTTCATCAAAGTTGGGTTAACTACCCTTTCAATTAGAGTTGACAGTCTCTAACTCATCTAAGGGATAGAGAAAATGCTCCTAGGAATCCAAAACCTATTGATATTCCTTGGATGCTTTAGGTACTCATTAGGGATAACTTCCCTATATACTTTCCTAATGATCTTGTTAGATTTCTTAGAAGCTTTGGTCACCTTTTCTAGGTCAACTCTGGGGGTTGCCTCCCTCATGACCTTCTTAGTGACTTTCTTAGACTTCTTAGAAGTCTTAGTCACATTCGTTGCAAGATACTCCTAGGGATAACTTCCCTTGTATTCTTGGCTTGACCGCTAGACTTAGGGTTGGTTCCATAACTATATGGAACCCTATGATAAGAAGACATATCCTTCTTGGTTTTAGATTTGTATCCCAAACCCCTATGACCATTGGATGACCCTTGTTGTTTTTCTAGACCTAGTTTATGCTCATTTTGCCCTTTTAGGATATTTTCCATCCATTTTAGGGGGTTTTCCATTTTATCAAGCCTTGACCTCAAGACTTGATTTTCTTCCCATAAATCCCTAGATTTTGGTCTTTCATTAAATCCTCGAGCATATTTATTTCTAGGCTTATAACTACGATCCCTAGTTTTCTTGTCTAGATTTTTATCTACCTTCCTAATCCTAGGTGTAGTAGTTTTAACATGAAGAGCTACATATTTTTCTTTAATGTTATCATGCTTTCTATTTTTATGGTAAATAGCATTAAAATGAAATAAATTAGAGCTAGCATATTTTTTTACCATTATTTAAAGGGGTAGGCTCAATAAATGATACCTTGGGTTTTACCTTAGAAGCTCCCCCTTGACTTGTGCTTCCTCCCTTGACTTTGACCGCTTTCTTTCCCTTTTGACATTGACTCCGATAATGTCCTTTTTTGTTGACACAAGAAACACACAATGTGTTCCTTGCTCTTCTTTGTTGTGGGGGCAGTCTCTTTGGGCTTCTCCTTGCCCTTAGGTGCCACTTGACCCTTCTTCTTGGCCAATTTAGGGCACTTACTTTTGTAGTGCCCATGTTCCCTACACTCAAAACATATAATATGATTTTTATTTTTAATTGAATTATTTATACCTTCATGTGTAGGGATGACACTTGATCCTCCATTTGATATCTCTTGATTTTTGGAGGATGCATCATCTTCTTCTCCACTTGACCTGGATGTAGAAGCTTCTCCTTCTTCTTGATCCAGTATCAATAAAAGTCTCTCCCCCTCAATCCTAGAGGTGGAGGCTTCTTCATTTTCATCTTATACATGGAACAATGAATATGCTCATTCCTTGCTCTTTTCGTTGCATTCCTTTGAAGATGAGACTTCTTGGACTTCTTCTTTGGAAGTTGAGCATCTCTCAACTTCGGATTCCTCTTGCTCTTGGCCTTGATCCATTGAGTCGCCCTCTTTGGATTCTTTTTGATTTTGTACAGTGGAGGGGATCTCATGAATTTTTGCCAATTTGCTCCAAAGCTCTTTGACGTCTTTATACTCTCCAATTTGAGCCAAAATATTGCTTGGTAATAAATTGACCAATAACTTGGTCACTTTGTCATTTGCCTCACTCCTTTGAATTACTCTTGACTCTATTTGCTCCTCTTGAGGATCTTGCCTTTTGAATTTCTTGGAACTTCGAAGCCTTCCATTAGAGTAAACCATTGCTCTATCTCCATCAAAAGAAAATTTTTGATTCTTGATTTCCAAGAATCGAAACTCGTCATAGTGAATGGTGGAGGCACCCTCGTGTCAAAACTGAGTCAATCTCGGAATTCCATTTTGAAGTTGAGCCTTTGATGAAGTCTTCAACTTTTGAATTTTGCTCCAACTTCTTCACCCTCTAGCCTTGTTGCCCCTTCCGACGATGATTTCGGTGAAGAACGACCTCGCTCTGATACCACTTGTCAGGGTCGAAATGTGCTAGAGGGGGGGGGGGGGTGAATTGCTCATCGTGCTCGTCGTTGCTTGATTCTTGGTGATGATATGCAGCGGAAAATACAAGAAACACAATTACAACGCTAACACAAGGATTTACTTGACATCCACCTCAAGAAGAGGTGACTAATCCAAGGATCCACACATGACACACACTCTCCACTATGAAAACACTCCTTTATGGTAACTACCGAAGGCGGAGAAGCCCTACAACACTCTCAGCACAAGAAGAAAGAAAGGGAAACAAATACGTTTGAAATCTTACAAGATTTACACTTGAAACCCTAACCCTAACTTCTTCTTCTTGTTGTAGATCGCCTCTTGACTTGGACGTGCACAAGCACTTGGCTCCAAGAACCTTCAAGAACTGGCGGCGAGAGATCGGAGAAGTTGCTGTGAAGATCTGAGATGAATCGGGCGAAGATCTGCTGAAGAAAATGCTCGCAACGACTTTATCCAGCGCCAACGGTCGGATCCCAATCGATTGGATTGCTCCCAATCAATTGGGGAGGCTTTGGATCGATCAGTCGATCGATCCAGAGTGCCTCTGTGCTCTCTGGAAATCGCTTGAATCGATTGCCCGATCGATTCAATATTTACTTGCGATTTCCAGCCTCTCAATTGATTGCCCGGTCGATTGGAGGCTCCCAATCGATCGATTGGGAGGCTTTCTGTGCTTGCACTGATTCTCACCAATCGATCCACTAATCGATTGGGAGCAGGTTTTGTCGCGGCACTTCACCCAATCGATCAACCGATCGATTGGGCATGAGTTAATCGATCGGTTGATCGATTGATCCAACTTGATTTGCTCTAATCAAGTCCCAAGCCCCTAAAACCCAACATCTGGTCAACCATGACCTGTTGGGACATCATGCCTAACATCTGATCACCCTTGACCTGCTAGGACTTCCTCACCAAGTGTCCGATCAATCCCTTTGACCCACTTGGACTTTTCTCCTCGTACCAAGTATCCGGTCAACCCTTTGACCTACTTGGACTTCTCAATACCAGATGTCCGGTCAACCTTGACCCACCTGGATTTCCACGTGCCTAGCTTCACTCACTAGGGTTTCCCATCTGCCTGGCTTCACTCACCAGGACTTTCACCTAGCTTCACTCACTAGGGTTTCCCATCTGCCCGGCTTCACTCACCAAGACTTTCACCTAGCTTCACTCACTAGGTCTTTCACCTGACTTCACTCACCAGGATTTCTCAGTCAAGTATCCAGTCAGTCTTGACCTACTTGACTCTTATTCACATCTAACTGGTCAACTTTGACCAAAGGAGAATTTACCAATAATCTCCTCAAATGAACGATTACACCTACAATCTCCATGTATTGTCAAACATCGAAACCCAAACATCAAGACTCAAGCTTGAGCCATCTCAAGCTTAGTCAACTTGGTCAACCTTGACCTAAGGAATATTGCACCAACAGGTTGAATTCCAAGATCTCCTCTTCCTTGGATGACTCCTCTTCCTCTTCACTCGAAGATGTGGACGGTTCCACTTCCTCTTCCCTTGAAGATGTGGATGACACTTCCTCATTTTCCTTCTCCTCTTTGGATGTTGAACACGTGTCAACATATGATTGATCCTTCTCCTCTTGGATCAATGAGCCCTTCTCCTTGGGCTCCTTCACTCCTTGGAGTTTTGTATGATCTTCATGAAATGCAATGATCTTTTTCCAAAGTACACATGCGTTCTCGTAATTACCTACACTCAACAACACGTTAGGAGACAATAAATTAAATAGAATTTTTGTTACCTCCTTATTCATCTTCGATTGCTCCCTTTGCTCTTCAGTCCAATACCGAAGTTGGAGATGCTTCCCCTTCTTGTCCGTTGGAGTCTTGAATGGTTCTTCCAAAGCGTCCAATGGTTCCACTCCATTTGGAACCAAATCTCCAACCGCTTTCTCCAATACTCGAAATCATTCTTCTCGTATGGAGGTGGAATTCGAATAGCCCATCCAAGAGGTCTTTCAGACTCCATCTTCCTCTAGCGCTTTGCTCCCTCGGCGATTAGTCCGTAAAAAAGTGACCCACTCTAATACCACTTATTGAGACCTTAACATCCGCTAGAGGGGGGTGAATAATATCTCACCCAAATTGTTCACTTTCTATAATGTTAGTGCACAGCGGAATACAAAATAAACTAACAAGTAGAAAGCTAAACTAAAACAAGAAGAGTAAAGACAAGCAAACCACAAAGACACACTCTTTTACATGGTTCGGAGATAAAGCTCCAACTCTACAGCTGTCTGTAAGATGGATGATCCTGATCCATCGGTGGATGATTCCTTAGAAAACCCCAGCTAGCTCAAACCTCATTCTCGGTGGAGAAACCTCACCACAACATTGATCGAAAACCCTTAGATCACAAGAAGAGTTTGGAGCACTTAGGAGGCTTCTAATAGACTTTAACCAAACCTATTTCGTCAATCTTGGCCAAGCACCCCGAGCTATCTTAAATAGAGCTCAGGAGGAAATACCTAGCTATGTTTTCCGCCACCAGTCGACTGGTCCTAAATGGAATTTGACTGTTATAGGCCAACAGATCGATACCAGTCAACTGATGAAAACACTAGTCGACTGATCCACATGGGTTAAGCGAACAGAGGCATTCTGTTCGCTACCAGTTGACTGATGAAAATGCTAGTCGACTGCTATAGTACCGCTACAGTAACTGCTATAGTACCTACAGTAAAATCCTGGATCTAAGATTTTACCCTTAGTACAATCTCTCATAGACTCGTCCTTGCCCGCACAACCTAGACCTAGCCTTCTAGTATCCTCCATCAGTCTCGCATCCCTCGGAGATTTCATCTATTGTCAAGTCACACTTGGACTTACATTGCAAAGACTACATGCTTGGACTTACACCGCCAAAACTCACCCTTAGACTTTCCTCCTTTACCAATATCACACTTGGACTCTCCTTGTTGTATCTGTATCATGCACACTCACAATGCATATCAAATACAACAATAAACCTAACTTAAACCTTTGTCAAAAAATTAAAACCTAGGGTACCTAGATTGCTCCAACAGTTATGTTTGTCTAATCTGTCTACCAAGTGTGCAGGATATGAACTTGATGAGTCTAGAGAATTAAAACACTAGGTTGAAGTGCAGCTAGGTTGATAGATGACACGAAGTCCAGATTGATTGAGATTTGGCAGAAGGAAATCCAGTTGGGTTGACAACTGGCTGGAGTCCAGATTGGTTGAGATTTGGTAGGAAGTCTTGGTGGGTCAAGAAATCTGACATCAAGGAAGTTTACGATTGGTAAGTGAAGGTAAGAAACTAGAGGAGAGTTCTAGTGAAAAAGGACAAATATCATTTGGGACGTCAGGCGTAGGTCTAATTTAGGTCTATTTTGAAAACCTAAATTGAGACCATAACTAGATCCTGATCTTGGAGAGACGGGATCTAATTATTACTGCTATCTTATTATTGTACTAACTTTATTTTATAGGTTAAATATGTATTAGACTAATACATTTTGTAGAGCAAAATGAGCACAAAATACCTCGGGTGAATAGTACCGAAGCACCTTACATGCAAAGGAAGGTGCCTTGAGTTGAGCAATGGAAGGCGCCTTTAAGAACTTGGAAGGTGCCTTTGGTCGGATAAAATTGGAGTTCGTCGATGATAAGAGGCAAACTTTTCGGGATAAAAGTTAGCGGATGGAAGGTGCCTTCAATGATATGGAAGACACCTTCAATGATATGGAAGGCACCTTCAACGCTCAATAAAAGAGAGCTTCGACCAGTGCTTTTAACACAACTCTTCTGAGAATGTAACTTTGGGTTGTGGGATCATGTGCCAGAGATCTCCTTAAGAAAGCAATCTCTTAGCTTTATCGCTCTAAAAGTAGACGATGAATTGGAAGGGATACGACGATGTAGTCCCAAAAATTTACATTGGATATCATATGATGGTCTACCTAAATAATCATTGAGAATAGAAAACTAAACATAGATTAGGTGTTTATAGGTATCTTAGCAAAATCGAAGTTCTAGAATCATTCTCCCCAATTTCAACTTCTCCCTTGACGACTTGCTTTCCCTTAACCTTCTATGCTCAATGATCTCTCTCTCTCTCTCCCAAGCTTATTCATGACTCTAACTAATTTTTAATTATCTGGATAACTAGATTTACAAACTTAATTAGTATTTAATCAACAGTCCCTATGGATCGATATTTTATTACTTGATGACGAAATCATATACCTGTGATTTATCACATCACCCTTCATACCCTTCTCCATTATATCATATCCTCCAAAAAAAATTATCACCTCTACTCATGGAGGGTCCACCTCTTATTGTCACATTAGCCACCCCCTCACCCTTTGTTTGAGAGGAGGTAAAGGAAGGGGAGGGAAGGGTAAATAAGGGAAAGAGGAATTTTGACTCTTATTTGGGATGAAGTGAGTTACGAAACCTTACACTTGCATATTCGGGAATCAACGCAATTTCTTACACCTCCGGTTTGGGGTGTAAGGAAGGGGATGGAGAAGGGGAACTCAAATATATGTTATTCCAATTTTATTCCTAATTCCAGCGCTACTCATGACTTCCTCCCAGCGGTAGCGCGTCGAGGCGGTAGTGGCTTCGGTGGTGTGCAGAAACTGCAGTAGTGGTGCCCGTTCCAACGAACTCAACAATAGCGATGAAGCTTGCGCGCGGAGAGAACAGTAGGCAATCACGTAGAGAATGAAATATGGGGAGAGAGGGAGAACTGTTGTGGGTTGTCGAACCTCGACTGGAGGGCAGTGTGGAGGTGGCATGCTGATGATGGGGAGGCTACGAGAGTTTGTACACAGATAGGAGAGGAAGAGGAACGAAGATGAGAAAAGTTTAATTATAGATTTTAATTTTTCAAACTTAAAAGTTAAGTTTCAATAACTCCTCATTAAAACAGATATTTTTATAATTTTTTATATTTAACTTCACTTTCCTTTTCTTCTAAATAAGGTGAATAGCATAAAACCTTCCTTTTCCCCTCAAATAAAATAATAATATGTAATCTTCCTTTTCTCCCAAATAAGATAATAGCATATAACCTTGATATTCTTTCCCATCATTCCAAATAAGGACATAAAAATAGTTTACTTTCCTGCTCTAAATAGAGGGGTTGGGAACACGGCCGAGGCGCTCAATGGACATGCGGCATAAAAGAAATCTTAATTTGTATAGTAAATTAAGAATTTAAAAGAACCCTTAATTTGCACAAAGTGAGAGCACCACATAAATCTTTTACGAATTTAAATGAAAAATCTTAACTCATATATTCTGGACAAAGCTTTATGAACCATTATTTGATTTTCTATGCTCTATTTTGTTAATTTAATTTAATTTAATGTTATTTCCTCTACTATTTATTTCCTAATTCTCCCATCACATCCCTAATAAAAGATATTAGTCGGAATAAGTAAACAAATAACGCCGGTATTCTCAGAGGGCGCGATCGGGATGCCGGGGAGGCAGGTGAACCACCACGACGCCGCGCTGATGGTACCGACGCACCATCCGGCGGAGTCGGAATCGGAGTTGGAGGAGTCATGGCTGTGGGCGAAGATTAAGGCGGAGGCGCACCGCGACGCGGAATCGGAGCCGGCCCTAGCGAGCTTCCTGTACGCCACCGTCCTCTCCCACCCCTCCCTCGCCCGGTCCCTCGCCTTCCATCTCGCCAATAAGCTCTGCTCCTCCACTCTTCTCTCCAACCTGCTCTACGATCTCTTCCTCCACTCCTTATCCTCCTCCCCCTCCCTTATCTCCGCCGTCGTCGCCGACCTTCTCGCCGCCCACCAACGTGACCCCGCCTGCGCCTCCTACTCCCACTGCCTCCTCAACTACAAGGGCTTCCTCGCCGTCCAGGCCCACCGCGTCTCCCACCTCCTCTGGACCCAGAGCCGCCGCCCTCTCGCCCTTGCACTACAGTCCCGGATCGCCGACGTCTTCGCAGTCGACATCCACCCCGCCGCCCGGATCGGTAAAGGCATCCTCCTGGACCACGCCACTGGCGTCGTGGTCGGCGAGACCGCCGTCATCGGCAACAACGTCTCCATCCTCCACCACGTCACGCTCGGCGGCACCGGCAAGGTCGTCGGGGACCGGCACCCCAAGATCGGCGACGGCGTTCTTATCGGCGCTGGCGCCACAATACTCGGGAACATCCGCATCGGCGAGGGGGCCAAAATCGGGGCCGGATCCGTGGTTCTCATCGATGTGCCGCCGAGGACCACCGCCGTGGGAAACCCTGCACGGCTCGTCGGCGGGAAGGGCAAGCCCTCAAGGCACGAAGACCTACCCAGTGAATCAATGGATCACACTTCTTTCATCCAGGAGTGGTCGGACTACATTATCTGATCTCCATGGTTCTGCTCCTTTTCTCTCCCAGTCGTTTGTTATGCTACTTAGCCATAGTGGCAATAAGGTACCAAGGTCCTTTCTTCTTCTTCTTCTTCTTCAGTAGCGCCATGGTTATCTATATGAGTACCTGTTCTTCTAAAGGTGCAATTTTTCGGTTGCATCTCTCAATTATGCTTCTCTTATGATGGGATGGTTAATTAGAATAATTAAGGAGTTCTTCTGTTGTATCTTCTTCTCATTCCCTCCTTCATAGATCAATATCTGCCACTCAATACTCAATACTCACCTGTTCTTTGTCAAGTTACAAACTTTTTCTTGTATCTCTCAATTATGCTCTCTTATTCTGGGATGGTTAGCTAGAACCATGAAAGTGATCTTCTTTGAGAAATATGTTAGTGATAATGTATTTGTTATTGCTTTCTTCTTCGGTTGTTGCTACTTCTCCGTGATTGTTTTTTTTAAAGCCTGTTAGTTTCGTTGCTGCATTATCTTGAGCAAATTCATGGGCTTAGATATTGATATGCTCGATATAATTCTCTGAATGGAGCTATGAACTTGATTTTTTGTTAGTTTAAATTCAGAATGGTGCTGTACATGTTTATTGTTGGTGAAGATACGCATTTGCTAAGAAATGGTTATGATCGAGAAAGTTACTGTTAAGCACAATTTAAACGGCTTTCCGGCGATCTTGACGATCAAACTGTTAAGGGCATCACAGTGGAGTTTTATGCGTCCCGGTTACCAATTTCCTGTGCCGAAATTCTCTGTTTTCTACGTAATGCAAGCATACAATTTCCTATGCGTTGAAAGGAACAGCCCTTTTAAACCCTATCACTCTCTCGATCTCACTCACTATCTCCCTTCCGTCGCTATGCTTGCCTTCAGATCTCTCCGCGCCGTCGATCGCCTCCACCTCGTCTCCTCCCACGGCAAGCTCTCCGTGCACCACCGGTTTCCCAGAGGTTTTCCTCGCTTTTCCTTCTTCTCTGTATCTGCCGTCGTAGTTACTACTTGTGCTTCCCTCTTTCTGGATCTCAGATTTTTCGATGGAGAAGAGACCGGGAGAGTCCAACTTGATTCACCCGACTGCCATCATCCACGGCGATGTGGTTCTTGGGCAGGTTTTCCTCTGATTTTCCTTCTTTCGTTTCCTGACTATTTGATCAAACAAAAAATGAATTCAAAAGGATGCCTATTTTATGTATTTAGTTTCCCAGAGGAATAGTTGATTTTTTTCAAATTTTGCTCCACTGGGTTAAGTTTCAAACAACAAATGTACACTTACGATGTTTTACTAAATAGTCAATTAGATGGTTGTTAAGAGCTTAGCTTTTGATATTATCAGACTACTGTACTGTTTCAAACACTAAGAGTTCAAATTTCCTTTGTTCTCTGAAATGTTCATCTTGATGAATGGAAGAATTGAGAAATATTGAATGTGTATGTATCTTTCCATGTCATGAATTTCATTTAAGGCTTTATTGGGAGTTGATGATGATAATGAATGTCATTTGTAAACACTTGAAATATTTGATGAGTTTAGATGGAAAAAATCTCAAAGCTTAGATTGTAGACTTAGATAAACATTTGAAATGATATGTTTTAAACACTTTGCTTTAGATATATCTTATTGATTGTGCTTGAAAGTAGTTGATTATCTCATGGTAATAAAATCACAGAGTGGTGCTGTTGTTGGAGCAGATCTATCTGATCTTGTATATTGAATGCACATTTTGACTGGTATACTTCTTGTTAATCATATCCTAGTCGAGGATAAATCTGTGTATTCAGTTCGTCAAATCGCAGAAATCATAAATGTGATCTTCAAACAAGACTTCTAATGAACATTCATAATAGCTAGGGGCTGAATGTTTCCTGTATGTCGTTTTCCACTCATCGATCTTCAAAATCCTGTGACAAAACTGTAAGTTGGTTTCTTCTCCTTGTTATCTTCATGTTCTTAAAAGATTTCTTTCTGATCAATGTTAAATTTTTAGGTTATTGGTGATAACAACCTGATCATGGGCCGTTGTCATATTGCTACAACGGCTGCAACATTGGTGACCAGAACATTTTTTTAATAACACTCTACTTGCTGGACACGTGGTTGTAGAAGTGAGTCATGCTCTCAAGAATTTTGTTATTATATGAAATTTTTGATCAATTAACATTTTGTTTTTGTCAAAATCATTTCCTCTTTAGGATTATTGCAGTCCATCAATTTTGTCGGATTGGTTCACACTTTATACATTGATTCAATCAATCCGCAAATCGTTTCAACTGAATCGGCTTGGAATATGCAAGTTCAGAAATCCAAGTGCCTCGTGAAGGACCCTTGTTTGCTTTTAGCTAGCACCAGTTATCCCATCTTGTGAACCGATTAATCCTAGGGATGATATGTAATTTGTATTAATAATCTATCTCAGATTTTGATGAATAACAAATGAATTAAAATTAGAATATTTATGATGTAATAATTTTATCAAATGTGTAGGAGTTGACAGATCTGGAGGACGTAACACCAAGTTGAAATCTAACTAAGTCCGCGGGACCCAACAGTTGGTGCGAAGTCTAGATAGGTCCACGAGACCCGATATCTGGCGAGAAGTCAGGTTGGATCCGCGGGACTTGATAATTGGTCGAAAGGTCTGCGGACCTGACAACTAGTGGGAAGACCTGGTCGATCAAAGGAAAGTCAAACGACTACAGTTGGTAAGTAAAAGGTAAACAACTGAAGGAGAGATTCAATGAGGATGCATCAACGGTTCAGATGCTCGGAGGGGTTCTAGGCGACCAGAAGTGGATAAATTTGACGGATCAAGTTTCAACGACAAATCGCCATGTCAACAATGGTCCAGGCGCTCGGAGGGGTTCCAAGCGCCTGGAATGTGAGATCGTCACATCAACAACGATCCAGATGCCCAGACAGATTCCAAGCACCTAGAATGGGCCTATATAAAGTTCTTCTATCAGCAACTTCAGAACATTATCTGCTACAACTTTCGTTCTTAGGCGCTGATTTGAAAAGGCACCGACGATCTTGAAAAGCTGCTCGAACATCCGACGATCAAGGAACTTGAATCATTTTACCATTCATATACTAAAACTTTGTAATTCAAATATTCGAATTGATAGTGATTGCTCAACGAAAGCGATCGACGATGGCGGATCTTAGAGTAGGAGTCGTCACAGACTCTGAATCAAGTAAACTTGACCTTGTTAGCATTATTTTTATTTTCTTTATGTCGCTGTATATTCTCAATGTTTGAAAAGGCGAAAAATGCTATCCACCCCGTCTAACGTCTTAACGATTTAACACTTTCTACTAGCCATTGGGATAAATCTGAAAGTATTCTTAGCGGATGGCCCCTCAATATTTCAGATTTTTCATCTCACCATATATAATTGGAAATCAAATCATAAGTGCTTGGGACTATAATTCTGCTAGGATGACAAGGAGGTTGAACTTTATGAGACCTGAGCAAAGTCTTCTACGTTATTTACATTTAATTGTCATAATTTATTCACTTAATGCAATGGAGCCAATTAACTAAGGTGAATTCAACTAGTTAATTCACGTTAGTTTCTAATTCAATACGAAATTCGACCAATTTAATTATTAGTTTGGAAATTCAAACTTTAATTCTATCACTTGGAAAGAAATATAAGAAGAAAAAAGAAAAATAAATAAATAAATAAATGGATCGATTTCACTAACAACTTGTTTATTCGTAAGGAAAGAACAGAAATCAAAGTATACCGATAATTCCTCAAAATAAATGGTGTCAATTTATATGTTTTGATGGCATTCGATTTTCTGTTTTGTTGTTTTTAAAATTTAAAAATCTTTCAGATATTAACGGATGCCTTCTCTACCATAGTTTTAATGAATTAATAGATTAATTTTTTTTTTATAAATGATTGATATAAAAATATTAAAAGTCTTCCGTTATAAATATTTTTATAATTTATCCAAATAGTTGGTGGTAAATTTTAATCACACAGAATTGTATCTTACTTGATGTCAATTAAAAAGGTCATCTCCTAAGCTGAATACTTAGTACTAATTAAAATAAAACGATCAATTAAGAAAATCGTGTCTTAATTCGTTGCAATCACACATCATCGACGTTATGAATGATGCTGGCCTTCAAATCGGCCGATCTAAGAGACTGTTGGGCCGTAAATGGGCGGTCCATGGACGGTTAAACAGGCTACCTCACGGGATCGGGAACCTCGGTCGGCAGTATCGAAGGTAGACGGCGACGGCGGAGGCCAGCAGCAATCATCGGGGAGATGCTTCATCGATCATTTACAGAGCGCCGATTTCTCACCGGTGCAACTCGATCACGTCGTCTATTCCGTCGGCCACGGACGAGAGGTATGCCAATGGCCTTCATTTTACCTCATCCGTGCGAGTGACACTCTCAGACTTCTCATGTGCGTCTCATTCCATTAACTTTAACTCCAATCCCTCGCATTTTTATGTTTCTGCAGCAGTGAGGAAAGTGCACGGAGAATTAACTCGGAGGATTGCGGTTCGAGTACAGGCAAGTTAGCTCTTGAACACCTCGATTTAGGAGGAAATTATGCTCTTCTTTGAATCTCTAGTTATCGAATGCCACATATCTGTTTGCATCGGTTCCTCCATGAAAGTGGTATCGGTTACTGACACATGATTTGAATTATTTTGAGGAGCTTGCCATCATCGAGGCGGCAAGAATTTGTCGTCGCGTGCTAAGGCCTATGAATTGACAAACACTTTTCACGATAAGAACCGACGTAATCTCTAATGGCTGGTTGTCCTGGAAGAGTGAAAAGAGCCAATTAATGGAGAATAGATTATGCTCATAGTTGTGGTTCATGAAAGTTCCGTATCTGTTGCACCGGAGTTGCTTCTTCAAACTGGTCTCTTTGCTGAGTGATCTATCAGTAATTGTGTATCCTTGCCTATCAGTCACATGAAATGCGCATAGCCATCATAGGAGGTGGCAGCTCAAGGATGCAAACAACTGTCGTCTTGTGCCCAAGGCCTATGAATTGACTACCGGAGCAGATTCATATAGACATTTCTTGACAAGGACTTGAAGTAGTGTCCAATCTGGTCCAGTAGCATTTGACTTGACTCGACAGAAGGTCAACTATGTTAGCGTATTGATTTGGCTACGGATTGCCTGTAGTGTCGTTGACAATACTCTTACTGAACAATGTGATGATTTCTGATGTTAACTACTTCCTCTATTGATAGAGATGTTAAATAAGGACAATTTGCTGAGAGAAAAAAAAAGTCTTGTTCGTACTAATCAATTATATTTTCCAGATTTACCATTTTATAAATGGTAAGACCCCTGGGATAATAAATTCTATCTTTAACTATGGGATGTTAAATAGGTCTTCTAATTATCTATTTAATTAGAGAGCGAGAGATTTATTATAATAAAATAAAAAATTAAATTTTAATTGATATATACTTTTAGGGAAAAAAAAATCCTTTTATCTGTTAATTAATTTAACGAGGAACTATAAATTGATTTACCTACCTTTCTATGAATTGAGGACGAATTATAAAAGGTGTTATGAATGGAGTAAGGATTTTTTGGCCCATTTTTTTATATATTAGGGGATGATTCATAATATAATTACAATCGGATCGTGATCGTGATTCGGCCACAATTGATTATGATCCTTCTCTAGGTCCATATTTTTATTCAGATTATAGTTTGGGTCGGAGTGAGCGGTCAAACACTGACGAGAGATTATCGGTGGTGGTCGAGTGGCTTGACTACCGGGCGCCGAGAGGGGTGGCTTCAGGCGGCCTCCGCCTGTCTACTCTGACTGAAATTATAATTAATTATGATCAAAACCTAATCATTTAATTATAATGGTAATATCAATCATCCCCTAATCTAAGAAAAGTGAATCAGATGATCGGATCTCGTTATGAATGTAATATATATTTTTTTTTTATAGAAGAGATGCGAAATGGGATGGGGAGGCTGACCTATGGCGTTGAACATTACTTTCATGGAAGCGTGTGGTTTAGGTTAATTAGGTTGTTGTAGCTTCAAAGTTTGACTCCAATTTGAGGGCAGTTCTGTTCAAAGGAATGAAGTCAAAGTTTCAATTCAATGAAAAAGTTTCCTTGATTGTGACTAAATGGCTCGTGGAGCAAATCTTATTTTTAGACCTTAGAGTTGGCTAATTTGTAGCTCCATAGAGTTTTCTTTTCATTTAGTAAATGGCTTTTTATTAATCACGTGTTGATAAGTTTTTAAAATTATCAAATTGTATAGTATAATTTTAAAATTATCAAATCATACGTATGCATTTCTCATTTTATCCCTGATCCTGTCCGAAAACTGAATCAACGGACGCTGGACACGTGACGCTCTCCAAGCGGCTGACGTAGATCTGCTGACTATCCGCCCGGACCTTCGATGAACCTGCACAGAAGTCGGGCCGGGAAGGGGTCCCCGGCGACGACCCTCCGACGCTCAAGTCAGGCGAAGCTCAATAAGAAAGTGACTCCAAAAATCGTAGAACGCGTACCTCCGTCGAAGGATGAGAGCCTTTATATAGGGCTGTGGAGAAGCGGGTGCACACATACCGAGGTGTACACGTGTCCTTAGCCCATATCCAAGTAAAGGCCTGTTAGTGAGCTTACCTAACCCCATACTGCTACAGTCCAAGCACGTCTTCGATGGGATAGCGGAACCCACTGTCATAAGGTTTGGAGTATGGCCTAGTCCTAGAGCATGACAGCTGTCAGAAGATGTTCCTTGTCCTTCTCTCCCTACTCCATGCCGGGGCGTCCGGCCAGCCAGCACTCACATCACGTCCGACCTTCCATATGCACTAGTATGCTTAGGAGATCCTTGACAATGTGCTATGTGGGGACTGTTCGCAGTATGCTAACTTATATCTTCGCCCGAGCGTGCCATCCGCTCGGCCCTATGATCCTGTCCAGTGAGCGTCGGAACCCCGACTCCAGCCGGGGCACTTTTTGCCATCATTTAGACACCGGTGGACCGTCCGGGCGGTTGACCTACCCTTATCCGGTCGGCCACCTAGCCCTTTGACTTCCACGTGGCGTTGACTCCCCAGAACGGGAGTCCCCTGTTCTTACCGCCGGATCACTTGCCTCCCCTTCAAGTCTAGTCGAAGGAGGCGATTAGTCCGACTGACTGGACTACGAATATACCCGAGCGGTGCCTTCGCACCATTATCCTCCGCTCGGCCGACCGCAAGCATGCCCTTGTAGTCATCAACCACATTCCTTGAATCTCCTCGTAATCTGCGCCAATCTTCGACATTAACGCTGAGCATGCGCTCATTAAATGCTTCGAATGGCTGAATGACACGTGGTGCACTGTCGTCATCGTACGGAGGCGGCGGCGTGGTGCTTTGATGAGATCGAAGCGGTTCAAAATGAATGGCGTGATGTGCGCTTTGATTCCCGTGACCTGGATCCAACGGTGGAGGCCGCCCGGCCTCCACCTTATAAAATCTTCGTTTTCTCCTCCGTTGCCTCACTCCTTTCGCGTGCCCCCCGTTATTCTTCGCGTTCTAGAGCTCCGGCGATCGCATTCTCCTGCTTCCGTCGATCCCCGGTGTTCTTCCCTCGATCCTCCATTTTCCCGTAAGATCCTCCTCTTTTCTTTCTCGTTTCCGGTGCTTTCTTTGCATTTCTTTCCCCAGTTTTCGCTTCCAGGGTACTCTTTTCGCTTGCTGCCATCTTTCTTCCACCTTTCTGCCTTTTTTATTTCTCCCGCTCGGATCATAGCTAGTTCTTCTCATCCTGAAGACCAGTCCCTCGGCCCATGGTACACCACCATGCAGTCCCGATTCGACCAGCGTGATTTTGATGTTCTGAAAGATAATTTTGAAATCCCCGATGATTTTGAACTTCTTTTGGCCGGTCCCTCCGCTCGGCCACACAGGCCGCCGCGCGAAGCTTTCTGTGTCTTCCGCGACCAGTTTACTGCTGGTCTGCGTTTCCTTGTACATCCTTTCATTATAGATGTTTGTAACTTTTTCGGTGTTCCGCTCGGCAGTCTAGTACCCAACACTTTTCGCCTTCTCTGCGGGGTTGTTGTTTTGTTCAAAATCCACAACATCCCCCTCCGACCGGACGTCTTTTTTTATTTCTATTACCCCAAGCAGTCCGAGCTGGGCACCTTCATGTTCCAAGCTCGGCCCGACCTAGTCTTCTTTAACAAGCTGCCTTCTTCCAATAAACATTGGAAGGAGTATTTTTTCTATATTCGTATGCCCGATCAGGCCAATTTCCGGACCAAGTGGCAGGTCGACTTACCCCCCACTCCTGAGCTGAAGAAATTCAAGACCTGACCGGACTACCTCCATGCTGCAAACATGCTAGCCGGTCTACGACTCGACATCAATAAGCTTCTTCACGAAGGAGTGATGTACATCTTCGGTCTAAGTCCTATACGGACTCCTCTTCTGACCGGCTTCGGTAAGAATTTTACTTGGACGTTTGCTTTGATTGCTAATTGATTTTTATCCTTTCCTTTGCAGCGGACATCGTCATGGAATCGGTAATGGCCGACATTCTGAAGAGAAAGGTGGCGGCGCTCGAAGCCACGGCAGCAAAGGAGATGGAGGCGCTCGGCATCCAGCCGGTCGGCTCGCACGAAGAAGAGAACGGGACACATGCTGGGGAGTCGGCCGCTCAGGCTTCTCTCCCAGAGCCAGCGGCTGGGGCAACCCTTAGCCAAGAGCCCTCCGCTCGGGGTGACGGCTTAGCTCTAGAAGAAGAGCAGCCTCACCCGAAAAGGCGCCGAGTGGAGACTCCCGTCCGCTCAGCCACATCTGCTGTTCAACCCTCCGCCCGAGCCACTGCAAGTGCTCGCGGAAAGGCTCCGGAGATCGAAGCCATTTCGTCTGATCGGACTCCTTCGGAATGGGACGAGCCGGAGGCCCCTATTGAGGCTATTCCGGTCAGCACCCTTCCGCCCCCTCAACCAGTCAGGCGTTCAACCATCCACTATCAGTTTTCGGCGCCGGCCTCTGATCCTCTTCCGGATGCCAGTCGGACGACCCCAGATCATGGCCGCACAATACGAGTCACTCTTCATCTTCCAACTGAAGAACTGCTGCCAGAGGCCGACCAACCGACAACGCCCGAGCATACCATCACTTTGAAGGGCCCACTAGCTGAGATGTGGGCCGACGCTCGGGCACGCGTCGCGCTCATCCCCCTCCGAAATTTGGCCAATAGCCATATGCAGCAGGCCACGGGGGTAAGTTTATTTTCTCTCCCGAGTTTTGTGTGCATTCCTTCCGTTCGGCCAATAACAACTTCTTATTTCTTTTGTCAGAGATGGGTGGAGGAGATTGCTGTCTCCAACCGCCTGGCCTTGGTAGATGAAGAACTAAGGCAACTGAAGGCGGCCGTCAGTCCGTCCGGCTCTAAAGGCCCCTCCTATTCTGAGCTGCAAAAGGAGCTGAAGAAAGCTCAAGATTTGTTGGCGGCCGAGCAGAAAAGGACAGCCGATCAGGCCCATGCCTTGACCGAGTCCGAGCGACAAGTCAAGTCGCTCGACACAAAAATAACCTTGGCCACCACTCGAAAAAACACGGCCATTTCCGACTTAGAGAAGAAGAACGTGGAGGCTCGAGGCCTGGAGCAGAAGGTAAAGGAGTTGATGGAGCAGCTTGATAGAGAGAAGGCGGGCCGCTCGGCCGACGCGAACAAGCTTCAAAATCTGAAGGATTCCCTTACTGCCTCCCAAGCGGCCCTCAAAGAATATCAAGAGGCCGAGCCAAGTCGGGTCGTTGCCCTAAGACAGGGCTACATCCGCTCGCATGAATTCTCGGAGAAAATCTGCGAGCAGATGTACACAGCCTTCGACTTAGCTATGACCGCCACCACCACGTATCTGAAGTCTAAGGGTCTTCTTCCGGAGTCCACTACTATTCCGGCCGGCGATCAAGTGGCGCTCCTGGATAACATCCCCAAGGACCTTTATGATTACATTGAGTAGACGTCTTTATATGTAGTTAGGCCGCTAAAATGATCTTTTTTTTGTACTTAGGCCGCTCGACCTAAAGTTTTAATTTTAATGCAATGTTTTCCTTTCGCGTACTTTGTCCTTTTGCTCGTTGATGTGTGTTGTCCGCTCGCCTATTATCACACCTCTGGTATTCGAAAGGGGCTTTTACGAAGTATTTGGCGTTGCCCTTCCGCTCGGCTAAATATGTAATATTTCGAATACGTAACATTCCGCTTTAATATTAGAGATCGCTCGTTAAACACATATGAAGTACCTTTGGGTACTAGGACGAGTGGAAAGTATAGACGATCGAACGATATTGACAGCGAGTTTCTTGGACAATTACATCCTTTTTATTGGCCTCTTCCGCTCGGCGGGTTTATAGACGCCGGCTCGTCTCTCGATTTTTAACGTCGGAGCTCGATGGTCTTCCGCTCGGCAGGTTTATAGATGTCGGCTCGTCTCTCGATTTTTAACGTCGGAGCTCGACGGTCTTCCGCTCGGAGGGTTTATAGACGTCGGCTTGTCTCTTGATTTTTAACTTCGGAGCTCGACGGTCTTCCGCTCGGAGGGTTTATAGACGCTGGCTCGTCTCTCGATTTTTAACGTCGGAGCTCGACGGTTTTCCGCTCGGAGGGTTTATAGACGCCGGCTCGTCTCTCAATTTTTAACGTCGGAGCTCGACGGTCTTCCGCTCGGCGGGTTTATAGACGCCGGCTCGTCTCTCGATTTTTAACGTCGGAGCTCGACGGTCTTCCGCTCGGAGGGTTTATAGACGCCGGCTCGTCTCTCGATTTTTAACGTCGGAGCTCGACGGTCTTCCGCCGGAGGGTTTATAGACGCCTGCTCTTGATTTTTAACGTCGGAGCTCGGCGGTCTTCCGCTTCGGCGGGTTTATGAACACCGCTCGTCTCGATTTTAACGTCGAGCTCGACGGTCTTTCGCTCGAGGGTTTATAGACGCCTCGTCTCTCGATTTTAACCGGAGCTCGACGGTCTTCCGCCGGAGGGTTTATAGACGCCGTCTCTCGATTTTTAACGCCGGAGCTCGACGGTCTTCCGCCGGGAGGTTTCGGCTCGTCTCTCGACTTTTAACATCGGAGCTCGACGGTCTTCCGCTCGGAGGGTTTATAGACGCCGGCTCGTCTCTCGATTTTTAACGTCGGAGCTTGACGGTCTTCCGCTCGAAGGGTTTATAGACGCCGGCTCGTCTCTCGATTTTTAACGTCGGAGCTCAACGTCCTTTAAGGCTAACTTTAACCCTGCCGTTCGGCGAAACCATGTGCCATCCTTAATCGTTTTTTTCTTCCTGCATTACAAATACATAGGCGACCAAAGTACATGAGAAATTACATTAGCGCACCTCTCATCCCGCTCGATACGGCTGGAGATGATTGGCGCTCCATGGTCGATCTAGCTGCCGCCCGTCTGCATCATCCAAATAATAAGCACCCGAACGGAGCTTTTCGATGATTTTGAAGGGGCCCGCCCAAGGAGCTTCCAGCTTGCCAACGTCGCCGACCGACTTTACTTTCTTCCAGACAAGGTCGCCGACATGAAATGATCTGGGGATTACACGCCGGTTGTAGTTTTGCTTCATTCGTTGACGGTACGCCATTAGCCGGACGGACGCCTTGGCTCGCTCCTCATCAACCAAATCCAGCTCCATGTTCCTCCGCTCGGCGTTGCCCTCATCATAATTCTGGATCCGGACGGACTCGACACCGACTTCGATAGGAATCACCGCTTCACCGCCGTATACCAAATGGAAAGGCGTGACGCCCGTTTCTTCCTTTGGGGTGTTTCGGATGGCCCATAGGACGCCCGGCACTTCATCTACCCAACTTCCTCCCAAATGGTCGAGCCGAGCGCGCAGAATGCGAAGAATTTCCCGATTGGTTACTTCAGCTTGACCATTGCTTTGGGGGTATGCTACGGACGTGAAGTGTTGCTCAATGTCATAACTTTTACACCAATCCTCAAGCAACTTTCCAGTGAATTGTCGTCCGTTGTCAGAAACCAGTCGGCGAGGGATGCCGAACCGACAGATGATGTACTGCCAAATAAACTTCTTGACTATCTGCTCGGTGATCTTGGCTAGTGGCTCGGCCTCCACCCACTTGGAAAAATAATCGACCGCTACTAATAGAAATTTCCGCTGCCCAGTTGCCATGGGAAATGGACCCACAATGTCCATTCCCCATTGGTCGAACGAACAGGACACAGTAGCTGCTCTCATTTCTTCCGCCGGTCGGTGTGAGAAGTTATGATACCTTTGGCAAGAAAGGCACGTCGACACGGTCCGAGCGGCGTCTGCTTGTAAGGTTGGCCAGAAGTATCCGGCCAGAAGGATCTTCTTAGCCAGCGATCGTCCACCCGGATGCCCTCTGCATGATCCTTGATGTACTTCTTGGAGGATGTACGCCGAGTCTTCCGAGCTCACGCATTTCAACAGCGGGTGAGAGAAGGCCTTCTTGTATAATTGATCTCCAATGAGTGTGAACCGGCCGGCTCTCCTCCTTAACAGCTGGGCTTCATCCCGATCGGACGGTGTGGCGCCCGAGCACAAAAACTCCATGATGGGTGTCCTCCAGTCGCTCGAAAACGTGAGGCCCTCCATCCGGTCGACGTGCGCCACCAAAGCTACTTGTTCAATTGACTGCTGGATGGCGATCGGCGTTATTGAGCTTCCAAGTTTGGCTAACTCATCGACCGCCTGGTTCTCTGTTCGGGGTACCTTTTGGATAATAACCTCTCTGAAGTCGGCCTTGAGTTTTTCAAAGGCTTCGGCATAGAGTTTGAGTCAAGCGTTGTTAATCTCGAAGGTACCTGTGAGCTGCTGAGTGGCCAACTGAGAGTCTGAATGCAGCATCACCCGTCCGGCCCCTACATGTCGGGCGGCCTGTAAGCCAATAAGGGCTTCATACTCTGCCTCATTATTCGTAGCTCTATAATCAAGCCGAACGAATAGATGCATCTTCTCTTCTTGGGGAGAAAGCAATAATACACCAATACCACTCCCGAGCCGAGTGGCCGATCCGTCCACAAATATCTTCCACATGGCTTCGGGTTCTGACCTTTGTACTTCGGTGATAAAATCCGCCAAGGACTGCGCCTTTATCGCCGACCGGGGCTAGTATCGAGCGGGATGGAGAGCCTCTGATCGGGTCGGGTGAATCTGCACTTCCTCTTTTTCTTCATAGATCAAAGAGGGTGGCTTTTCAGTGATAGCGTTTACCTCGATCCGGGGCGCTTTCCGAGCGGCATTGGCTTCTGCTCGGACCATCTCGACGTAGCATCGCCGAGCTGCTAGTTGATCTCCCCATACTTCTCCCACTTTGTCCTCCACGGGGAACTTGATCTTCTGGTGGAAGGTGGAGACGGCCGCTTGAAACTCGCTGAGCGCCGGTCGTCCCAAAATGACGTTGTATGATGAGGGAGAGTCGACCACCACGAAGTTTGCCGTCCGCGTCCTTCTGAGCGGCTCCTCTCCCAACGAGATAGCAAGTCGGATCTGTCCGACTGGCTGAACTTCGTTGCCCGTAAACCCATACAGGGGGGTCGTCATGGGCAGCAGCTCGGCTCGATCAATTTGTAGTTGGTCGAAGGCTTTTTTGAACATGATATTGACCGAGCTCCCTGTGTCAATAAAAACGCGGTGGATAGTGTAATTGGCTATTACCACTTTGATGAGGAGAACGTCGTCATGCGGCACTTCGACTCCTTCCAAATCTCTGGGCCCGAAGCTTATCTCGGGTCCGTTCGCCCTTTCCTGACTACAACCGACTGCATGGATTTGGAGCTGCCTGACGCTAGCTTTCCTTGCTCGGTTAGAGTCGCCTCCGGTCTGACCACCAGCTATGATGTTGATTTCACCTCGGGAAGTGTTGTTTCTATTCTCTTCTTCCCAAGTAGACGGTCTGGACCGCTCCCTGGACATCCGAGGATTGTCTTCACGCCTGAGAGTATGCTGCCGTTCGGGAGTCCGTCTCTGTCGGCGATCAGCTATAGTCCGATCGGCTCCGTGAGTTCTCTGTCGCCTGTCGGACGATGGTGATCGACGGCCACCACTCCGGGGAACGGGATGGGCAATCAGGGGAAGACTCCGACAATCTCTGGTATTGTGCGTGTCCGTCCGGTGGAATGAGCAGAACATGGGGGTCCACTTCTTTTTTGGCTTGGGCCGCTCGGCTGCAACTTCTTGGACATGGGACCTAGCATGGGGGGAGCGGATTGCTTCGGACCTTGGTCCTCTGGGTGGCTGATGAGCAACGTGCGGCTTCCGTTCAGTAGGAGGAGCCCGCTCGGTTGGAGTTTCTTAATTTTTTCCGGGCCGCTTGGGCTTCCTCCACGTTGATGTATTCGTTGGCCCGGTGTAGCATATGGTCGTAGTCCCGGGGCAGTTTTCGAATGAGTGATCGGAAGAAATCCCCATCCACGAGGCCTTGTGTGAAGGCATTCATCATGGTCTCCGAGGTGGCTGTTGGAATGTCCAAGGCCACATGGTTGAACCGCTGGATATAAGCTCTGAGCGACTCTCTTGACTCTTTCTTGATGGCAAACAAGCTGACACTCGTCTTCTGATAATGCCGACTGCTGGCAAAGTGGTGGAGGAAGGCCGTACTGAAGTCTTTGAAGCTTGTGATGGATCCGTCCGGCAACCTCCGAAACCACCGTTGAGCCGATCCCGAGAGGGTGGTAAGAAAAACTCGACATTTAACCCAGTCTGTGTATTGATGAAGGGTAGCGGTATTGTCGAACTTACCCAAATGATCATCCAGATCGGTGGTCCCATTGTATTCACCGATCGCCGGAGGCACATAGTGCTTTAGCAGAGGGTCCTTCAAGATGACCTCTGAGAACTGACGATTGACCCGCTCGGGCGAGGCGTCCGCTCGGGGGGCTTTACCTTTTCTATTATCCCGCATTGGTACTTCATCTGACGAAGAGCCTCTATCGCGATTAGCTGCTACGGCTTCAGGAGGAGTGCGGAAGAGAGCTCGATGGAATGGAACCGTGGCCTGTGGTGCTTCCGCTCGGCCACCTGATGCTGATGTGGCTTGCTGCTCAGGCCGCTCGGCTGGTGCCTTCTGTTTTTGTTCCACAAGCTTAGTGGCCCTCGACTCGATTAGAGCATCGAGTTCTTCCATGGAAAGCGTCACCGTGTGCTGTCGTCCAGCTTCGTCCATTGCTTCCGATCGGATTCAGGAGTGTTCCCACAGACGGCGCCAAATTAATCCCGTCCGAAAGCTGAATCAACGGACGCTGGGCACGTGGCGCTCTCCAAGCGGCTGACGTAGATCTGCTGACTATCCGCCCGGACCTTCGATGAACCTGCACAGAAGTCGGGCCGAGAAGGGGTTCCTGGCGACGACCCTCCGACGCTCAAGTCAGGCGAAGCTCAATAAGAAAGTGACTCCAAGAATCGTAGAACGCGTACCTCCGTCGAAGGATGAGAGCCTTTATATAGGGCTGTGGAGAAGCGGGTGCACACATACCGAGGTGTACACGTGTCCTTAGCCCATATCCAAGTAAAGGACTGTTAGTGAGCTTACCTGACCCTATACTGCTACAGTCCAAGTACGTTTTCGATGGGATAGCGGAACCCACTATCATAAGGTTTGGAGTACGGCCTAGTCCTAGAGCATGACAGCTGTCAGAAGATGTTCCTTGTCCTTCTCTCCCTACTCCATGCCGGGGCGTCCGGCCGGCCAGCACTCACATCACGTCCGGCCTTCCATATGCACTAGTATGCTTAGGAGATCCTTGACAATGTGCTATGTGGGGACTGTTCGCAGTATGCTACCTTATGTCTTCGCCCGAGCGTGCCATCCGCTCGGCCCTATGATCCTGTCCATTGAACGTCGGAACCCCGACTCCAGCCGGGGCACCTTTTGCCATCATTTAGACACCGGTGGGCCGTCCGGGCGGTTGACCTACCCTTATCCGGTCGGCCACCTAGCCCTTTGACTTCCACGTGACGTTGACTCCCCAGAACGGGAGTCCCCTGTTCTTACCGCCGGATCAATCCCTATAAGTAGATTGATTTTTTTTATTAATCAAATAAATTTTACTCTATATCAAAAAATTAAAATTTTGAGTAAATCAGTCGACTCCCCTGTTCTTACCGCCGGATCAATCCCTATAAGTAGATTGATTTTTTTTATTAATCAAATAAATTTTACTCTATATCAAAAAATTAAAATTTTGAGTAAATCAGTCGACTGATTTATTTTTTTTTATCAAAATCATTTTTAGATAAAATCTGTTGATGGATTAAATAATTTCGGATTAACATGAAATTAGTTTTTATACATTCGACTATCTCTCCTAATTATATCGATGTTCTAAAACATCAATTTGACTTAACATATTAAGAAGTGATTTTTTTTTAAATTGATATGTTCGAAAAATTCAATTCCTATTAAAAAAATCACTACTCTCAATATACTAGATCAAATTAGTATTTGAGAACCAAATGACCTCGCATTGACATGAAATGTCTACTTCTTGTTATATTCATGTTCTCAAATACCAATTTTATCTAATATATTAAGAGCAGTGATTTTTTAAATATGAATTAAATTTTTCGAAGATATCCGTGTTCAAAAGATTATTTTCTTAATATATTAGGTCAAATTGACATTTAAGGACATGAATATAATCAGGAGAACTAGTCAAACACATAGGAACTAGTTTCATATTAATCCGACGTTGTTTGGTCCATCAACAAATTTTACTTAATTAAAATCGACTTTGATAAAAAAACAATGACTAATTTGCTCAAAATTTTGACGTTTAAAATTTTTTCAAATACATTTATGTTAAAAAAATTACTGGTCTAAGAATTATGTCAAATTGATATTTGAGGCATGGATAAAATCATAAGAAGTAAAAGAATATACAATAGCTAGTTTCATGTCAATTTGAGGTCATTTAGTCCATCAGTCGATTTTAGGCAAAATCGGCTGATAGACCAAATGATCTCGGATTGATATGAAACTAGTTCCTATGTATTTGGCTGCATCTCCTAATTATATACATGCTCTCAAACGTCAATTTGACTTAATATATTAAGAGCAATGATTTTTTGAATATGAATGTGTTTAAAAACTTTAATTCGTGTTAAAAAACTATTGCTCTCACTATATTGGATTAAATTGGCATTTGAGGGCATGAATATAATTAGGAGAGATAGACGAACAAATAAAATTAGTTTCATATCAATTCGAGTCCGAGGTCATTTGGTCTATCAGTTGATTTTGTCCAAAACAGGTTGATTGATCAAATGACCTCAGATTGATATAAAATTAGTTCATATGTGTTTGTCTACCTCTCTTGATTATATCCATGCTTTCAAACGTCAATTTGACTCAATATATTGAGAGCAGTGATTTTTTAAACATGAATATATTTGAAAAATTAAATTCGTGTTCAAAATATCATTGCTCTCAATATATTTGATCAAATTGATGTTTAAGAGTATGAATATAATCAAGAGAACTAGTCGAACACATAGGATCTAGTTTCATATCAATCCGATATTTTTTGGTCCATCAACTAGTTTTGGGTAAAATCGGCTGATGGACTAAATGACATCAGATTGACATGAAACTAATTCCTATATGTTCGTCTATCTCTCCTGATTATATTCATACTCTCAAATATCAATTTGACCCAATATATTGAGAGCAATAATTTTTTTGAACACGAATTAAATTTTTTAAACACATTCGTGTTAAAAAAAATTACTGTTCTCAATATATTGAGTCAAATTGATATTTGAGGGTATGACTATAATCAAGAGAGGTAATCAAATAGATCCGGTGATAAAGGGGGGTCCATTAAGTGCGGGTCAAAGGACAGACAGATCAGCTGACGTGGAGGTCAAAGTTAAGGTGGCCAACGCCAAAGTGGTCAACGCGAGGATGTCAAAGGGCTCACCTATGTTGGCCTAGCGGAGGTTGACTACCATGGCCGATTGGTGTGGGCAGTGTCTGATCGACAAGAGACTTGTCCGAGCTGACCCCTAGCCAACTTGGCATAATAGGGCAGGATCGCCAGACGCTAAGTGAGGATCGACAGAAAACTAAAGTCATCGAAATGCTTGCTCAAGCGGAAGGAGACAAGCTACTATATCTAATCACCATAAGGAAGAACAGCCGAGGCCGACCGAGGGGAAGAGTATCAGCCGAGCGGCTTCTTCGCTCGGCCGATTAGAGGGATCATTGACGTGTCTCGGGATACCCTTTTGGGAGATAGTGATACTGACACAGGGCATGGTCAACAGGCGGATCGTACGACAGAAGCTTCTACTCTCTTGTCAAGGATATGCATGCCCTGTTAAGGTACGGTGTTAGAGGCACTTTCTTGACCAGTTGGAGAACGTGCCCATATCTCGAGAGAAGTGCGCACATCACACACTAGGGCATTATATAAATGGGATCCACACGCCGACGGATGCACACATTATTCACTATTTTTGCCTGTGTCTACTATTGCTTCACTTCTTCCTCTTTCCGATAACTGATTTGAGCATCGGAGGCCTAATGCCGGGGACCCCTTTCCTGACTTAGCATTGACGTTTCTTATGTTGTAGAGCAGAGCGGAGTCTATATCTAGTTAATGCGATAGTCATATCTCCAACTAATCATCTCTATGATTTTCAGACATAATCATATAAAAATTATTTTTATATCAATTAAAGATCATTTGATCCAGTAACTAATTTTATCTAAAATCAATTTAGATTAAAATTTCGATATTTCAATCGACTGATTTTATTTAAAATTTTGATATTTCAGTTAAGAGTAAAATTAAAAAATAAGTCGAATAGGGATAAAATAGGAAATGTATATATAATTTGATAATTTTAAAATTACCCGTGATTTATAAATTTTAAAAATTTACCTATTTGTTCCAAAAGAGCCGTTTAATAAAAGCAGAGTGTGAAATAGCATGCATTTTCTAGAAGAAACAGTTCATGGAAGAAGGTTGGTTAGAGTGAAAGGAGATAAAGAAAAAGGCACAGATGTCTTGCTGCAGGACAAAGCTACCATATTCCTTTCGTGTGCTAGGCAAACTCTCCCTGTTTCTCCTGTCCTGAGATCAGGCTTGGCCTAACGAAAGGGACCTTCCCCATTTGTCACAGGCACAGAAATTAGAGACACCAAGTCAATGTTCCCAGAGCTATATTTTATAATTTTCTTTATTATGCATTCATTGAATCGAAACTTTTATGAGAGCAAATAAAAGATAGTTTATCTGAATGTTGGCACGTTTAAGGATAATTATTTTGTGATCTATCTATAGACGACTTTAAGCAGCTGAAGCAATATTCCTTTGGCTTTTGAAAATGACCTGACCGGAGTTGTAAACAGCAGAAGTGGAATAGCGCAATCGGCACACAAGTCACCCTGTGAGTTCGCCACTTCGGACTGAACATCTCTTAGTGATATCCAGCCAGATGACAACTTAATAATGCTACCTCTGCTTTTTTTTATAGAGTTGTCCATCTCGTAGCTAGTAAAATATATTTGGGCAACGCTGAGGTGATAAAGGGGTATCCAGATGACAACTTAATAATGCTACAACAGTGTCTCGGCTCTGCTTTTTTTTATAGAGTTGTCCATCTCCTAGCTAGCTAGTAAAATATATTTGGGCAACGCTGAGGTGATAAAGGGGATCCATTAGGTACGTATCAAACGACGGAGATAACAGTTAACATAAAAGTCAAAGTTAAGGAAGTCAACGACAAAGAGCCAGATGTTGAGAGGCCAAGCGGATCTATCCTACAGTGGCCGATCGGGTATGTATTGCCCGATCGGCAAAAGACCGGTCCAAGCGAAGCGCCCGTTCAGTCAAGATCATCAAACAGTCGTCACAAAGCAGAGGAACATGCGTATGACCGGAGCGTTAGTCCGGTCGGGCGGAAACAAACTATCGAGACCTATCATCACGCGGAATAGTAGCTGAGTCTGGCCGAGTAGAGGAGTACTCAGCCAAGCGACTATCCCGCTGAGCAGATGGATCATTGACGTATCCTTCAGGGAGATAGCATCGCTGACGCAAGATATGGTCAACGGGACGAGCGGATCGTACGACGGAAGCTTTTACTGTTTTGTCAGGGATATGCATCCCCTATTATGGTATGATGTCAGAGGCACTTTCCTGACATGTCCTTTCATAGGACAAATTGAAGAACATGTCCATGATCAATTGGAGGGTGTGCCCACGTCGCAAGAGAAGTGCGCACATTGCACACCAGAGTACTATATAAAGGGGGTCCATACACCGACAGAGATACACATTATTCACTATTCATGCCTGTGTCTACTGTTGCTCCATCTCTTTTCTCTTTCTGGTGACTGACTTGAGTGTTGGAGGGTCAACACCGAGAACCCCTTCCCTGGCTAAGCAATGGCGTTTCTTGTGTTGCCGAGCGGAGCGGAGTCTATATCCAGTCAACGCAGCAGCCACATCCCCAGCTTGCCATCCAGTCAACGCAGCAGCCACATAGCCGACATCTGAAACACAAAGATGGAGGACGTTGGACGACTCGCCACGGTTACTTTAACAAAGAAGGAGTTAAATATGCTGATACAAGCACGAATGGCAAAAATAGTAGAGCAACAACAGCAACAGTTGATGGCCGATCGCCAGGTACAGGAGCCCGCGACCTCAGCAGCGGGTCATCAAGCCGGATATGGAGATCGAGCGGAGCATATATCCATTCGAGGACAAAGTAAGAAGCTGACCGACACATACGGAGATGTGCCTCACGCGTCAATCCCCTTCCATCGAGCACTGTTCCACACTTCAGTAGAAGAGCTAAGCCGAGCGGATAAGAAACGAGGATCTTTCTCGGACGACATGCCCATTCAGGACGCGCATAAATGGAAAGCACTAAGGAATGATGATTTGCCCAAGCGGATCAATCAACAGTTTTCTTAAGGAATCTTGGACGATTCTCTGCCAAAGCACTACACCCTGTTGACGATCGGTGAGTACAACGAAACGATTGATCCGGACGACCACCTGACCCAGTTTGATAATGTAGCCACACTTCATCAGTATACCGATGGAGTGAAGTGTCGAGTCTCTTGGAGGATCTTGTATGGCAGGCTAGAAGGGGGGTTGAATAGACGTTGCCCCCAATTGATCACTTCCTACATATTCGTTAGTTGCGCAGTGGAATAATACAAAAACAAATATGAATACAAAAGACTAAGACTAAGAAAGTAAATGCAAACTGCTAACACGTCAATGTAACATAGTACGAAATAACTTGCTTCTACTCTACAGTTGTTCGTAAGGTGGACAATCCCTCAATCCGTCAGTGGATTAGCCCTCGGAAACTCCGGCTATCTCAAGTCGCTCCTTGTGGGTAGAGAAACTTCACCACAACGCTCATCAAGACCTCTTGGATTACACAAGCACTTGAGAACTTTGGTGACTACTAATTAGGGTTGACCACCTCTGATTTCGCCACCTTGGCCGATCATCCCAATCTCCTTCTTATAGAGCTTGGAAGAAAACAACCCTGCTGTTTTGCTACCAGTCGACTGGTCCTTGCAGCAGTCGACTGGTGTCAGCCCAACAGTTCTCTCAACGGCTCTCTACCAGTCGACTGGTTCATGGACCAGTCGACTGATCCCAGTCGTTTCGGGCACAAAAGCTCTCTGTGCTCTACCGCAGTCGACTGATTCCAATACCACTCAACTGGTACAACCCTAAACCTAGAGTTTCCCATCCCGAGTACATTTCTCTCAGCACTCGGACCCTCACGACTTATTTAACTCTTCTTCGCAGCTTTGACCTCTTGCCTTCAAGCTTACTTCCTTTGGCTCTCGTCCCTCGGATGCATCCAAGCCCGCGGCTCGTCCCAATGCCATCTTTCGCTTATGCCTTGAAGTCGCTTCCCTTGGCTCTTGCCTTCAAGCCTTCTTCCTTTGGGTTTCGTCCCTCGGATGCATTCAAGCCCAGAGCTTGTCTCAATGTCATCCTTCGCGTATGCTTCTCTCGGCTCTTGTCCTTGCTGCCTTATCTGTGGACCCTCGGATGCTCCATCCTTCACCGGACCCGAAGCCATCAAGCTAAGTCGTATGTGTGTCCTGTAAACTTGCACACTCACATACAGATATCAAATAACGAGGGTAATCCTAACTTAAACCCTTTACCCAAACACCAAAACACATGGTCGTACGGACCATTGGGATTGCTCCAACAATCTCTCCCCTTTTGATGTTTGACAATACGTTTAAGTTAGGAAAAATAAATAGCAAATAACAATGCTAATAACAAATGGACTTACATTGCCAAGGCTATACACTTAGACTTACATCGCCGAATGGACTAACATTGCCAATGCTACATACTTAGACTTATACCGGCGAATTTAAATGCAAACATGCATTGGAACCTATCACAAGGCTCCCATTACGCAAAGACACTAAAAGTTTTCCCAAATAAACCTTACTTCTCCCCCTTTACCTAACATTCAAAAAGCTCTCTAACAATATCTCAATTGTTGAAAACTTGTTATCCAAACTAACCCTAAACTCATGTATTTATCCCCTATGGATCTCATACACCTAAATGAGTTGACCTGGTCAAAATCAACGCGAAAAATACTTTCAAGCTGGTATCAGTCGACTGACCCCAAGTACTACTCGACTACCGCCTTCGACACAACCTTAAATAAGCATTCTGTGATCGAAAAACACTGTTACTAGTCAACTAGTATCGGTACTAGTCGACTACCCTCATTAAAATGAGCTTACAAAGATATTTTGTGCTAAAAAATACTATTATTAATCAACTGGTATCTGCACCAGTCGACTGGTACCTTATTTTTACAAAAATTAGCCTTTTCTAACCAACTTCAGAAATGCACCAGAAATTTCACATAGCTCTAAAAATTCTCAAATTTTATGGAGATGTCTGTTTTACCAGTGTCTACTTGGAAAAATACATTACAGAATGTATCTATCACCAATCCTAAGATTGACACAAAATCCAAAACTAGCTAAATGGTTCAATTGAACCTTGACCTAAAGTCCTAGTTTTAGCTTCTTCTTAATGTATTTGCTCATAGTAACCCATAATGCATCCCTAGCATTGGTTTATATGACATCTATATATCCAAAATCAATTATTATGCAATATGACCCCAAATGTCATATTTCTTGCATGAAACACATCCTATATGTGTCAAATCTCTAGGTTTGAGACTCAAGTCCGTCTCTAAACCATTTGACACACTTCATGGCTCCTCTAGACTTCCAAGTAAAATCCACTTAAGATCCATTTGTCATGGGTCCCAAATTGACTCTTTGAGCTCCCCTAGAGCTCTTAACCTTAGCCACTTCCTTAGGTGATTCATTCACAATCGCTAGGCCACATCGGTGCACCTCTGGTGACACTTGGTCTATAAAGTTAACATTTTTAACCTTGGACACCTTGTCCTTGGTTAACTTCTTCTTACCATTAAATGACTTTCTCTTGCCCTTTATTGGCTTCTCCCTACTATAGTCATATGCAACCCTATCATAAGACTTTCCCTTAGCATTGGAGACATTAGATCGGTATCCCAAACCTGATCTATCATTGTTGTATTTTTGACTACCCAACACCATACCTAAACCCTTAGATCCAACATTGAATCTATCTAGGGGTTTTTCCAAACGATCAAGCTTTGCCTTTAAAGATGGATTCTCCATTTCTAGGTTCCTAAACCTAGAGTCAACATGTCCACATTGGGCATTCCTAGACCTACTCATTTTTCTAGGCATATGTCTTCCCTTCTTTGGATTTTTGCCTAGATTCTCCTTAGGTCTACCATTTATAGATTTATCATGCATAGGTCTTCTAGGGTTATGTCTAACATTTACCGTATTCCTATCATGATATCTAAATCCGAAATTTTGCATGGGTAAATAATGACAATTATTTCTATCATGCATGGAGGAGTTTAAATTTAAATTAACCTTTAAGTTAGGATATACCTCTCTTACCCTTGAATCTCCCCCTCGACTTGAGCTCCTTTTCTTCTTCTCTCATTTCTTTAGATGCTCCAACTTCTTGAGCTCTCTCTTCTTAGGGAATTTTGTGTGGTAATGCCTCATTTCACCACACGTGAAACATCTAATGTGCTTCTTCTCCTTCTTCTTGGCACCATCATTTCTACAACCCACATTAGTATCTAAAATAATTTGAGTGGTTTAGGTTTTACCTTCTTTAGCAAAGGATATTTACTCTTGTAATGTCCCTACTCATTTCAATCGAAGCACACAATGTGGTTCTTTGATTTGACTTTGGTGGAGGTGCTAGCTAGATTGACTTCAAGACTTCCTCTTCTTCTTCACTTGTCTTGGATTCTTCTTCAACCTTTGAGGATGTAGATGCTACCTCATCTTCCTTCTCCTCCTCGGAAGTTGAGCACTCATCATCAACTTCTGTTTGCTCCTCCTCTACTTGAGCACTTAAACCCATCTCCTTGGGCTCTACCTCTTTATGTGTAGTCAAAAGTTCTTCTCCTAGAACTTTCTTCACTTTGCTCCACAATTCGTTCTCATATTTACCTACACAATTCACAACATCATTAGGCAACGTATCAATTAAAATTGATATTACCTTTGAATTTATCTCCGATCGTGTGGTTTGCTCCTTCGTCTAATGTCATGGTCAGAGCTTCTTCCCTTTCTTATCCTTCGAGACTTCAAATGGATCTTCCACCACCATCATTATGTCCTAATCCGTCTTGAAGAAGTTCTTCATCTTCACCATCAAAAAGGTGATGCCCCATAAGCTTCCTCCTTCATACTTTGACGGATTTATCAAGCCAGTCATCCTTGCTTCCTCGGCGGTTAGTCCAAAGGAGAGCGACCTCACTCTGATATCACTTGTTGGAGGATCTTGTATGGCCGACTAGAAGGGGTTTGAATAGACGTTGCTCCTAATCAATCGCTTCCTACATATTCATTAGTTGCGCAGCGGAATAATACAAAAACAAATACGAATACAAAAGACTAAGACTAAGAAAGGAAATGCAAACCGCTAACACGTCAATATAACATGGTTCGGAGATAACTTGCTCCTACTCCACAGTTGTCCGTAAGGTCGATGATCCCTCAATCCGTCGGTGGATTAGCCCCCGAAAACTTTGGCTATCTCAAGTCGCTCCTTGTGGGTGGAGAAACCTCACTACAACACTCACCAAGACCTCTTGGATTACACAAGCACTTGAGAACTTTGGTGACTACTAATTAGGGTTGACCACCTCTAATTTCATCACCTTGGCTGGCCATCTCAAGCTCCTTCTTATAGAGCTTGGAAGAAAACAACCCTGTTGTTTTACCGTTATTAGTCGACTGGTGTCAGCCCAACAGTTCTCTCAACGGCTCTCTACCAATCGACTGATCCCAACCGTTTCGGGCATAGAAGCTCTCTGTCCTCTCCCCTAGTCGACTGATACCAGTCGACTCACTTGACTCTTCTTCGTAGCTTTGACCTTTTGCCTTCAAGCTTACTTCCTTTGTCTCTCGTCCCTCGGATGCATCCAAGCCCGCGGCTCATCCCAATGCCATCCTTCGCGTATGCCTAGTTGCTTCCCTCGGCTCTTACCTTCAAGCCTTCTTCCTTTGGCTCTCGTCCCTCGGATGCATTCAAGCTCACGGCTTGTCTCAATGTCATCCTTCACGTATGCCTCGAAGTGCATTTCCCTCGGCTCTTGTCCTTGTTGTCTTGTCCACTGCCCCTCGGATGCTCCATCCTTCACCAGACCCGAAGCCATCAAGCTGGGTCGTACGTGTATCCTGCAAACCTGCACACTCACATACACATATCAAATAACGAGGATAATCCTAACTTAAACCCTTTTCCCAAATACCAAAATATATGGTCGCACAGACCATTGGGATTACTCTAACAGGGTCTTCCTCACTACCATTTCTGGCTCAGCGCAACGCTGGTTCAAACGAATGCCGATCGACATGATTCATAGCTTCAAAGACTTCCGAGCGGCATTCTTGCACCACTTCGCCAGTAGTTGCCGCTACAAGAAGACGAGTGTTAACCTATTTTTATTGAAACAGGAGCCCAAGGAGGCACTGAGGGCCTACGTCAAGCGCTTCAACTAGGTGGCCATGGATATTCCATCGGTTTCCTCAGAAATATTGGTGAACGCCTTCACCCAGGGGCTCACCGAAGGAGAGTTCTTCCGCTCACTCATTCGGAGGCTGCAAAAGGACTTCGACCACTTGCTCAAGAGAGTCACGGAGTACATAAACGTGGAGGAGGCCCAAGCAGCAAAAAGAAAGGAGGCGTTGGCCGAGCCTGCAGGAGCGCCTGAGCAGCGACCACCAAGCAGTCATTAACAACCCAAGGGGCCATGATCGGGAGAGTGCAACAATACTAGGAGCCCTGAACATAGGCCGGGTAGTATGTATCATCCAGTCGCCCAAAGGTGGCGAAGGAAAAGGTATGAATGATAATGTTTTGCTCGTTCCATCAGTTGGCAACACACAACACACACGATTGCTATGATCTGACGCCAATTGTGAGCTGACAAGCTCCTTGAGGATATCGGCACCGGTCACCATCACCCAATCGGGATAAGAGGCGTCGATCAGCGGGGTGGCGAGATGATGATCGAGCGGCGTTTGAGCGGCATTAGCATCATACTCAAAGGAGAAATAACACAAGTCCCGCCCAAGCTTCTGCTGAGCAGGCTAAGACATCGATTCGAGAGGAGGAGAATCGAAATAACGCCGCTCGGGGAGAGATTGGAATGATAGCTAGAGGACCGACTGGTAGTGATTCGAACCGAGCGAGGAAGTGCACATACGACACCTAAAAATACATACTATCGGATGCAGCAAGGAGAAGGCCGAGGGGCCTGAGATCAGTTTCAGTCCTCGAGACCTAGAGGGAGTGGAGATCCCTCATGATGACGCCCTGATCATCCGAGCGATAATAGCTAATTATAATGTTCATTGAACCTTTATTGATACATGAAGCTCGGTGAATATTATATTCAAGGAGATGTTCGACCAGCTACAAATTGACTGAAGCGAATTGCAGCCAATGACGACCACACTCTATGGGTTCACAGGCAATGAAATATTACCGATTGGTCAGGCTCAGCTGGCCATATCATTCGGAGAGGAGCCGCCCAAGAGGACAAGGACCACAAACTTTATTGTGGTAGACGCGCCGTCCGCCTACAATGTTATATTGGGCTGACCATCCCTTAACGAGTTCCGAGCAGTAGTGTCCACTTTCTGTCAGAAAATTAAGTTTTCGGTGGACAACAAGGTGGACGAAATTAAAGGTGACCAGCTGGTTGCTTGGTGATGCTATGTCGAGATAGTCAAGTCCGAAGTAAGAGCCGCGCGGAAGGCCCCGCACTTAGAAGTGAACACCATTAGGGAAGAACCTCCTGAGCTGGTCTACGAGGAAAAGGAGGAAATCCACATTTATCCCAACTGATCGGAGGCCACCACTTTCATCACTGCTGACCTGACAAAGGAGAAGAAGGCAGAGATGGTCACCTACCATAGGTAAAATCATGACATGTTCGCCTGGTCGACTCACGAGTTCTCGGGCATCTCGCCAAGTGTAGCTCAGCACGAGCTTCATGTCCGAACAGACTCTTGGCTTGTGAAATAGAGGAAGAGGGACTTCAGTGCAGGGCATAACCAGACCATCCGGGCGGAGATAGAAAAATTGCTTGAAGTCGGTCACATCCGCGAGGTTCAGTTTTCTAGCTGGCTCACCAACGTCGTATTGGTCTCTAAGCCGGGCAACAAATGGTGAGTCTGCATCGACTTTCGTAATCTGAGCAAGGCTTTCCCGAAAGACTTCTATCCCCTGTCCAGGATAGACCAGATGGTGGACTCTACGGCAGGTTGCGAGTTGATCTGCATGCTCAACACATATCAAGGTTACCAATAAGTGCCGCTAACTCATTGCTATAATACCATGCTGTTCGGATTAAAGAATGTCGGTGCCACCTATTAGAGACTGATGAACAAGGTGTTCCGACAGTAGATCGACCGCAACATGGAGGTATATATCGATGACATATTAAGAAAATCCCTCCGAGATGCTAACCTTTGTGCAGACATCGAAGAAACCTATCGAACCCTGAGGGCGTATGAAATACAGCTAAAGCCAAACAAGTGCCTGCTCAGAGCAAAAAGTGGTCGCTTCCTCGGATACATCATCACAGAATAGGAAATCAAAGCGAATTCGAACAAGGTGAAGGCATTACAAGATATGCCCCCGCCCCGCAACTTGAAGGAGGCTCAACAGCTGACCGGACGGATTACTGCACTATCCAGATTCATCTCTAAATTGTCCGACCGGAGTCATCCGTTCTTCAAGATCTTGCGTTGAGCCACTAAGTTCCAATGGAGTACAGTGTTGGAACGATACACACTTGAGAGGGGGGGTGAATCACGTGGTTTTTGAAAACTCATTTTCTCATTTTGAAATCAAAGTATACACAGCGGAAATTTAAAAAAATAACACAAGAAAACACAAGCGATTTTACTTAGTTTTGGAGCCTTCGATGACTCCTACTCTAAGACCCAGGTCCCGCAGACCTATCGATGGGTAATCTACTGAAAACCTATTTCGGTACCTCCAGAAAAGAGAATCGAGTACAAAGAAGATCGGAGAAGTGCAACAGACTACACTTCCCGTTTGCAGAATTTAAGTACAAAAAATGTTACCGACACTTTGGGAATGAAGTAGCTTGTTTATGTGTCAATGTCGGTCTGTCAGCCATGATCAGAAGTCCTCGGAGCAGTCATCAGGTGTAGCAGCTTCGTAGGATAGTCGTAGCAGGAGCCCGAAGCAATCGGAACATCAAATGGATGCGTAGTATCTCGTATTTGTGTTGTTTTTTGAAGCTTCCTCAAGACGGCCTTATATAGGACATTGAGGGCACCTTCCATAGTCTTGGAAAGCGCCTCCAATAGGATAAAGTTTATCCCAAATAGTCCGGCTCTTATCTGCGATGATGTCCAAATTCATCCTGTAGAAGGCACCTTCCATAGTCTTAGAAGATGCCTTTGTACTGTTCATGGAAGGCGCCTTCAGCTGCTTTAAGGCGATTTCGAACACTGTTCATGTTGGAATGCTGGTGGGATTAGCAAGAGGGGGATGAATTGATTATCAACAAAAATAACACCCTTCTCGTTCTTTCAACTCTAATTAAAAGCAACAATAATAGAAAATTAAATTCACAACTGAAAAGATGAGACACGAGATTTACTTGGTTACAACCTAGGTGGTTGTTAATCTAAAGACAATGAAAAAGCTCTAAAAGATCTCTTCGGTGAAGGCAGAGAAGCCTCTTACACTCGTTAATTGCTCAGACAGTTGCTAGGAAATGAATACAGGAGTTGATATCTATTTCCTAGGTCCAGGGGTCTTTTTATAGCCCTTGGAAAAACTTATCCGTAGTTGGAAGGCGCCTTCAATATGGTGGAAGGCACTTCCAGCGAGGTAAAAAGGGATAACACTTTATCTCTTTCCAACGGCAGAATTGCCTAGTCGAAGGTGCCTTCAAAGGGCTTGAAGGAGCCTTTTATGAAGGATTGAAGGCACCTCCAAGTGCTTGCATGCGCCTTCCATGAAAGGTTGAAGGCGCCTTCAATTGCTTAAATGCACCTTCCAGCAGAACGCTCCAGACTTCCTTGCTCCAAGCTTCTTCTCTTGCTCCTCTCTCTTGGGTAATTTAGGCCAACCGAAATATGACTCACTCGAATCCATTTTCCAACCTTCTCCTCAAGCAGACTTCCTCTCCGGCTTCTCATCCCTTGGAACGTCGTGCACGTCCTTCTCGTCCACCGGTGTACTCTTTCGCAGCATCTTGTCCTTCGGATGCATCGAGCCCGTTGGCTCCCTTCCCATGTCATCCTTCTTACTAGCTAAGTCTTCCACTCGACTTCTTGTGTTCCTAAGCTCCTGCATACTTAGACACAAGGATTAAATACTAACAGGGCGTAACCTGACTTGGTTTGATCGCATCAAAACTACCACGGGTTTGTTGGGACCAAAGGATATCAACATATTTCCATAATGGCATGATATTGTCCACTTTGGGCCTATGCCCTCATGGCTTTGCTCTTGGACTCTCCCCATAAGACCTCATGCCAATGGAGATATCCTACATCCTTTTAACCTCATGATCTTTTCGAAATCTTTCCAATGTGTAACTTTGATTGAATCCCAACAATCCTCCCCTCAAACGAAGGATCACAATTACTCTCATAGTCTGGACTTCCCCATGAGCATCCAGTCACCCTGACCTGCTCTGGGCCTCCCTGTGAACATCCGGTCACCCTAACCTACTCGCCTACCCACAAGTATCCGGCCACCCTGACCTGCTCCGGTATCCCTTGGAATGTCATGCACGTCATTCTCGTCCATCGGTGTACTCTTTCACAATATCTCGTCCTTCGGATGCACCGAGTTCGTCAGCTCCCTTCCTGTGCCATCCTACTCGCTAGCTGCGTCTTCCGCTCAAATTCTTGTGTTCCTAAGCTCCTGCACACTTAGACACAATGATCAAATACTAATAGGACCTAATCTGACTTGATTTGATCACATCAAAACTACCACGGGGTTCTAACAATCTCTCCCTTTTTTATGCGATCAAACCCAAGTTAAGTTAGGATAAACCACAAAAAGAAATAGTTTTAATTTTTGTAAAAAAATTCTAAGTAAAAATTTGCAAGTAAGAAAAAATTTCTCTAAATAAAAATTTGCATGTAAAAAAAAATTCTAAGCAAAAACTTTGCAAGTACCCTCCCCCTAGACTTGTTCTTCCCCTTTTGATCACATTAAAAATGGAGTTCAGTAAAACATATAAGGAAAAAAATTCAAAAAATAATTTCTAACTGTTAAAAAAAAAATTCTAACTGTTAAAAAAAATATAAGTGATGAAATAATAAAAAATTATAAATAATTTCTGATAGAATATTTGACAAACATTGACAGCATTAGTTAATTTAAATGTTTAACAGTTAGTGCATTAAACATTCATTTTATTAATTAGCTTCTAGGCTGTGGCGAGGTACTAAGCATTCTTGGTTATTGGAGCAACAACCACTTTCTAGACAAAGTCTCTTAAAGAAATTAAACATTTAATTTTCTCTCTAAAAGTTCAAAAGAAAACTCAATCCAAATACGATTTTGGAACCCAATATAGGTTCCTTCCTACTGGGTTAATTAAAAATTTGGGAGGTATGTAACTTTTGGGAATTTTTCTAAGTTGACCCCTGTGAAATCGTAAATACCAGTTTAGCCTACTGATAGGTCTAACATTTGAATGATTATAGGTATTTGTGCATGCAGAATTTTATTTGTATAATTTTATATTTTTATTTTAATTTTTCATTTTATAACTTTAAACTATCAAATAATTCTAATGGGCATGCTTGGCGAATTGTCTTTTCAACTTAGTATTTTTATTTTCTAATTTGCACAAATTTTTAGAAAGCATTTTGATAAATTGGAAAGATTGTTCAGGTGAGAGAGAACGTACCTCTCTTACCTCGTGAATTGATGCTCCCCCTTCATCGGAGCTCTCCTCTGATGATCTTCCTCCTTCATCAATTCTCATTTCTCAGCTACTTTCGTCTTCTTCTTGGTTGTCTGCTAGTAGAGCTACTCCGGCGTAAGCTTCAATCTCGGACTCGGAGGATGACGATTCTTCCCATGTGGCCTTCAAATTCTTGTGCTTTGGTTTGTTTCCCTTGTCATTCTCCTTCTTCTTTAGTTTGGGGTAGTCATCTTTGATGTGCCCTTCTTCGTTGCAGTTGTAGCAACTGACTTTCCTTTTATTCCGATAGTCCCTTTTCGTTTGCGACTTAAATTTATTAAATTTCCTTACCAATAGTGTCGCTTCATTTGCGTTGATGGATGTTTCAAAGTCTGAATCTTGTTCGCCCTTTTGGTTGGCTTGTAGTGCTATGTTGTGAGCAGTCTTTTCTCCTTTGTTTCGCAAGTCTGCACATCTTGATTCGTGAAGTTCAGAAGTGGAAAAAAGACTTTCTAATGAACTAACTTCGAGGTCTTTAGATATATAAAATGAATCAACTATACATGTCCACTCGAGTGTCCTAGGAAATGCATTTAAAACATACCTTAATGAATCTCGATTCGTTATCTTTTCTCCGAGATTCGTGATTCCAGTAATGAGTTCTTTGATCCTCGAGTGCAGATGTGCTACTGTTTCACTTTCTTCCATCTGGAGGTTCGTTAGTTGGTTCCGGAGCAGATCTCGTCTTGCGAGCTTTGCTTCAGACGTTCCTTTGTGCAACTCTAGGAACTTCTCCCAAAGTTCCTTTGTTGATTCATAATCTCTGATCTGATTTACTTCCTGGGGTGGAAGTATGCTGAGTAGATGGAACTTGGCTCATCCGTTTGCTACGAAATCTGCTTGCTCCTTCTTGGTCTGTTGGTACTGTTCTTTTTCATTTTCTTGGGGGTCTTTGGGAGCTACAAAATCATATTTAATTATTAATAAAATTTCAAAATCAGTTTTGAAAAATACCTCCATGCGTTTCTTCCATGACTCAAATTCTCCCTCGAACTTTAGTGGTAAGATTGTCGGTCTAGTCATCGTTTCGGTGCTTCAGTCGGCGGTTAGTCTTTATGAGGCGGTTGGACTCTGATACCACTTGTTGGAATGCTGGTGGGGTTGACAAGAGGGGGGGAATTGCCTATCAACAAAAATAATACCATTCTCGTTCTTTCAACTCTAATTAAAAGCAACAATAATAGAAAATTAAATTAACAACTAAAAAGACGAGCCACAAGATTTACTTAGTCACAATCTAGGTAGTTGTTAATCCAAAGACAATGAAAAAAATCTAAAAGATCTCCTTCGGTGAAGGTGGAGAAGCCTGTTACACTCGTTAATTACTCAAACAGTTGCTAGGAAATGAATACAGGAGTTGATATCTATCTTCTAGGTCCAGGGGTTTTTTCTTTATCCCTTGGAAAAATTTATCCGTAGCTGGAAGGTGCCTTCAATACGGTGGAACGCGCCTCCAGTGAGGCGAAAAGGGATAAGACTTTATCTCTTTCCAACGACAGAATTGCCCAATTGAAGGCGCCTTCCATGAAGGATTGAAGGTGCCTCCAAGTGCTTGAAGGTGCCTTCCAAGAAAGGTTGAAGGCGCCTTCAATTGCTTGAAGGCACCTTCCAATAGAAGGCTCCAATAGCTGTCGAGCTCTAAGCTTCTTCTCTTGCTCCTCTTTCTTGGGTGATTTAGGTCAACCGGAATAGGGCTCACCCGAACCCATTTTCCGGCCTTCTCCTCGAGCAAACTTTTGCTCCGGCTTCTCATCCCTCGGAATGTAGCGCGCATCCTTCTCGTCCACCGGTGTACTCTTCCGCAGCATCTCATCCTTTAAATGCACCGAGTCCGTCGGCTCCCTTCCCGTGCCATCCTTCTCGCTAGCTGTGTCTTCCGCTCGATTTCTTGTGTTCCTAAGCTCTTATACACTTAGACACAAGGATCAAATACTAACGGGACCTAATCTGACTTGGTTTGATCACATTAAAACTACCACGGGGTTCCAACAGTTCATCTGAAGGCAAATTTGCTCCTTTGTCCTGCAAAACAACGTTAGTCTAATAAACCAAATAATGACCTGCAAGATAAGGGTTAGCACAATAATAATGAGCAATAGTAATTAGTTCATGTCCTCCCAGGACTAGGAACTAGTTAAGGTCTCAGATTAGGGATCTAAAATGGACCTAACATGAACCGACACTTACTGCTCCCTTAATTGGAATGCATCCTCACTTATTCACTCTCCTCCAAAGACTTACCTTTACTTACCAGTTTCCCAGTTGTTCGGTTCGCATACCCAGCTGGACTTCCTACCAGATATCCGATCAGCCCGTCGATCTATCTGGACTTTGCACCAGTTATCCAATCAGTCCGTTAACCTAGTTGGACTTCCCGCCAAATATTAGGTCAGCCCGTCGACCTATTTGGACTTCTCACTAGATATTCGGTTGAACCATCGACCTATCTAGTTATCTCCTGCACACTTGGTAAAGTGGTTAGTTCACAATTATACCTAACTTAACTTATTTGTCATTCATCAAAATCTGAGTTAGATCGTTAGTGCAAACTACACCAACAATCTCTCCTTTTTTAATGCAATGACAACTTGGGTTAAGTTAGGAAAAAAATATGCAAATTAAGCACAAAAATGGTTTTCAGAGAACTAAAAAGTTTGAGACAATCATTTTTAGGATTAAGTTATTCTGATTTTCATCAACAATTATTTCTGTTTCTTTTGTTTGCTAACTTAATCCCTAACCCTTCCCCTTTGACATTCATAAAAAAGCATTGAGCAAATAAGTAAAACAATGTTAAGTAAATTAATGAAGGAAAGTAGTGAAATTTTGGCAATAACATGGAAACTTTCAGAATTATTGGGGGAGATTAAAGAAAACTTGTTCAAACTAATCGAAAAATGAAGTTTGCAAAACACTTGTAATTTTTTAACAAAAAAAATTAATATTTTTAAAGGAAAACTTTTGAAGATTTATACTAAATTTTGAAAGCTAACCTTTACATAACTAACTTTAAAGTTTAAATAGTTGTTAAGAAAATTTTAAAATATTTTTCAAGATCTATCAACTTTTCAAAATACTTTGGACAAGAATTTTGAGCTTAGAAAATATTTGTAAGATGCTTTAAAATATGAATACGTTTTAAGGAAATTTTAAAATAAGTTTTGCAAGAATAAAACTTTTTTAAAAATTCTCAAGGATGAAACTTTTTCAAGAATGAAACTTTTAAAAGACTAGGTTTTGCAAGAGTAAAACTTTTTAAAAAACTATTAAAAACATCTTTTAAAGTTGGTTTAAAAGCAGTTTACAAAAATTGAAATAGTTTTCTAAATAATTTTTCAAAACATATGATTTGATAAGTATTAGAGTTTTTCAAAATATGTGATTTTTCAAAATGTGTTAAGAATGAATTTCAATGTAAGCATTTTGAAAAAGAGTTTTTAAAAACATCTTTTCAAAGGATGTATAAATACTAAAAAATATTTTGAAAGTCATTTTTAAATATTCTCCCCCTGAACCTGATATTATTTAAAAATAATCTGATCAACTAGAAATTATCCTTAAGTGTCTAACCGTCAGTTACTAACTAACTATCAGAGGATAGTAGTGTTCACTTGGTTAGTCAGGTTAAGTGATTGTATCCAATTAGTGTTTGACTAAAAGTAGATTACTTAACCTGATCACTGTTCTATTTGGTATTTTGCGCCCAGACTTTTGTTGATGCTCTGATATAAGTATCTTAAGTCCAGACAAAGGGCCTATGCATCTCACGTCATTCTAAGTTTGGAAATACACAATCAATGTAGACCTATTGTATTTGTGAGATGTTCAAGTCCTAAATCTATAGGAATATGTTTTCTATGGATTTTGATCTAAACTAAGGCTAAAATCAATTTTGAAGATCTAAGAAATTGGGAATTTTAAAAAATAAGAGTAAAGATTTTTCCTTAGAATTTTTAAAATTTTCAAAGAAAGTAAAACAAAACATAGTAGTCCAATTCTACCAAACATATTCCTAGTTGATCAAACAATGTAATTGAGGTAAAAAGTGGCAAATAGCATATGTTCAAATATTTATAGAATCCAAAACATGCACTGTATAGCAAATAAAGCCAAAGCTGATCATCAGCTAGAGGTGGAGGTTGCTTAGGTGCTCGCACAGTCCATAGGATCTGCTGAAAATCAGTGGTAATCTCCTCCCGGAGAGTAGAGAAGTCGGTAATCATCTCTCCCCGAATAGCGTTAAATGACTTCCATTTTTCAATCTTGATACAAAGTTCAAAAACTTTGAAATAGTTCAAGTTTAACTCAACTTTGTATCACAATGTTCAATGATGAATGCTATCACTAGGAAAGCTTCATCAAGGTTTTTCAAATCAATTTTAAAATGCTTTTAAAACCATTTGAATTTAAGACCATAATCTTAGGGCTAAATGTACATGACTTGTACACAAGCTTTCCCTATGATCCCCAATTTCTCGAATTAGGGTCATCTAGGTACAAGAACAATGCACCTTGATCCTAACTCATGATCCTAATATCTCACACACATCTAAGGTGTATCAAACCACATTCAAGTCAATTTGATGTGAGATATGGGTTAAGGTCATCTTAGGCTAAGTTCTCATGCATTTTCTAAACTACACTTTGATCTCAATATCAAAATGTGTTTGTCCTTAAATCAATTTCATTGATTATAATGCAAGAGATGATGACATGGCATATAATGATATCATAAATGAAAACATGTGCCAATGTCATGATGTCATGGCATAAAGTTTGAAACTTAAATAAACATGACATAAAAATTAGCCTAAGCATTATCATGACATTTCAAATGATAATAAAATAAATATGATGTCATGGCATGACATATGGCAAACAACCATGGCAAGTTAGCACAAATAAAATACCTAAATTCCCTATCTAAGTATCCTTAGCCTTAGCTAACTTAAGATCTAATCCTAGATTGCCCATATATCCCTAAGAGAAAACCAAAATCCCAATTATGGTATTTCTCTAGGTTTTCTTAAATTGTGCCAAATAAGATTAAGATCGATATTTTTCAAATATGGCACAATTTACTCTTCAAGGAGTAAATAATAATTCATTTTCATTTTCAAAGGTTATCAAAACCTTGAAAATGCTCCTTGAGTGTCAATTTCCTCAAAGTTGGGTTAACTACCCTTCTAATTGGAGTTGACACTCTCTAACCCATCTATGGGATAGAGAAGATACTCCTAGGAACCCAATATCTATGTGAGCTCATTGGGTTCACTAAATATTCACTAGGGATGACTTCCCTAGCAACCCTCCTAATGACCCTCCTAGGCTTTGAAGCCTTGGTCATTTGGGACTCATCAAGATCAACTCTAGGGGTGACTCCCCTTGTGACCTTGGTGGTGGTCTTCCTAGCCCTAGGTTTTGTTCCATAATCGAATGGAACACTATGGTAAGTGGGCTTGACCATTTGGGACTTAGGTTTGTGACCCAAACCTTTCTTGTCCTTGGACTTGAGTTTTTGACTCTTAAACCCTAGAGATGACTTCTCCATGTTTTTAAGAGCCTTTTCTAAATTATCAAGTCTTGACCTCAAGACTTGATTTTCTCTCTCTAATACCTCAAGTTTTAATTTGTCATTTTCTCTTGAGATATTCCTAGGCATGTGTCTAGTCTTCTTGGGATTTCTACCTAGGTTTTCCTTAACTTTAGAAGCGTTAATCCTAGGGTTGGTATTTCTAGTGTTATCCTTACCTAGGCTAACATGTTTAGCTCCTAAGCACATGTATTGGTTCCTAAAGTTAACATGCTTATCATTATTAACAATTGCAACAAAACTACTAGCATGAGTTTTATTAGAATTGCAATAATGAACCTTAGAGGTTACCTTAGGGTTTGCCTTAGCTCTCCCTATCGTTGTGCCCGGTCTCTTGCCCTTGTGAGGTTGCCTCCCCCTCGGACAATGGCTCCTATAGTGTCCCCTTTGCTTGCATTGGAAGCACACGATGTGCTCCTTGCCTTTGCGTTTCGGGACTCCGGCTTCCTTGACCTTTGGCGCCGGTGGAGTCTTTCTTACCCTCTTCGGACACTTACTCTTGTAATGTCCATGTTCCCTATACTCAAAGCACATTATGTGTAATTTGCTAGAAATTAAAATGCTTGAGTTACCTAGGTTTGAGGGTGGATGAAAGCTCTCTTCTTCATCCCTTCCAGATGTAGACGCTTCTTCTTCTTCTTGCTCCGAACTTGAGGAAGAACTCTCCTCTTCTTCTTCTTTAGATGTTGAGTGACCCTCAACTTCTAAATCCATTCCTTCATGAAGTGAGCTCCTTGGCTCACTTGACTCCTCTTCATGACTTGAAGTGAAGTTCTCCTCATGGAGCTTTGCCAAGTTATTCCACAACTCCTTGGCATCGTTATACCCACCTATCCTACACAAAACATCATTAGGTAAAGAAAATTCAATGATTTTCGTTACCTCATCGTTGATGGTTGATTGGTGGATTTGCTCCTTCGTCCACCTCTTCTTCTTGAGTGGTTTTCCTTCTTCATCCTCCGGAGGAGTGAAACCTACTTGCACACACCTCCAATTCTCAAGATTAGTCATAAGAAAATATTTCATTCTTACCTTCCAAAACGCGAAGTCGTCGCGATCGTAGAAGGGTGGAATCGTGATGTCCTCTCCGAGTTGATCCATCTCTAGCTTGTGCTCCCTCGGGTGTTAATCCGGCGAAGAGCGACCTCGCTCTGATACCACTTGTTAGGATCCTTCGTACGGCTAGAGAGGGGGGGGGGGTGTGAATAGCCGACCCCAAACTTTCGCGTTTCTTCCTATGATTAGGGTTAGCGCAGCGGAAATAAAAACAAGAAACGAAAACAAGAAGATCAAACCTCAACGCGTCGATGTAACGAGGTTCGGAGATGAAACTCCTACTCCTCGGCGTGTCCGTAAGGTGGACGAAGCCTATCAATCCGTCGGTGGATGAGTCCCCGGAAAACCGGCTAACAAGAACTCCTTATGGGTGGAGAAACCTCGCCACAATCTTTTGCAAAAGCAATACAGGAGATACAAAGAAGAGCAAGAACAATATGAATGTAAAACAAACAAGCTTGCCTTCTCGTCTGGAGTCCGTTGATGAAGCAGCAGCTTCACGGATGCCAGCAGCTAGAAAACCAGCACGAAGCTCACGCTAAGCTTCAAAGGAGCTCAAAAAAGCTCAAATCGCAGTGTCGTCGGGAAAAGAGTTGTTGTCTTCTTCGTCCTCAGAGGTCTTATACCGCACTGCGAAGAAGACATGAAGAGAGAATCTAGCCGTTGTGTCGCAACGGCAGTGTGGACCGATCGGGCATCACCGACGGTCTGGGCTGGTCTCGATCGGTCGTGGGACCGATCAGGTTATGCTGATCGGTCCCCGCACCGATCAGAATACAGACAGCAGTTGCCCACTGCAGCGTATACTGATCGGTCCGTGGACCGATCAGGCTTCTGCTGATCGGTCATGGGGACCGATCAGGCCCCATCTGAACGGTCCTCGGACGATCCCACCTCTACGAGAGGTGGGCGTATCTCTGCTCATCTCTTCCGATCGGTCTCGGGCACCGATCAGATGTCTTACAGAACCCTTCTGTTTGTTATCTGATCGGTCACCAGATCGATCAGATACAAACGTATCACTGGATCGGTCTGCAGACCGATCCAAAGCTTGGTTTTTACCCAAACCAAGTCCCAAGTCTCCCAAACCAACATCCGGTCAACCTTTACCTGTTGGTAGATCATGCTTAGCATCCGGTCAGTCCCTTGACCTGCTAAGACTCTCCACCAAGTGTCCGGTCAATCCCTTTGACCCACTTGGACTTTTCTCTACACCAGATGTCCGATCATCCCTGATCCATCTGGATTTTCCCTTGCCTGGCTTCACTCACCAGGACTTTCACCTGGCTTCACTCACCAGGATTTCCACCTAGCTTCACTCACCAGGATTTCTACACTGCCTAACATCCCAGTTAGGACTTTCTCACTGCCTGGCTTCACTCACCAGGACTTTCCAACTGCCTAACATCCCAGTTAGGACTTTCCCACTGCCTGGCTTTACTCACCAGGACTTTCCACACTGCCTAACATCCCAGTTAGGACTTTCCCTCTGTCTGGCTTCACTCACCAGGACTTTCCAACTGCCTAACATCCCAGTTAGGACTTTCCCACTGCCTGGCTTCACTCACGAGGACTTTCCCACTGCCTGGCTTCACTCACCAGGACTTTCCAACTGCCTAACATCCCAGTTAGGACTTTCCCACTGCCTGGCTTCACTCACCAGGACTTTCCCCGTGCCAAGCTCCCTGCTTGGACTTCTCCAGTGCCAAGTCTCCATACTTGGACTTTTCGCGTTCCCGTGCCAAGCTCCCTGCCTGGACTTCTCCAGTGCCAAGTCTCCATACTTGGACTTTTCGCGTGCCAAGTCTCCATACTTGGACTTTTCAGGTCAACCAGGTCAACCTTGACCTAAGGTTGCACCTACAATCTCCCAACCATCTATTCTTGTCTCACATTAAGAATAGAACTCTCTTACGAGTGTCAAACATCAACATGCAACTCAACTAGGTCAACCTCGACCTAAGGTTGCACCGACAATCTTCCCAAGTCAAACATCAAAATACAACTCGAGTCAAGTCACCTCGAGTCGGGTCAACCAGGTCAACCTTGACCTAAGGTTGCACCAACAGAGGGTTGGGTCGGAGTTAAAGGATATTCGAAGAGCTCCTCGATCGTGAATGCTGGCATCTCCTCGCTGAGTAACTGGCCCTCGTCCTCGCCTAGTATATCTGGTTGTGGTCCCACTCTCCAGGCTAGTCCCCAATAGTGACGTCTATATGAACTAATGCAAGCTGATATTGACTAATTTTGTCATATGCACTAAGGGGAGTGGTCGTACCTTGAGTCATGTCTATCCCTATGGCTAAGAATATATATGTTAGAATGTGACAATATGGCATGTAAACCTACAACCTAGTGACGAAACTGGATGCATGTATAACATTGTGGAATATGTGTAATGCAATGTCAATGTCCAAGCATTGGCATAGTGTCACGCCCCAGAGGAGTCCCTGCCAGACGAAAATCCGACAACATCTCCCCTGTACCGGTGATAATCTGAAGCATACATATATCCACAAGAATACATCAGCCCACACGGTTGGAATATATACACAATCACGCAGTTATATACTCAACCTACTCAGCTTTAACAAAATATCACAACCACGCAGTTATATATATTAAACAACCCACTCGGCCGTACTAAAATAAAAGAAAAACATACAGCGGAAAAACAAAAGGAAAGAAAGCCCATACAAACCAAAACTGCTAGTCGGCTAGGCTTACACAACCACAACAAAACAAATACCACTCCACATAGCAAACTCCAAAACAAAAACTAGCTTATACTACACCAAGTCCACAAATTCGTAAAGCGGGTAAAGTAAGAAGCAAAACCATCCTCGGAGGTGACGTAGGACTGACAGACAGGATACTCCAAGCGACATCAACCTGAAATGAGAATAAATCAATGATGTGAGTACAACGACTCAGCGGATACTGGATAGACATGCATAATAAGATATAACTAACAATAATAATCATGTGGTACAGTTTCCTGAACAAAAGTAGGAAATACAGACTGAAGAAACTGTACTCACCGAAACCTCCTATCCGTAAATACGGGTCGTCAGACCAGATACAAAATGTCACATGTATACATGTCAATCATATGCAACCACCAAAATGTAACATACATAATGCAGCAAGCACAAATAATAAATGCAATCCATGCATATGATGCAAAAATGACATGATCACCCCTAACGCCAATCAATCATCTAACGCGTGATGATGAGACCGAGTGGGTAGGGCTATGATAACTGTGCACTCTGCCATCACTGCTCCTGAGTGACCGAATGGACAGGATGCTGTCGGAGTACACTTATCCTCCTACCCCAAACATAGTGGGGGAGCCTAAGCTCTCATCTCCCTGTATCATGGTTAAGGGGAGGGATCCCTGCCCGCTACACGCTGCAGTCATCGCTACCCATGAGCGGACCAGCGGAGCCCTAATAGAGCAAACTGCAACACACACCCTGCCTGAAATACCACTAACCCATGAGTGGTTGTGTGTGCGTAGGTCATGCAACTGGCAATGTGCTCAACAACAATGGAACCGACAATCATTCAGCATGTAATCATGCAAGATGATGCATAACACTAAACATGTAGATACTGACAGTATACACCTCCATATAAAATGTACCAAAAAAAGAAATAAATCCATACAATGATCTAGGTAACAATAAACTAGGTACACAAGTCAGACATGTCAAATAACTAGACTACTACACAGTAGGGCAATGTATGCCACTATTTTTATGAGCAGGAGTAAACATGACAACAAACAAGAGAATAATGCATAATAGATAGGAATATAGGCAGACTACAAGAACCAAGAAGTGACATACCAAAGTAGAAGTAAACACAATCATTACTACTAGCTATAAACTACTATGCATATAAAAAATGACCATATCAGGGAGATAAGTCAGAGGTACCCGCCTAAAAAATGGAGATCGTATTTAGTAATCCAACGTCGAGACGCTCGTCTCAAATCAACATCCTCAAATCGAATTACTCCTTCATCGACTCACGACCGAGGAGGTTCACTATCGAAACAAGATGGTCGGAACTTGGCGACGGTACAACCCTCTAAATTAAACAATCCTAATCAAATCACAATCCTCATTCCATATCAATAACAATCAAAACAAAATCTCAAAAACTTGTATCCTTCAGATAACATTACCTTAATGGCACAAAACTTAGCCCCTTCTCAAGGATGCATCCATCTAACAACCTAACCACCTCAAGGATGCTTGTCTGCTGTGGTAAAAATATGAAACCCAGAAAATACTCGTAGAGCAATTTAGGTTTATGAAATTCTAACAATTGGAACCAGAACTTACCTTAATCAACCCTCTTCTCCAACTTGGATCTCTCACAGAAGTAAGCCCTGAAGAGATCAGGGATCTGCTAAGCGAGATTTCAACAACCCACTATTTGAATGCCTCACCTCAGTTGGTCGCCTCCCGGTGGTGGTACGGGTCGCTACTCCAAAAACAAATCGACAAGAAGAAGCGTCGGTGGTCGATCTACTGTGAATGGCACGAGCAGAGAAGGTGACGATGCCCTAGGTGTAGATCTGCCTACAATCGGACTCAAGCATTCGCTCGAGGTATTTCGGTAGCTCCTCCCTTCCCGCAACAGCGAAGCAACCGGAATCAGTGGCGTTGTGGCTCAGTGGCCATCGACGACACGGCGTCGGGTGGCATCGACGATGTAGGGCAGAGGCGACGCAGAGAGAGAAGGTAGAGGGCGAGGGATTGGGTGGCGACAGAGAAGAAACCATAGTGAGGGAGAAGGGAGAGGAGGTGGTAGCGCGAGGAGAAAGTTGTCGGCGTCGATGCCTAGTGGTCGGTGACGGCGATGATGCTGGATCGTGCAAGATCGTGCCGCACGAGAAGGAGACGGTGCCTCCTTGGTCTTGGCCGAAGATAGCCTGAGACGAGAAGGGCGACTCGGAGATGGTGGTGGTGGATCTGAGGGGAGGAATGCGCCAGCGGCAGTGCGAAGAGGAGAGGGTGGAGGAGATCGTGAGAAAGGTTTTCGGCGAATGAGCATTGGGTAGGATAGGGAAATAAACTAGGTTTCATAAATTTATACTTAGGTTAAGATTAATTAAATCATAAGTTAATTCCTCAATCAACTCTCATAAATTTGGTTATTCAAAATAGGCTTTTCCTAAGCCTATAAATTCATCCCCTTAAACTTACCATACGAGCTCCGAAAAATTCTCAGAAAATTTCTAAAAATTCCTTAAAATTCCAACAAGATTATTTTTCAAATAACCTTATTATTTAATTATTATTTTTCTATCGTATTTTACATTCTCCTTCTCTAAAATTTACTGCTCAACCTAGGGATCCTCATCCAAAGTAACAACATACTCATATATCACTCCAACCAAGTATCATGAACAAATCACCAACTGTAAGGGATGGCTTTGTGGGTTATGAGCTCACCCTGCTTCCGCTACTCCTTCACTGCTACCTAGCCAAATGCGAGTAAAATCTATAGGATCGTTGGGCCGGCTAGAAGGGGGGGTTGAATAGTCCTGCAAAAATAAACAAAGACCCTTCCCGACTTTTCAAACTAACACTTGTATAAATAAAGTAAAGCAGTAAATGAAAAGAAGAAAAGAAAGAGGCACAATTGTTTACTTGGTTACAACCGATGTGGTTGTTAATCCAAGGAAATTAAGTACTAAAACTCTTTCAGGCGGAGAAGCCTCTTACAACGTTGAAGCGCAGAAACAGAAGCTTAACTACAACTAAAGCGTACAAGTGTTTGGAAATGAAATGCTCGTGATTGATTTCAAGCTTTTGGACCAAGGCTATATTTATAGCCTTGGTCGGGGCGCCTGGAAGGGGTTCCGGGCGCCCTGGGGGGATAAAACTTTATCCCCCAACGTTCAGAACGCATTAGACGCGTTCTGGTCAAAGTTCAAGTTCCGGGCGCCCGGAAGGGTTCCGGGCGCCCCCGGCTGCTCAGGGCGCCTCGGGCTACTTAGGGCGCCCTGGGCTGGTCTGGGCGCCTCGGACAGTTCCGGGCGCCCCGGACCCTAAGTCAACTCCGGTTGACTTCTTTCGCCTCGGTCCGGGTCTTCAACTCCGGTTCCGTCGCTTGGGTGATCTTTGCCATCCAGAATAGGGCTCACCCGAATCCAACTTCCGGTCTTCTCGAGTGGACTTGCCTCCGGCTTCTTGTCCTTCAGAATCGCCGCGTGTTTCCTTTTCGTCCGCCGGCGTACTCATCCGCAGTCTTCGTCCCTCGGACGCACCGCATGTCGTCCTTCTCGCTAACTGCGTCTCTTGCTCCCCGAGCAATCTTCCGCTCCGGCTTTCATCCCTCGGAACCACCGCACGCTTCCTTCTCGTCCGCCGGTGTACTCTTCCGCAGCACCTCGTCCCTCTTACTGTCGTCCTTCTCGCTAGCTGCGTCTTCCGCTCGACTACCTGTGTTCCTAAGCTCCTGCACACTTAGACACAAGGTTAGAAACACACAGGACCTAACTTAACTTGTTGATCACACCAAAATAACCTTGGGGTTCCAACAATCTCCCCCTTTTTGATGTGATCAACCCAAGTTAAGCTAGGGTCAAAATAGACGTAAAATAAAACGAACTTAATTTGCAATTTAGTGTAAAAAGATAGAAACATTAAATTTCAAAAATTTGCAATTTTCAATTTTTTACCTTCCCCTAGACTTATATTTTTTCTTCTCCCCCTTTGATCACATAAAAAATTGGGGTTGCAAGAAAAATCTAAGGGTTGACACTTAGAAATTTTATAAGAATCTATTTCAATGATTTTCTGGAAAATATCTAAGTTAAGAAAATTTTGTAAGCCAAAAATAACTTTTGAAAAAATTTTAAGCATTCGTTATCAAGAAAAAAGCTTTCTAAGCCGAAAACTTTATGCAAGAAAAATTTAAAACAATTTTTGAGAATATTAGAAAAATAAAAATATTCTATGCATTTATTTAATTTTTAATTCTCATGATTTTATAGAAAGTTTTAAATTTTCATTTTAATTTATCATAACTTCTTAAATCATAATTTTTCAAATTTAAGGCAACAAATATTAAACATGCTAAAAATTTCATTCGATCTTTTAACATGTCATTTTCTGTTATTTTTTTATTTTCTACTTCACAAAGATATTTCAATAACTTAAATTCTAACTTGATAAAACTTTTCGACAATATAATTTGTAAAAACTCTTTCGGCAATGTGCAAAATTCGTTTGAAGAAATATTTTGTAATTTGCAAGAATTTTTTAACAAAAATTCTAATTTGCAGGAATCTATTAATAACAGATTTCTTAATCCGAAAAACTTTTTCGATGACTCAATTTCTAATTCGCAAAACTTTTTCGAGAAAATAATTTGTAATTCGAAAAAATATTCGAAGAAAGTTTTCGACAATATTTCTGATTTGTAAAATTCTTTTGACAAAATAATTTGTGATTCGTAAGAATCTTTCGTCAAAGCATTTTGCGATTCGAAGAATTCTTTCAATGAGCTAATTACTTGTTTGGAAGGTGGAGACCATACCTGACTTACCTTGTCAGCAGTTGATTCTCCCCCTATCGAGTTGCTTTCTTCCAATATCTCTCCCCCTTCATTGATGCTCACCTGGGATGAGCTTTCTGTGTCCTCGGGATGGAGATCGACTATCTCGGTAGTTTCCTCATTCTCGGACTGTTCTGTCGGCGGCTCGGTGTCCATCAAGGAGTCAGATTCGGCTTTAGCTGGTCTTCGTAGATCTTCAAGAACTTTTCCCAAAGTTCTTTTGCGTTCTAGTATTCTCCGATTCTGTCGAGATCTTCTTTTGATATTATGGTTAGAATGTGAAGTTTAGCTCGCGCGTTTGCCATAAACTCCTCACGTTGCTTGTGAGTCCAGAGACGTTTATCGATTTCTTCTCTGTACGCGTTTTCGGTTCTTCATAACCAAATTTTATTATTAAAGAAATACCAAAATATAAATTAAGGTATACCTCCATTTTTTGTTTCCAGACGGAAAACTCCCCCTCGAATGCAGGTGGGTAGTCGCTAGCTCCGACCATCGTTTTGTTGCTTCAGACGGCGATTAGTCCTTCTGAGGCGTCTCGGCTCTGATACCACTTGTAGAACCATTGGGCCGGCTAGAAGGGGGGGTTGAATAGCCCTGCAAAAATAAACAAAGACCCTTCCCGACTTTTCAAACTAACACTTGTATAAATAAAGTAAAGCAGTAAATGAAAAGCAGAAAAGAAAGAGGCACAATTGTTTACTTGGTTACAACCGATATGGTTGTTAATCCAAGGAAGATTAAGTACTAAAACTCCTTCAGGCGGAGAAGCCTCTTACAACGTTGAAGCGCAGAAACAGAAGCTCAACTACAACTAAAGCGTACAAGTGTTTGGAAATGAAATGCTCGTGATTGATTTCAAGCTTCTGGACTAAGACTATATTTATAGCTTTGGTCGGGGCACCTGGAAGGGGTTCCGGGCGCCCTAGGGGGATAAAACTTTATCCCCCAACGTTCAGAACGCATTAGACGCGTTCTGGTCAAAGTTCAAGTTCCGGGCGCCCGGAAGGGTTTCGGGCGCCCCCGGCTACTCAGGGCGCCCTGGGCTGGTCCGGGCGCCCCAGACAGTTCCGGGCGCCCCAGACCCTAAGTCAACTCCGGTTGACTTCTTTCGCCTCGGTCCGGGTCTTCAACTCCGGTTCCGTCGCTTGGGTGATCTTTGCCATCCGAAATAGGGCTCACCCGAACCCAACTTCCGGTCTTCTCGAGCAGACTTCCCTCCGGCTTCTCGTCCCTCGGAATCGCCGCGTGTTTCCTTCTCGTCCGCCGGCGTACTAATCCGCAGTCTTCATCCCTCGGACACACCGCGTGTCGTCCTTCTCGCTAGCTGCGTCTCTTGCTCCCCGAGCAATCTTCCGCTCGGACTTTCGTCCCTCGGAACCACTGCAGGCTTCCTTCTCGTCCGTCGGTGTACTCTTCCGCAGCACCTCATCCCTCGGATTGTCGTCCTTCTCGCTAGCTTCGTCTTCCGCTCAACTACCTGTGTTCCTAAACTCCTGCACACTTAGACACAAGGTTAGAAACACACAGGATCTAACTTAACTTGTTGATCACACCAAAACAACCTTGGGGTTCCAACAAAATCTACTAGTCATAAATGGTTCCCACAACCATCCCCGAAATCCATAACACAACACTATTAGCAGACATCTATATAGTGCACTCAAACTATCCATCAGTTTGAGGGTGGAAACCTCTGCCACAACAAAGCTCTATACTCATGATCTGCTATAAACACTACTAGAAATGTGAGGTGAATCACGAATTTCAATCCGATACAATACTCAGAGATATATCATAAGGTCTGGTAATCTCTTCATAGTATAATCCTGCTACTCGATCCAAGAATCCATCCTTAAGTATCCTTAAGCATTTATACTATTTATCTGTTGCTAGCACTTGCTGATGGTATAAATGCTAAATGGAAAATCTAACCCACATACCTCAAGTAAAAAGATAGGGATATCGAGCTTGGATCGTATTCTCGAGCTCCCAGGTAGCCTCCTCATCAGAATGACACTGTCATCCTACTTTAACCAGCCGGATAGTCTTATTCTGCAGCTGACGCTCTCTGTGGTCCAGAATCCATACCAAAACCTCCTCGTAGGTAACGTCAGGCTGAATGAGAACAGATATATCTAACAAAACGTGTGTGAGGTCGAGCGCATATCTCCTCAGCATGGCCACATGAAATACATCGTGAACGCCTGCCAGAGCCGGTGGTAACGCCAGACGGTAAGCTACCGCTTCAATCCTCTCCAAGATCTGGAAAGGCCCAATGTATCGTGGAGCTAGCTTACCTTGGACACCAAAGCTCTTCACCCTTTTCATGGGTGAGACTCTCAAAAATACATGGTTGCCTGTAGAGAACTCCAGGGGTCTTCGTTTTCAATCAGCATAACTCTTCTGGTTATCCTGCGCATCTGGCATCCTCCATCTAATAGTACAGACCAACTCTGCCTCCTGCTGAGCTCTTTGAGGTCCTAGCGGTTGGGCCTCCCCAACCTCCTCCCAGAGGATGGGTATCCAACAAGATCTACCATACAACGCTTCAAACGGTGCCATCTGGATAGCCGAATGATAGCTGTTGATGTAGCCGAACTTTACTAATGGCATGTGGTCCTCCTATCTGCCTCCGAAATCCATAACACAAGACCTCAGCAAGTCCTCTAATGTCTAAATGGTCCGCTCTGATTGCCCATCTGTCTACGGATGGAAGCTGTACTGAAACGGAGCTATGTGCCCAAGGCCTGCTGCAGAATCTGCCAGAATCGGGATGTAAACCTTGGGTCTCTATCCGATATAATGCTCAAAGGAACACCATGCAATCGGATGATCTCCCGACAATACAGCTCTGCTAATCGATCCAGTGAATCAGTCTTCCAGATCACTAAGAAGTGCGCGGATTTGGTTAATTGATCAACGACTACCCAAATCGCGTCATGACCTCTTCGTGTCCTAGGCAATCGCACCATAAAATCTATAGTGATGTGCTCTCATTTCCACTCTAGAATAGGAATCCTCTGAAGTAATCCGGCAGGTCTCTGGTGCTCGGCCTTCACCTGCTGACAGACTAGACATCTTGCTACAAACTCCACGATGTCTTTCTTCATGTCGTTCCACCAATAGGAACACCTCAAATCTCGATACATGCGAGTTCCTCCTGGGTGGATCATAAATCGAGAGCGATGTGCCTCCTGAAGTAATTCCTCCAAGACAGGGTGAGATTAAGGTATGCATAACCTGCCTTAGAAATAAATAATGCCCTCCTCATCTCGGGTGAACTCGGTCTACTTCTTGGAAGCTATCTGTTTGCCAATGGACTATAAGCGCTGATCACCAGCCTGAGCCTCTCGGATCCTCATCTTGATCGACGACTGAGCAACCATGGTAACCAGAATACCCTGCTCTGTCTGTCCCTGCTCCTGAATGCCCAACTCAGAGAAACCCTGAATTAAGTCTGTGACTAAAGCTCGGTGGGGAGCTAAAGTCCCTCTGGACTTCCTGCTAAGTACATCGACATCCACATTGGCTTTCCCCGGGTGATAGCTAATGGTACAGTCATAATCCTTCAGGAACTCCATCCATCTCCTTTGTCGGAGATTGAGTTCCTTCTGAGTGAAAAAGTATTTGAGACTCTTATGATCAGTGAGAATCTCAAATGTAATACCATACAAATGATGCCGCCAAATCTTCAAAACAAAGATAATAGCAGCTAGCTTCAAATCATGTACTGGGTAGTTCTTCTCATGCTCCTTTAACCGACAAGAAGTATAGGAGACTACCTTGCCTTGCTGCATTAAAATAGTGCCCAAACCCTATAGAGAAGCGTCGGTATAGAGCACGAACCCGTCCTCTATAGAAGGCAGAACAGAACTGGTGTTGACACTAATCTCCGCTTCAGCTCCTGGAAGCTGGTCTCGTAGGATTCTAACCACATGAACTTCACGCCTTTCCTGGTCAGGCGTGTCAGCGATATAGAAATACGAGAAAAACCCTCGATAAACTGTCTGTAATATCCGGTCAATCCCAGGAAACTATGGATCTCCTGAACTGAGTTTGGTTGCTTCCAGCTTGTGACAGCCTCGATCTTCTGAGGGTCTACGGAAATACCTCGACTAAATACCACGTGTCCCAGAATACCGACTGAGGATAGCCAGAAAACATACTTGTTGAACTTCGCATATAGATGATGTTGTCGAAAAGTCTCCAAGACTATGCGAAGATGCTATGCATGTTCCTCCTCGGAACGCGAGTAGATCAAAATGTCATCGATGAAAATGATAACGAACTGATCTAGATACTCCAGAAAGACGCGGTTCATCAAATCTATAAATACCGCTAGAGCATTGGTAAGCCCAAAAGGACGTTACCAAAAACTCATAATGTCCGTATTTGGTGCAGAATGTTGTCTTTTGAATATTATAATCTTTGACTCTCAGCTGATGATATTCGGACTGCAGATCAATCTTAGAATATAGTAATGTACCTCTGAGTTGATCAAACAAATCCTTGATCCATGGTAAGGGGTATTTATTTCTGACGGACACTGCATTCAGCTGTCTATAATCGATGCACAACCTCAGAGTATCATCCTTTTTCTTAACGAACAATACCGGAGAACCTCACAGAGATACGCTAGGGCGAATAAATCCCCTATCCAATAACCCCTGGAGTTGGATCTTTAGCTCGTTCAACTCATTTCGGTGTCATACGGTAAGGAGCTTTTGATGCCGATGCGGTCCTCGAAATCAGCTCAATAGCAAACTCCACTTGCCTTCGGGGAGGCAAACCTGGTAGCTCATCGGGAAATACATCCGGATACTCTCGGACCACTGGAACGTTTGAGAGCTGAGTACTACTACTATCGTCGGTATTAATTAATGACAAAAGAAATCCCTGACAGCCATGTGACAATAGCTTCTGAGACTGAATCGCAGAAATGGTCAATATATCGTTGTCCCTGATGCTAGTGAAATCCCACAAGGGTTTGTTCGGAGGTCGGAATGTGACCACCCTCGTCTGGCAATCAACCATGGCACGATATGCTAACAGCTAATCCATGCCAAGGATAATGTCGAACTCGATCATTTCCTGTACTAATTAAATCTACAGTGAGTATAATGTTGCCAAAAACTAATGGGCATCCTCTAACCTCTTGGGTGACATCCAAAGTATCACCGAACGATAGGGAAATGGTCAGTCACTCTATCAACATCAAACACCAAATAATAGATCATCAAGAGACAACATACCATTACACCTGATCTCCCAATATCCATGATCCTGTCCGAAGGCTGAATCAATGAACGCTGGGCACGGAGCGCTCTTCGACTACTGACGTGGCTCTTCAACTGCTAGAACGAAGCTCCGGCGAACCTGGACAGAAGTCGAGCCAGGAAGGGGGTTCCCGGTGGCGACCCTCCGACGCTCAAGTCAGGTAAGCAACGATGAAAAAGGTGGCTCCCAAAGTCTCATAATGCGTACCTCCGGCGAAGTCTGAGGCTCTTTATATAGAGTTGTGAAGGGTTAGGGCACGTATACCGAGGTGCATATGTGTCCTCTGTCCTTTCCTCGGTATGCAGTTGTCAGAAAGCTTACCTGACCCATACCGCTACAGTCAAAGCATGTCCTCGATGGGACAGCAGAATTCCCTGTCACAAGATTTGGAGCATGGCCTACACGTAAAACATACCTGCTATCAGAAAAAGACCTCCCTTGTCCTTTTCCCCTTTGCTCCAGATCTAGCGTCCGGGCGGACAACTCCCTCAACATCCGGCCGGACATATGCGGTGGTTTACTTGGGGAGATTCTCCATCACATGCTTTATGGGGACTATTAGCAGTGTTACCTTATGGCTTTGGCCGAGCGTGGGGTCCGCTCGGCCCACGACCTTTTCCCCTAAGCGCCGGAACTCTGCTTTCGACAGGGCGCCTTTAACCATCAGCTGTATATCGTCCGGTCGGCAAGCCGATCGGACCCATCCCTCTCCGGGCGTTCGATTCCATCGGCCGGTCGGACGTCCGATCGGACCCATCCCTTTCCGGACGGACGACTACCACTATGTCTTCCACGTGGCGTTGACTTCCCATGGCGGGGCCCCCTGCTCTTACTACCGGATCACTTGCCTCTCCTTCAAGTCTAGTCGAAGGAGGCGAATTGTCCGACTGACTGGACTGCGAATCTAACCGGGCAGCTCCTCCGTGCTAGTATCCTCCGATCGGCCTACCGCAGAGATGACCTTGAACAAATCAACAATGGCATTCGCCGGATCTCCTCGGGTTTTGCGCCAATCTCCGACATTAAGGTTGAGCATGCTTTCATTAAATGCTCCGAATGGTAGAATGCCACGTGGCGCAATGCCATCAGCCTACGGCGGCGGCGGCATGGTGTTTTGATGCGATCGAAGCGATTCGAAATGAACGGCGAGATGCACGTTTTGATTCCCGTGACCTGGATCCAACGGTGGAGGCCGGCCGGGCTCCGCCCTATAAAGCCTTCGTTTCCTTCTCTCCCTCATTTGCTTCCGCGTTCTCGACCACTGCCTCCAGTGCTTTGGAGCTCCGGCGATCTTGTTTCTGCCCTCCGACGCTCTCTGGCGGCTTTTTCGCGATCCCTTTCCTCGCAGTAAGATTTTACATCTTTCTTTCCTCCTTTTCGGTGTTTCCTCAGCGTTTTTTCCTCAGTTTCGATCCTTGAAACCTCCTTTCGTTTGCTGTCATTTTTCTCCTGCCTTTTTGCCTTTTGATTCCTTCCGATCGGCCAATGGCTAGTTCTTCAAATCCCGAAGACCAGCGGCCCATGGTACACCACCATGCGATTCGAGCAATGGGACTTTGATATTTTGATCGACAATTTCAAATCCCAGGATTTTGAAATTGCTTAGATCCTTCGCTCGGCCTCATAGGCTGCCATGAGCTTTCTGTCTTCCGAGACCGCCATCTTCGCCTCGTGCATCCTTTCATCATAGATGTCTGCAATTTTTCGGTGTGCCGCTGGCAATCTAGTACCCAATACCTTCCGTCTCCTTTGCGGTGTTGTCGTTTTGTTTAAGATTCACAACATCCCCCTCCGACCGGAGGTCTTCTTTTATTTCTATTACCCCAAGCAAGCCGAGCCAGGCACCTTCATGTTCCAAGCTCGACCCGGCTTGGTCTTTTTCAACAAACTCCCTTCTTCCAATAAACATTGGAAGGATTATTTTTTCTACATCCACATGCCCGATCAGGCCACCTTCTCGACAAAGTGGCAAGTCAGCTTGCCCCCTACTCCCGAGCTGAAGAAGTTCAAGACCCGACCGGACTACCTCCACACTGCAAACATACTAGCCGGTCTGCGACTCGACATCAATAAGCTCCTTCATGAAGGAGTGATGTATATCTTCGGTCTGAGTCCTATACAGACTCCTCTTCCGGCCAGCTTCGGTAAGAACTTTACTTGGACATTTGCTTTGATCGCTAACTGATTTCCTTTCTTTCTTTTGCAGCGGACATCGTCATGGATTCGGTGATGGCCGGCGTTTTGAAGAGAAAGGCGGCCGCTCTAGAAGCCGCGGCGGCCAGAGAAATGGAAGCTTTGGGTATCCATCTGGTCGGATCCCACGAAGGTGAGAGCGGGACTCAGGCTGAGTCGGCCGCTCAGGCCTCTCAACAAAATGTGGCCAGCGGAGCCACCCCTCCCCAAGAACGAACTGCACCCGAGGAAGGTTCCGCTCGGGAGGAGGAGCAGCCTCTACAAAAGAGGCGCCGAGTGGAGACTCCTTTGCCCTTGGCCACGTCAACGGTCCAACCGTCCGAGCGAGCAACCGCCGCCGCTCGAGGCAAGGCGCCAGAGGTCGAAGCCATTTCGTCCGACCGGACTCCTTCTGAATGGGACGAGCCGGAAGCCCCCATTGAGGCTATTCCGGTCAGCACCCGCCCACCCGCTCGGCATTCGGTCAAGAGCTCAACTATCCATTCGCAGTTTTCTGCGCCGGCTTCTGATCCCGGTCGGACGATCCCTGGTCACGGCCGCACAGTACGGGTCACCCATCATCTCCCGACTGAAGAATTGCTTCCAGAAGCCGACCGGCCAACCGCGCCCGAGCATACCATCACCTTGAAAGGGCCCCTGGCCGAGATGTGGGTCGACGCTCGGGCGCGCATTGCAATGATCCCCCTCCGGAACTTGGCCAATAGCCATATGCAGGAGTCCACGGGGGTAAGTTTTCTTTTATTAATCTTCACTTGCATTTTTCCGCTCGGCCTTTGACAATTTCGCCTTTTTGCCTCAGCGATGGGTGGAAGAGATAGCCGTCTCCAACCGCCTGGCTATGGTGGACGAGGAGCTGAGGCAACTGAAGGCGACAGGCGGTCCGTCCGGCTCTCAGGGCCCGTCTTACTCCGAGCTGCAAAAGGAGCTGAAGAAAGCTCAAGATCTGTTGGCGGCCGATCAAAAGAAAACGGCCGATCAGGCCCACGCCCTGGCCGAGTCCGAGCGACAAGTCAAGTCGCTCGACACAAAATTAACCCTGGCCACCACCCGAAAGAATACGGCCATCTCCGATTTGGAGAAAAAGAACGTGGAGGCTCGGGGCCTGGAGCTTAAGGTAAAAGAGCTGATGGAGCAGCTCGACAGAGAGAAAGTGGTCCGCTCGGCCGACGCGGCAAAGATTCAGAGTCTGAATGAGGCCCTCACTGGCTCCCAGGCGGCCTTCAAAGAATATCAAGATGCCGAGCCGAGTCGAGTTGCTGCCTTAAGACAGGGCTACATCCGCTCGCCTGAATTCTCGGAGAAAATCTGCGAGCGGATGTACACAGCCTTTGACTTGGCTATGATCGCGACCACCAACTATCTGAAGTCCAAGAGTCTTCTTCCAGAGTCCACTACCATTCCGGCCGGCGATCAAGTGGCGCTCCTGGAAAGCATTCCCAAGACCCTTTACGATTACATAGAGTAACTTTTGTAATTTGGCCACTCGGCTAGATATGATCCTTTTTGTACTTAGGCCGCCCGGCCTAAAGTTTTAATTTGAATGCAGTGTTTTCCTTTTGCACGCTGTCCTTTTCAGTTAGCATGTGTGTCGTCCACTCGCCTATTATCACTCTTCTGGCATTCGAAAGGGAGTGTAGCGAAGTACTTGGAGTTACCTTTCCGCTCGGCTATTTATTTCGAGTGTGTAACCTTCCGCTTAGGTAGCAGAGATCGCTCACTAGAAGCCGACAAGTATCTTTGTGCTCTGAGCCGAGCAGGATGTGGAGTCGGTTTTATCGATATTGAAGGCGAGTTTCCGGAGGAATTGCATCCTTCTTATTGGCCTCACCCACACGACGATCTTCCAATCGGGCGTTTATAGACGTCGGCTCGTCTCTCGATATTTAACATCGGAGCTCGACGATCTTCCGCTCGGAGAGTTTATAGACGCCGGCTCGTCTCTCGATATTTAATGTCGGAGCTCGACGGCGCGGATATTTATAGTCGGTCGGCGCGGCTCTCGATCTTTAACGATGGGCTCGTCGGCCTTTCGCTCGGACGTTTATAGACGCCGGCTCGTCTCTCGATTTTTAACGTCGGAGCTCGACGGCGCGGATATTTATAGCCGGTCGGCGCGGCTCTCGATTTTTAACGACGGGGCTCGTCGGTTCGTCCGCTCGGACGTCGGACCGTCTCTCGATCTTTAACGTCGGAGCTCGACGGCGCGGATATTTATAGCCGGTCGGCGCGGCTCTCGATTTTTAACGACGGGGCTCGTCGGCCTTTCGCTCGGACGTTTATAGACGCCGGCTCGTCTCTCGATCTTTAACGTCGGAGCTCGACGGCGCGGATATTTATAGCCGGTCGGCGCGGCTCTCGATCTTTAACGACGGGGCTCGTCGGCCTTTCGCTCGGACGTTTATAGACGCCGGCTCGTCTCTCGATCTTTAACGTCAGAGCTCGGCGCGGATATTTATAGCCATCGGCGCGGCTCGATTTTTAACGACGGGCTCGTCGGCCTTCCGCTGGACGTTATAGACGCCGGCTCGTGTCTCGATCTTTAACGCCGGGACTCGGGCGCGGATATTTATAGCCGGCCGCTCTCGATCTTTAACGACGGGCTCGTCGGCCTTTCGCTCGGACGTTTATAGACGCCGGCTCGTCTTTCGATCTTTAACGTCGGAGCTCGACGGCGCGGATATTTATAGCCGGTCGGCGCGGCTCTCGATCTTTAACGACGGGGCTCGTCGGCCTTTTGCTCGGACGTTTATAGACGCCGGCTCGTCTCTCGATCTTTAACGTCGGAGCTCGACGGCGCGGATATTTATAGCCGGTCGGCGCGGCTCTCGATCTTTAACGACGGGGCTCGTCGGCCTTTCAAGGCTAACTCCTTACCAGGCCGAGCGGCCTTGGCCTTCGTGTCATATCCCGTGCTCGAACAAAATTTATGCCCGGCCGAATGGCACGGGCTATTTGCTTACAAAGTCTTTAAATATATAAACCTCCCGGCCGATCGGCTCAGGGGCCTTCACTTAGTAAGCCATTCGGCGGATAATGCTCAATGTGTTTTCATCTTTCTGCTTCCTGCATTACAAGGATATAGGCGACTAGCATATACACAAAAACGGATTACATTCGTGCACCTTTCATCCAGCTCGATAAGGCTGGAGATGATTTGCATTCCACGGTCGATCCAGCTGCCGACCTTCCTCATCCTCCAAATAATACGCGCCCGAGCGGAGCTTCTCGATGATTTTGAAGGGACCTGCCCACGGAGCTTCAAGCTTGCCAACGTCGCCGACCGGCTTGACTTTCTTCCAGACCAGGTCGCCGACCTGGAATGATCTGGGAATGATGCGTCGGTTGTAGTTTTGCCTCATCCGTTGACGGTATGCCATCAGCCGAACGGATGCCTTGGCTCGCTCCTCGTCAACCAAATCCAGCTCCATGTTCCTTCGCTCGGCGTTGCCTTCATCGTAACATTGGACCCGGACGGACTCGACGCCGACTTCAACCGGAATGACCGCCGCCGTACACCAGATGAAAAGGTGTGACGCCCGTTCCTTCCTTAGGAGTCGTTCGGATGGCCCATAAAACGCCCGGCACTTCATCCGGCCAACTCCCTCCCAAGTGGTCGAGCCGAGCGCGCAGAATACGGAGAATTTCCCGATTGGCCACCTCGGCTTGACCGTTGCTTTGGGGGTAAGCACGGACGTGAAGTGTTGCTCGATGTCGTAGCTTTTGCACCAATCTTCTAGCACCTTCCCTGTGAATTGCCGCCCATTGTCGGAAACCAATCGGCGAGGGATACCGAACCTACAGATGATGTGTTGCCAGATGAATTTTTTGACCATCTGTTCGGTGATCTTGGCTAGTGGCTCGGCCTCCACCCACTTGGAAAAATAATCGACCGCCACCAGCAAAAATTTCCTCTGCCCGGTCGCCATCGGAAATGGACCCACAATATCCATTCCCCATTGATCGAATGGACATGAGACGGTTGATGCCTTCATCTCCTCTGCCGGTCGGTGGGAGAAGTTGTGATACTTTTGGCACAAAAGGCACGTAGCTACTGTCCGAGCGGCGTCTATTTGTAAGGTCGGCCAAAAGTATCCCGCTAGCAGGATCTTCTTAGCTAGTGATCGTCCGCCCGGATGTCCTCCGCACGATCCTTGATGTACCTTTTGGAGGATGTAAGCCGAGTCCTCCGAGCTCATGCATTTCAACAGCGGGCGAGAGAAAGCCTTCTTGTAGAGCTGATCGCCAATGAGTGTGAACCGACCGGCCCTCCTTCTGAGCAGCTGGGCTTCATCCCGATCGGCCGGTGTGGCTCCCGAGCGGAGGAACTCTATGATGGGTGTCCTCCAGTCGCTTGGAAACGTGAGGCCTTGCATCCGGTCGACGTGCGCCACCAGCAGTACTTTTTCAATTGGTTGCTGAATGGCGACAGGCGTTATTGAGCTTGCGAGTTTGGCTAACTCATCGGCTCTCCGTTCGGGGAATCTTCTGAATAAGCACCTCTCGGAAAGTAGCTTTGAGTTTTTCAAAGGCCTCAGCGTAGAGTTTAAGCCGAACGCTGTTGATTTCAAAGGTGCCAGAAAGTTGCTGAGCGGCCAACTGTGAATCCGAATAAAGTGTCACCCGACCGGCTCCCACATGCCGTGCTGCCTGCAATCCGGCTATGAGGGCCTCATACTCTGCTTCATTGTTGGTAGCTTTGTAATCTAGCCGGACGGATAGGTGCATCTTTTCTTCTTGAGGTGAGAGCAGCAATATTCCAATCCCACTTCCGAGCCGAGTGGAAGACCCATCCACATATATTCTCCACGTAGCTTCCGGCTCTGGCCTTTGCACTTCGGTCACAAAATCAGCCAAGGATTGCGCTTTGATCGCCGAGCGGGGCTGGTATTGGATGTCAAATTCACTTAATTCTGTCGTCCACTTGATGAGCCGTCCGGACGCTTCTGGATTCAACAGTACTCTTCCTAGTGGACTGTTCGTCCGGACAATGATGGTGTGAGCCAAGAAATACGGTCGAAGGCGCCGAGCGGCTAGAACCAAAGCAAAGGCCAACTTCTCGAGCCCGGTGTAACGAGATTCAGCATCTTTTAAAATGTGGCTCAGAAAATACACCGGCTGCTCTTCGCCGCTCGCCCTCACAAGTGCTGAGCCTACAGCATGCTCAGTTGAAGACAGATAAATATAAAGTGACTCACCCCCGATCGGCTTGGCTAGTACAGGCAGGGAATTAAGATATGTCTTCAATTCTTCGAATGCTCGGTCGCATTCCTCGTCCCAGTGAAATTTAGTGGCCTTGCGCAAAATTTTGAAGAAAGGGAGGCTCCGGTCGGCAGTTTTGGAGATGAATCTGGACAATGCGGTTATCCGACCGGTCAACCGCTGCACTTCCCTTGTATTTCTTGGAGGCGGCATGTCTTGTAGAGCTTTCACCTTGCTGGGATTTGCTTCGATTCCCCGCTCGGTCACTATGTACCCCAAGAAACGCCCTCCTTTTGCTCCGAACAGGCACTTCTGGGGATTTAGCTTGACTCCATATTTGCGCAGCGCTCGGAAGGTTTCTTCCATGTCCTTGAAGAGATCGGCCGCTCGGACGGATTTGATAAGAATGTCGTCCACATAGACTTCCAAATTCCGCCCGATCTGCTCCCTGAACACTTTGTTCATCAAGCGCTGATAGGTGGCCCCGGCGTTCTTCAATCCGAACGGCATCACATTATAGCAATATGTGCCGTCGGCCGTTACAAAGCTTACTTTTTCTTGATCTTCCCGGGCGAGCGGCACTTGATGATATCCTTGGTAGGCGTCGAGCATACAAATTAATTCGCAGTCGGCCGTAGAGTCCACCAGCTGATCTATCCGGGGCAGGGGATAAAAATCTTTGGGGCATGCTTTGTTTAAGTCCCGAAAGTCAATGCAGACTCTCCACTTGCCGCCCGGCTTGGAGACTAGTACTACGTTAGCCAGCCAGCTCGGGAACTGCACCTCGCGTATATGGTCGGCCTCCAGAAGCTTTTCTACCTCCGCCCGGATGATGGCATTCTGCTCGGCGCTGAAATATCTTTTTCTCTGCTTTATCGGCCGAGCGTCCGGTCGGACATGTAACTCGTGCTGCGCTATGCTTGGCAAAATTCCAGGCAGTTCATGTGTCGACCAGACGAAGACATCATGATTTCTCCTGAGGCATTGGATCAGCCCCTCTTTCTGCTTCTCCTCCAGATCGGACGCAATAAAGGTGGTGGCCTCCGATCGGATTGGATGAATCTGCACTTCCTCTTTTTCCTCATAAATTAAAGTGGGTGGCTTTTCGGTGATGGCGTTTACCTCGATTCGAGGCGCCTTCCGAGCGGAGTTGGATTCTGCTCGGATCATCTCAATGTAGCATCGTCGAGCCGCTATCTGATCTCCCCGTACTTCTCCCACCTTGTCTTCAACGGGGAACTTCATCTTCTGGTGGAAGGTTGAGACGATCGCTCGGAATTCGCTGAGCGCCGGTCGCCCCAAAATGATGTTGTAGGACGAGGGAGAGTCGACCACCACGAAGTTTATTGTCCTGGTCCTCCTGAGCGGCTCCTCTCCGAGCGAAGTAGCCAGTCAGATCTGTCCGACCGGCTGAATTTCGTTGCCCGTAAACCCGTAGAGCGGGGTCGTCATGGGCAGCAGCTCGGCTAGATCAATTTGCAGCTGATCGAACGTCTTCTTGAATATGATGTTGACCGAGCTCCCTGTGTCAACAAATATGCGGTGAACAGTATAATTTGCTATTACCGCTTTAATGAGCAGAGCGTCGTCGTGGGGCACTTCAACTCCTTCTAAGTCCCCGGGCCCGAAAATGACTTCCGGTCCACTTGCCCCGCGTGGATCTGGAGCTGCCGGACGCCCGCCTTTCTGGCTCGGTTGGAGTCACCTCCGGTCGGCCCACCAGCAATGACGTTGATTTCGCCCCGAGAAGTATTGCTCCTATTTTCCTCTTCCCGAGTGGATGGTCGGGACCGATCTCTGGACGCTCGGTGATTCTCCTGTCTTGGAGATCGGTGTCGATCGGGCGTCTGTTGATGTCGCCTCTCGGTGCGGGTCCAGTCGGCTTCATGGATCCTTTGTCTCCTGTCGATGGAAGGAGACCATCGTTCGACACTCCTGGGAACGGGATTAGCCACGAAGGGAAGACTTCGACAATCCCTCGTGTTGTGCGTGTCCGTCCGGTGGAAGGAGCAGAACATAGGGGTCCATTTCTTCTTTGGCTTGCTCCGAGCGGCAGCTACTTCTTGCACTTGGGACCTTGCACGAGGGGAGCGGATTGCTTCGGCCCTTGGTCCTTTCGGCGGTTGATGAGCGGCGAAGGGTTTCCGCTCGGCAGGTGGAGCCCGTTCGGTTGGTTTTTCTTTTTTCCTGGCCGCTTGCGCTTCCTCCACGTTGATGTATTCATTGGCTTGGTGTAGCATGTGATCATAATCTCGAGGCGGTTTCCGAATGAGTGATCAGAAAAAATCGCCATCCACCAGGCCTTGCGTGAAGGCATTCATCATCGTTTCCGAGGTGGCCGTTGGAATGTCCATTGCCACCTTGTTGAACCGCTGGATGTAAGTTCGAAGCAATTCTCTCGGCTCTTGCTTGATGGCGAACAAGCTGACACTTGTCTTCTGATAACGCCGACTGCTGGCGAAGTGGTGGAGGAAGGCCGTTTGGAAGTCCTTGAAGCTTGTGATGGATCCGTCCGGCAGCCTCCGAAACCACCGTTGAGCCGATCCCGAGAGAGTGGTAAGAAAAACTCGGCATTTTACTCCATCTGTGTATTGATGGAGTGTAGCCGTGTTATCAAACTTACCCAGATAATCATCCGGGTTTGTTGTTCCATTGTACTCGCCGATCGTCGGAGGCACGTAGTGCTTGGGCAGAGGGTCTCGTAGAATAGCCTCCGAAAATTGGCGATTGATCCGCTCGGGGGATGCGTCCGCTCGGGGGGCTTTCCCCTTTCTGTCATCTCGCTTAGGCATTTCATCTGAAGAAGATCCTCTATCTTTTCGAGCTGGTACGGCTTCAGGGGTGCGAAATAAGGCCCGATGGAATGCAGGAGTGGCTTGAGGTGCTTCCGCTCGGCCACCCGACGCAGATGTTGCTTGTTGCTCCGGCCGCTCGGATGATGCTTTCTGTTTTTGCTCCACAAGTTTGGTGACCCTTATCTCGACCAGAGCGTCGAGTTCTTCCGTCGAAAGCGTCACCGTGTGTTGTCGTCCAGCCTCATCCATTGTTTCTGGTTGGATGCAGGAGCGTTCCCACAGACGACGCCAATTTGATCCTGTCCGAAGGCTGAATCAATGAACGCTGGCACGGAGCGCTCTTCGACTACTGACGTGGCTCTTCAACTGCTAGAACGAAGCTCCGGCGAACCTGCACAGAAGTCGAGCCGGGAAGGGGGTTCCCTGTTGGTTGCTACTCGGAAAGCCTATAGGTTCCACTGTACAAAAATTTTGTACAAAGGTCTGAACCTTTTCCTAGCTACCATGTGTTCTTTTAAATTAAATTTTGGATCTCCTGCGGAACTTAACACGTTTGATCCAAAACTTAATCTATTTGTTCTTTTAGGTTTTGACTTGGATCTCCTGCGGAACTTAACACGTTCGACCCAAGTCTCCTTAAGTTATTAATTCCATTAAATATCAATTTCCATAAAAAGTTCCCAGTACTGACGTGGCGAGGCACATGACCTTCTTGGATATGGGAGCAACCACCACCGACTAGACAAAACCTTTAATAGAAAGCTAATATTTAATTTCCTAAAATAACTTTAGGTTAACCAAAGAGAACAATCAAATCACAAGGAAAAGAAAGAAACAAAAGAACACAACTTCGAAAAACCATATTCGAAATACTAGAACGTAAGCCTCTTGTATTTGGTATTATTTCCATAAATAACTAGCATGATGCGGAAATAGAAATTACTAGTTATACCTTGTAGAAAAACCTCTTGATCTTCTACCGTATTCCTCTTCTAACCTCGGACGTTGTGTGGGCAATGATCTTCCAAGATGAGAAACCACCAACCACCTTCTTCTCCTCCAAGCAAGTTTCGGCCACAAAGGGAAACTTCACCAAGGAGGAAAAAACAAAATACTAACCAAGCTCCAAGAGATGCTAGCTTTCTCTCCTTCTTCTTCTTCTTCTCCGAGTAGTATCCGGCCACCACAAGAACTCCAAGGGAGAGGGAGAGGTTCGGCCACCACAAGAGGAAGAGAAGGAGATGATGGCCGGCCACACCAAGGAGCAAAAGGAGAGGAATAATAGATGTTGTGTCTTGTGAAGGCACCCTCACCCCTTCTTTTATATTCCTTGGCCTAGGTAAATTAGGAAATTTAATTACAACAAATTTTCCTTAATTTCCTTGACATGATTTAATTGAGAAAAATAAAATAATATTTCCCCAATTAAACAATGATGGCAGGCCACATCAAGAGGAAACAAATTGGACAAGTTTTAATCAACAATTAAAACTTTCCTTATTTGTTTCGAAATTTTAAAAATAAAATTTCTCTTTAAAATCTCTTCATGGTTAATAAAAGGAAATATCTATAATTTTAATTTTATTAACATGTGAATAATTTTAAAGAGAAAATAAAAACTCTCCAATCTACAAATAAGGAAAAAGATCTAATCTCTTTCTTTAATCTTTTGTAAAACTTTTACAAGAGAGATATTTTAATTTTAATTCTCTTTAAAATATATCTTCCACATAATAATAAAATCTAAAATTAAATTTCTTTTTATTTAATTATGGCCGGCCCTACTAGCTTGGGTTCAAGCTAGGGCCGACCACCTTAAAAGCTTAGGCCGGCCTAGCTTGGTTCCCAAGCTAGCTTGGCCGCCCCCCTTTAGGTGGGTATAGAAGGTGGGTATATGTGGGTATAGTACTCTATAAATAAGAGGCTACGATAGGGACCGAGAGGAGGAATTGGTTTTGGTCTCTGATAAAATTAAGCATCCCATGTTGCCGAACACACAACTTAATTTTATCAATGATAATTCATTCCACTAGAGAACTATCATTGAACTACCGCACCAATCCCAAATTACATTTTGGGCTCCTTCTTATTATGAGTGTGTTAGTCTCCTGTGTTTAAGATATCGAATGTCCACTAATTAAGTGAGTTACCGACAACTCATTTAATTAATATCTAAGTCCAAGAGTAGTACCACTCAACCTTATTATCATGTGGACTAAGTCCACTGCAGGGTTTAACATGACAATCTTTATGAGCTCCTCTTGAGGACATTATCAACCTAGCATCACTAGGACACAGTTTCCTTCTATAATCAACAACACACACTATGAGTGATACCATTTCCCAACTTATCGGGTTTATTGATTCATCGAACTAAATCTCACTCATTGATAAATTAAAGAAATAAATATCAAACATATGTGCTTGTTATTATATTAGGATTAAGAGCACACACTTCCATAATAACCGAGGTCTTTGTTCCTTTACAAAGTCGGTATAAAAGAACGACCTCAAATGGTCCTACTCAATACACTCACGGTGTACTAGTGTAATTATATAGTCAAGATAAACTAATACCTAATTACACTCGACCTTCTAATGGTTTGTTCCTTTCCATTACGGTCGTGAGCTACTGTTTATAATTTAAGGTACTGATAACATCATCTTCCGTATGTGACACCACATACTATGTTATCTACAATATAAATTAAATGAACAACTACAAACAAATGTAGATAATTAGACCAAATGTGATTCTTTATTCATAATGAATGTTTACAAAGCTTAGGCTCTCTATACACTCAACAATCTCCCACTTATACTAATGACTAAGCTGCCATATCTTCTACCATACATCCGATTCCCATTCCCTCCACATGCCGATCGAAAGCTTTCGTAGGAAGGGCCTTAGTGAAAGGATCGCCAGGTTATCCGTGATGCAATCTTGGCGATGACAACTTCTCCTCGCTTCACGATATCTCTTATCAAGTGGTACTTGCGCTCTATATGTTTACTTGCCTTATGGGCTCATGGTTCCTTCGAGTTTGCACCAATGTTATCACAATAAATTGTGATGATTTTGGGCAAACCGGAATCACATCTAAGTCCATTAGAAAGTTCCCGAGCCATACTGCTTCTTTAGCCTCAGAGGCTGCTACATACTCGACTTCCATGGTTGAGTCCAAACGCATTTCGCTTAACACTCCTCCATGAAATGGCTCCACCTCTAAAGTAAACACATAGCCCGATGTAGACTTCTTTATCCCTATCCGATTGGAAATCGAATCGTGTAACCCACGGGAAGCAAATCATCCGCTTGGTAAACTAGCATATAATCCCTAGTCCTTCTCGGTACTTTAATATATGCTTTACTGTAGTCCAATGTCCTTGTCCAGGTTACTCGATATCTGCTGACCATGCCTACGGCAAAACGATATCGGGTCTCACATATAGCATTGCATACATTAGGCTTCCCTCACCAAGCATAAGGAACTGCTTTCATGTCCTCTATCTCTTTTGATGTCTTTGGAGACATCTCTTTAGATAGAGCTACTCCATGTCTAAAGGTAAGAAACCTTTCTTGGAGTCTTGCATGCTAAAGCGAGCAAGGATTGTATCTATATATGAAGCTTGGGATAGACACAACATTCTTTTCTTGCGATCCCTTATAACTTTGATCCCAAGAATGTGCGCACATTCTCCTAAGTCCTTCATATCAAATTGTTTGGACAACCATACCCTTACGTCCGATAATACCTTGACATTGTTGCCAATTAACAAAATATCATCTACGTATAGTACAAGAAATACCACCACATTTCCGTTACACTTCTTATATACACAAGACTCATCCGGACTTTGAATAAATCCATATGATGGATTACTTCATTAAACCGGATGTTCCAAGACTGAAGCTTGCTTCATCCATAAATGGACCGATTGAGCTTGCATACTAGATGCTCTTTGCCTTTTCAATAAATCCTTCCGTTGCTTCATATGGATGTTCTCTTCAAGACTTCCATTAAGGAAAGCTGTCTTGACATCCATTTGCCAAATCTCATAATCCATATGAGCAAGAATGGATAAGAGTATCCGGATAGACTTAAGCATGGCTACGGTGAAAAGGTTTCCTCATAATCGATTCCCTCTTTACGAGTGTACCCTTTCGCAACAAGCCTAGCTTTGAAGGTTTCTACCTTCGCCTATCCCTCTTTTCCTTTTGTAAATCCACTTGCATCCAACGGCTTTTACACCATCGGTGGTTCTACAAGCTCCTGGACCTTATTAGAGTACATGGACTCTATTTGAAATTCATTGCCTTTTGCCAAGATCTCGATCTATATCTTGGAGTGCTTCGTCATATGATCGGGGATCAGGTTCATGTTTACCAGGATCAAGTCGAAGACTCTCCCAAAAACATGAATCTTTCAGGTGCATTACAACCCTCCCACTACGACGAGGCATTCGTGGTTGTGTATCATGTGTGACACGTGTTGCGGTCTCTTGTGGTACTTCATCTTGTCTTGTTGGTACTGAAGTAGACATGTCCTCTCTAAGTTCTTCTAAAACAAGTTTACTCTTGGGCTTGTGATCCATTATATAGTCTTCTTCTAAAAGCGGGCATTGGTGCTAACAATGACCTTCCGTCTTAGGACTATAAAATAAACCACCTTTTGTTCCTTTGGGATATCCTACAAACACGAACTTCATGCGAGATTCTAACTTATCCATATGAGGTAGTGTGGACTACCCCATATCCGAATATGTCTTAGACGGGTTTCGCCCATTCCACAATTCTATGGGAGTAGAAGAAACTGATTTAGAAGGTACTAAGTTCGTAACGTATCACTTGTTTCCAGAGCATATCCCCAAAACGAATTTGGTAATTCGAATAACTCATCATTGATCTAACCATCTCCATAAGAGTCCTATTCCTTCGCTTGCTACACCATTGTTGGGGTGTTCCAGGTGCGAACAATTGGGATTGAATCCCGCTCCGATAAATAATTCCTAAACTCTCCTAAGAGGTATTCGCCACCACGATCGTAGTAGTGTCTTGATACTTTTACCTAGTCGTTTCTCCACATCACCTTGTATTCTTTGAACTTATCAAAGCACTCGGACTTGCGGCGCATTAGGTAAATGTATCCATATCTTGAATAATCGTCTATGAAAGAGACAAAATATTCAAAACCTCCTCTTGCCCGGACGGACATAGGACCACATAAATCGGAGTGAACCAACTCTAACACTTCTTTGGCTCTATTCCCTTGGCCTTGAAGGCCTCTTGGTCATTTACCTTCTAAGCAAGATTCACAAGTTGGAAAATTTTCCAACTCTAATGAACAAAGTCCATCGGCTATAAGCCTCTGAATCCTACTTAAGTTAATATGACCAAGCCTTAGATGCCAAAGATATGCTTGGTTCATTTCTGAAGGTTCTTTTCTCTTATTAGAATTAGAAGATGAATTATAAATTTCCATGTTTTGCTTTGTGGAAGAATTTGGATTTAAAATATACAAATTGCCAACTAATGCACCAGAACAGATAATCACTTTATTTCTTTTAATAACTACATCGTTCCGAAGAAACTGAATATCCATCTAAAAACAGTTTAGAAACTGAAATTAAATTCTTTCTAAAACTGGGTACATAAAGACAATTTCTTAAAACCAAATTTCTATTTCTACTAAAAGATAAGTAGACGTCTCCCACTGCAACAGCTGCCACCTTAGTAGCATTGCCCATGTAGACGGTAATCTCTCCTTCAGATAGTCGTTGGGTTTCCTGGAACCCCTGCAAGGAATTGCAGACATGATCAGTGGCTCCCGTATCTACACACCAGGTGCTGGTAGATAACACCGCTAAACATGTTTCAACAACTAGAGTATGAGATATACCTTTGTTTTGGTTCTTACGAGGACAGTCCGCCTTCCAATGTCCTGCCTGCTTGCAGATGAAGCACTTGCCCTTCGGCTTCTTCACTCCAGCTTTAAATCCCGTACTCTGAGATTTATTCACTTTCTTTGCTGAGCCAGCTTGTTTCTTCTTCTTCTTTCCTCTCGGTTTAGAAGTAGAACCATTTTCAGCAAAGTGAATTTGAGAATTGTGACGAAATAATCCTTCTGCTGCTTGAAGTTCTGTCAGTAGTTCCCCTAATGAATAAATCCTTTTATTCATATTATAGTTCAGGCGGAACTGCTCAAAACTTCTAGGTAGGGTTTGGAGGATCATATCGATCTGGGTTTCCCCATTAATTTCTCCTCCAAGGATCTGTATTTCGTTCAGATAAGCCATCATGTTTAGGATATGATCCCTTACAGGAGTACCCTCTTGCATGGTGGCTGTCATTATCTTTCTCATAGCTTCTTGTCTAGAAGCCCTATCCTGATGACCAAAGAGTTCTTTGAGATTGTTCATTATATCATAAGCTGTTGGTAAATCTTTATGCTGATGTTGCAATACATTTGACATTGAAGCCAAAATGTAACACCGCGCCATCTCATCTGCTTTTACCCATTTCCTATGATATTCAATCTCCTCTTGGGTAGATTCACCAGTAGGTGCATCAGGGCACTGCTCAGTCAGTACAAATTTATAGCTTTCAGCAGTAAGAACAATGTCCAGGTTTCTTTTCCAATCTATGTAATTAGGTCCAGTAAGTCTATTCTGTTGAAGTATGATGGACAGTGGGTTGAAAGTCATCCTAAGAATCACAAATAACTTTTGGTCAGAACTCTAAATTTAGAATAATATTGATTCCTCAAACAATACTATTTTAAATTAACCAACACCTTAAACCACCGTGAATTTTGTATGCCACGTTAGTGTGGACGTATACAAATTCAACATTTGTAAAAGGAGGGTTTTAACCCATTAATTTTATTATCTTGTCAACCTAACTTTTGACAAATAAAATTAATAGTTGGTATTATTTGGTCACACAAATAATAGCAGTGACTCCGATAGGGAGGATACTATTAGATGTGTCTAAGTGTATACCATTACTTGACACTAAGTCCATTAATAAGATTATGCCCCTTCCGTTGGGGAAGATCACACGCTCTTAATTAACTTCCTATAGTCATCCATAAATGGAAGTCTGTTCTAGTGATCCGCAAACAAGCTCATCCGTTATGGAGGAAGGCACTCAGAGCCAACGCGCAAGCTTGTTTGCATCACTTACAAACCAGTAATGGAGACCATGGGATTTACTTAAAAACCCTCTCCCACTTAGTTATTTATAAATGAGGAATTTTAACTATGCTAGCCTACTAAACTTGTAAACTAACATGCACACAATATAAAAGCAATAAATAGAAAATCTAATTTTCAACTATTATGGCTTTTATCTTTAATTGTCCTCCGTGTGTTGTCATCCGAAGCTGCTGCCATATTTGGCCACCGCCACCGGGTCTAACTGTCGCATCCATCTTGCTCCTAGTTCCGCTGCGCCTCTGGTCCTTAGAAGGTTCCACGCTTTGCAAGATTCGATCCGCGACATAAATAGAATTTTACATTTTGATCCTATATTCCATAAAAGGATTGTACATGTATCTAGATCAAAAATAAAATCCTAATAAAACTAAATACAGCTCTATATTTTAATACAATCATGCACACACATATAAATTGCCCTTGACATGTCCAAGGGTCCAATCACACACATAATAACTAAAAGCCATAATAGTTGGATCCTGCATCCATAGAGTTAGCACATCCTACTATTAACCTGCCTAAATTATGTATGACATGTGCATAATTAAACTAAATACCAAATACACAGAGGCAAAACCCTAGCTCTGATACCAATTGTTGGTTGCTACTCGGAAAGCCTATAGGTTCCACTGTACCAAATTTTGTACAAAGGTCTGAACCTTTTCCTAGCTACCATGTGTTCTTTTAAATTAAATTTTGGATCTCTGCGGAACTTAACACGTTTGATCCAAAACTTAATCTATTTGTTCTTTTAGGTTTTGACTTGGATCTCTGCGGAACTTAACACGTTCGACCCAAGTCTCCTTAAGTTATTAATTCCATTAAATATCAATTTCCATAAAAGTTCCCAGATTGACGTGGCGAGGCACATGGCCTTCTTGGATATGGGAGCAACCACCACCGACTAGACAAAACCTTTAATAGAAAGCTAATATTTAATTTCCTAAAATAACTTTAGGTTAACCAAAGAGAACAATCAAATCACAAGGAAAAGAAAGAAACAAAAGAACACAACTTGGAAAACCATATTCGAAATACTAGAACGTAAGCCTCTTGTATTTGGTATTATTTCCATAAATAACTAGCATGATGCGGAAATAGAAATTACTAGTTATACCTTGTAGAAAAACCTCTTGATCTTCTACCGTATTCCTCTTCTAACCTCGGACGTTGTGTGGGCAACGATCTTCCAAGATGAGAAACCACCAACCACCTTCTTCTCCTCCAAGCAAGTTTCGGCCACAAAGGAAACTTCACCAAGGAGGAAAAACAAAATACTAACCAAGCTCCAAGAGATGCTAGCTTTCTCTCCTTCTTCTTCTTCTCCGAGTAGTATCCGGCCACCACAAGAACTCCAAGGGAGAGGGAGAGGTTCGGCCACCACAAGAGGAAGAGAAGGAGATGATGGCCGGCCACACCAAGGAACAAAAGAGGGAGAGGAATAATAGATGTTGTGTCTTGTGAAGGCACCCTCACCCCTTCTTTTATATTCCTTGGCCTAGGTAAATTAGGAAATTTAATTACAACAAATTTTCCTTAATTTCCTTGACATGATTTAATTGAGAAAAATAAAATAATATTTCCCCAATTAAACAATGATGGCCGGCCACATCAAGAGGAAACAAATTGGACAAGTTTTAATCAACAATTAAAACTTTCCTTATTTGTTTCCAGAAATTTTAAAAAATAAAATTTCTCTTTAAAAATCTCTTCATGGTTAATAAAAGGAAATATCTATAATTTTAATTTTATTAACATGTGAATAATTTTAAAGAGAAAATAAAATTGCTCCAATCTACAAATAAGGAAAGAGATCTAATCTCTTTCTTTAATCTTTTGTAAAACTTTTACAAGAGAGATATTTTAATTTTAATTCTCTTTAAAATATATCTTCCACATAATAATAAAATCTAAAATTAAATTTCTTTTTTTATTTAATTATGGCCGGCCCTACTAGCTTGGGTTCAAGCTAGGGCCGGCCACCTTAAACCCAAGCTTAGGCCGGCCCTAGCTTGGTTCCCAAGCTAGCTTGGCCGGCCCCCTTTAGGTGGGTATAGAAGGTGGGTATATGTGGGTATAGTACTCTATAAATAAGAGGCTACGATAGGGACCGAGAGGAGGAATTGGTTTTGGTCTCCTGATAAAATTAAGCATCCCATGTTCGCCCCGAACACACAACTTAATTTTATCAATGATAATTCATTCCACTAGAGAACTATCATTGAACTACCGCACCAATCCCAAATTACATTTTTGGGCTCCTTCTTATTATGAGTGTGTTAGTCTCCTGTGTTTAAGATATCGAATGTCCACTAATTAAGTGAGTTCGACAACTCATTTAATTAATATCTAAGTCCAAGAGTAGTACCACTCAACCTTATTATCATGTCGGACTAAGTCCACCTGCAGGGTTTAACATGACAATCTTTATGAGCTCCTCTTGAGGACATTATCAACCTAGCATCACTAGGACACAGTTTCCTTCTATAATCAACAACACACACTATGAGTGATACCATTTCCCAACTTATCGGGTTTATTGATTCATCGAACTAAATCTCACCCATTGATAAATTAAAGAAATAAATATCAAACATATGTGCTTGTTATTATATTAGGATTAAGAGCACACACTTCCATAATAACTGAGGTCTTTGTTCCTTTACAAAGTCAGTATAAAAGAAACGACCTCAAATGGTCCTACTCAATACACTCTGAGTGTACTAGTGTAATTATATAGTCAAGATAAACTAATACCTAATTACACTACGACCTTCTAATGGTTTGTTCCTTTCCATTCTGGTCGTGAGCTACTGTTTATAATTTATAAGGTACTGATAACATCATCTTCTGTATGTGACACCACATACTATGTTATCTACAATATAAATTAAATGAACAACTACAAACAAATGTAGATAATTAGACCAAATGTGATTCTTTATTCATAATGAATGTTTACAAAGCTTAGGCTCTCAGTATACACTCCAACATTCCCGGCGGCGACCCTCCGACGCTCAAGTCAGGTAAGCAACGATGAAAAAGGTGGCTCCCAAAGTCTCATAATGCGTACCTCCGGCGAAGTCTGAGGCTCTTTATATAGAGTTGTGAAGGGTTAGGGCACGCATACCGAGGTGCATATGTGTCCTCTGCCCTTTCCTCGGTATGCAGTTGTCAGAAAGCTTACCTGACCCATACCGCTACAGTCAAAGCATGTCCTCGATGAGACAGCAGAATCCCCTGTCACAAGATTTGGAGCATGGCCTACACGTAAAACATACCTGCTGTCAGAAAAAGACCTCCCTTGTCCTTTTCCCCTTTGCTCCAGATCTAGCGTCCGGGCGGACAACTCCCTCAACATCCGGCCGGACATATGCGGTGGTTTACTTGGGGAGATTCTCCATCACATGCTTTATGGGGACTATTAGCAGTGTTACCTTATGGCTTTGGCCGAGCGTGGGGTCCGCTCGGCCCACGACCTTTTCCCCTAAGCGCCGGAACTCTGCTTTCGACAGGGCGCCTTTAACCATCAACTGTATATCGTCCGGTCGGCAAGCCGATCGGACCCATCCCTCTCCGGGCGTTCGATTCCATCGGCCGGTCGGACGTCCGATCGGACCCATCCCTTTCCGGACGGACGACTACCACTATGTCTTCCACGTGGCGTTGACTTCCCATGGCGGGGCCCCCTGCTCTTACCACCGGATCAATCCACCAATCTCCAATCATTCTCAACCTCAATCAAACCTGATAGCTTCCAGTAACAAGATAGAGCACATGGAAGTCATCCAACCATCAACACCCACTCTCATCATGATATACTATCCAGATGTAAAAATATAACACCATCCAACCAAAGATATATGGCTACCGAAATCCAAGAGTTATCCCTTAACTTCCTGATCAATAATCAACAACTCTCCAAATGGTAGAGATACGACCAGTCAGATATGAGTATAAAAACTCTACTAATCCTATCCAAATATATCCAAAGAGTATGTCAAATTTCATCTTTCAAATACTCAAATTTTCACAATAAAAGAATGACAACCCAAAATTCAAAGGGTCACTCAACCTACCAACTAAGAGTCTACCCATCAAGAGTTTATCACCACAACCCTCAAAATCGTACCCATAACTGTCCTCCGACAAATATCTATCGAACACCCTGATCTGACATATAGACTACAAGACCTTGGAGTAAATAATCATGTGGTCAAGGACTTAAACTACTTAACAAAGACAATGCTAGTTGAGTCAACTAATTATTGTCTTGTAACGCATCCTACTACGATGGCTCCACCTAAGGTTCAGGAACCTCTAGAGATGAGACATGGGCACACAAGGGTAGAGGAGCAATATCACTAGATAGCTTGTCGAAATAAAAGTCAATCGAAGCTTTGTCCCTCGAAGATCATCATATGATATTTTCACTCGAAAATAGTGGATCTCATAGGTGTTAATCAACTAACACCACCTTCTCCACATCCTTACGGTTCGTAAATATCTAGGTACATCAAGGATATCTAATCATATCCAATAGTTCCATGAGTCAAGATCCCTCTGTTGGTCCCTCTGGAGACTGGCAAGAGGGGAGGGGTGAATTGCCCTGCACTAAAATAAAAAAACAACTCTTCTCGAACTTTTAAAGAAACACTTGCATAAATTATGAAAGAAATAAATTAAAAAGAAGAGACAAAGGAGTTTACTTGGTTACAACCAAGGAGGTTGTTAATCCAAGGAATGAAACACATACTAAAGATCTCCTTCAGGCGGAGAAGCCTCTTACAACAATGACGTACAGAAAATAGAAGCTAAACTAAACAAGAGGAGCACATAAGTGTTAAATATGCAATTGCTTGTTATGTTTTAGTTTCTTGGACCAAGGCTATATTTATAGCCTTGGTCGGGGCGCCTGGAAGGGTTCCAGGCGCATGGGAGGGGATAAAACTTTATCCCTTTTCACATAGATCATGTTTGATCGTGATCTGGATAAAATCCAGATCTGGGCGCCCGGAAGGGTTCAGGGAGCCCCGGACTAGTTCCGAGCGCCCGGACCAAGAAAGTCAATAGTGTTGACTTTTTCAGTTCGGGCCCTCTACTCTGGTTCAGCTCGTCTCGATCCGGGTCTTCTGCTCCTGCTCTGCTTGCTTGGGTGATCTCGACCATCCGGAATAGGGCTCACCCGAACCCAAGTTCCGGCCTTCTCGTCGAGCAGCCTTCCTCCTCGGTTTTTCGTCCCTCGAACGTCGCGTATGTTCTTCTCATTCACCGGTGTACTCTTCCGCGGCACCTCGTCCCTCGGATGCACCGAGCCCGTCGACTCTCTCCCCGTGTCGTCCTTCTCACTAGCCGCATCTTCCGCTCGACTTCATGTGCTCCTAAGCTCTTGCACACTTAGACACAAGGGTTAAACCAAACATGACCTAACTTAAATTGTTTGATCACATCAAAATAACCTTGGGGTTCCAGCAATCATCAATTTTATGATGTGAGCAACCCAAGTTAAGCTAGGGTAAACAAATGCAAGTAAAAAATACAATGTAAAGATAGTTAATTTTGAAAATAAGTGCAAACAGATTTTTTAGTTAAAAATTAGATTATACCTTCCCCTAATATATCCTTCTTCCCCTTTGATCACATAAAAAATGGGGTTCCTTAATAATTCCAAGGTTATTTAAAAAAAAATACAATTAATTAAAAAAATTTAAGTGAAAAAAATTCTAAGTGAGAAAATTTTAGGCAGAAAAATTTCTAAGTAACATAATTTCTAAGTAAGAAAAATTTTAATTTTCTAAGTTAAAAATAAAATTTTTATGCAACGGAATAAATAACTTAATAAATATTTTAATAGATATAATTTAAATATTGAATTTTTCTAAGTGAAATTTTTAGAAGAAATTTTAATAAGTGTTAAACCATTGACAAATATTGAAAGCAATTAACTATTTTATGCTTATCAGTTTGTCAATTAAATATTTAATTCAAAAATTAGTTTTCAGACTGTGGAGAGAAACTAGGTCTTCTTAGTTATTGGATCATCAACCACTTCTAGACAAAGTCTTTTAATGAATTCAAATATTCAATTTTCTACCTGAAAGCCCTTAGTCTAATTTCTTTTTCAATTTAAACAAGTTTTTGGAACTCAATATAGGTTCCTTCCTACAGGGTTAATCAGATATTTTCTAGGTATATAAGCTTTTGATATTTTTCTGATATGTCTTTTGTGAAACCTATAGTACCAGTTTAATTCTTTATAGTTTCTAAAGGCAGAAGTATTTGAACAAGCAGAATTTTTCAAGTTTTCTATTTCTTTTTTTAATTTATCATTTTCAAGTCTTACTTTATCAAAATCTTCTATCAGATATGATTTTGCTAAAATTCTCTTTATTTCTAAATTTTTATTTTTTAATTTATTATTTTTACTTTTTAATTTGTACATAGATTTTGTCATAGACTTAATACCATAATAAAGTTGATCAGGAGGTAAGAGACATACCTCACTTACCATATCAGACTTGAAGCTTGACTCTCCCCCTATTTTGCTGCATTCATCTGAAGTTACTCCCCCTTCATCGATGTTGGCTTCTGATATACTTTGCCCTTCATAGCTCGTCATTAGTGCTAGTCCGACATATTTTTGTATTTCGGACTCAGATGATGAACTGTCGTCCCAAGTAGCTTTCAGATTCTTGTGCTTCTTGGGTATCTTGACTTTATCCTTTTTGAGTTCTGGGCAATCTTCTTTTAAGTGACCTTCCTTTTAACACTAGTAGCAATGAACCCTTCTTCTATTTCTTGGATTTTTCTTATTCTGTATTTTTTAAAATTTATTAGATCTAAAGAATTTTTTAAAATTCCTTGCCATATAAGCTTCTTGATCTTCTTCTGAGTCTGACTTGGGTTCATCCTTCTTGGTTGCATTTAGTGTCATAATCTGGCTTGAGTCTTTTGATGTCCCTGCATATCTGGTTTCATGTAATTCAATAGTAGAAAGGAGTTCCTCTAGGTCCTTTGAGATGTAGTAAGCGTCGATTATTGAGGTCCATTCTGGAGTCCTGGGAAAAACATTGAGTGCGTAGCGTATCGTGTCCCGGTTGGTTACCGTTTCTCCGAGGTTTTCGAGTCCGGTGATTAATTCTTTTACCTTTGCGTGTACATCGGCTACCTTCTCACCTTTTTCCAGATGGATATTTGTCAGTTTGTTCCGAAGTATATCTCTCCTTGCAAGTTTAACTTTGGATGTGCCTTAGTGGAGTTCCAGGAATTTTTCCCAGAGTTCTTTGGCCGACGAGTAGCTTTCGATGCGGTTGACTTCTTGAGGCGGTAGCACGCTCAACAATTGATATTTCGCCCGGTTATTTGCTATGGAATCGTTTTGTTCTTTCTTCGTCCAAAGAGTTTCTTCTTTTTCCTCTCCATTTTGATTCGTAGGAGCTACAAAACCATATTTTGTTATTAAACAAATTTCAAAGTCTGTTTTCAGAAATACCTCCATACGACGTTTCCAGTGTGCGAAGTCTCCCTCGAATTTTGGAGGAATGATGCTTGGTCTGGCCATTGGTTGCTTTGGTTCGGTCGACGGTTAGTCCTTCTGAAGCGTCCTCGCTCTGATACCACTTGTTGGTCCCTTTGGAAGTCGGTGAGAGCGGAGGGGTGAATTGCTTTGCACTAAAATAAAAAAAACCAACCCTTTTCGAACTTTTAAAGAAACACTTGCATAAATTATGAAAGCAATAAATTAAAAAAAAAAAAAGCAAAGGAGCTTACTTGGTTACAACCAAAGAAGTTGTTGATCCAAGGAATGAAACACACACTAAAGATTTCCTTCAGGCGGAGAATGTTGGTGCAATATTTTCTAGGTCAAGGTTGACCTGGTTGACTAAACTTGAGAAGGCTCAAGCTTGAGTCTTGATGTTTAGGGTTCGATGTTTGACAATACATTGACAATACATGGAGACTGATAATACATGGATATTGCAGGTGTAATTGTTCATTTGGGGAGATTGTTGGTGCAATTCTCCGTTGGTCAAGGTTGACCAGTTAGATGTGAAGAAGAGTCATGTAGGTCAAGACTGACGGGATACTTGACTGAAAAATCCTGGTGAGTGAAGCCAGGTAAAAAGACCTAGTGAGTGAAGCTAGGCAGTATGAAAAGACCTAGTGAGTGAAGCTAGGCAGAAGGAAAATCCTGGTGAGTGAAGCTAGGTGAAAGACCTAGTGAGTGAAGTTAGGCAGAGGAGAAGTCTTGGTGAGTGAAGCCAGGCAGTTGGGAAATCCTGGTGAGTGAAGCCAGGTGAAAGACCTAGTGAGTGAAGCTAGACAGTATGAAAATCCTAGTGAGTGAAGGTAGGTGAAGGTCCTGGTGAATGAAGCTAGGTACGTGGAAATCCATGTGGGTCAAGGTTAACCAGACACCTGTCCAAGTAGGTTAAAGGATTGACCGGATACTTGACACAAGGAGAAAAGTCCAAGTGGGTCAAAGGGATTGACCGACACTTGGTGAAGAAGTCCTAGTAGGTCGAAGGTGACCGGATACTAGGCATGATGTACCAACATGTCATGATTGACTGGAGGTTGGTTTTAGGGGACTTTGGACTTGTTTGAGCAAGAAATCATGAGCTGTATCGATCAACCGATTGGTTGGCTCATGCCCAATCGATCAGTTGATCAATTGGGTGAGTCCCCACAAAAATATCCTTCCCAATCGATCAATGGATTGATTGGAAAGTTGACGGCGTCACACAGAAAGCCTCCCAATTGATCGACCGATCGATTGGGAGCCTCCAATCGATCGGGCGATCGATTGGGAGTTGGGATTTCACGCGATAAGTCCTGGATTGATTGGGCAATCGATCCAGGCGATTTCTATAGAGCACAGAGGCACTCTGGATCGATCGACCGATCGATCTAAAGCCTCCCCAATCGATTGGGAGAAATCCAATCGATTGAGATTTGACCGTTGGCGCATGTTTTAGCCGTTGGCATGTGATTCCTTCGGCAGAGCTTCCATTCTTCTCCACAGCGATACACAACGACTTCTCCCAAGCTCTCACCACCAGTTCTTGAAGATTCTTGGAGGCAAGTGCTGGTGCACTTCTAAGTCAAGAGGCGTTTCTACAACAAGAAGAAGAAGCTCGGGTTAGGGTTTTATGATGTAAATCTTGTAAGAGTTCCCTTGTATTTGCTTCTCTTTTTTTCTTCTTGTATTGAGAGTGTTGTAAGGTTTCTCCGCCTTCAATAGTTACCGTAAAGGAGTGTTTTTCATAGTGGAGTGTGTCGTGTGTGTGGATCCTTGGATTAGTCACCTTTTCTTGAGGTGGATACCAAGTAAATCCCTTGTGTTAGCGTTGTATTTTGTTTCTTATTTATTTTCTGCTGCATATCATCATCAAGGAGCAAGCAACGACAAGATGACGAGCTATTCACCCCCCTCTAGCTATATTACGACCCTAACAAGTGGTATCAGAGCGAGGTCGCTCTTCACCGGAATCATCGCCGGAAGTGGCAACAAGGCTAGAGGGTGAAGAAGTTGAAGCAAATTCAAAAGTCAAAGAATTCACCAAAAGCTCAACTTCAAATGGAATTCCGAGATGGACTTGGATTTGACACGAGAGTTCCTCCACCATTCACTATGACGAGCTTCGATTCTTGGAAATCAAGAATCGAAAATTTCTTGGTGATGGAGATAGAGCAAGGGTTTGCTCTAATGTATGGCTTCGAAGCTCCAAGAAATTCAAAAGGCAAGATCCTCAAGAAGAGCAAATTCAAAGAAGCTAGGCAAATGACAAAGTGACCAAGCTATTGGTCAATTTATTGCCAAGCAATATTTTGGCTCAAATTGGAGAATTAGAGGATGCCAAGGAGCTTTGGAGCAAATTGGCGAAGATTCATGAGATCCCCTCCACTGTACCAAATCAAGAAGGATCCAAAGAGGATGACTCAGTGGATCAAGAACAAGAGCAAGAGGTCTCCGAAGTTGAGAGATGCTCAACTTCTGAAGAAGAAGTCCAAGAAGCGTCATCTTCACAGGAATGCAATGAAAAGAGCAAGGAAGGAGCATATTCCTTGTTCCATGTACAAGATGAAGATGAAGAAGCCTCCACCTTTAGGATTGAGGGGGAGAGACCTTCATTGACACTGGATCAAGAAGAAGGAGAAGCTTCTACATCCGGGTCAAGTGGAGAAGAAGATGATGCATCCTCCAAAAAACAGGAGACATCAAATGGAGGATCAAGTGTCATCCCTACACACGAAGGTATAACTAGTTCAATTAAAAATAAAAATCATATTATATGTTTTGAGCGTAGGGAACATGGGCACTACAAAAGTAAGTGTCCCAAATTGGCCAAAAAGAAGGGCCAAGGGGCACAAAAGGGCAAGGAGAAGACCAAGGAGATCGCTCCCACGACAAAGAAGAGCAAGGAGCACATTGTGTGCTTTTCGTGTAGTCAAAAAGAGCATTACCGAAGTCAATGTCCTAAAGGGAAGAAAGCAGTCAGAGTCAAGGGAGGAAGCACAAGTCAAGGGGGAGCCTCCAAGGTAAAATCCAAGGTATCATTTATTGAGCCTACACCTTTAAATAATGGTAAAAAACATGCTAGCTCTAATTTATTTCATTTTAATGTCATTTACCATAAAATAGAAAGCATGATAGCATTAAGGAAAAATAAGTAGCCCTTCATGCTAAAACTATCACACATAAGGTTAGAAAGGTAGATACAAATTTAGGCAAGAACTCTAAGGATTTTAGTTATAAGCCTAAAAATAAAAATACTTAAGGATTTAATGAAAAACCAAAGTCTAGGGATTTATGAGAAGAAAATCAAGTCTTGAGGTCAAGGCTTGAAAAAATGGAAAAGACTCTAAAATGGATGGAAAATATCCTAAAAGGGCAAAAAGAGTATAAAATATGTCTAGGAGCACATAAGCCATCAAATGGTCATAGGGATTTGGGATACAAACGTAAAATCAAGAAGGATATGTTTTCTTATCATAGGGTTCCATATAGCTATGGAACCAACCCTAAGTCTAGCGGTCAAGTCAAGAATACAAGGGAAGCTATCCCTAGGAGTATCTTTGCAACGACAATGCGACTAAGACTTCTAAGAAGTCTAACAAAGTCACTAAGAAGGTCACAATAAGGTGACCAAGTCTTCTAAGAAGCCTAACAAGGTCATTAGGAAGGTATCTAGGGAAGTTATCCCTAGTGAGTACCTAGAGCATCCAAGGAGCACCAAGAGGTTTTTAGTTCCTAGGAGCATTTTCTCTACCCCTTAGATGGGTTAGAGAGTGTCAACTTTAATTGGAAGGATAGTTAACCCAACCTTGATGAAGTTGACACTCGGAGAGCATTTTCAAGGTTATTATTAACCTTTGAAAATGAAGTGGATTTTCATTTACTCTTTAAAAGAGTAAAATGTGCCATAATTTGAAAATTATTGATTTTATTTTAATTTGGCACAAATTTGGGAAAACATAGGAAATACCAAGTTGGGGTTTTGGTATTTTCTTAGAGATTTAAAGGCAAATCTAAGCCTTAATTTAAAGTGTTTACTTTTTGGACGAGTAAAATGTGCCAAAGATTTGAGGAATATACTTATTTTTAATTGGCACAATTTAATCATGGGATAAAGAAACGCCAATTTGGATTTTGGCATTTTCATGAGTAGATAAGGGGTAATCTAGGATTATTTTTAGGTTTAGCTAAGGATTTAAGGACACTTAGATAGAAAAGCTAGGTATTTTATTTAAGCTAAATTATCATGCTTTGTGTGTCCATCACATGCCATGACATCATTTTTGCATTCATGCTTTATTATGAAAAACACAAAAATACCATGTCATGTCATACATACATCATGTAATTATAGCAAATGTTTTTTTAAAAATATTTATTTATGATGTATGTCATAACTCATCATGCATCATTTTTAATTCCTTACAATTAAGGACTAATGACATTTATTAACAAGTAACATCCTTGGTGGATGTTCAAAATTCTTAAAATGCCTAGATAGAAATGCATGATCCCTAGTTTAGGGTAAAAATAAACTTTACATCTCACAAAGACTTATAAGGTGACTTATATGTGTTTTAGTGCACATTAGATACAAGTGAGATGTTAGGATGATGAACAAAACTCAAGATATTGATTTAGTGCATTCTTTTAAGTTTTAGGTTCATCAAAACACATAGTTATGTATTTTCCAATCATTGGGAAAGCTAATGTACAAGTCATGTGCATTGAGCCCAAAGAATATGGTTGGATATTGGTTTTGAAAATTATTTTAAAATACTTTTGGAAAATCTTGGTGAAAGTTATCTTTTGATAGTAATCATCATTGAAAAGTTAAACACAAACTTGAAGAAAACATTGAAGTTTTTGCAAGTTTTCAAGTTTTCAAGTTTGTGTAAATCTTTGAAAATAGGAAGTATTTTCATAGAAAAATATTTTTCCTTGATAGTGTATACCCTAAATAATGTCTACACGAAGTTTCATGATTTTTAAAATTTTATAAAATTTTTGGGGAGTTTCTGAAGTTTGCTGAATTTAACCTTCAGAAAATCAGGGTTTCAATCGATCACCCGATCGATTGAAGTGCCTCAATCAATTGGGTGATCGATTGAAAAGGCGTTTTACACGAACAAAAATGCAGTAGATCGATCCACTGATCGATCCACACCGTGTGAATCGATCCATTGATCGATTGACACAGTTTATCTTAGAGGGAGTAATTGAGTTTAAGTTAATTGGTTTATTTGGTTTTACATAGTGTATTTTATTTTTAGGTACCCAGTATTGGTTGAGTCCTACTTGCGTGGTTAGGCACACTTTTGGAACCCAAGCTTTAATTTGATTTTTTACTTTGGTTAACTAAGGATATAAAGGTTTTGTTAGTCGAGCTGAGCTTGTATCCAATGGACTTGTTGTACATAGCTCTTTGTGACTCAAGTATCATGTCGAGGTACTTGCATTTAGTTATGAATTTCTCCAGTAATTCTTTTAGTTTGACTATTTCACTTTTCAATCTAAAATTTTTCGCCTCAAGTTTTGCAACTTGAGTTGGGATTTCTGGTTGAATCGGCTTAGTCATTGAATTTGATTTTAAGTGTTCATTAGGTGTTCTATTTTCTTTTGTTAATTCATTTATTTTATTTTTAGAGTAGTGTTGGATCAATTACGCATATGAGAGGGGGGGGGGTGAATCACGTGATTTTTAAAATTTTATTTTCTATTTTAAAATTAAAGTATGAACGCAACAGAAAAGAAAAACATAAATCAAAAGGACAATTAAGCGAAGTAGAAACAGACACGGTCGATTTACTTGGTTCGGAGCCTTCGGCGAATCCTATTGCAAGACCCAAGTCCCGCGGATCTATCGACGGGTAATCCACTAAAAACCTTTTCTGATACCTCCGGAAAAGAGAATTGAGTACAAGAAGGCAGAATAAGTGCAACACACTGCACTTGTCCTTTTTGCAGTAATTAATTACAAAAGAAAATTACCGACACCTAAATGTTGGTGCGGGAAGCATCCGACGATCGAACCTATGTTTTGATTATGTCAAAGGGTTCAAAGTTAAGTTGTTGTATTTACTAATATGTTGAATGAGCATTGCAGGAAAAGTCCTAAGTGTACTTAGGCAAAAGGCCTAGCTGCGGTTAGGCGGGTGGAAAACCCTAGGGGGTGGTAACCCTAGGTCATAGGGGGTGGTAACCCTATGCGGAAAGTCTTGGTGAGTCGAGGCCTTCAGGCAAAAGTCCTAGGGGGTGGTAACCCTAGGTGGAAAGTCCTGGTGTCGCGAATCAGGTGGAAGACTGGACAGGTCGGGGAGCGGACATCCAGCAGAAAGTCCGGAAGCATAGAGCGCTAAGCAAAATTCCAGTCGATTTGGAGGATCGTGCTGGCATAAGGTAAATCTCCTGAGTGGAGTAGGTGAGGACGCGTTCCCCGCTGAGGGAACAGTAGACGTCGGGTTGACCTAGGGTTTCCGGTTGGAAATTCGAAATCAGACCCGGACAGTTCGGAAACTATCAATATCTTATTCATAGATATTATGTGCTAACTTTGTTTTGCAGGGTATGTGTTTGGGACTAACACATTTTGTAGGAACAAAGAAGCAAATCACACCTCGGATGAACAGTGTCTGAGGCGCCTCCATGGAGCTTGGAGGTGCCTCGGGTGCAAACTATGAGCTGGCTGTGAAGAGGTGCTGGAGGCATCTCGTACGGAGCTAGAGGCGCCTTGGACCAATGCTTGGAGGCGCCTTGGACTGGCATGGAGGCGCCTTCAAGTGGATAAGCGGCGAATTCTTCAGCGCTGATCCACGCGGCTGACTCGGCGTGTTGGAGGCGCCTTGGAGCTTAATGGAGGCGCCTTGAACACCCTATATAAGAGGGTCTCGACCAGCAGCTAGAGATATGAGATTCTAAGCTATTCCTCTGCTACAAGCTGCTAACGAGACGATCCCGAAGTTCTACAACAACACCCCGACAACCCGGTGCTTTAGTTTTCAGTATTCTGTTGTCGGTATAAAGTTTCTTTATTACTTTTACATTGTACTTAGTTTGTAATAACTTTTTCCGAGCTTATAGTTGTTTCCCACCGGAAACGATCAACGATCGCGGGCCTTGGAGTAGGAGTCGCCACAGGCTCCGAACCAAGTAACCACCTTGTGTCTTTCTGTGTTTTCTCTTTATTATTTCCGCTGTGTTATCTCAATTAGTTTTAAATCGAACGGAATAGCCACGAGCACTATTCACCCCCCTCTAGCGCTTTCGATCCAACACTAAAGATCAAAGTGGGAGCGCTCGTGTCAATGTCGGTCTACTGGCTGCAACTGGAAGTCCTCGGAGCGGTCGTTGGGCGCAATAGCTTTGCAGCAGAGTTGTAGTAGGAGCCCGGAGCAATCAAAACTTCAAATGAACGCGCATTAGCTCATATAAGTGTTTTTATCCAATGTCTTCTCGAGATGGCCTTATAAAAGGCATGGAAGGTGCCTTCCGTAGCCATGGAAGGTGCCTCCAATGAGGCAGATTCGATCCCGAACAAACCGGTGCTTATCCACGACTTCGGCCAAAATTTATCCTATGGAAGGCACCTTCCATACCCATGAAAGGTGTCTTCTATGAACAGTACGAAAGCGCCTTCTATCAAGCTTGAAGGCGCCTTCGGGCACTGTTCATCCAAAGGTAAATGTACTCCTTTGTCATACAAAACAACATTAGCTCAATAAATAAAATAATAACCTGCAAGACAAATATTAGTACAATAATAATGAGCAGTATTAATTAGTTTCTGTCCCCCCAAGACCAGGAACTAGTCAAGGTCTCAGCTTAGGGATCCCAAATGGACCTAAACTGGACCGACGCCTACTATCCCTTCAATCGAGGCACGCCCTCACTTGGTCACTCTCCTCCAGTGACTTACCTTAACTTACCAGTTTGTCATACATCCGGTCAGCCCGTCTACCTGTCTGGACTTCATGCCAGTTATCCTATCGGCCCGTTGACCTAGCTAGTCTTCTTGTCGGATATATATTCGATCAGTCCGTCGACCTATCTGGACTTTATACCATCTATCCAGTCGGCCCGTCGACCTAGCTGGATTTCATGCCAAAGATCCAGTCAGCCCGTCGACCTAGCTGGATTTCGTACCAACTATCCAGTTAGCCCGTTGACCTAACTAGATATCTTGTACACTTAATCAAGTGGTTAGATCATAGCAAAACCTAACTTAACTTACTTGTCATTCATCAAAACCTGAGTTACACCGTTAGTGCAAAACTATACTAACAATCTCTCCCTTTTTGATGCAATGACAACCTAGGTTAAGTTAGGAAAAAAATGCAAAAGTAGACAAATAATATAGTTTAAGTTATTCAGATTTCGATTGGTTTCAACTTAAGTTTTGATTAGTTTCGACTTAACCCCTTAATCCTCCCCATCTGGCATTCATCAAAAAATATGAATAAATATTTTTTTTAAAAATGCGCTAAGGAAAGTAAACAGAGAAAAATTATTTACAATAAAATAATTCTCAGGATTACTTAAGTGAGGAAAAAATGTTATAATCATAAACCCTTTTCAAAATGTTTTACATCATATATTAAAGTATGTTCAAAGATAGTTTTAGAACAACTTATGAAAAATAAAAAAAATAGTTTTGAAAAGACCTTTTTAAAAACTTTTTCAAAGTATTTTCAAGACATCTTGTAAAGTAGATAAATTTTTTTTTAAAAGATATCTTTCAAAACAAATTCGAAAACACTGTATATTAGCATTTTTACAAGGCTAATAAAGTTGAAAATACTTTTAAAATATACTAACTTTAGAAACTTTAATGTTTTCAAAAAATTTTTTAAAAATGCTAAGTTCTCCAAAAAAAAACTTAAAAGATTTAAAGTTAAAGTTCTCCAAAGCAAAAATTAAAATACTAAGTGCTGCAACATTTAAAATTATTTTAAAGTAGTTTGGAAAGATTAAAATAGTTTCCAAAATAATTTTTCAAAACATACAATAATCATTTTTTAAAAATGGATTGTTGAAAAAATACAAGGAAAGTTTTCAAAATTTATTGGCTAATTAATCCTCCCTCTGAACCTGAGATTATTTCAAAATAATCTAGTCAACTATAGATTATCCTTAACTGTCTAACCATTAATTAATAATTAACTATCAAAAGATAGCAGTGTTCACTTTGTTAGTCAGGTTAGGTCTTTATATCTAGTTAGTATTTGACTAACCTGGATTACTTAACCTGATTGCTATAGATTTGGTATTTAACGCCCAGACTTATGTTAATGCACTGATATAAGTATTTTAAATCCAGACAAGCTGTTTATGCATCTCACCCCTTTCTGAGTTTGGCAATACACAAAAAGGTAGTCCTAATGTGTTGGTGAGATGCTCAAGTCCTAGATCTATAGGAACATGCCTTTTATGAATTTGATCTAGACTAAGGCTAAAATTGATTTTAAAAATTCTAAAAATAAGGGAATTTTGAGAAAAGTGTAAGTATAGAACTATATCCTAGAATTTGGAATTTTTTTGAAAATAATTTTGAAAATATTGATCCTAGTCTATTAAACACATTCCTTATTTTAACAATCAGACTAAAAAAAAACTAACTGAAAATAGTAAGTCAAGTCATATACAATACATAATAATGTATTTAACACGATCATGTCTGATCATCGTCAGCAAGTGGTGGTAGGGGTTGCTCAGGAGTGTGTAGAGCCTAAAGAATCTGCTCAAATATGGTGGGCATGTCATCTCGGAGAGAAGTAAATCCAGTGGTTATCTCCCCCCGTAGTGTGTTGAATCCATCCGAGACTAACTGTCGAAGCTACACGGAGGATTCCTCAAGATGAGCGAGTCGATCCTCGACAGATAGAGAAGTCGAGGGCTGGGTTAAGGTCGAGGGCTAGTCCAAAGTCGGAGCATACCCAAATATCTCCTCAGCCGTAAACTCTGGCCACTCCTCTCCCTCGGCTGGAATAGGTGGAAAGTCTTCCTCGGCCTCGACTAGTATGGCTGGCTGCGACCCACCTCTCCAAGCTAAAACCCCCTAAGCAGTGATGTCTATATGCACTAGGTCTAGCTAACGCTGACTAAACTCGTTATATGTACTAAGGGAGCTAGACGTACCTTGGGTCATATCTACTCCTATGGTTGAAAATATGTATGTCAAGATATGATAATAGTGAAGGCGTTGGAATTCCATTCAGTTTAAATTTCCCTGTACAAAAATTGTACAAGAATAGAACTTTTCCTAGCAACCCGCATGTTCGATCAAACATGTGTTTGATCAATCAAGCAAGTTCTTGAATTATCAAAGCACACCTTGATCGAAGTACAAGATCGCTGACCTCTTATGTTGGTATTCCAAAAACGATACAAAGAAAAACTAACTAATTACGTAGTGGAATTAAAGAACTAGTTGTACCTTTCCTTTGTAGCTAAAAACCTCTTGATCTTCTGTCGTGTTCCTCTCCTCTTCTTGGACGTCATGTGGGCGATGATCTACCAAGACAACAACCACCCTTCCTCTCGTTTCTCCAAACCGCCGGTTACAAAAGGAGGCTCTAAGATGGGACACCTTCTAATCTTCTTCCTTCTCTTCTTCTTCTTCTTCTCCAATCCGCCGGCCACCAAGGAAGAGATGGGATGCCGCCGACCCTAGGTAAGGAGAAGAGGAGGCTTGTGGGAAAATTAGGTTTTATGGGGCACCACCTACTCCTTTTATAACCTTTGTCATCGGTTACAAAGAAAGAAAAATAACAGAATTCTGTTTAGAAAAAATCTCCCTTTCTATAACATTGCCGTCAGCCCTAGGAGGATGAAGAAAACCAAACCAAAACCAAGTTAACCCAAACCAAGTTATGGATGGGTGGATGCGAGACTTTATATAGAGGATACAACAAGGACCTAGAGGAGAAATTGCTTTAGGCCTCCTGATGGGCTTGGACTTCCTGTGTTCAGCCCGAACACCCAACCTAAGTCCATCAATAATAACACATACCACTAAAGGGTTATTATTGAACTACCGCACCAATCCCATATTACAATATGACCTCCTTCTTATCATGAGTGTGTTAATCTCCCCGTGTTTAAAATATCGTATGTTCGTTAATTAATTCATTTCTAATTTACCAAACCCCTTAACCTACACTAAGTAGTATAGTAGAGGATTTGGTCGTCTCTCCAGGGAACTAATGGCAGGACATTTATTTTCAGACAAAATCGAACCAAGGGGTTTGTTTGGGGGTTTTGTTCTCTAAACCTAATGCAATAATTGAAATCCTAATTAACCAACAAAGATGAACCTATAGCGCAGTGTCACTCTACGCTACAAGCTACACCTTCTACAGGCATAACAAACAAGTATAACAGATAGTAAAATAAGCATAACTGAAACTAACCTACAATTCTATCTAACCATTGAAGAACATACTTACATCGCATTGTCACACTACGACACAAGCATAATCATCAACAGAATTAACATAAAAGCATACCAAAGAACACAAACATGCATAAACGAAGCTACAAGACAGTAATTAAGTAAATTCAACAGAAATAACCAAATAAGTAAATCCTAATTAACCAATCCACTTATCCACGATCAAACACATAAAGTATTATGTCTGTCACTACAGAATCACTGAGAATGAAATCTGCTATCACTCAGAAAACTCCTGGATTCGGTGGACAACTGACGTTACTGGTCGGAACTACAATTCGCGACGGTGGAAGCGCGAAATCCTCGAAGAAACCTCTCCTTGGAAAGCTGCTGGAAATGAAGGAATCTACCAAACTGTCAACCTTGATCTACCCTCTTCACCGTGTTGGGCAGAGAAAGTTGTGTGGTGCCAGAATTTGGTAGAAGTCCGGCTGGAAATTCTCCGGCGAAGGGGAAATGGGGCTGCTGGAATCTGAGCTCCTTCCTTCTTCACCGTTTCCAACAGAGAAACTCAGGATTCCGATGCTGGTGTGAGAAATGGAGTGACGCCGGAGAAGAACCCAAAATTCGCCACCGTCGGGAAGTCTCTGCCCTCTTCACCGTGTTGGGAAGACGCTCACTCGAAGGAAATGCGAGGGAATGGAGAACCTCGTTGGAGAAACCTCTCCGGTGATGCTCAGTGACCGCCGGGACTACAACTCTGTCGAAAATCGCCGTCGTCGTCTTCGTGTCTTCGATCGAGAGGAGGAAAGGGGCGTCGGGTAGAAATCGCAAGCCCTAGCCGCCCCTCGCTGTTCATCCACGTGAAGGTTAAAGAGAAGGGTTCTTAACGGGTTCGGGTTTTGGTTTTGGGTAAAGGAAAAGGGATCCGATCCGAATCCAATAAGAAAAGGAGAAATTTGTTGGTGCGGCTAGCACTAACGATTTAACCCAGGTTTTGATGAATGACAAATAAGTTAAGTTAGTCTTGTTGTTGTCTGACACGTTGATCAAGTGTGCAGGAGAAGTCCAGACAGGTCGACGGGCTGACCGGATGTCTGGCACGAAGTCCAGCTAGGTCGACGGGCTGACCGGATTGTAAAGCCCGAAAAATTCCCGAATTTATTTTAGAATTATTCTATGATTTTTCTGGAATTTTGAGATATTTTTCCGAAATTTTCCGAGTAGCGGAAGTAGCAAAAATAATTAGAACCGCAAAATAGCTTAGGCGGGAATCGAACCCGAGACCTATGGTTTACGGATAAGTTTAGTAACCAGTTGAACCCAGCAGGGCCGTGCTGAAAGAGAAGGGAAACATTTATATTTATATTTGAGTTGGGCCTAGATACCCATTTAATATAAATATAAACTTAAGTTGGGGTTGGGTTATTTTATTTTTGGGTTCGGCATTTTCTCTCCTCACCGAAGCCTCCTCTCCCTCTCCCGTTTCTTTCTCTCGGCGCAGCAAACAAAGCAAAGGAGACCTAGGGTTCCTTCCCTAGGATCGTGTGTTCACTTTCCGGCGACAACACCAACACGAAGTCGGTTCTTCTCCGCGAGAGGAACGCGAGGACGTAAGCGGTTCGTCGAACGGAGCAGTTTTCAGGAAAACATAGCGGATAGAATCGTAAGAAAATCTTGCGATTGAGGTAAGAAACCCCTCACCTGCAGTATAATTGCTCTCGCTTGTTAATTTTAGCGTTAGTTCAGTAGTTTTACAGTTTTCAGTTTTAGGGTGTGCTTTTAGTGCATACCAAGCGTTCGGTAGAATGCCCAGTTCAGAAGGATGCACCAGTAGACGTCCTAACAGTATGTAAAATGTATTAGAAACATTTTATTCAGTTTATTATCAGTTATTACAGCTATATGGATCAGATATCCATTGGGTGGGCTCCCACAGTAGCCTCTAGGTTCAGATAACCTAGCTCTAGGTTCAGATAACCTAGAACAGCAAAGTAAAATAAAACAGTATTCAGTATTTTACTTTTATTCAGTTGGCACTGTACTTGGATCAGATATCCATGGGCTGGACTCCCACAGTCGTCCCTAGGTTCAGATAACCTAGTAACCCTGCTGGATTCGGAACTTGCAATCCCGGGTCTCGTAGGGATGCGCGCACAGTAAGTACAGTTGCCAGGGCCCACCAGCATGTTTAGTATTTTCATCTATTCTATGTATAGTTTTCAAATTTGAAACTAGTGATGAGAACACTAATTTAGCTTTCAGTTCAGTTCAGGTTCAGTTTACATGATTTGAGTTCATGTACAGATTTAGATATATGTATGACTAGTTCAGTTTCATGTTCAGTTTATATGCTATGCCATGTTTCAGTTCCAGTTTATGCTTTGTATGATACCATGCCATGCTTGCATATTCAGTATGTTTCAAACAGCATGATTTAAAATCATATTTGCATCGTATGCATGATTTTGTGAGGTAGATGGTTTCTTACTAAGCTTTAAGCTTACAGATACTATTTTCCTTATACTGCAGATACAGGTAAAAGGAAAATGGACTAGCAGTGGAGGCTGGAGGTCAATGCAGATGAGGATGTGTGTGGAAGGAACTGGAATAAAAGACCCTCTGGGGATTTAGTATTTACTTTAGCACTTTACAGTTTATTAGTTCAGTTTTCATGTCTTAGGCACTTTTGAACCTTAGCAAGTCTAAGCAATTAGAACTTTGGAAATTCATATCTTCATGCACTTCAAGTTGTTAAAATGCCATGAACCAGTAAACCTTGCTTTAGCTTAAGTTAGAATTGTTACTACATGTTGCTAGAATGTTTATTATACATTAGCTAGTTGTAGTGGGAGGTTTTGGCACGAACCAGTGCTGAAATCAGAGTTTCTGATTCGAAATCAGAAACCCTGATCGGTCAGCCGACCGATCAGGAATGAGTTGGTGTCACGGGATCGGTCAGCCGACCGACCCAGGCATGAACAGAGAGTTGGCAGGGGTTATGGATCGGTCAGCCGACCGATCCATAGGCGAACAGAAACATAGGAAGTGCACTGATCGGTCTACCGACCGATCAGGGTGCTCCTGGAATGGTCGGTAGACCGATCCAGCTGCGCCCAGCAAGCAGACGCACGGAGGCTCACTAATCGGTCAGTCCGACCGATCAGTGAGGTCCTGGATCGGTCGGCAGACCGATCCAGGTGCGTACAGAAACGAAAGAAAAGGGGAAAGCTTGGGGATCGGTCTGCCGACCGATCCAGAGCCTTCTACCGTGCCAGAGTCAAGCTGGATCGATCACGGGATCGATCCGACAGCCCAATCGATCCATGGATCGATTGAGATGCCTGATTGTAGATAACAGGTCATTGGGGGTGTATAGGATATCTCCCATAGCATGTGTACGACTCCTAGGTACACCCAGAGCATTAAGTTTTGATCAGTTTAGCAAAAATTTAAATTAGCTCAGTTTTCCACACAGTCAGTACAGCAGTATTGTAGCGATTCGCCTTACAGCCTAGTCAGTAGAAGGCGGGTCGTTACAGGACCGGATAGCTGGCGGGAAGTCCAAGCGGGTCGACGGGCTGACCGGACGCTTGGCGAGAAGTCCAGCTAGGTCGACGGGCTGACCGGATAGCTTGCGAGAAGTCCAAGCGGGTCGACGGGCTGACCGGACGTTTGGCGAGAAGTCCAGACGGGTCGATGGGCTGACCGGACGTCTGGCAGGTAAGTGAGGTAAGTCACTGGAGGGGAGTGACTGTGAGGACGCGTTCCCGGGAAGGGGACATTAGGCGTCGATCCGGCTTAGATCCATTTCGGATGTCTAAGTCGAGATCGTGACTAGATTCCGGTCTCGGAAAGACGGAATCTAAGTCATACTCTTTTTATCCATATGTTGAACTTTAACTGTGCTAACAATTTGTTTTACAGGATGTATATTTGCCTCGGACTAACCTTGTTTTGCAGGAAAAAGGAGTCTTTCTGGAACAAGGTGGTCCGGGCGCCCGGAGGTCCGGGCGCCCGGAAGGGATCCGGGCGCCCGGAAGGCGAATTTTATCCAGACAAGTCGTCGCCACGTGGAGCATCTTGGTTTGAGCAGTTACGTCACACTCCAGGCGCCCGGAAGGGATCCAGGTGCCCGGAACAGCATATAAAAGAAGCCCCAGGCAGGAGCTTCAGAATCAACTTTTACTGAGAACTCTTCTACTGCTGATCTTGCTGCTCGACGTTCAAGTGCGACGTCAACTACGCTCCGACAAAAGTGCTCTTCCGGTTTTTATTTAATTTTTCTTTGTCGGTATTGCTTTATTACTAGCATTTCCTGTACTTATTCTGTAATCATATTTCGACTTGTTAGTGATTGCCCAACGAAAGTGGTCAAGGACCACGGGCCTTCGAGTAGGAGTCGTCACAGGCTCCGAACGAAGTAAAAACATCTGTGTCTATTTTATTTTTCCGCTGCGATTATACTCGTCTTTTTCGAATCGATATTCACCCCCCCTCTATCGAATCTAACGGTCCTACAAGTGGTATCAGAGCAGGTACCGCTCTGATTTGGTGCAACCACCAATCAGACAGGGGGTGAATTTTTTTTATAATTAACTTTAAAACTGGTGTTTCGTTAACTTAATATTTCTCTAAACAATTTAAATTAGTGCAACATGAATCTAGATTTTTTTCTATTTTTTCTCTTCCCGCACTACTAATCCAAGACCAAGTCTTGGGATTTTTTTCTGGTTATTTACCTGTGCACAGAATGTCCCAATAAGAAGGATTCAGCACAGTGCGACCTCCACTCTTCAACGGGGACGACTTCCCTTACTGGAAGAAGCTCATGGAGGTCTACCTCAAAACAGACTTCGACCAGTGGATGAGCATCACGAGACCCTACAGAATTCCAGTGGACAACACCGGGAATCTAGTGGATCCAGAAGACTGGACAACAGATCTCAAGAAAAAAGCATCAACAGAAAATAAAGCAATCAACACTCTACAGTGCGGATTGACAAGAGAAGAATTGAACAGAGTCGGTCCACACAAGAACGCTAAAGAGCTATGGGACAAGTTGATCGAACTGCACGAGGGAACGAGCGACGCTAAGGTAACAAAACGAGACCTGTTTTTAAATAAAATTTTTAATATAAAAATGCAGGAAGGAGAAACAGCGAATCAACTACACGCGAGGATCAAGGACATCCTCAATGGGCTTCATGCGATAGGCCACCAGATGGAGAACAGAGACTTAATAAGGTACGCATTAAACGCCTTTCCACGTAATAGTTTATGGGCATCAATAGTGGATGCCTACAAAATTTCTAAGGATCTTTCTAATTTAAAATTAGATGAGCTTTTCTGTGAATTAGAATTACACGAACAAACTAATGCTAGAGCCGAGAAAGGTATAGCTCTATTTGCAGGGTCCTCCAAAGAAAAGAAAAGCAAGCCTGAATTTGAAGAAGAATCTGACCAAGACTCCGAAAACGAAGAACACCTGGTAAACTTGGTAAGAAAAATGTTCACCAGGAGAAAGAGGAGCTTCAACAAAAAGGATCTTCAAAAGATCAGCTCTCCCTCAGAACAAAAGAACGTGACTTGCTACGGCTGTAACAAAAAGGGACATTACAAGAACGAATGCCCAAAACTCGACAAACCAAAGCCAACAAAAAAGAAAGCACTCAAAGCAACGTGGGACGACTCCTCGGACGAATCAGAGGAAGAAGAGCAGAAACATCAGAGCCACCTCGCACTGATGGCCCGCGAACCCGAAACTGAAAATGAGTCGGAAGATGAAGACGGGTCCGAACCCGAAACAAGCCACGAGTCCGTACTCGTTTCCGAGTGCTCGAATGAGGTATATTTTAATTTAAACAAAAAGTTTTTTAGAATCATTTCGTGTTTAAATAGTAAATTAACTAGAGTAGAAAATGAAAACAAATCACTTCTTGAGGAAAATCAAAACCTCAAGGAACAACTAAAAAATTCGAATTCAACTCAAGATCTAACACTTGAGGAAGAGAATTGATCATTAAAAAATGAAATAAACAATTTAAAGGAGATGTTAGAAAAATTCACAACCAGATCAAAAAATTTAGACTTAATCCTAAATAATCAAAAAGCATGTTATAATAAAACCGGACTAGGATATAAGTCGAATTCAAATAAAACCTTCAAATCATTAATAACCCAATACAAGTCAACCAATCTAGCTTGGGTTCCAAAAGCGTGTCTGACCACGCAAGTAGGACTCAATCAATATTATATACCTAAAGAAAAAATACATTATATAAAATTGAATAAACCAAACCAAAATACAAAATACAAAACTAAATCAAATTCAAAATCTAAACAGTTTAAAAATCAACAAAATTATCACCAAGTTAACTATAACTATAAAAAGAATCGACACAAGCCTAAAATCAAAACTTAAACTAATGGCCAATAATTCAGGGGGAGTCTCCAGAACAGCTGACACCTCCAAAACTAACTTACCCGACAAGGTAACCCAAAACTAATTAACCCGGCAGGGTAATTAAGATTAGTTAAAAAGAGACCAAGTTTAACTTGAATCATGGTACTGGTGAAATTTTTGGATGATAGTACGTTAGGAAAGCATGGGCATCGCATGTCTAGAAAGATATGGTTTCGATCTGGTGCATTTGGCCAAGTGGAACTGACCGAAGCTACCCTTAAATGAATCCTAACCAGTTAGACCAAGATTTAGTACTAAGTTCCGTGGATAGAACTATTCGGAAAATCTCGAAAGGTTGGTTACTTCTAATGACGTCCATGTGACTCACCAAGCTTAGAAATTTATTCGAAGAATGCCTATTTGTGGAGACTAAAGCTAAATCTGAATCTAACTCAAGTTAAACAAAAACTCCATAAAAAATAATATCTAATTTCATCTCACAAAATCATAAGATCCCCTGATTGATAATATAGATCGGGTGAGATGAATAAGGTTTAAAATTTTAAACTTAAAAATTATTTTCAAAATTTTAAATTTTAAACTTAAAAATTATTTAAAAAATTTTAATTTTAAACTTAAAAATTATTTTCAAAATTTTAAATTTTAAACTTAAAAATTATTTTCAAAATTTTAATTTTAAACTTAAAAATTGTTTTCAAAATTTTAATTTTAAACTTAAAAATTATTTTCAAAATTTTAATTTTAAAACTTAAAAATTATTTTCAAAATTTTAACATTAAACTTAAAAATTAATTTCAAAATTTTAATTGTAAACTTAAAAATTAATTTCAAAATTTTAATTTTAAAACTTAAAAATTAATCTCAAAATTTTAAATTTTAAACTTAAAAATTATTTTCAAAATTTTAATTTTAAACTTAAAAAAAATTATTTTCAAAATTTTAATTTTAAACTTAAAAAATTATTTTCAAAATTTTAATTTTAAACTTAAAAATTATTTTCAAAATTGTAATTTTAAACTTAAAAATTAATTTCAAAATTTTAAATTTTAAACTTAAAAATTATTTTCAAAATTTTAATTTTAAAACTTAAAAATTATTTTCAAAATTTTAATTTTAAAACTTAAAAATTATTTTCAAAATTGTAATTTTAAACTTAAAAATTAATTTTAAAATTTAAATTTTAAACTTAAAAATTATTTCAAAATTTTAACTTTAAACTTAAAAATTAATTTCAAAATTTTAATTTTAAACTTAAAAATTAATTTCAAAATTTTAATTTTAAACTTAAAAATTATTTTCAAAATTTTAATTTTAAACTTAAAAATTATTTTCAAAATTGTAATTTTAAATTTAAAAATTTTAATTTTAAACTTAAAAATTAATTTCAAAATTTTAATTTTAAACTTAAAAATTATTTTCAAAATTTTAATTTTAAACTTAAAAATTATTTTCAAAATTGTAATTTTAAACTTAAAAATTTTAATTTTAAACTTAAAATTTATTTCAAAATTTTAATTTTAAACTTAAAAATTATTTCAAAATTTTAATTTTAAAACTTAAAAATTATTTTCAAAATTGTAATTTTAAACTTAAAAATTAATTTCAAAATTTTAATTATAAACTTAAAAATTAATTTCAAAATTTTAATTTTAAACTTAAAAATTATTTTCAAAATTTTAATTTTAAACTTAAAAATTATTTTCAAAATTGTAATTTTAAACTTAAAAATTTTAATTTTTAAACTTAAAATTTATTTCAAAATTTTAATTTTAAACTTAAAAATTATTTCAAAATTTTAATTTTAAAACTTAAAAATTATTTTCACAATTGTAATTTTAAACTTAAAAATTAATTTCAAAATTTTAAATTTTAAACTTAAAAATTATTTTCAAAATTTTAATTTTAAACTTAAAAATTGTTTTCAAAATTTTAAAACTTAAAAATTATTTTCAAAATTTTAATTTTAAACTTAAAAATTATTTTCAAAATTTTAATTTTAAACTTAACAACTATTATCAAAATTTTACTTTAAACTTAAAAATTATTTTCAAATTTTAATTTTAAACTTAAATTAATGCATGCTCAAAAGACTAACTTGAAATCCTACTTACTGTAGGAAACCAAGTGGATTTTGGACAGTGGTTGCTCCAAACATATGACTGGAGATCACACCTAGTTCACTCAACTCACTTACAAAAGCCTAGGAACTGTTGCCTTTGGAAACAACGGCAAACTCAAGGTAATTGGTATAGGTAATATTGAATTAAAATTAGACTTTATAATTACAAATGTCTTACTTGTTGAAAACTTTAAATATAATCTTCTAAGTATAAGTCAATTGTGTGATACTAGGTATAAGGTCAAATTTCTATCTACAGAATGCTCAATCAAACATCTAGATAATCCTACCATAAGCCTAAAAGGTTTTAGAAAAGACAACATCTATGTCATCAACTTAACCATTTCTTCCATTAAGTGTTATTTAACACAAAAAGAAGAAACTTGGTTATGGCATAGGAGAATGTCTCACACCAACTTTAGAAATATAAGTAAACTAAATGGACTTGTAAAAGGCTTACCAAAGTTACCTAACTTAGATTCAACTATATGTAATGCTTGTCAACAAGGAAAACAAACTAAATCAACCCACAAACAAACAAATCAACCACAAACTAACTCAATCTTAGAACTTCTACATTTAGATCTTTTTGACTCCCATGGAGTCAAATCCATTAATGGAAACTTATATTGTTTAGTAATTATAGACGATTACTCTAGGTTTACTTGGGTAAAATTCTTAAAACATAAAGATGAAACTTTTGAAATTCTTATAAACTTTTGCAAACAGATTGAAAATGAAAAAGATATTAAAATTAAAAGAATTAGGAGTGACAATGGGGGAGAATTTAAAAATCACAACTTTAACAGTTTTTGTCTAGAAAACGGTTACCATCATGAGTTCTCATGCCCTAAAACCCCCCAACAAAATGGAATTGTAGAAAGAAAAAATAGAACCTTACTTGAAGCTTCTAGAACAATGTTAAATGAGTATAACCTACCTAAATACTTTTTGGCAGAAGCCGTTAGCACAGCCTGCTATGTACAGAACAGAACAACAATAAATAAAACTCATAACAAAACCTTCTTCGAAATATTTTATAATAAACAACCAAACATAAAATACTTTAAGGTATTTGGGTGCCCAGTTTTTATCTTAAATACAAGAGAATACTTAGGAAAATTCACCTCTAAAATTGAAAATGGAATTTTTGTAGGATATTCCCTAAATAGTAGAGGCTACAGAATTTATAATAAGGTTACCTTAAAAATTGAAGAAACTACTAATGCAAAATTTAAAGAAACTAAACAAGACATAGAACCTACCCAACTACCGGAGTTTGTTCCAGAAATCAACCAAACTCTAAGTCATGAAGAAGAGGAACAAAATCAAGAGAATCAACCTCTTAAAACAATAAGGGTAAACCCAAATCATCCAACTGATCAAATAATTGGTGACCCAGACTTAAGAGTTCAAACCAGATCATCTTTTAGAAACCTACGTCAAATTTCATTAATTTCAAAAATTGAACCTAAAACTGTGGATGAATCCCTACTAGACCCAGATTGGATTATAGCTATGCAAGAAGAACTAGCCCAATTTGAGCGTAATAAGGTCTGGGACCTAGCCCCACCACCTAAGAATAAGAAAATAATAGAAACAAAATGGGTATTCAGAAACAAACTAAGTGAAACTGGGGAAATTACTAGAAATAAGGCTAGGCTGGTTGCCAAAGGATTTAGTCAAGTTGAAGGACTTGACTATGACGAAACATATGCCCGAGTAGCCAGATTAGAATCCATTAGAATGTTACTAAGTTATGCAGCCCATAAGGGATTTAAACTATACCAAATGGATGTTAAGTCTGCCTTTCTTAATGGACTAATCAAAGAAGAAGTTTATGTAGGTCAGCCTCCTGGTTTTGAAAGTCTAGAACACCCTGATTATGTTTTTAAATTAAAGAAAGCCCTATATGGACTTAAACAAGCACCCAGGACTTGGTATGAGAGGCTAACATCTTACCTAACATCTAAAGGATTCAAACAAGGTCAAATTGACCCAACCTTGTTTGTTAAATCATTAAATACAAACATATTTATTGCACAAATATACGTGGATGACATAATATTTGGCTCAACAAATTCAGAATTTCTAGAAGAATTTATTAATCTAATGGAAAAAGAATTTGAAATGAGCTTAGTGGGAAAACTAACCTATTTCTTAGGATTACAAATCAAACAGACAAATGAAGGAAACTATATTTCTCAACATAAATACACCAAAGAATTACTTAAAAAATTCGGAATGGAAAATACAAAAGAAATAAAAACACCGATGGCTGTAAACACAATCTTAGATAGTGACCCAAATGGAAAACCAATTGATTTAAAATATTATAGAAGTGCAATAGGTAGCTTACTGTACTTAACTGCAAGCCGACCTGATATTTTATTTGCAGTTAGTATGTGTGCTAGATATCAAACTTGTGCTAAGGAATCTCATTTGACACAGGTTAAAAGAATTTTTAGATATCTTAAAGGAACAACAAATGTAGGAATCTGGTATCCTAGAACAAATAATTTTGAACTAATAGGGTATTCTGACTCAGATTATGCTGGATGCAAATTAGACCGCAAAAGCACAAGTGGTGGATGCCAATTATTAGGTGCATCACTTGGTTCAGGGGGAGAATTAACTCAAAATTTTGTGTGTTTGAAAAATGCCTTTTAAAACCTAACCTATCTTTGAACATTGATTTACAAAAAGTTAAATTTAAGTATTTGAAAAGTAAATGTTACTTAAACATAAAAAGTAAATTTGAAAAACCTATTTTGAAAATTTCCACACGACTCAACTTGTCTCCCCCAAGTCAACTTGACTATTTTTTAACTTGGTATTAAAAATTGCACTCTTATTTTGAACCAAACTTAGATATCTTTCAAAATTTGATTACCTGTTACAGTAACTCTTCACTATGATTTTTTACCTTTGTTCATTTTTTTTGATGAATGCCAAAGGGGGAGGAGGGTTAGGTGGTTAAGTTAGCTAAACCAATTTGAAAACACAAACTAACTTTAAAACCACACAAATGCGTTGTTTCTTGCATATGCTTTCACTAACTTAACCAGGTTGTCATTCCATCAAAAAGGGGGAGATTGTTGGTGCGACTAGCACTAACGATTTAACCCAGGTTTTGATGAATGACAAATAGGTTAAGTTAGTCTTGTTGTTGTCTGACACTTTGATCGAGTGTGCAGGAGAAGTCCAGACAGGTCGACGGGCTGACCGGATGTCTGGCACGAAGTCCAGCTAGGTCGACGGGTTGACCGGATAGCTGGCGAGAAGTCCAAGCGGGTCGACGGGCTGACCGGACGCTTGGCGAGAAGTCCAGCTAGGTCGACGGGCTGACCGGATAGCTGGCGAGAAGTCCAAGCGGGTCGACGGGCTGACCGGACGTTTGGCGAGAAGTCCAGACGGGTCGACGGGCTGACCGGACGTTTGGCAGGTAAGTGAGGTAAGTGTCACGCCCCCAGGTAGTCCCTGTCCGAAGAAATTTCGGCAGCATCTCCCCTGTACGGCGGACAATATGAAGCTCAGTATACATATATCTCCATACCTCGGCCACACACGGCCGGAATAATACAATACAAAAGAACAAGCCACGCAGTTTATATCAACATTCCACATAATTCAACATATAATCAATCACGCAGTTTAATAAGGAAAGACGATATAAAATCTCGAAAATATATGTACACATCCTACTCCACTACATCGAAGAAAACCAAATCCACGAAGTAATGAAAATATCTGCAGCGGAAAACAATAGTAGTAAACCCGAATGTTCAATGTCCACAATACAACCCACAATACAAGTATTTAAGATGCAAAAGCAGAACAAATCCGACAAAGAAAATCCTCGCGACAAAGGGGCTAGCGACTGGAATCTCTCCTGACGGCCTCAACCTGAAAAAAATAGTAACAACGGGGTGAGTTCAAAGAACTCAGCTGGTAAACCAATAGACATGTACAGCAATATATATCCACCAGTAAAAACCTAAGGTACAGTCTCCTAAATCATAGGATCAGTAGTACAGTTCTCTAACCATACAATCTATATAGTACAGTCTCCTAAGTATAACAGGTATGCAAGACTAAATAAACTGCAGTAACCAACAATAAGCAGGCAATACAATCTACTGCAAGAATATAAGAAGTGCATAACTGAAATAAACTGTACTCACCTGCGAGGCTTGTGCAACTGACTGTGAACATACACAGATAAAAATAGTCAGAGCAAAAGCATATAACCTGTATGCATGTCAATCATATGCAATCACCAAAATGCATCAATCATAAATAATGCAATCTGTGCATATGATGCAAATGACATGTCCTGGTCACCCCTACTGCCATGCTCAGTCGTCTCACACACAATGGTGAGACCGAGTGGGTAGGGCTGTGACAACCGTGCACTCTGCCGTCACTACCCCTGATGAGTGACCGAGTGGACGGGATGCTGTCGGAGTACACCTATCCTCCTGCCTCAAACATAGTGAGGGAGCGTAACGCTCTCATCTCCCGGTACGCAATGACGGGGAGGGACCCCGGTGTGCTACCACGCTCCTGTCACGCTACCCATGAGCGTCCTAGCGGAGCACTACCGGGCAATCTACCCTACACACCCTGAGTGCTGTGCCACCACCCATGCAGTGAACACGTTGTGTGCGGGTCCATGTAGCCGGCCGACGAGCTCAACAATAATGGAGTCGTCAATCGCCCAGCATGCAATCATGCAATATGGTGCATGCGGCTACAGTATGTCATACCTGAACATAGCCTCCTCCATATATGTGTGTGCCCAAAAGGTAAACGCATATATATAACCATGATATAAACAGCATAAATCCAAAGACATCACATATAACAATGATGTAAGTATCATGAATCCAAGAGCATGTATCACACATGTAAAGTAACTAATCCAGTAGAGTAAAGCACTATAGATATGCATCGCTATGAACATATATACACATGGCAAGAGATAAAATATCCAATCCTGAAGTAAAGCAACTAGCAGATGAAGCATGTGATAGGTATCAACTAGCTAAGACCAGGGTAGAGATAATCTACTATCTACCACTAGTAAATATATATAAGCTACACATATCATAAGACATTATCAAAAGATAAGTCAAAGGGTACCCGCCTCAAATAGAAGGTACAATCCAGTCCTAATCCAATGTTGAGACGTCTGTCTCGAATCAAAGTCCTGTGTAAATAAATACATTTACTGTTATTTAGCTAGAATACAACCACATAGCTAAATAAATCCTAAATAGAAATTTAGGGACAAACCCTAAACCATATCCTTCAACCTTTCTAACGGTTAATTAGGGATAGTTCCCTAATCCCTAATCAACCATTAGATTAGCAATTCAAACTTAAATCCATATAACCTAATTAATCTACACAACCTAATGATGAATAAATTATCAATAGGTATCAAGATCATACCTAATCATCTAACACATGATCATCTAACAAATATCCAAATTCGAAACATGATCTACAATATGTTCCAACCAAAATTCAATTCAAACCTAACCCTATTCAATACATAGACTAATTTATCAACACATGAAACAATTACCCTAATCATGTATCAACATCACTACACCTTACCTCAATCTCAGCTATTGTTGATGTTGGAACTAGGAGGCTGCTGGTTGGTGTGCTGCCGGAACCCAGAAAGGATCAAAGAACACCACAACACATAACAAAACTTCACAGCTACGCTTGTTGATCCACAACACTCAATTTTCGATCATAGAATACAACACCTGTTGGAATTCTCTTCCCATTTCAACCGATATCTCAAACACAGCAAGAAGCTGATCTCAAAAGGTTGTCTCCAGAAGAAATCACCAATTCGTGACCTAAATCAACCTCAAGAAGAGGAGGATCAAGAACAGAGGAGGATTAGTCTATAGAGAAGAAGGTCTAAGCCCTAAAACAGCTATCCGAGGCTTCCTCTAATCCAACAAGAAGAATCAATGAAGAACATCACCCAATCGATCGAAATCTGGTAGCACCTTACCTTAAGGATCGTTGCTAGGGCACGGCTCTGTTGTCGCGATGTCTGATCGGAGCCAACCGAAGAGACCTAGGGCACAGTTGCACAAGGAGAAAGGGCTCGGGTGAAGCCAGCCCCTCTCTCGAACCTCCGGAAGAAAACCCTCACCGGCGATCGGGTGGATCTCGCTCGATCCAGTGGCGTCGGCAGGTAGGCGTGAGAAGACGCGATGTTGTGAAGCGGCCCAGAGAGGAAGACACCGGTCGGACCTGAGCTCAATGGGCGTCGATGCCGGTGGAGAAAGATCGCCGGAGCTGGAGCCTGGCTTCCGTCGACGTTGCTTGTCCGCGAGAGAACAGAGAGAGGAAGAGATCAGAGAAGTTTGCGTCGGGGCAGAGGAGAAGGGTCGGGTAGAGAATCGGCGTTTTTGAGGTTGGGGGAAGAATTAATAAAGGAAAAGAATTTATATTAAACACTTTTCCTCACTTAAATGGGTATCCCTAATAGGCTTTATCCGTACCCACCGATTAATCCCCTCAAAACCCTACGTACGAGCTCCGAAAAATCCCCAGAAAATTCCTAAAAATTCTGAAAAATTTTATAAGGCTATTTACGAAATAACCCTATTTATTTTATTTTTTTTCGAGATCTCACATCCTCCCCTACTAATAAAAATTTGGTCCCCAAATTTCGCTATAACCAACAGCAAACACTGAAATATAACTATGCAGTATAAATACTGATAGGAACTCTAACCCACATACCTCAAGTAAAAAGATGGGGGTATCGAGCTCGGATCGTATCCTCCAGCTCCCACGTAGCCTCCTCGTCAGAATGATGCTGCCATCCGACTTTAACCAGTCGGACAGTCTTGTTCCGCAGCTGACGCTCCCTACGGTCCAGAATCCGTACCGGAACCTCCTCGTAAGTAACATCAGGCTGAATAGGAACAGATATATCTGACAGAACATGTGCCGGATCGGATACGTATCTCCTCAGCATAGATACATGGAATACATCATGAATGCCAGCTAGAGATGGTGGTAGCGCCAGACGGTAAGCTACTGCTCCAATCCTCTCCAAGATCTGGAATGGTCCAATATATCGGGGAGCTAGCTTACCTCGGAGACCAAATCTCTTCACCCCTTTCGTGGGTGAAACTCTAAGAAATACATGATCACCAATGGAGAACTCCAGGGGTCTCCGTCTCTGATCAGCATAACTCTTCTGACGGTCCTGGGCCTCTGACATCCTCCGTCTGATAGTGCGAACTAACTCTGCATCCTGCTGAGCTCTCTGAGGTCCTATCAGCTGGGCCTCCCCAACCTCTTCCCAGAGGATGGGTGTCCGACAAGGCCTACCATACAACGCCTCAAACAGTGCCATCTGGATAGCCGAATGATAGCTGTTGTTGTAGGCGAACTCCACTAATGACAGGTGGTCCTCCCAACTGCCTCCGAAGTCCATGACACAAGACCTCAGCAAGTCCTCCAATGTCTGAATAGTCTGTTCTGGAGATCCGTAGTTTCTTGGGCTTGGCTGGATATTACCGACGATTCGTTGAGGGTTTCTCCAGCATTGCTATGCCATTGACACGTCTGACTAGGAAAGGCGTGAAGTTCACGTGGTCAGAGGCTTGTGAGACCAGCTTCCAGGAGCTGAAGCGGAGATTAGTATCAGCACCAGTCTTGGTTTTACCTTCTGGTGATGATGGATTCGTACTTTATACAGACGCATCTCTTCAGGGCTTGGGCGCTGTATTGATGCAGCACGGTAGGGTAGTCTCTTATGCTTCTCGTCAGTTGAAGGAGCATGAGAAGAACTACCCAGTACATGATTTAGAGCTAGCCGCTATTATCTTTGCTTTGAAGATTTGGCGACATCATCTTTATGGTATTACTTTTGAGATTCTTACTGATCATAAGAGTCTCAAATATATTTTCACACAGAAGGAACTCAATCTCCGACAGAGGAGATGGATGGAGTTCCTGAAGGATTATGATTGTACTATTAGCTACCATCCGGGTAAAGCTAATGTGGTTGCTGATGCACTTAGTAGGAAGTCCAGAGGGACTTTAGCTTGTCACCGAGTTTTAGTCACGGACTTGATTCAGGGATTCTCCGAGTTGGGCCTTGAGGAGCAGGGACGGACAGAGCAGGGTATTCTGGTTACCATGGTTGCTCAGTCGTCGATCAGGATGAGGATTCGAGAGGCCCAGGCCGGAGATCAGCATTTACAGTTCATTAGCAGCCAGATAGTTTCCGGACAGCAGACCGAGTTTACGCGAGATGATGAGGGTATTGTTTATTTTCGAGGTAGATTGTGTGTGCCTCAGTCTCACCCGGTTATGGATGAGTTACTTCAGGAGGCTCATCGTTCTAGATTTGCTATCCACCCAGGTGGGACTCGTATGTATCGCGATTTGAGACGTTCCTATTGGTGGAACGGCATGAAGAAAGACATCGCAGATTTTGTAGCTAGATGTCTTGTTTGTCAGCAGGTGAAGGCTGAGCACTAGAGACCTGCTGGTTTACTTCAGAGGATCCCTATTCCAGAGTGGAAGTGGGAGCATATCACTATGGATTTTGTGGTAGGACTGCCTAGGACTCGACGAGGCCATGATGCGATTTGGGTAATCGTTGATCGATTAACCAAATCCGCACACTTTTTAGCGATCCGGAAGACTGATTCTCTGGATCGATTAGCTGAGTCATACTGTCGTGAGATTATTAGATTACATGGTGTTCCTTTGAGCATCATATCAGATAGAGACCCACGGTTCACATCCCGATTCTGGCAGAGTCTGCAGCAGGCCTTGGGCACACAGCTTCATTTCAGTACGGCATTCCATCCCCCAAGTCAACTTGACTATTTTTTAACTTGGTATTAAAAATTGCACTCTTATTTTGAACCAAACTTAGATATCTTTCAAAATTTGATTACCTGTTACAGTAACTCTTCACTATGATTTTTTACCTTTGTTCATTTTTTTTGATGAATGCCAAAGGGGGAGGAGGGTTAGGTGGTTAAGTTAGCTAAACCAATTTGAAAACACAAACTAACTTTAAAACCACACAAATGCGTTGTTTCTTGCATATGTTTTCACTAACTTAACCAGGTTGTCATTCCATCAAAAAGGGGGAGATTGTTGGTGCGACTAGCACTAACGATTTAACCCAGATTTTGATGAATGACAAATAGGTTAAGTTAGTCTTGTTGTTGTCTGACACTTTGATCGAGTGTGCAGGAGAAGTCCAGACAGGTCGACGGGCTGACCGGATGTCTGGCACGAAGTCCAGCTAGGTCGACGGGTTGACCGGATAGCTGGCGAGAAGTCCAAGCGGGTCGACGGGCTGACCGGACGCTTGGCGAGAAGTCCAGCTAGGTCGACGGGCTGACCGGATAGCTGGCGAGAAGTCCAAGCGGGTCGACGGGCTGACCGGACGTTTGGCGAGAAGTCCAGACGGGTCGACGGGCTGACCGGACGTTTGGCAGGTAAGTGAGGTAAGTCACTGGGGGGGAGTGACTGTGAGGACGCGTTCCCGGGAAGGGGACATTAGGCGTCGATCCGGCTTAGATCCATTTCGGATGTCTAAGTCGAGATCGTGACTAGATTTCGGTCTCGGAAAGACGGAATCTAAGTCATACTCTTTTTATCCATCTGTTGAACTTTAACTGTGCTAACAATTTGTTTTACAGGATGTATATTTGCCTCGGACTAACCTTGTTTTGCAGGAAAAAGGAGTCTTTCTGGAACAAGGTGGTCCGGGCGCCCGGAAGGCGAATTTTATCCAGACAAGTCGTCGCCACGTGGAGCATCTTGGTTTGAGCAGTTACGTCACACTCCAGGCGCCCGGAAGGGATCCAGGCGCCCGGAACAGCATATAAAAGAAGCCCCAGGCAGGAGCTTCAGAATCAACTTTTACTGAGAACTCTTCTACTGCTGATCTTGCTGCTCGACGTTCAAGTGCGACGTCAACTACGCTCTGACAAAAGTGCTCTTCCGGTTTTTATTTAATTTTTCTTTGTCGGTATTGCTTTATTACTAGCATTTCCTGTACTTATTCTGTAATCATATTTCGACTTGTTAGTGATTGCCCAACGAAAGTGGTCAAGGACCACGGGCCTTCGAGTAGGAGTCGTCACAGGCTCCGAACGAAGTAAAAACATCTGTGTCTATTTTATTTTTCCGCTGCGATTATACTCGTCTTTTTCGAATCGATATTCACCCCCCCCCCCCCCTCTATCGAATCTAACGGTCCTACAAAATTGGGTTATGAAATTGGGCTTCAAGTTTGGTCTTTAAAAGTGGGCTTTGAGGATTGAGCTTCTCTCTTTGAAATGAAATGAATCTCAACCTTAGCTTTGGGTCCAATTAATTTGACTTAGCTCATGTTTATGGCATTTCTTTAATTCCCTACAAAATCATGAAATAATGCCAAAATTAGAGAAAATTATAATAAGCTCACAAATATATCCTAACTCATGAATCATGATATAAAGCAAAATTTAAATGAATGAGAGGATAAAAATACTAAGTATGAGAGCTAAAATATCACATAAAAATACCCATTATCAGGGGCGTCGGCCACCAAGGAGGAGGGCGCCGACCACCAAGGAGGAGAGGGTGTCGGCCACCAAGGAAGAGATGGGATGCCGCCGACCCTAGGTAAGGAGAAGAGGAGGCTTGTGGGAAAATTAGGTTTCAGGGGGCACCACCTACTCCTTTTATAACCTTTGCCGTCGGTTACAAAGAAAGAAAAATAACAGAATTCTGTTTAGAAAAAATCTACCTTTCTATAACCTTGCCGCCGACCCTAGGAGGATGGAGAAAACCAAACCAAAACCAAGTTAACCCAAACCAAGCTATGGATGGGTGGATGTGAGGCTTTATATAGAGGCTACAACAGGGACCTAGAGGAGAAATTGGTTTAGGCCTCCTGATGGACTTGGGCTTCCTGTGTTCGGCTCGAACACCCAACCCAAATCCATCAATAATAACTCATACCACTAAAGGGTTATTATTGAACTACCGCACTAATCTCATATTACAATATGGCCTCATTGTTATCATGAGTGTGTTAATCTCCCCGTGTTTAAAATATCGTATGTTCGTTAATTAATTGAGTTACTGACAACCCAATTAATTAACATCTGATTCCAAGAGTAGTATCACTCAACTTTATTATCATGTCGGACTAAGTCCACCTACAGGGTTTACATGATAATCCTTATGAGCTCCTCAAGGGGACATCATCAACCTAAATAATTAGGACACAGATCCCTTCTATAATCAACAACACACCATATAAATAGTACTATTTCCCAACTCATCGTGCCTATTGATTTAATGAATAAATCTCACCCATTGATAAGTTAAAGAAATAAATACTAAGTATACATGCTTGTTATTATATAGGGATTAAGAGGACACACCTCTATAATAACAGAGGTTCTGTTCTTTTATGTAGTCAATACAAATCGAACAACCTCAAACGATTCTACTCAATATACACATAGTGTACTAATGTAATTTTATAGTCAAGACAGACTAATACTAAATTATACTACAACCATTCCAATGGTTTGTCCCAATCCATCTTGGTTGTGAGCTACTATTTATAATTTATAAGGAATCGATAACATGATCTTCTGTGTGGCACCACACACCATGTTATCTACAATATAAATTAAATGGACAACTGCATTGACATATATGCAAATATAAAATGCACACATTTGATCAAAGTGATTCTCATTTCAAAATATTTCAAAGCAGATGTTCATACAAAAGTTAGGTTTATAATATACATCCCAACGAATAGGGCATATACACCTGACACCTAGTGACGAGACAGGATGCATGTATGATATTATGAAACATATGTAATGTAATGTCAATATCTAGCGCTGACAAAGGGTATACAAAAAGAAGGAATGGGAAGGTTGCATCATCACAACGTCGCAAGATGTGATCGGTAGAATGCATGTGTTCAGGACTCGATATAGGATATAGTCCTGGACCCTAAGGGAGAGTGACATAAAGTCAGTCACTGTAGGTAGTCTCTCCTCCCTAAAAATATACATATAGATAGTATCTGATGTAATATGGGGGTAGGGTTCGCCAAATGACAGATCCCTACCAGGGTAACACAAAAATATGCATGCAGATCTCCTAAGTCCTAAACTATCGTATAATAAGATGGGGGAAAGGTGAAAATCCTTTCCACCAACTCTGGTGGAGTAGGTCAGATCATCTATCTTTTCTAAGTTATTATAGAATTGAGCACACAAATCAAGATTTACTGCATGACTGCAGTAAACCAGTTTATCTAACTGGTAGTACTCAATAATCTATGTGATAGGGTCGCAGTATTGAATAAAAAGGTTCTACTTAAGTACCTGGATTTCAGGACAACATATGTATGCTGTAAGAAGGACAACATCAGTAGATGGAGTATTAGGCCTAGGGGTAACATGTCATCTTTTCCTAATTTTATACACACATATAGGCATAAATAGACAAGAAAAATGCATATAAACTAAGTATTGAAGATACATATTGAGGGAAGGTATACCTAGGAGACATTTTTGAGATTTTGAGGATGAGATTGTTGAGAAATCTAGGCTAGAAGGCGCCTTGTTGCGGCTGAAATTACGAACAGAGATCGTCTTTGTTCGCTGGAAAAATATTACTCGAAGGCTCCTTCAAGTTTCATGGAATGTGCCTTCCATCGGTTTTGGAGGGGGACATAAAATAACTGAAGGCGCATTTCACCGCTTAGGCGGGATTTTTCCCACCTCTCCTGAGGGCGCTTTCCACCAGTGTCGAACGCGCCTTCGGGAGTTGTTGTCGATAGGTGCCTTCTGGAATTTTTTTTTTTTTTTTGTAATTTTTTTTAATTAAATTTATAATTTCTAATTTTACGTTAAATTTTCATTTTAAATTTAAAATTAAATTTTCATTTTTAAATTTTAAGTTAAATTTTTAATTTTTTAAGTTTAAGTTAAATTTTTATTTTTAAATTTTAAGTTAGATTCCTATTTTTTTAAAGTTTAAGTTCAATTTTTATTCTTAAATTTTAAGTTAAATTTTTTAGTTAACATTTTAATTTAAATTTTTAAGTTTGAGTTTAATTTTTTTTAAAAATTTTAAGTTACTTTTTATTTTTAATTTTAATATTTAATTTTTAATTTTATGTTTTATATTTAATTTTAAAATTTAATTTTAAGTTTTATATTTAATTTTAAATTTTAAATTTTAAATTTTAATTTGATTTTAATTTTTATATTTAAATTTAAATTTTAATTTTTATATATATATTTTTTTTATTTTTTATTTTAATTTTAAGTTTTATATTTAATTTTAAATTTTCATTTTCATTTTAAGTTTTATATTTAATTTTATATTTAATTTTAAATTTAAATTTTACTTTTTATATTTAATTTTAAATTTAATTTTAATTTTAAGTTTAAGTTAATATAATTTTAATATTTAAATTTTTAGTCATTTCACCCGATCTACATTTTCAATCCGTGAATCCTATAATTTTGTGAGATGAGTTAAGTTTAATTTCAGGGTTTTGGTTTAACTTTGTCTTAGATTTAGGTTTAGTTTTGGGTTCAACAAACATGCATTATTTGGATAAACTTCTGTCCTATGGTGAGTCACCTGAACATCATTAGAGTAACCATGTCGTCGAGGTTTTCCAAATAGTCTTATCCTATGAACTTAGTATAAAACTTTAGTCTAACTTGTTAGGATCCATAAGGGGTAGTTTCAGTTAGTTCTACTAAGCCAAATGTATCAAGTTGAAGTCATATCTTCCAAGACATGCATAGACAGAGTTTCCCTAACTTATTATTATTCAAAACTTCACAAGTACTTTTGTCAAGTTAAACTATTGTCCCTATTTTAGCTAGTCCTAATTACCTTACCGGGTAAGTTATTATTTTGGAGATGTCAACTAATTTGGAGCCTCCTCCTAAATTATTGAATATTTTGAGTTTACGTTTTGGGTTTATGTCGATTACTTTTATAGTTATAGTTTACTTGATGGTAATTTGATCTATTTGTTATGAATTCATTTCGTACGTTTGATTTTATTTTATCTTTTAGATTTAGGTTTGATTTTGTTTTGTTTTTAAGTTTAGACTTTGATTTTAAGGATTCATTTTGGTTTGAATTTAAGAGTTTAGTTGGATTTGATTTTAGGTAATGGATTTCATTTTTAGGTACATAATATTGATTAATTCCTACTTACATGGTTAGACACATTTTTCGAACCCAAGATTTAGCTTGATTTTTATTTTGGTTAACTAATGATATAAAGGATTTGTTGATTGAGCTGGATTTGTATCCGAGTTCGGACTTGTTATACACAGCTCTTTGTTATCCAAGTATCATATCGAGGTACTTGGATCTAGTTGTGAAATTTTGTAGCAACTCTTTTAGTTTAATTATTTTAATTTTTAATCTAGAATTATCTTCCTCAAGTTTTGCAACTTAAGTTAGGATTTCAGCTTGAATTGGTTCAGTCGTTGCACTCAATTTTAATTGTCCATTAAGTTTGTTATTTTCTTTTGTTAGTTCATTTATTTTATTCTTAGATATAGTTAATTTTTCATTCAAGCATGCAATAACTTTAAAGAACTTTTTGCTTAAACCAAAGTATACCTCATCGGAACCTTCGGAAATGAGTACGGACTCGTGGCTTGATTCGAGTTTGGACCCATCTTCCGATTCTGTTTCGTAAACCATCAGTGCGAGGTAGTTAGAGTGCTTCGGTTCTCCGCCGTCTGATTCATCTTCGAACGATTTATCCCACGTCGCTTTGAGGGCCTTCTTCTTCTTTAGATTCAGGCATTTGGTCTTGTAGTGCCCCCTTCTTGTTTCATCCAAAGCATGTCACATTTTTGTTGTTAAAGTTGGAGGTAGAGTTGATCTTCTGCAAGTTCTTGCTGGTGAAGTTCTTTTTTGTCTTAGTGAATATTTTTCTTACCAAGTTCACCAGGTGTTCTTCATCATCTAAGTCTGGGTCAAACTTGACTTTAGGTTCCGACTTGGATTTGGACTTGTTTTTTTATCACCCTGCAATAAGAGCAAGACCTTTCTCGGATTTGGTGTTAGTCTGTTCGTACAGTTCTAGTTCACAGAATAATTCATCTAATTTTAACTTTGACAAGTTCCCCGAAATCTTATACGCATCCACGATGGATGTCCACAGTGCATTTCGAGAAAATGCATTTAAGGCATACCTTATAAAATCCCGATTCTCTAATTGGTGGTCGATTGTGCAGAGTCCATTGAGAATGTCCTTTATCCTTGCATGCAGCTGACTGCCAGTCTCACCTTTCTGTATTTTAACATTAAATAATTTATTAAAAAATAAATCTCTCTTTGTTACTTTTGCGTCGTTGGTTCCCTCGTGCAGTTTATGAGCTTGTCCCAAAGTTCCTTTATATTTTCGTGTGGATCGACGCGGTTCAACTCTTCTTTTGTTAGCCCACACTGGATTGTGTTGAGAGCTTTGAAGTTAATTTGTGCTTTTTTCTTCATTTCCATATTCTAATTTTCCGTGTCCATTGGAATTTCGGTGTTGTTGTCAACTTGAGCCTTGTACCCTTTGACGATGTTGAACCATTGGTTGTAGTATGTTTTTATGTAGACCTCCATCCGCTTCTTCCAGTACAGGACATCGTCCCTGTTGAAGAGTGGGGGCGTATGGTGCTATATCCTTCAAGTTGGGCCATTTAAATATTGTAGATAGAAAACTAAAATGGAGGTGCCAAGATTTGGTCTTGGATTAGCAGAGTTTGAGATTATATAAAAAAAATATATAGAGGGACTTGAGCGGTATTGCACCAACTTCGAGTTAAGCCGAATGGTCAAAAAATTTATCTGAATAGTTAAATTTTACTAATTCAAATAGAACAAAAAACTGAAATTCCCCTGGCTTGATTGGTGGTTGCACCAAATCAGAGCAAAACCTGCTTTGATACCACTTATTCGATAGATTACGCACGTGAGAGGGAGGGTGAATCATGTGGTTTTCAAAATTTTATTTTTTGTTTTAAAATTAAAGTACGAACGCAGTGGAAAAGAAAAATAGAAATCAAAAGGACAATTAAATGAAATAGAAATAGACACGGTCGGTTTACTTGGTTCGGAGCCTTCGACAACTCCTATTGCAAGACCCAGGTCCCGCGGACCTATCGACGGATAATCCACTAAAAACCTTTTCCAGTACCTCCAGAAAAGAGAATTGAGTACAAGAAGGTTGAACAAGTGCAACACACTGCAATTGTCCTTTTTGCAGTAATTAATTACAAAAGAAAATTACCGACACTTAAAGATCAAAGTGGGAGCGCTCATGTCAATGTCAGTCTACCGGCCATGATCGAAAGTCCTCGGAGCAGTCGTCGGGCGCAGCAGCTTTGCAGCAGAGTCGTAGCAAGAGCCTGGAGCAATCGGAACTTCAAATGAATGCACAGCAGCTCGTATAAGTATTGTTATTGTTGGTATCCCAAGGTAGTTTTGATGTGATCAAAACAAGTTAAGTTAGGTCCTGTTGTGTTTAACCTTGTGTCTAAGTGTGCAGGAACTTAGGAGCACAGGGAGTCGAGCAAAAGACACAGCTAGCGAGAAGGACGACATAGGAGAGAGACGACGGGATCGGTGCGTCTAAGGGATGAGGTGCTGCAGAAGAGTACACGGGCGGATGAGGAGGCGCGTGGCGTTTCCGAGGGATGAGAAACCGGACTAGAAGGTTGCTCGAGAAGGTCGGAAGTTGGGTTCAGGTGAGCCCTATTCCGGATGGTCGAAATCACCCAAGCGAGCGGAAAAACCCGGACCAAAGCAAGCGGAGCCGAAGCTGGAGGCCCGGAAAGAAAGTCAACAAAATGTTAACTTTCCCCCTTCAGGGCGCCCGGAACCTAAGTTTTAGCCATTTCAACGTGGTCTTTGACCATTACATCGGGGATAAATTTTTATCCTACTCTAGGCGCCTAGAATCCTTCCAGGCACCCCGAGCAAGGCTATAAATACAGCCTTGGTCCCAGAAGTTAAAAACAACAAGCATTCTTGCAAGAACACTTGTACACATCTCAGTTTTTATTTAGCTTCTTATTTTCTGTGCTTTAACTATTGTAAAAAGGCTTCTCCGCCTAAAGGAGAAACTAGTGCTATTCTATTCCTTAGATTAACAACCTCCCCGGTTATAACCAAATAAAACCTCTGAGCCTCTGCTTTTCAGTTTATTTATTATTTAATGTAAGTGTTCTTTAATTAAGTTATTTGTCCGAGAAAGGTTCTTTTCTTTTATTTTGTACAGGGGCTATTCAACCCCCCTTCTAACCCGCCACCAACAGTCCTGCAGTTATTCAATGCCTTCTCGAGACAGCCTTATAAAAGGCATGGAAGGTGCCTCCAATGAGGCAGATTCGATCCCGAACAGCCCTGTGCCTATCCACGACTTCGACCAAAATTTATCTTGCGGAAGGTGCCTTACATAACCATGGAAGACGTCTTCTATGAACAGTACGAATGCGCCTTTTATCAAGCTTGAAGGCACCTTCGGACACTGTTTATCCGAAGGTAAATGTACTCCTTTGTCTTGCAAAATAACGTTAGTCCAATAAACAAAATAATAACTTGCAAGACAAATGTTAGTACAATAATAATGAGCAGTATTAATTAGTTCATGTCCTCCTAGGACCAGGAACTAGTCAAGGTCTCAAGTTAGAGATTCCAAATGGACCTAAACTGAATTAACACCAATTGTCCCTTCAACCGGGGCGCGTCCTCACTTGGTCACTCTCCTCCAGTGACTTACCTTAACTTACTAGTTTACTAGGCATCCAGTCAGCCCGTTTACCTGTCTAGACTTCATGCTAGCCATCTGGTGTAACGCCCAAAAATTCTCAAAACTATTTTAGAAATATTCTATGATTTTTCTGGAATTTTAGGATATTTTTACGAAATTTTTAGAGTAGCGGAGGTAGCAAAAATAAATAGGAAACGAAAATGGCCTAAGCGGGAATTGAACCCGAGACCTATGGTTTACGGATAATACTAGTAACCAAGTGAACCCAGCAGGGCCGTGCTGAAAGGAAGGGGAAAGATTTATATTTAAGTGTAAGTTGGGCCGAAATACCCAATTAATATAAATAGGGAATTAATGGGTGAAGAGTTATTTTCCCTTAGCGTGATTTTTTCCTCACCCTCACCCTAGCCACGCCGACTCCCTCTCCTCCTCCTTCTCTCGGCGCCAACCACAAGAGGGCCTAGGGTTCCTCTCCTAGGGCTCCAAGGGCACTTTCTGACGACGACTTCGACACGAGGACGCTCCCCTTCGCGAGAGGAACGCATAGACGCGAGAAGATCGTCGAAAGGATCGTCTCCTCCTGAAATCCAGCGATTAGAATCGTAAGAAAATCCTAGCATGAGGTAAGAAACCCCTCACCTGCAGTATAAGTAGCTTTCGTTTGATGGCATGCCTTTAGTTTAGCTATATGCAGATTTTTCGGCACACAAGGTGTGTTTAAACCCTCCTAGCAGATTAGGGATCTAGTTGAGCACCTCTAGATGGGCCAGACACATTGTTCTCCTTCAGTGGGAGGCTCTCGACGTTGTCGAGTGCCTAGAGGTGGTATCCCTATTAGAGGGGAGAGTTGGAGCACACCAAGTGTTCGACAAAATGATTAGTGTAGCTAAATATTACCTCAGATATTTTTAACAGCTCAGTTAAATGCATTAGTAGCATTTAAATCAGTATATTAGTCTAGTTTCAGCTTACATGGGACTACGGTCCAATGGGTGGGCTCCCACAGTCGCCTCTAGGTTTAGATAACCTAGCTCTAGGTTCAGATAACCTAGAAACAGTAAAATAAATAATTAGTAGCTATATTCAGTATTTTATTTTTAGTGGCACTGTACAGGATTAGATATCCATTGGGTTGGGCTCCCACAGTCGTCCCTAGGTTTAGATAACCTAGTAAACCCTACTAAATGCGGGACTTGTAAACCCGGGTCTAGCTAGGGATGCGCGCATAGTCGGGCCCAAACAGCAGCATGATTACTATTTTCACTTATTATGATAATAGCTTTCAAATTCGTAACCTAGTTATGTGAATATAGTTTAAGCTCAGTTTTAGCTCATTTTTAGTTTCAGTTTCAGTTTAGTTCTCCTAGTTGATACCATGAGATAGCTCCATGCTTAGATTTTATTATGCATGCCATGTTTCAGTGTTTATGCCATGTAACTTCAGTATGTCATGCTTTAACAAATCCAGTGCATGTTTTTAAATAGCATTCTTTAAAAACATGATTGCATCGTTGCATGTTTTTGTGAGGTAGATGGTTTCTTACTAAGCTTAAAGCTTACAGATACTTTTTCCTTATACTGCAGATAAAGGTAAAGGGAAAATGGATTAGCAGAGGAAGATGAAGGTCAATGCAGTGATGGTGTGTGTGGCAGGAACCTGGAATGAAGATCCTTAGCAAATTAAGAACTTAGTTTCTTTTCTCGAGTACCTTTATGCACTTTTAGACCTTAGAATGTTTAAACCATGGAAAATTTGTTTAAGTTGTTAGTAATTATGTTGGAATGCTAGTTAATAGATGTTAGAACTTATTTCAATTGATTTTAGAACTCTTATATGGGATTTTGGCACGAACTAGTGCTGAAATCAGAGTTTTAGTTTGAAATCAGAAACCCAGATCGATCTACAGATCGATCAGAGATGGGGTAGTGCCACTGGATCGGTCAGCTGACCGATCCAGGCGCGAACAGAGAGTTTATGGATCGGTCAGCCGACCGATCCAGAGGCGAACAGTGAGTACAGAAGCTCACTGATCGGTCAGCCGACCGATCAGTGAGCCACTGGATCGGTCGGTAGACCGATCCAGCCGCGTACAGTAGCGATGAAGCTTGTGGATCGGTCAGCCGACCGATCCAGGGTTTCTCTCCGTGCCAGTATCAAGCTGGATCGATCACTGGATCGATCCGACAGCCCAATCGATTCATGGATCGATTGAAATGCCTAATTACAGTTAGCAGGACATCCGAGAGGCATAGATTATCTTCCCTAGCATGTGTACAACTCCTAGGTACACCTAGAATGTTAAGTTCAGATTTTACAGTAATCAGTTTAGTAAAATTTTAATCAATCCAGATTTCCGCAATAGTAATTTAGCACAGCATAATGTAGCGATCGGCCTCACAGCCTAGTCAGTAGGAGGCGGGTCGTTACATCTGGTCAACCCGTTGACCTAGTTGGACTTCTTGTCAGATATTCGGTCAGCTCATCGACCTATCTGGACTTCATACTAGCTATCCAGTCGGCCTGTCGACCAAGCTAGATTTTGTACCAGCTATTTGGTCGGCCCGTCGACCTAACTAGATTTCGTACCAACTATCCGGTCGGTCTGTTGACCTAGCTGGATTTCCTACACACTTAATCAAGTGGTTAGATCATAACAAAACCTAACTTAACTTACTTATCATTTATTAAAACCTGAGTTAGGCCGTTAGTGCAAAACTGCACCAACAATTAGTTAAACATGCAATAATTTTAAAAAAAAATTTGCTTAAACCAAAATATACCTCATCGGAACCTTCGGAAACGTGTGCAGACTTGTGGTTTGACTCGGGTTTGGACCCGTCTTCTGATTCACTCTCCGATTCTGGTTCGTACGCCATCAATGCAAGGTAGTTGGTGTGTCTTGGATCGTCATTGTCTGATTCCTCCGCGGATGATTCTTCCCAAGTCACCTTAAGGGCTTTCTTCTTCTTGAGATTCAAGCAGGCAGTCTTGTAGTGTCCCTTCTTGTTGCATCTAAAGCATGTCATATTCTTGTTGTTCAAGTTAAAGGTGGAGTTGATCTTCTGCAGGTCTTTGTTGGTGAAGTTCTTCTTTCTCCTGGTGAACAATTTTTTACCAAGTTCACCATGTATTCTTCATCATCTGAGTTTGGGTTAGACTCGACTTCATGTTCCGATTTAGTCCTGAGTTTTTCTTTCAACGTTCTTGCAACAAGAGCAATACCTTTCTCAGTTTTGAGGTTAGTTTGTTCGTGTAGCTCCAATTCATAAAAAAGTTCATCTAATTTTAACTTGGACAGATTCCTCAAAATCTTATAGGCATCCATGATGGATGCCCACAGTGCATTTCGAGGAAATGTGTTTAGAGCATACCTTATTAGATCCCGGTTCTCCATTTGGTGGTTGATTGTGTGAAGTTCGCTAAGGATATCCTTAATCCATGTGTGCAGCTGACTGACAGTCTCACCTTCCTGCATTTTAATATTAAATAATTTATTTAAAAACAAATTCCTCTTCATTACCTTTGCATCATTGGTTCCCTCGTGCAGTTCTATGAGCTTTTCTAATAGTTCCTTTGCGTTCTCGTGTAGGCTGACGCAGTTCAACTCCTCCTTGTGTGTTAGCCCACACTGGATTGTTGTCTTCCGTCCAGGTGCAGTCTCTCTGGATCGAGCTTAGGTTCGGTCGACCGATCCTCGAGTTCGGTCGACCGATCAGCTAACGGTCTCCACTCGATCTGACCCGATCAAATTGCTCGACCAAGTCTTTGATTATCTTCGGTTCGGTCGACTGATCAGCCAACTGCTGGTTGCTGACGTGGCTGGAACGGCTGGCTTCTGAAGATAGGGGTTCGGTCGACCGATCATGGGCTTCAGTCGACCGAACACTTGTCAAGTCAACTCCCGGTTGACTTTCTCTAGTTTGGTTTGCTTGGGTGATTTCATCAACCGGAATAGGGCTCATCCGAACCCAATTCCCGGTCTTCTCCTCGAGCAGTCTTCCGTCCCGGCTTTACGTCCCTTGAACGCCGCGCACGTTCTTCACGCCCACCGGTGTACTCTTCCGCAGCTCTCTCGTCCTTCGGACGCACTGAGCCCGTTGGCTCCCTTCCCGTGCAGTCCTTCTCGCTAGCTGCGTCTTCCGCTCGACTTCCTGCGCTCCTAAACTCCTACACACTTAGACACAGGGATCAGACAAACAGGACCTAACCTAAACTTGGTTGATCACATCAAAATAACCACGGGGTCCAACAATCTCCTCTTTTTTGATGTGCATCAACCCAAGTTTAAGTTAGGGTAAAAACAAACAAATAGTAATTTTAAGAAAATTATGAAACTTACATTTTAGGCAAAAAAAAATAAAGTTAGCAACATAAGAGAAAAAAAATTAATTTTCCTAACTCCCCCTAAACTTGTTACTTGATTCTCCCCCTTTGATCACAGCAAAAAAGGGGGTGAAAATAATTTTCTAAGTCATTTTGAAAAAAATTGCTAAGTGAAAATTTAATATTATTTTCAGAAAAACTTAGCTTAGATAAATCTAATTTTCAGAAAAGATCTTAATTAAAGAAAAAATGAGAATTTTTCTAAGTAAAACTTTCAAAAAAAAAATTTCAAAAAAAAATTGAAGAATTTCTAAGGAAATGTTTTAAAAACTTTTCAAAGTATTATTTTATTCTAATTTTAATGCTTTTACCAGAGAGTTAATTAAACATTTTATTTCGATATTTCGGCTTCCAGGTCATGGCGAGGCACTAGGCCTTCTTGCTTATTGGAGCAATAACCACTTCCTTAGACAAAGCTTCCATAAAGACTCATTGTTTAATTTTCTCACTGTAAGCTTTTAAGAAAAATTTAAACTAACAAAGATTTTGGAACCCAGTAAAAGTTCCTTCCTACAAGGTTGGTCAAAAATTTAGGGGGTACATATCCTTTAAGTATTTTTCTAAATTGAGTTTGATGTTTTCTTATATACCAGTTTAATTTTTCATAAATTCTTAATTTTGATTTTGGAAATTTACTTAAGCATGCATCATTATTTTTCAATTTTTCAATTTCAACTTTTAATTTCTTATTTTCTAAATTCAAATTTTCTAACATTATTTTTAAATTGGAAATTTCTTTTTCTGATTTTACTAAGTCTTTAGTAAGTACTTTGATAAACTTAAAAGACTGAGAGGGAGTGAGATCACGTACCTTACTTACCACACTTGGTGAGGCTCCCCATTCATCGTAGCTTTCTTCTTCTGATTCTTCCCCTTGATCAATGCTCATCTCTGAGTCCGAGTCATCTTCGAGGAGATGGTTGGCCACCAGTGCTAGTCCCGAGAAATCTTCAGTTTCTTACTCGGAGGATGAAGAATCATCCCATGTAGCCTTCAGGCTCTTGCGTGTAGAGGACGTCGATTTTTTAGGCTTCTCTTTGTTCTTTTTCTTCAGTCTAGGGCAGTCATCCTTGATGTGCCCTTCCTCGTTGCAGTTGTAATATCGGATCGTCCTTCTGTTGCGTTAATGCTTTCTCGACTGCGACTTAAATTTATTAGTTTTAACAAATTTATTTAGCTTTATTACCAATAATGTTGCTTCATTTTTGTCGATCGAGGCTTTGGAGTCAGAACCGTTTATTTTTGCCTTTAAGGCAATATTCTGACTAGTCTTCTCTACTCCATTGGGCTTTGCAACTCGAGATTCGTAAAGTTCAAAAGTAGAAAACAAATTTCCTAAAGTACTTACCTCAAAGTCCTTAAAGATGTAGTATGCATCTACTAAGGACGCTCATTCTGGAGTTCTGGGGAAGGCATTGAGCGCGTACCAGATCGAGTCTCGGTTCGTTACTTCTTCTCCAAGGTTGCTTAGTTGAGTTATTAGCTCCTTAATCCTTGCTTGGAGTTGCGCTACCTTCTTGTCGGTGTTCATCCGGAGATTCGTTAGTTGTGTCCGAAGGATGTCGCGCCTCGCTAGCTTTGCTTCTGAGGTACCTTCGTGGAGTTCTAGGAATTTCTCCCAGAGGTTTTTTGCTAAATCGTAGCTTCCGATCTGACTTACCTCCTGGGGCGGAAGAACGCTGAGCAAGTGGAACTCAGCCTTTCCGTTAGCCACGAAATCAGCCTGCTCCTTCTTCGTCCATTGGCATTCTTCTTTGTCTTTTGGAGCTGCAAAACCATATTTCATTGTAATAAGAATGTCAAAATCCATTTTAAAGAATACATTCATTTTTCGCTTCCATGTAGCGAAATCTCCGTCGAACTTTGGGGGATGAATGTTCGCGCTAGCCATTGTCCTGATCTTTATACTTCAGACGGTGGTTAGTCCTTCTGAGGTTGTTGGGCTCTGATACCACTTGTTGGTGCAGCGGGACCGACAAGACGGGGGTGAATTGCCTACAAACAAAAATTATACCCTCCTCAAGAACTTTCAACTCAAATATAAGCAATGATTAAGAAATTGAACAGAACTAAAATAGAACAGAAAAAGCAGACTCAGTGATTGACTTGGTTACAACCGAGACGGTTGTTAATCCAAGGCGGTTGGAAAACACACTAACAAAGTCTCCTTCTCTGATGGCGAAGAAGCCTTTTACACTTGGAGAGCACAGAACTATTGCTTGGAAAAATGAGAGTACAGAGTTGTTGTACTATTTAGCTGTTCGAGACCCGTTTATATAGGGGTTCCAAGACTTATCAGATCACCTGGTCTTCGGGATCAGGTTTTGACTTTGAGAGGGATCGGTCGACCGATCCCCAGGTTTGGTCGACCGAACCTGCTGTACCTACCCAGTCTTCCGTCCAGGTGCAGTCTCTCTGGATCGAGCTTAGGTTCGATCGACCGATCCTCGCGTTCGGTCGATCGATCAGCCAACGGTCTCCACTCAATCTAACCCGATCAAATCGCTCGACCAAGTCTTTGATTATCTTCGGTTCGGTCGACCGATCAGAAGGTTCGGTCGACCGATCAGCCAACTATTGGTTGCTGACGTGGCTGGAACGGCTGGCTTCTGAAGATAGGGGTTCGGTCGACCGATCATGGGGTTCGATCGACCGAACACTTGTCAAGTCAACTCCCGGTTGACTTGCTCTAGTTCGGTTTGCTTGGGTGATTTCGCCAACCGGAATAGGGCTCACCCGAACCCAATTCCCGGCCTTCTCCTCGAGCAGTCTTCCATCCCGTCTTTACTCCCCTCGAACGTCGCGCACGTTCTTCACGTCCACCGGTGTACTCTTCCACAGCTCTCTCGTCCTTCGGACACACCGAGCCCGTCGGCTCCCTTCCCGTGCAGTCCTTCTCGCTAGCTGCGTCTTCCGCTTGACTTCGTGCCCTCCTAAGCTCCTGCACACTTAGACACAGGGATCAGAAAAATAAGACCTAACCTAAACTTGGTTGATCACATCAAAACAACCACGGGGTCCAACAAGGACGACCGGTGTTGTATCCTTCATGTTGGGCCATTTGAGTACTGAAAAGAAAGACTAAAGAGGGTAGCAAGACTTGGTCTTCGATTAACAGAGTTTGAGAAATAATACAATATCGAAGAGCTCGAGTGGTGTTACACCACCTTCGAGTTAAAATCGAACAAGAAAATATTATCTTATTAGGTAAAGTTTTACCAATTTAAATTGAATATGAAAAATTGAAATTCGAGGAGAAAGCAAATCCCCCTAGCTTGATTGGTGGTTGCACCAATTCAGAGAAAAACTTGGTCTGATACCACTTGTTGGATCAATACGCACTTGAGAGGGGAGGAGGTCAATCACGTGGTTTTTGAAAACTCGTTTTCTCGTTTTGAAATCAAAGTATACGAAACGAAAATTAAAAAAAAAACAAAAGAAAACACAGGAGGTTTTACTTGGTTCGGAGCCTTCGGTGACTCCTACTCCAAGACCCAAGTTCCATAGACCTATCGATGGGTAATCCACTAAAAACCTCTTCCGGTACCTCCGGAAGAGAGAATTAAGTACAAAGAAGATCGGAGAAGTGCAACAGACTGCACTTCCCATTTGTAGAATTTAAGTACATAAAATATTACCGACAGTTAGGGAATGAAGTAGCTTGTTTGTGTGTCGATGTCGGTATGCCGACTATGATCAGAAGTCCTCGGAGCAGTCATCAGGCGCAGTAACTTCGTAGCAGAGTCGTAGCAGGAGCCCGGAGCAGTCAGAACCTCAAATAGATGCGTAGTACCTCGTATATGTGTTGTTGTTTGAAGCTTCCTCGAGACTGTCTTATATAGGGCATTGAGGGTGCCTTCCATAGCCTTGGAAGGCGCCTCCAATGGGATAAATTTATCTCGAACAGTCCGGTTCTTATCTGCATCGATGTCCAAATTTCATCCTGCGGAAGACGCCTTCCATGAACAGTACGAAGGCACCTTCAGCTGCTTGAAGGCGCCTCCGGACACTGTTCATCCGAAGGTAAATTTGCTCCTTTATCCTTCAAAACAATATTAGTCTAATAAACCAAATAATGACCTGTAAGACAAGTGTTAGCACAATAATAATGAGAAGTAGTAATTAGTTTCTGCCCTCCCAGGACCAGGAACTAGTCAAGGCCTCAGATTAGGGATTTGAAATGGACTTAACCTAAACTGACGCCTACTGTCCCCTTAACAAGGACGCATTTTCACTTAGTCACTCTCCTCCAGTGATTTACCTTTACTTACCAGTTTACCAGTTGTCTGGTCCACAGATCTAACTGAACTTCCTGCCAGATATCTAGTGAGACTGTCGACCTATCTGGACTTTGCACCAGCTATTCGGTCAGCCCGTTGACCTAGCTGGACTTCCCGCCAAATATTCGGTCAGCTCATCGACCTATCTGGACTTCTCACCAGATATCCGGTTGACCCATCGATCTATCTGGTTAACTCCTGCACACTTGGTAAAGTGGTTAGATCATAATTATACCTAACTTAACTTATTTGTCATTCATTAAAACCTAAGTTAGACCGTTAGTGCAAACTGCACCAACACGCGGAATACGACAAGGCGTTGGAAGAGCTCAAGAAGTACCTGACGTCCTTGCCTGTATTGGCCAAGCCCATCGCTGGTGAGCTGCTATGGATATACTTGCCATCCACCAAGTATGCTATTGGCTTGGCGTTGGCAAGGCAAAATGGTCATGAGCAATAACCTGTATATTTCCTAAGTTATATATTAAAAGATGTAGAATCCCGCTACACTAGTCTTGAAAAATTGGCCTTCGTACTAGTACTCGTCGCTCGGAGACTCCGTCCATACTTCCTATCACATATGATCATTGTTATAACCAACAACATCTTGGGAAGAGTTCTTCTCAACCCAGAACCATCCAGACGGCTGATCAAATGGACAAATGAACTAAGTGAGTTCGACATACAATATCAGCCCATGACAGCAATCAAGGGCCAGGCCTTAGTTGATTTTGTCACTGAGATCCAGAATGTCGAGTCAGACGTTACTTGGAGAATATACGTAGACGGATCATCCACTCGGCAAGGTAACGAGATCAACATTCTCTTGATTTCACCACGGGAGGTTAGGATGCAATTGTCCGTGCAGTTAAACTATTGGGCCACAAATAATGAAGCCGAATACGAGGCCCTAATAGCCGACTTACAGGCATCTCAGTATGTCAAAGCTACAAAAGTCCTTATCCACTCGAATTCTCAGTTAGCCACTCAGCAGCTATTAGGAACGTTCGAAATAAGCAGCTCCCGACTCAGGCTATATGCAGAAGCATTCGAGAAGTTGAGGGCAAGCTTCCAAGAAGTTATTATACAGAAGATCCTCCGAACAGACAACCAGGCTGCGGACGAGCTGGCTAAGTTGGCCAGTTCACTATTACCGATCATGATAAGACAGCCGATCGAGTAGGTTTCACTGGTGGCACACATCCATAGGATGGATGGAATAACCTTTCCGAGTGACTGGAGAACCTCATTGATAGAGGTCCTCTAATCGAGTAGCACTCCGGCTGATCAGGATGAAGCTTGCCTATTGAAAAAGAGGGTTGGGCAATTCACGATGATCGAAGACTAGCTATATAAAAGAGCTTTCTCAAGACCACTGCTCAAGTGTGTCGAACCGGAGGACGTCAAGTACATCCTTCAAGAAGTGCATCAGGGCTCTTGCGAAAGTCACCTGGGTAGCAGATTGCTGGCCTAAAAGATCATGTTGGTTGGATATTTTTGGCCCACGCTATAAGATGATGCCGCTCAAACATTGGCCACTTGCTTGTCGTGTCAAAAATATCACAACATCCAACACCGACCGATCGAGGAGATGAAGACATCCATGATGTCTTGTCTATTCGACCAATGTGGCATGGATATCGTTGGACCATTTCCAATGGCGATCGATCAGCGAAGATTTTTGCTCGTCGCAGTAGACTACTTTTCAAAGTGGGTGGAGGATGAGCCGCTAGCCAAGATAACCGAACATATGGTCATCAAATTCATATGGCAGAATATCCTATGTCGGTTCGGCATCCCTCACCGACTTATCTCGGATAATGGGAGGTAGTTCGCCGGATGGATACTCAAGGAATGGTGCGAGGGCTACGGCATTGTGCAGGCTTTCACTTCAGTGGCCTACCCTCAAAGTAACGGCCAGGCGGAAGTCACCAACAGGGAAATCCTTAGGGGTTTACGGGCTCGGCTCGACCATGATGGAGGTAGCTAGGTCGATGAGCTCCCGAGTGTACTATGGGCCCAGTGCACCACGCCAAAAGAGGTGACCGGCGTCACACCGTTTCATCTGGTGTACGACTGTGAGGTGGTAGTACCAATGGAAGTTGGAGTAGAGTCCGATCGAGTATAGCTTTATGACGATGGAAACGCCGAGCGGAGGCTCATGGAGCTTGACATTATGGACGAATCATGGGATAAGGCAAGTCTTCCGACTGATGGCATTCAGACAATGCATGAAGCAGAATTACAACCAAAGGGTGATCCCAAGATCATTCCATGTCGGCAACCTGGTGTGGAAAGGAGTGAAGTAGTCGGCGATGTTACCAAATTGGAGACTCCATGGGGAGGACCTTTTAAAGTCATTCATAAGCTTCGCTCAAGAGCCTACTACCTACAAGACGAAGACGGGAGAAAGCTCGAGCTGCCTTGGAGCGTAAACCATCTCCAGCCCTATAGGGCCAGGTGAGAGGTGTGTGGTTAAATCCAGATGTACTTGTATAAGTGTATATCTTGTAGACGCAGGAAAACAATGAATAAAAATCTCAAGTGTTCCAGACTCTTGTGTCGTTCAACCAAGTTAAAAGTCTTGTTTTTGGTCAACAGTCGAGTGACGACTTTAAACTCTTGTCTTTGTCAATAGTCGAGTAGCGACTTTAAACCCTTATCTTCTTCAATAGTCGAGCGACGACTTTAAACTCCTGTCTTCGTCAACAATCGAGTGACGACTTTAAACTCCTGTCTTCATCAATAGTCGAGCGGTGACTTTAAACCCCTATCTTCGTCAATAGTCGAGCGGCGACTATAAACCCTTATTTTTGTCAACAGTTGAGTGACGACTATAAACCCTTATCTACAACTTCAACAGTCGAGCGACGACTATAAACTCAAGTCTACAATGAATAATAGTCGAGCGGCGGCTCTAAAACCGAATCGGTGATGAACAAAGTCGAGTGGCTTCCTAAAGCAATAAAGTAAAGTTCACATGTCGAGTAGTGACCGAAGTAGGGACGCATCATTATGATACAGCTATTCGGCTTATGCTGGAATGAGCATGCAGAAGTCTTTGAGAGTAGCTACACTGACGATCGGGAAAGCGAGGAATTGTACTTTGAATAATTTTATAAAGAGCTAAGTGGTGCAAGCCCCGCTTGAGCTGAACGGAGACACATTCTTTAAGCACTTGCAAAACTTTATAAAGTGACGAAACGTCGAACGGCGAGTTGTCAACGAGCACTTGCACAGTTTGACAGAAAGATGAAATGCCAAGCGACGATGCATTCATTTACACTTAGAAAATTTTTCTACATCTGAAGAAAATACAGAAGGCGACCCAAGGAGGCAAAAATCAAGATTAATCGAGATAGTCGAGCACGTCGTCGGGGAGTGACTCAGTCAGCTTCTCCCAGTTTATAACCCTGTTGGTCAGCATGGAAGGGAGATAGCCGCCGTCCTTCAGCTGGTCAAGAGTCCCATCAATTCCGAAATTAAAGAGGCGGAGCACTCGGTCCGTGAACCTGTCATTGAAGGCGTCCAAACGGAGATAATCCTGCTTGAGGACTTCAAACTGACCAGGCTCTGCATCTTGATAAATTTAGAGGGGTGATTGGGATGCTTCCAACTCGGCCTTCAACGATGCCAAGTCAGCATCCTTGGCAGTGAGCTGAACCTTTATTGCAGCTTGCTCTACCGATCGACTCTCCCGCATGGCACTCAACGTGGCCTCAGCCTCATTAAGATTCTGAGCCAAGACCCGGGCCTCCTTATTCTTGATATCTAGGTCCTCAATGGCTCGGAGCTTCTGGGCGTTGGTGGAATTGATCTTCGCTTCAAAGGAACTGGCTTGCTTATTGAGCCTCGCCAGTTGAGAAGCTTGCTTGGCACTCTTGGCCTTCTCCGCTTGTAGTAGCTATGAGCTCTTCTACAGATCGGCCTTCAGTTGGGTCGCCTCAGCAGTCAGCTGCTCCAAGCGTGCCTGAGCAGTCTCTGTTGGTCGCTCGGAGTGCGCAGCTATTGGACTTCATGCTCCAAAAAGACCAGCCTTTGGCACATGGTCAGACTCTCGACCCAATACTACAATAACAATAAGATTGTAAGTGTCAAACGGATGAAAGCAAGTAAATATAAAGACAACATACATACTCCAGTGGTCATCTGGGTATGGTTGTTCGCAAACTCCTTCGGTGAGATGACTGTTGCACGGGCCCTATCATCATCTCATACTTGTGCTAACGACCCTTGAATCCAAATCTGGTGCTCGGGGTATGGGACATGACGTCGTCCGAGTTGTGCCATTCATCAGTGGGCAAATGGATGATGGCCATTATTTGCCTCTGGCCACTTAGACTAAAGGGGTCAGAAGTCGCTCTCCCCATAGACTTGAACATCGAGGGCGGCCGAATGATGAATACTTGTGCGGCCAACGAGGATTTTGGTGGCATAAAGGCAACTGGCAGCGCACAGATGGTCCCCAATGGCAGCCCAGATAATGAAGGCGTCCGATTAGAGGATAGTGAAGTATGATGCGCTACGGCTCCTTCCTCGGGAAGAGCAAGTGTTGGTGTTTCACCCTGTTCGGAGGACAGTCGCGAGCCGGCTCGGACAGGGGTTTGCAGGGAGGAAGTGGTGGAACGGGAGGAAGCTTCCCCGCGGTGCCTCTTGCGTTGTATCAGAGGCTCACCGGAGGTCGCTGACTCTGAGGCCACCACGATTGGTAGCATGGAAGGTCGTTCGGGTGGAAGGTCTAATGTAGCAGCCGTGGCTCAGCTAGCCGCTATCTGACTCCCTCCACCCTCAATGGTCGGCGCGTCTGCCACTCCAGCTTCGTCGAGCGGATCCTCAGAGTGGGTGACCAGAGCTAGGCCGCGACTCTCCAACTCTGTCACGACCGCTACATTGATCTCTGCATCCGTGAGCCTGCTCTTATCGGCTAGACACGCCTTCAGCATGATACGAGCTACAAAAAAAGGAAGAAAAAACAGTTAGATTTAAAGATGAGGAGAAGAAATAGCATATCTAGGCTGTACGGTAATCGTGTTCGGATCGGGTTCAGGTCGAACACATACAGGACGCCCTCCAACAACAACCTGTGGATGTGATACTTCTGACCGGCCAAACTGGACGCCGCTTGGAGATAGTCCAATCGGCTTCGGTACCTCCTGAGCGACCGAGGTTGCATCACTTCCATTTGCCAGTCGGTCGGGAAATCGGGCCGCTCGGGAAAATGAACAAAAAATAGTATTCCCTCCAATGCTTATTGGAGGGCGACATTTTTTCAAAAAAGATTGACGGCAGAAAAGCAAGGATAAGCAAGAAACCAAAGACCGGCACAAAACTGGTCCTTAAAAAATGGGAAGAAGCTGACTGGGTGTTCGTGAGGTCGGTCATAGGCAAATGGGATGACAATCTGATAATCGGAGGGGAAGTAAGAGGTGGATTTCATTTTGTCTATTTCATCCCCGTTAAATTTGGACTTGGTGGAGGTATACCAAAGTCCAGAGATGGGTACGGGAGGTTGCGGAGAACTAGCCATCAGAAATAAAGATATCGAGAAGACGTAACAACGAAGGGAAGAAAGAACAACCTTACTGAGAAAGATCGCTGGCAACGATGAGAAGGAGAAGCGCCACAGAGTGTGCTCGAAAATGAAAACACAAGGAATGAAGACGACGGCGAAGCGAAGTAAGGTTTATAACCCTTGCGGTTGATCACCTCGAACTGTCCAATCAAGGGTTGCGAAAAACCAGGAAAAGATCCGGCCGTAGAATTTGGAAAGACGTTTATCACATCACCAGCGGATATCCGCCTTTCACGTCGAGCGTGCGACGGCAAAAATTAGGACACGTGACAGCCAGTTATAGCGGAGCATTAATGAGACTTAATTAAAAGGCATGGGTGACGTGCCTGATCATAATGATCAGAGATTTGCACGGTCTTCTAGAAATTGAAATGACGTCAGCCCTTATCGTTGAGCGCTCAGCCACGAAAGTCTAGAAAAATGGAAAATTTCACTAAATGTTGGCATAAACTATCCCGATCGACACAGATATTTGACTATGATACACCCGAGCGATCGATCCAACACCGGGCTTATAAGGGATGACTTGAGCGGTAGCTACAAGCCCAGGCCAACATATGAAGCAGTGCAGCGAAGATTATGTGATCCAATCAGAAGCTCGAGACAAAAAAGGAATGGTCAGTCGATGAGTTAGATCGCCAAATCAGTGACCAAACTTCGACGCGCATTACATCTGAACGGTGATTAGGAGATATGGCTGGCCAACAACCAGTACACGGAGAATGTCTGATCGGCGTGAGGCCACCCAAGGCACTACTCGTCCAGTCAGTCGGACTTGCAGCCTCTTTCGACTAGACTTGAGGGGAAGGCTTGTGATGAGGTAATAAAGGGAGGTCCACTAAGTGCGGGTCAAATGATGGAGGTAGCAGCCAACATGGAGGTCAAAGTCAAGGAGGTCAATGGCAAAGAACCGAACGTTGAGGGACCAAGCGGATCTATCTTGCAATGGTCGATCGGATATGTATTGCCCGATCGACAAAGGGCTGGTCCAAGTGAAGCGCTCGTTCAGCCAAGATTATCAAACGTTCGTCACAAAGCAGAGGAGGATGCGTATGACCAGAGTGTTAGTCCGGTCGGGCAGAAACAAACTATCGAGACCTGTCGCCACGCGGAATAATAGCCGAGTCCGACCGAGCGAAGGAGTACTCAGCCGAGCGGTTATCCCGCTAGGCCAAGCAGATGGATCATTGACGTATCCTTCGGGGAGATAGCGCCGCTGACACAAGACATGGTCAATGGATGGATTGTACAATGGAAGCTTCTACTATCTTGTCAGGGATATACATGCCCTGTTAAGTTATGGTGTCAAAGATACTTTCCTAACATGTCCTTTCATAAAACAAATTGGAGAACATGCCCACGATCAATTGGAGAGTGTGCCCACGTCGCGAGAGATAGGACAAATTGGAGAATATACCTATGATCAATTGGAGAGCATGCCCACGTCGCGAGAGAAATGCGCACATCGCACACTAGGACACTATATAAGGGGGATTAATACACCGATGGAGGTACGCGTTATTCACTATTCACGCTTGTGTCTACTATTGCTTCATCTCTTTCTTCTTTCTGATGACTGATTTGAGCTTCAGAAGACCAACGCCAAGGACTCCCTCCCTAGTTCGACACTGACATTTCTTGTGTTACAGAGCGAAGCAAAGTCTACATCCAGTCAACATGACAATCGTATCCCAGCTTATTATCTCCATAATTTTCAGACAGGATTAGACAAAAATAAAATAAAATAAAAATAAGTCGTATTTTTCTCAAATCATTAGAAGGACAGATTTTTTATCGAAAAAAAAAATCTCTAATAGTCCATAGACAATTACTAAACTGTCTGAGTAGATGAACAAGATTGAATCTGCTTTTTAGCAACCATAAAACTATAGCAGCCTTTTAGACAGACAAGAAAAAACGGCTTAATAATCTTTAGGCAAAATAGTGGAGAGCCCTAAACTTACCAGTATTGATCCTCTTGCGTCCGGACCAAACACTAGTAATATATCCTACATCTCCAATTCCTCGGGTGAATTTTGTTTGTAATATCATAGCAAATTATCATTTTAATTGCTTAAATTTAAATCTATTTCATTGCCTACTCCATATCATGCATTAACTAGGCTTCTTTGTTTTTTTTTCTCTCTTTTATTTTGCTTTGTTAATACACTTCTGCTACAGGGAACTGAATCAAGGAGTAATTATTCAAAAACCAAACAGATAAACTGCATTTGCAATTGAAACATGTACAACCCATTGATAAAGCAATTGCCGTTGACAAATTCCAGTATGGCTTGATTTTAAGTCCAGAGAAAGTTAGAAATTAGTTCAGTCCCAAAGGCGTTCTGACCCATCTCAACACTCTGTTGCTGTTCTTTTCCGGCGAACCGACCCTAACTGAGAGGGAAACAAATGAAAAGATTTTAGTATCCCATAAGCTGTATAGCCAGATGAACTAATAGAAATCTCTGTTTAAAATACTTCATGGTTAGTTGATTAAGTAGTGAGCAATTAATTATTAAATACTGTCTTAATTAGTTGAAAATTTGCCAGTCAGATTACATAAATGCTGTGATTAGACCAAGAACTTACAGGTGCCGAAGAAAAATCTGAACTTTTCAACACCCTCAACCTTTTCACAGTCGAAACAAACATCCTGCAACATGCGTTAGAGGCAGCTCCTGTCAATATAGTTGGAATTGGTGGTTTCTCTTGTCTAATTTCTGTATGACTTGTAAAACAGATATATTCAAACTATAATTCATTAGAAACAATGGAATCAAGTGTTGTATTTTTGTGTTTTTCTTGGTCTCTATTCAAGCTTGAGCTGAATTATCCTTAAATCAATGCTGACTGACTACTTAAGGTGCCAAGTATATTTTTGGATCTAGTGCCCTAGTTGTTTGGTTTGAGTTAGAGAGTACTAGGGTCGTTTACTCTCCCTCTTGCTAAGTATTGGTCATTTCAATTATGAGCATATTATGCACTGTAGTTTTGAAATTAAAAGAGTATTAATTTAACAAAGATTCATCCAGGATAATTAGGTGAAAGTTTGCCTTAGGCAATCAGTTCTTGAAAGTTTGCTAATATTTTAAAGAGGAGAAACAATGCTTACTCCCATGGAACATCCCCCACAAGCATTCTGTGACCTTCATTGTCTTCATAAACCAAAGTGTATTCACCAGAGCCATCCAGCAAGCCTATGAATGCATTTCTGCCTTCCTCATCCTTGTGACTGGCATTTGTAGAGGTGTCTTTTTGAGCTGCAATCTCTAGCCAAGTTTGATATCTAAAGACAAAAGAAGAATAGCAAGATTCAAGAACACAAATTGTCTACCTAAAATTTCAGTACCTTCCAAAAGGCCTAGAAAGAGATCTTCCACCGCAAAAGAGAGCTTCTCGTAGCTATCATAGACTTTCAGATCAACCTTTCTCCCAATTGGGATACCATCCATGTTGATCTTCACAAGCAAACCCTTGTTGTTCTCGATCTTCACTTCTTCCTCTATATTTCTAGTCCCCGGCTCCATTCTTTGTTTGCCTGAATTAGTTGCTAGTTTTTTTCTGAAGGATCTAATGGGAGGCCAGCCAACAACCGGTACAGCAGCAGCTCTGCATATTTCCAAGAAAAGGAAAAGAAAACCCAAGTTAAAGGTATTCCATGGATTGCAGAAGGGACGAGCAGAAAACTACACAATCAGCCACTCCTTGAGTTTTTAGAATCCCTGAGCATTCAAAGTGGCGTGAACAGATAGTTTAGAAAGAAAGGCACTATGGAAGAGATGGCATAGGCTACACTTATGACACCCACGATGGCATGGCATATGGACTGGTCTGGGAGCTAGTGCTGGGTCCAGCTCCATCTGCTTTCTCCTTCTCAAGCCTCTGCTGTTGTTCGAATACCCCAGTCCCAACTCTGCTCTGCAACCCCAAAATTTCAGTTTCTTGATGCTGAAACCCTAAGAACAGAATTCAAGGGCATGATAAAGATGAAAACTTGCTGGAGAAAAACACCTTTTTGGTACTAGAAATACCTTCATTTTTAGACTCAGCTGCTTTAAAGACTCCTCTTTTAATGGAGGAGGTCTTTGAAGCCTTGGAGATGAAACCAAGAGATAAAATAGAGAGTTCTTCTTCTTCTTCTTCTAGGTCACCTCCAGGGAGTCCAAGCCTCAGTTCCAATTTCTTCTCTTCTGAGGCATCTAAATGCTCAACTGTTCTTCCTCCTACTCCATCTTGCACCACTCTTTCATTTGGAATCAAATCTAGCAGCCGAGGAAATCCATCTTCCTCTTTCTTAAAGTCTTCTCTTTCCATGACCTCTTCTCTTTGAGGACGAGACGAGCTAATGTTTCAACTGCAAATATTGAGCCGGAGGATTAAACAAATAGCTACCACCTTACCATTTCAACGTTGAAGATGGCAGAAAGCGTCAAAACCAGTTTTTATTTTATTTTTTTGTGACGAATCAAAATTCCACAGACCAATTGATTACTCTGCCCGCGCGGAAGCCATTAGCACTACCACTCGCAGATCTCAAAATCAAAGTTTGCAGGAGGAATCAGGATGAAAAGGAGTTAAATCCAGGAGTAAAACTATAAAAAACCGGCGAGTTTTGATCCATTGCTTACCAGCTTCTCTTTCCTTCCTTTCGTTTTGCTCCCTGCTTCAGTGATGGAAGTGGCGCTTAAAAAGTGAGCAGCAGCAGGCATGCCATGCCATGCCATGCCATGGCTGGAAAAGCTCGGGGGACAAGCAAATGAACCTGGACAAATAGAGTCGAGACGTGCTTCTCTTCTCTCTGTAGCAGCACGCTTTCCCAGGCAAGTAAATGATAGAGACGTGAGTCCTCTGCTCTCCTCCCCTCTTTAAGACAGTGTTTTTTAAGTCGTTTGAGAATTTTGTTTTCTAATTGAATTCGATTTGACAATTGATCTATCCTTTAGGTTTGCCGATCACAGTCACTAGCAAACATTACATTACTTTCGCAGACATGAGTAGACATGGACCAGTGCGTATCTAATTCTAAACTTGGTCAGCGTTTGAATTATGCACTTGATCCCTTGAATACTTCATACACTACTAGGTAGGATTTAGCATGTGGTCCTCACTTTTCCTCCTGTTTTTTTATGGCCACACAGAATATCTTGTGTCTTGAATCAATTCATCTGTTTATGACACTACTGAAGTAGTTGTTTCTTAGACATAAGAAACTTTTGAGGACCAACAGTTCAACTCATTGTGACAGTGATCCTGGATTCTTTGCTTCAGGGTCTTTTGTTTCTTTGAGACACGGCTCTGCATTCAGGATAGTTTGGATTCAAAGTCAATTAATCATTGTTCTAAAGTATATTTATGCATAATTCAGTGTTTTTGCACCCCAAACAAGTAGTGTGGCTAAGCAAATTTACATGTTCATCACTGAGGGAAGATAGAAGAGCACGCTGTGCACTTGGCTAAATTTAATGATTAAACAAGGCAAATATGTTAACTTGTTTTATTAGCGATGACCATGGAGTAGTAATTGACTCCGCCACAATCGATAGAAGCAAAGCGATTGGATTCCGACTAATGGGTTGAAGAGAGACATAGAAGAGTACTCTTGTGGCGCTGAAAATTTGAGGAAGAAAGAAAGAAAAACAAGAGGAAAAAAAATTTACACGTTCTATCAAGGTTGGGAAGTTCTGGCCAAAGGTTAAAGGTTTGAATCCATCAAATGGTAGCATTAGAGGGCGGTGTAACCTTATCACCTCAGCTCTGACTGGGTAATAATTTCACACTTCAATTCAACGTGAGCTTTTGGTCAAGAGAAAAAAAGAGAGTTGAAAATAAGGGGGGGAAATGCCAACTCCTAGTAAGCACAGAAAGAGAATAATCCACAAACATACGTATTCGGGAAACAAACACAAAAAGGGTGAAATAGCAACACATCGCTGTTGCCCTGTTCATTAGGCCCATCAAGCGCCCAGTAGTTCAATTAGCTCTCCTTTTTTGAGCTTCGAATAGCCTTTGACACCTCGAACTTTAGCGAGGTCCCTCAATTCTGCAACTTTTAGTGAACCCAGATCAGCAGAGGCTTCTGCAGCAGATGATTCCTTGATTTTTTCGGCAGTACCGTTAGAGTCAGAGGTTTCAACCTGGTTATCTGATGCTTCTAATTCTTCTTCATCTAGATCATCATGCGTGAGCTCTGCCTTCTTCTGAAGCTCAGATCCACTATTACCAATCTTCTTGCTTCTCCCTCGGGATTTCGAGGAAGGAGATTTATCCTCCTCTTCTGCAGAGAACACAGGTTGGAACTTAACTCTAGGAACAGGAGATTTTCGCCTAAAATATGAAGCAGGTCTAGTGGGAACAAGAGGAGTTGATTCCTCAGATGAATCTGAGTCGATATCATCGGCGACAAAAGGATTCAAATTCTGCTCATCGTCCAGTGTTGTGCTATTTTTTTCTAGTTGGTCGGCGACAAAGTCTACTTCTGGAGTACTCTTCTTCTTCTGATTCACTGAATGCTTTCTCAACAATTTCAGAAGCGAATCGACAGTTCCCCGTTCGTTTTGTCCTTGCTGTGCAGCTTCAATCTTCTTCCCTTCCTTGATCGAAGCCCGCTCTCGCAGTTGTGCTTGAACCTTTCTAAACAGCTCGACAATTTCCTTCTCTCTTTGTCCTGGAAGAGGAGTAGCCTGGTGCCTGATGTTGCCAGACAGAGAAAGTAGTGAACCATTTTTAGAAGAAACATAATCCATCTCTTCCATGTTATCTGGCTGCTCAGGCTCGTGGTATTGTTTGCTCTTGCCACCCTGGGAAGACCCTCGCTGTCGTCTAGAAAAATCAGGATTCCTCTTGAAGTTATTAGGACCCGCATTGCACATGAGAGACACCCTTGTTTTATGTGGATTGACATTTTTGATACCACAGAACAACTTCTGGCCTCTATTACATGAATATGATAACACAATGGCTCCTCTGGATACCCCTGGAAGTGGTAAGAACTTCCCTTGATGGGGCATATAGCCTGCAAGTATTTCTTAAACATTAAATAATGTCGTATGGTATAAGAGATACTAACTAAAATGAATAAAATCAGTTCATAACAAGGATACAATGAAAAATTCTGATAAAGACAATTGAGAACAGTCCTTGGTGCTTTACTGATCACAATGGTTTTTGGTCTTCAATGTTGGAGTCTATGTTAAGTGTGTGTAGAAAGAATAGAAACTATATCTACAAAATAAAACTCACTAATAATTGAGAGAATTTAGATATAATTCCAGTAGATAAGAAAATGAGACGAAAAAAATAGATTGCGATGACATGGACATATATCCAAGATGCTCAACTGATTTATAGTTAGGATCGTTGAATGTATTAGAGTGGAAAATATAAGGGGATCAAAAAATAGAAAAATCATTGCATAAACTTCCATGGACGTATAATAGTTGGGACAAACATAAATTGTCACTTGTATGATTGTTTTTGTGTCTAACAACTAAATTGCATTGAGCAATTTTTCTTTATCTAAAATTAGGGATCGAGGATAACAGTTCAATATGATAAAGTGGCCTCAGCTAAATTTTAAATTTCAAGTATAAGCAGAACGGTTTGGAGTCAAATAGGAAGTTCCTCAGACAAGATATCATGATAAAATATTGAACTAACCATCAGCTCCTATTCATTAAACTCAAAGCACAATTAAAAAATAAGGACAAGATGGCATACCCTATAAAATATCCATTTGGATGCATGGATTATAATTACTAAAATCAAAACAAGATAGTATAGTTTTGCACCTAAGGTCCTAAATCATATCTGGAAACATGTAAACCAGTAAAAATCAGTCAGGAAGCACAAGAGAAATGCAAAGAAATGGCAAACAAAATGAATAATGGTGTAGAACACTAGCATTATAGGAGTATGTGAAGAATATAATTCTCATTTCTCAATTAAGACAATAGAATTTATTATGAGAACAAAGGTTTAGATGGCAATGCTACTAGGCAAAAGCTACAAGACATACAAGTGCAATTGCTCTTCATTTTCTAATTTCTCGAAGGTTGAGAATTTGCCTTCAGAAGTCACATTCTCCATTAATCTTATATAAAAGTTGGAAGAAATTATAATACGCTTAAAATGCGAAAGTTAACTTAATGGTAGTAGAATAATTGATACTACCTTACAAATATTCTAGATTAGTCCACACTGTAAACTGAGATTGCATTCAGGAATGTCAGTTGATATCCCAATGCGAATCCTCACCAACCAACCTTGGTCAGGGCCAGACCATCTTGCCCCATTCCACATAAAAATGTGAAAGATCAAGCGAGGAGTTTATTGCTCAACCTTCTCTGTAAGGTCATATAATCGGGAGAAAGAGCAGACGAGAGAATAAGAGGATGAAGAGAGAAGAAATACCAAGGTGAATTAAATTGATAAATAGCTAAAATACAACCATTACATTATCTTACAAGCAATTAAGAGGACGACAAACATAGAAAACAACTTGGCAGAAGGCACTGTGATGAAATTATAAATTTACTTTGAACATTGGTAATTTGCAAACTCTTCTGGCAACTCAATGGTGCAGGGGCTGTAAAGAAAGCTTTGTACCATAACTCACGTTGCCCTAACTTAAGCTCTTTTTTGTCAGGATGAGATAGTAAGTCAAGCCCCAACCCTAAACTGCCTGCCCCACCTTGTTTTCATTCCTGACCATCCCTACTCAAGTGTCAAGCTCCTCCATTAGTGATTTGAATTTCTCATCAAGGCCCAAACCCAAGTCAGATTAGAACCATTCTTAGCCACATACATATAAGACCCATGGAAATTCCACCATTATCAGGAACCCTTTTCCTTGGTTCACTTACCAAGCTCAAGACTAGGTTTACTACAAAGTCATATCATAACCATATTAGATCCCAAAAGTCTTCCAGACTAATTTGTTTCGAGCAAGCAAGTTTAGGACTACAGTAATCAACGTAAGGGCGTTTTGAAATATAAAATAATAATAATGATGAGAAAAAAAAATCTTGGCGCTGAAAAAACAAAATTTCCTCATATTAACAATCAAAAAAGCAGTGAGACCGGTAATCACTGAGAAAACCATCCGGAAATTTATGATTTTCTCCATATTCAAACTCAGATGAATAAAAACTTTAGGTAGCATTGCATTTCCTTTTCACGGAATAGATAGCTAGAATACTATGCTTATAACTAGAGATTCAGCCATACCAATGCCCGCCATCTCGTTGGTCAGCGCACTGCACCCTTTTCCTTCTCAAACCAGATCGAGATTCAACGACGTCAGGAGAAGGAATCTGAACACTTAAGCGGATATACAAGCTCGACGACGAAGAAGAGGCGGCGTTTCGGCCTGTATAGTCAGGTATGGAAGCTGAAATAGGAAGCCTATAAGACAACGGTGGCCAGGAAGATGCTCCGGCTTAGGGTTCCGGGGGCGGGACGGAGAACAGAAGGACCGAGGGTTGCGGAGGACCGTGAAATAGGAAGCCTATAAGACAACGGCGACCAGGAAGATGCTCCGGCTTAGGGTTCCGGGGACGGAGCGGAGAACGGAAGCGCCGAGGGTCTGCGGACGACCGTGAAGGGATAAGAAGTGACTTTCTTTTATAGTCATTTTTGGGCCAGGCCCAGATAATTAGTCGCCATTTATGACCTAACCCATTATAGTAGGGCCGTATTTCGTCTTGCAGGCGGGATCCTGTCCAGTCCAGATCCTTTGGATCATAACTTTTGATTTGTTTATGGATCTTACTTGTATAACAGATGAGATCTAGAGGATCCGTACTTCTCCCTTGACGGCTTGGCCAAGACAGTGAATCAGAACTTGATCCATAAAAAATGGATCAGAGGATTCCTACTCTTCGCTAAAAGTTTTAGACGACCAAAGGATCCTTGCTCTTCGTCTTGTGGTTGATGACATTATTTTTATTGAAAAACACTCTTTTTCCGGATTATCCTATATTTATACCTGATTCCAATATTTTTTTTCAAAATAAAAATATTCACACAGACAATTTATGATACAAATAATCCCTTCTACAAACGACTGGGAGCTCCAAACAAATTTCTCACAAACTACCGGAATAATTCAAAAAAGCACCCGTTCTACTTAGATTAATCGCCCATTAAACAAAAATCATCTAATAATTTGCTGAAACTGAGATTCTATCCTTAAATGCTTAGAAAATTGAGAAGATGCACTCTTAACCCGGGAGCAAAACTGGCACATTTACAAAGAAGGGTCAAGTTGAATCAACCCATTCAAAATGTCATATTGGAATCACAAATCTTGACCCTTTCAGATGAGTCAAGGAAACAAGCCGATATGAATACAATCTCAACAAGATCTACATGCTATGAAGTGAGCAAAAATATTGTATTTTGGTGTTACAACACATTGGGGGGCGTAAATAAAGAGTAATTTCTTCCCTGTCAAACAAGTATGACAGGTCTCGATAAATTATATTTGGCCACTGGAGTTGGGAGGGAAACTTTCAAGTCAGTGCAAAGGAATGGAATTTACTCATTTCATAGATAAAATGAATGAAATGTTTCAAATACAAATAAATATATTGGTACATCGAGCAGGAAAGAAAAACCCCTTTCCTGAGACTGAAGAACTCTAAGTCTGGAGGAATTGGCCTTCTTGTTGACTTGTGAATAAAATCTGGGAGGGTAGTGAGTTTTAGGCACAACTTTAGATGAACCTGAAGCTTTTATGAAAATATAAGAATAACAAATATTATAGAAAATATATATAAAAAACCCCACTTGTGAGGGTGAAATCACCGTGATCACTTCTGATCTGAATACACAGCATCAACATCATCAAGTTCAAGTAACTTGGAGATAAGGTCCTTGTTTAAATCCATCGCTTCATCATCAACCTAGAGCAGAAACTCAGAAACAAACACCAATGAGCTTATGGAGGATACTAAACTCGATGCTTAATTAGGACACACTGCTTGAGGGCATATGATACTTTAAGATGCAAAGGTAGATTGGTGGATTTTAGCATATGTTTCAAACACAAGGTTAACTACTTCAAACTATGTACCTCAATGGGGTTAAATGGCAGTAGTTCAAAACCATTATCTGGTTCAAAGCCTATGCCCTCATCTCGTAGCTTTGATAATATAGAGGAGTAGTTTTCTGAAGAAGTAACAATCTTGTAGTAGCTGCAAATGGTGAAATATTTTAGGAAGCACAAGAAAGTAACTACAATGCAAGCATTCTATTAAGAAATTCAAGTCCACTGCACTGAAAAATGATGCATTCAACTTGAATTGCTATCTTTTGAATATACAACACATCTTTGCTTGATTTTGTTCCATCAAATTGGATCATGATTTATCTAGACTAGCAAGTGAAAAGCACCAAATAAAATGACACCAAAGAGCAAACTTTAATATGTCATCGTTTGGTTCTTGGAAGTACCTGTCAGGTCTATCTTCTTCTGAGTCATCTTCATACTCTGGTGGTTCTATAACGTCTTCAGCACCAGCATCCAATGCAATACTGAGTAGCTGATCTTTGTCAGCAGCGTTGGCCTTTATGTTTATGACCTGTGCTCGCCTGAATTTGAATAAGATAGATCCTGGATCAGCAAGTTTTGCTCCACAGTCCTTTGCCACTCCTCTAACAGCAGCTACTGATCTTGTAACTTTATCTGTTAGAACCTCAACAACCATACCAACCCCGCCAAAACCATAGACCTGATTCATTGTAACTCTTAATCAATAATAAAAATTAATTTAGAATGACAAATTAGTTACCTCATAAAACTTTTCGATATATGCTTCTTGTCCCTTTTCAGATGCCTTTTTTATGTTGCGCTCCACAATTTCCTTGGGCACTTCAAGCTCTCTAGCTTTCTCTAGTACAGCAGCTAAAACTGTATTGGAAGTAGGATTTGGACCTCCTTTTTGTATACTTTATTTTTGATGCAATCAATATAACAGGAAGTTAACACCATTTTTTTTGACAAAGTACAATTTGCAATTTTGGAGACAGGTCATCAGTAAGAAAACATAAAATGTTATAAAATGAAGAACTTGCACCTTCATAATTAATGGAGATCTTGCCACAAATAAATGTCACTGTTAACTTATTAAGGATAAAGTACATGTCCTTCTTCGACTTCAAGCTGATTGCCCAGTTTATACTAAACCAATTCTCCTACTTGCGATTTGGGAATATACAGAGGTATCACTACACTTCTTGCTCAAGGTTTCACACTTATTGCCAGGGGAAAACATCAACTCTAACACAATCTGTGGTGGAATATGAGGTACAAGACAATCACCATGCTATGATGTGCCTCAGAGGCTCCAACCCCATCGGTAGTCTTTTCCCAGATAGAACACTAACTAAGCCTAGTTTTAGATATGTTTTAACAAAGTTATCTTTCTTTTTCTTAGTTTTAAATGTAATTGAGAGACTGATGGTTTAAGAGACACGAGCAAATTAATGCATTCAATATGTTTGGATATACTAATTACATATCAGATAAATCCATGTAAAACAAGTATTCTGGCATATATTAGTTTAATTTCATGGGATATATGATGATCAACACTCTCTTAGTTTGATATCCGCATGTCAGAAAGATGTCTAATCCAACTAAATGGGATCAATAACATGGTTTATCCTTAAGATCTATGTTCATGAGGTATTTCATGGAACTTCTTGGTTGCTTCAAGGCCTAATGAAACTGGGAGTGATCAGATATGCACACATGTAAGTATATTTGCAGGACATGTAATAGGACAAAACTTGAGGTTGACTTTGTCCTCTTTTTTGTGCATGCTACACCAGTTAGTTATCATATCTTCTGTGCTTATCTACATTAATATATCCTTAACCTCTCCAACTAGTCTATCCACATAATACTTAGCAGATTTGCATGAATAAGAGGATAAACATGATTTCACGCTCACAGTAGCCCTGATCTTAGTTATGAAATGACCTTATAGCCCACATGAAAAGTCAAGGATCTAGTCTATTCATGAATGCAGCTACTCCAGATTTTCTATATTCACACAATCACACTTGAAATCAAATTTATTTTCTTGATCTAAATTTCTCATGTAGTGACCATTAGCAAAAGTTTTGGAGAATCATGCTCAATAGAATTTCAAATATTAATTGGTCTAGCATGCCCATGAAAGGATTAATAAGACTGTTAATGTATACGAATTCCCAGACATGTGAATTAGCATGTTCATACATGCAACCCTGGGGCAGAACTTAACTACAGAGCAGATGCGCTTAAAAGATTCAGTATAACACCACAGTGCCATACTATAACTAAAGAAGTACTTCATTAAGTTTCACCTACTTAGTGAAGCTTCCAATGCAGTCATAACTACTGATGGTTTTTGAAGACCATGCAATTCGAACACACACAAGTTGACTAGATCCTATAGTTACTGATTAACCAATATATCATAACTAAGAAGAAGCTTCAAAAAAAATCAAGGGGCTTTTAACTTACGCTGCAACAATTTCTTTTCCAATTTTGCTATTCCGTTTCATTTTCTTCAAATTCTGTGCATCCTGCAAAAATAACACATGAATTTTGTAAATTACTATTTTTTTCAGCACTGATAAAAAAAATTGAATATTTTACATGCAAGTAGTTGTCAGAAAAATGGAATAAGAATAATACAGCAGCCCTTTCACAGTGAAGAGGCATGAAATTGATCTACAGGAAAGGAAATGGATTAAAAATAAAGAAATAACATAGAAAAAGATTGTTATTTCCTCTGGAGTTTATAATCATTATCAAAATTACTCTATTAATGACCCAATCACTATTATGTCCTTTTCTTATTTGACACCTCCTTTGACCATTTATAAAAACTTTTAGAAAATAAAGCATCGGACACCTATTTCCATTCATATATGAGACAGATACTTTTATGTTGCACCCAAGTTCGAACAACACATGAATTACAGAAACCAGGTTGACCTAGACTATTCTGCAACTAGAGATAAGGACGGAACAAACATATATAAACTTGGATGGTTATGCACCAAATTTGTAAATCAATAAACCAATTGAAGTCTCAAAACGCATATGATCTTTTTATGCGACATAGGACCAAAACTGAGTATAGAACCAACTGAAATTTGGTGATAACATCTTCAACATTCTGTATTTTTTTTTAATCTTTTGCCCCTAAGCGCTCTGTTAGCTTTCATTCCAGTTTAACTTGAATGTAATTCTTACTTTCTCATGATAGCTTTTATAACTCACGACATAGAACATTACAACATTGACATTAAGCTAACTCTGATCCGCTTTCACTAAGGCATTAAGTTACATAAAAGTAATTAAAGTGAGTAGTACAATTAACTTTTCACCTTTCTTCCAGCGATCTTGCAAGAACGCCTGCCCATGCAAACAGGGCGAGAAGTCCATATCCGCCTCACGCCCTGGAAATTACGCTCCCCACTGGAAGGCATGATCGTCAGCTTCGCGCCCAGAAACCCAACCCCTAACAAAGAACAAGCAAACCATTCAATTGTTCAAGCCGCTACGGAAAACCGTAAAGGGGGAGTCGAGCGGCGAAGTATCCGTACTCTCAAGCGTCGTCTGGCGCCGGAAAGAAGGAAGGACACGCGTGAGAGAGACCCGGTAGAAGACAGCGCCGAAAGCTCTCGCCATCTCGCGGTGTGCGTGGCGAGTTCGACTGATTTCCTCAGTCGCAGCAAGCCCTAAATCCTATTAATACCGTCGGGCCGAAAGACAAGGATTATCCAGCTCGACAACTTACCTCGTTTGTTATTGGATATAGCAGTGGGCCCAAAAGTAAATTGCCATGATACTTTAATTTTACTTATTGTTTAGTTACTCTTACACCATATAAAAATATATATTTTTTAAATTATTTTATAACACACTGATGATATAATCTATGGCAAACAATACAATATAATATAAAGTCAAATCTCCTTATAAACAATTGCTACATAGTAATTTTATGAGTTAAAAAAAAAATACATATGTCATTTTTTTTATATATGATATAATTTTATAAATAAAAAATGATACATACATCATTTTTTAGATACATGATATAATTTTATGAGTCAAAAAATGATACATGCATCATTTTTTTTATATGATGTAATTTTGTCAATGAAAACATGTATATATTTCTTTTTTTTCCATCCGATATTTTCAATTTTATTTTTAGGTGATCGATTTTTGCTTCAAAACTATCCGTTGATGGATTGCGTTTCTCTTCCTTCTAAAAATTTTAATAAAGTAAATGACAAAATTTTTCCACTGCGAAATTTTTTTCTTAATTTTACTTTCCGCTCTCCCAAGAAAACTAACAATTTAGAGAGGAGAGGAAGGATAGCTCTAGCTAGGATAAACTCTGCAAATCCATGAAATCCCTTGGTAAGTATTCGTGCTTGAGATCATCGAAGGATGAGCCATCGATGAGCTGTTCTTTGTTGACAAAGTTTTTGTACAACGAAAGGAGAACCAACCGCCAAGGGAGTCCACGAAGCCTAAGGAAAAGAAGAGAAAGAAAGAGTTAAAATGGAGACAAGGGGTTGTCCTATCTCAGCCATTTTGATTTGAGAGGTAGAAAAAATGAACAATAGATAAATATATGTAATTGTATACAAGGATGTACATGGACCTCTGTCTACGAGAATGGTTGTTTTTTATATTATTGTCATTGAATACCTCTCTCTAAGTATTAATTGGTGATGGGATATTTGTCATATCCTGGCAAAGAAGATATCATATCATCTATCTCTATCGTGTTTGTATAATTTACTATTTTATATGTTTCGACAATCCACGCGTTGTACCACTTATGACACTAGCTCATGAGACATGAGATTCATTGGACTGAAGGACCAGGCTAATTAAATAAAAGGAGAATTAGATTGGAGGACTTGAAAGGAATGTAGCGGTAGTCCTATAAATAGGAGCATCTAGTGGAGGCCGAACAGGGAAGGAGCTAAGCATAACAATGGATACAAGTCAAGAAGTGTCTACCTGTTAGACCGGCAGAATTGACTGAGCAGAGTAATAACTCGAGAGAGTTGAATCCAAGAAGTCGAGTCGACGAGATCAAATGGAGCTAAGCAAGGCGTTGGGTCGAATGCCAAATGGATGTTAGTTGCTAGCGCTAGTAAAATAGTCGGGTAGAATGATTTGATGAAATCGAGGGAGCTAAGCCGCAAGAGTTGACTAAACTGAATTGAAAGAGTCGGGGAGAGTTGAACCCCAGAAGTAGGGTGGATGTCGATAGGTGGAGCTGAGTTGAATGTCGAATGGATGTCAATCGGTGACGCTAAACAAAATAGTCAGATATACTGATCTAGTGAAGTCACAGGAGCTAAGCTCTAGGAGTCGGCTAAACTAAGTTGAAGGAGTCGGAAGAACTTAGCCTCAGAAGTGAGTGGATGCCAATCTATGGAGCTGAGTTGTTGCTTGGGGGTAATGATTCAGATGATGAATTTTCTGGCTTCGAGCAACCCGAAATGATACAATTGACCCCACTTTGACCTAGGCAGGACTATTGACCGTCTCAATACTCGTGGAACATCCGATTACTCCCTGTATCAATAAGATTTTGTTAGATCTATAAGAAAATGCAATTCTAAAGTGGTAACCTTGTTTCAAAAGTCAACCCATTTCTCAATCATCATTTCCTGCAAGTATCTTAAAACCACAACCCTGTTGAAAATGGGCCACAATTGGTTAGTTTGTATGTGTTCATCTCCAATGGAAAGTAACGGCATTTTATGTGTTCTTAACTTTGATCTGATCTATCAGCTTTGACAGTTTCAGAAGATCAGCAAAGTCAATTTTCAGCTGAAAGAACAGGTAATGGAGAGGTCAAATGGCATCTACAGCATCAATGCTTGCCAATACTGCTAAGCTAATTCAGATGAACTCAACTGAAGCAATGTAACTGAACATGGTAAAGCTACTCAGGTACGAGGCATCATCAATCTCTACAGAAGATTTTCTGATTACTGAAAGCTTGCATTCACTTCGACGTCAACCTGTGTGGTGAATGAGAAGGGAATCTTAGAGCTGTCGGCAATTTGTCCAAAGTGACGGACACACTCCAAAGTGACGGATACACTGCTTCTCTTCGTTCACAAAATTGTTCATGGCGTCTGCAATTCTGCGCTGTTGCAGAAATCAGAAAAGTCACGGCCACAGGTTGTCCATCCAAGAAAGCATCAATTTTGGTGGAAGAAACAGGATGGAAATCACAATTTGAGAGTTGTTTATTGCTTAAGCTATGATGTCGAGAAGCACTGGAATTAATTCATACAGATGAACAATAGAATTTCCGATCGATAAAAATGAGATTATGATGGATCAAGGTCAGAGCTCGAATTGCAGAATTCAATGGAGAGGAGCTCAAATTGTACAAATTGAATTGCCAAGGAAATGAGCATCTCATCTCTAGGAAGAAGAGCCGGCGACGGAGGCGGAAGGCACTCGCGGAGAAGTCACCGGGAAAAGCTGCAGCAGCATCGGCGGTTCCGCATCCCGGGGCGTGGTCCGCGGCGAAGGGTGAAGGTAGAATCCCTTCTCGGCGATCGCCCTCTCCTCGGCCGACATCGCCAACGCCGAAGGCGGATTGGGCGGCAGCGAACGGTGGAAGGAATCCGTGTTCAAGGGAGAGATGGGGCTGAGGGTCAAAGAGGGCAGGTCGAGCACGCTGGGCGAGAGGATCTCCGTCGGCTGCCTGCGCGGAGATGACCCGGCGGAGCCGCCGAGGGGGGAATCACGGTTCCAGCAGCTGGGAATCATAGGGCTCATCATCTTCAGGTTCTTGAGGCTGCCGCGGCGCTCGTAGAGCTTGAAAGCCGGCTTCTTGGGCCCGGTGGCCTTCACAGCCGACGAGATCCCGTTCTTGGCGGGCCGCGGAAGCGGCGGCTGCTTGCCGTCGGAGGAGCCGGTCAGCATCTGGACGACCTGCTTGAAGGATCCGGCGTCGGCCTGGATGAACGTGGTAGGGTAGGGATTCGCAGCGTCGGCTGACCTCGGCGTCGATTTCGGAGTGACCATCGGCGCCGGCGCCGGCGATGAGCTCACTCCATTGTTGCTGCTGCTGCTGCTGGAGGGCGAGGAGTTCGGAGATCGGATCTCTTTCTCCATTAAAAATAAAAATCCAATTTTTAAGAACAAAAGAAACAGAGGAAAGGAGAGTCTCCTTCCTCTTCTCTTTAGATGCTGTTCTTGCTCTTGTGCAGAGGAATGGATTCTGAGGTGGTCGCTTTATGGAAGTTTATGGAGAAAGTCAAACTGAGGCATTTATTAAAAGGTATGAGGCAAGTTGACTCGGTAGACAACCTGCCCTGTTGCATTGATTGGATTGGGAGTTTCCTTAATCTACCACTATTTTAACTTCTGTTTTTTTGGTTTATTTTACATTGTTTGTTAAAGGGCAAAAAAAAAAAAAAAAAAAAAAAAAAGAAGAAAAAAAAAAATCTAAATCTATTGTTGGTTTTCAAAATTTCATCAGGATCGTGCCTTGAGAAACTCTCAAGCAGGAGTCTCTAAAGCTACCGCAATATAAGAAGTCAGCCCCGGGTGGATCCCGGATTGATCCAGCTAAGAAAATCTGGACTATCTTCCTCTCTTTCACATATATTCTTCCTTTTATTTATAAGAGCATCCATACTGCACGGAGCTTCCATTGTAAAGTGACTCCATAGGGGAGGGAACTCCTTCGTTAATAAGGAGAAACATAGGAGGTAATTTTTTTTGGATCACTTTTTATAATCAAAGGGATATGTCATTCGTATTTACGATCGGATCGTGATCACGATCCAACCGTAAATTATTGTTATTCCTTTCTGGGTTCATCGTCCCCACTAGATTATAATTTTTGTTCGGAGCGAGCGGTCGGAGGCCACCCGAAGGATACCCTCGCTTGTTGCCCAGTAATCTGACCACTTATCTATCACCGGAGGCCTCCGGGCGACCTCCGGCCGCCCGCTCCGAACAAAAATTATAACATGGTAAGGACGGTGAACTCAGAAAGGGATCGCAACAATTTACGACTGGATCGCTGTCACGATCCGACCGTAAATACGAGTGGCACATCCTCTGGACCATAAAAAAGTGGTCCAGGAGATCTATGCTTGGAACACAGAGCCACTTCTTCATTGTTTTTTAAAAATAATTATTAAATATTTTTATTAAAAATAAAAAATAAAATCTTAAAAAAATTAGGAGACTTTAATTTTTATATTAATGATATGTGAATTTAAATTTTATTAAAATTTAATTATATATAATGTAGAATAGAAACATGAAAGATATATATATAATAAAAAGTGTTAGATTTATGAATGAGTTGTTGAGAGATTTTTTTATACTGAAAGGATATGTGAGATTTTTTACTTTAGATATACTAAAGGAGTTCATGGAAAGATTTCACGACTATGAATACCTTTATAAATTTGAGCTATAGCTCTTTTTTTAACATCATTAAATCCCAAATTAAGTCGAGGTTAGAATAACAGAGGGCTCCACCCTTTCTCATTATACCATTTGACTTCAGAAGATTATTACATCTAATAAATATAATTGTTATAAATTTTTAAATCACATAATTATAATTTTCATAGAATAATTTTGTGTATAAAGAAGGACATTTTGGAAAAAAGAAAAGTATAATAACATCGGAAGAGAAGAGAACAAGTGGTTCTGAAGTCTAGACTATACCTTATGCATCTCATCCCATTCTAAGTTTTTCAAACACAAATAAGGTAAACTTAGTATGCTTGTGAGATGCTCTGGCCGGAAATTAGGGGAATATGATTTCTAGAGTTAATGCATATGCTAAGTCCAAGTTTTGAAAATCTAAGAAATTGGGATTTTTGAAAATATTTTTTTTCCTAGAATTTTCAAAACAAATTTAAAACCAAACTGATTTAAAGAAAGAAAATTTTTAAGTAAAGATAAATCCTATTCTATTAAGCGCATCCCTATTTGTCTTCTAAGTGCATTGAACTCAAGTTCAGGTAAGAGTTTTGTGAATATATCAGCCATGTTTGATTTGGACTCAACATAGTTAAGTACAATTTCACCTTTAGCTACGCGATCCCTTACAAAATGGTGGTTTACTTCAATATGTTTGGTCCTAGAGTGGTGAATTGGGTTTTTGGTTAGATTGATTGAACTTATATTATCAATTGAAATTTTAGTATTCTGATATTCTAATTGGTAGTCTTTTATGGTATACATCATCCATAATAATTGAGATGCACATTCTCCTAGGGCTATGTACTCAGCTTCAGTGGTAGATAAGGCAATACAGTGTTACTTTCTGCTTGACCAACTTACTAGGCACTGACCTAGAAATTGACAGCTACCACTTATGCTTTTTCTATCTAGTTTGCACCCGACATAGTTTGAGTCAGAATAGCCAGTTAGATCAAGGGTGCAAGTCCTAGGGTACCATAGTTCTACATTTAAGGTTCCCTTAATATACCTAAGTATTCTTTTAACGTAAGTTAAGTGTGACTCTTTTGCGTAAGATTGATATCTTGCACACATACCTACTGCAAAAAGAATGTCTGGTCGACTTGCAGTTAGGTACAGTAGACTTCCTATCACACTTCGATAGTATTTCAAGTCTATTGATTTTCCTTCTAAGTCTGAGTCAATTTTAATGTTGGTAGTCATTGGTGTATTAATATTTTTTTAATTTTTCATTCCAAATTTTTTAATTAATTCCTTCGCATATTTTGTTTGGAAAATATAAATTTCATCTTTTGTTTGTTTAATTTGTAAACCTAGGAACACCTACTAGACTCATTTCAAACTCATTTTCCATTAATTTGGTAAATTCTTTTAGAAATTTGGAATTAGTTGAGCCAAAAATTATATCATCTACATATATCTGAGCTATAAAAATATCATTTTCTAAGGTTTTTACAAACAGAGTTGGGTCTATTTGACCTTGGTTGAATCCTTTAGATATTAGATAATTGGATAGACGTTCATACCATGCCCTAGGTGCTTGTTTTAGTCCATATAGGGTCTTTTTTAGTTTAAAGACATGATTTGGATGTTCTAAGTCCTCAAATCCTGGGGGTTGCCCTACATATACCTCTTCTTTAATAAATCCGTTCAAAAATGCGGATTTTACATCCATTTGATATAGCTTGAATCCCTTATGTGCTGTATAGGCCAGTAGCATTCTAATGGATTCAAGTCTAGTTACAGGGGCATAGGTCTCATCATAATCTAACCCCTCTACTTGGTTGAACCCTTTGGCTACTAATCTTGCTTTGTTTCTAACTATATTACCTTGATCATCTAATTTGTTCCTAAAAACCCATTTAGTATCAATTATAGTCTTGTTAATGGGTTTAGGTACTAATTCCCAGACCTGATTTATTTCAAATTGGGCTAACTCTTCCTGCATTGCTAAGGTCCAGTCTGGGTCTGGTAGGACTTCATCTATAGTTTTGGATTCAATTTTGGAAATAAGGGCTATCTGACTTAGATTCCTATAGGATAACCTAGTTCTGACTGCTAGAGTTGGATCACCCAAAATTTGGTCAGATAGGCGATTAGTACTTGTTCTAGTTGGCTTTATATTTGGGTTAGTAATTGGTTCTTGTGAGTCACTAGGTTTAAGTATAATTTCTTCATTATCTTCTATATTTCTTGAGTTAACATTTTCTGTATTATTATTTTTATTTATTAAATTGGGTATTTTATTTTTTTCATCAAATATTACATTTATTGTTTCTTCAACTTTTAGGGTATTTTTGTTATAAATTCTGTATGTTCTACTGGTTGTTAAGTACCCTAAAAATATTCCTGGGGTTATTTTTGATGAAAATTTCCCTAAGTAATCTTTGGTGTTTAAGATGAATACTTTACACCCAAATACTTTTAAATAGTTTAGGTTAGGAATTTTATTATAATATATTTCATAAGGTGTTTTATGTTGACTTTTATTAATTAAAATTCTATTTTGTATATAATAGGCTGTATTAATTGCTTCAGCCCAGAATTGATTAGATAGTTTGTATTCATTTAACATGGTCCTAGCAGCTTTTTGTAGGGTTTTATTTTTACGTTCTACTAGACCATTTTGTTGGGGGGTCCTAGGGCAAGAATATTCATGCTTATACCCATTAATTTCACAAAATTCAATAAAGTTATGATTTTCAAATTCTCCCCCATGGTCACTTCTAATTCTTTTTATCTGAGTGTCTTTTCCATTTTCTATTAATTTGCAAAAGATTTTAAATACTTCAAAAGTTTCATCTTTAGTTTTTAAAAATTTACCCAAGTAAATCTTGAGTAGTCATCGATTATTACTAAGCAATATTGATTTTTGCTTAGTGACTTGGCTCCATGTGAATCAAACAAGTTTAGATGAAGGAGCTCAAATATTGAAGTTGTTCTGTTTAGGTTGGTTAACTTGTGGTTTGACTTGGTTTGTTTACCTTGTTGACAAGCATCACAAGTTAAATTTTCAATAAATTTTAATTTGGGCAGACCTCTAACTAGACCATTTTAACTCATTTTTGAAATGAGTCTAGTATGAGTATGACCCAGTCTCCTGTGCCACAACTCAGTTTCCTCTTGTTGTGTTAATAAACACTCTAGCGAGGAAGTTGGTAGGTCTATAGCATAAATATTCTTTTTCCTAATTCCCTTAAGTGTAATTTGAGGATTATTTATATTCTTAATTATACAGTCAGTTTTTGAAAATGTGACTAAATATCCTGAGTCACATAACTAGCTAATACTAAGTAAATTGAAGCTAAATTGGTCAACCAATAATACTTTTTGAATGTAAAAATCGGAGTTTAATTGAATATTACCTATTCCGATTACTTTAAGGGCCCCGTCGTTGTCGAAAGCAACAGACCCTAGGTTCTTGAGTTTTAATTTACTGAATTTCAATCTATCTCCAGTCATATATCTGGAGCATCTACTATCTAACATCCATTGATCCAAATCTTTAAGTTCCTACATAAAGTATTTGATTTGAGTCAAGTTAATGGATTTAGAAGATAGTTTTGATTGAAATCAATTTAATTTTCCATCTCACCCAATCTAAATGATCAAAACATGGTATCCCTATGGGTGATTGTGAGATGGTATATTAAATTAATTAAGCTTAACTTAATTACGTTAATTTTAATTGAATTGATTTTGATTAAATTGAATTTATTAGATTAAATTTATTTTGATTAAGTTGAATTTATTTTGATTAAATTAAATTAATTTTGATTAAGTTGAATTACTTTTGATTAAATTGAATTAATTTTGTTTAAATTGAATTTATTTTGATTAAATTGAATTAATTTTGAACTAAGTTGAACCTAGATCAATCTCACCCGATTCTAAGTTATCAATTAGGTACTCTTAAGTAATTTTGTGAGATGATTATCTTTAATTTAGGTTATTTATAAGGATGAATTTACATTTGAGTTAAGCTTAGATTTTCCAATTAGTCAATTAAATATGTATTTCAAAGATTGGTTCTCAGGTCATGGCGAGGCACTAGGCATTCTTGGGTATGGGATCATCCACCACTTCCTAGATAGAGCCGCTCAAAGAGATTACATATTTAATTTTCTTTTTGAAATCCCTAGGTTTACCTGAACAAGTGTAAATTACGTCTAGGTCCTTAATCTATCCTAATCTAAACATGCTTAATATAAGGAAAATAAATAAACAATCATCAATCAATTTTATTTATTTATTAAGATAGTTTTTCTATTGGCTCCCCCTGGATCATGGTCTCGATATAGTCTATCAAAGTAATGTACTTGATCCTTGGGGACTCAATATTGACCAAGTCCAACTTGATTGACCAAGTTGGGCTTAGATACCCATGCTTGGACTATCTTACTATTCGGTCTGTTAATAAGCGCTAAATAAGACCGATGTTTCTTTTTAGCTTTAAATCATAGTCCGGATCGATTGTATACGACTTTCTGTTTTCCAAGAATCAAGTCAAGATTCTTGAAACCCAGTGTAAATCGTTCCAATGTAGTCTTCAAATCCTTGACTTAACTTTTCAGGCTGGAATTCTCTTCCTCAAGTTTTTAGACTTGAGTTGAGATTCCAGTCTGAACAGGGTCAGCCAAGGATTCGATATTAGTCACTTCTTTAAGGTATGTTACCTCCTTTAGAAGTGACTTGATCCGAACATTGGATTTTGCTAACTTATGCATTAAATAATTAATTAAATTAAGGGGTTTGACCCTTCGGAAACGGATGCGGATCTGTGGCTTCTCTCGGACTCAGCTTCCGATTCGTCCTCACTTCCGGATTCGTTGATGCAGTCCCGGGTCGTCATCGCGAGAAAACTCGTCTGTTCGAGTTCTTTGTCGTCGGACTCTTCCGAGGATGACTCGTCCCAAGTTGCCTTCAAAGCTTTCTTCCTTCTTGGCTTCTTCACATCCTTCTGGTTTGGGCAGTTCACCTTGATTTGCCCCTTCTGATTGCATCCGTAGCACATCACCTCAAACTTTACCTTTGGTTGGACCTCCTTGGACTGAATTGCCTTTTTAACATCTTTCTGTTGGTGCGGGAAGTATCCGACGAACGAACCTAAGTTTTGATAATGGCAAAGGGATTTAAAGTTAAGATTCCATGTTATCTAATGTGCTTAAATGAGATTGCAGGAAAGTCCTAACTGCGGTTAGGCAGGTGAAAAACCCTAGGGGGTGGTAACCCTATGTGGTAGGAAAATCCTAAGGGGTGATAACCTTAGGTCCTAGGGGGTGGTAACCCTAGGTGGTGAAAATCCTAAGGGGGGGGGGGGGTAACCTTTGGTCCTAGGGGGTGGTAACCCTAGGTGGAGAAAAATCCTAAGGGGTGGTAACCCTAGGTCCTATGGAGTGGTAACCCTAGACAGAAAATCCAGTTGGTCTGGAGGACCAGACTGGCATCAGGTAACTCTCCTGAGTGGAATAGGTGAGGGCGCGTTCCCCGTAGAGGGAACAATAGGCGTCGGGTCGATCTAGGATTTCCAGTCGAAAATCTGAAGTCAGACCCGGACAGTCCGGAAACTGTCTATTACTGTTTTTACTATATTTTATGTGTGCTAACATTGTCTTGCAGGGTATGCTGTTATTTTGGGACTAACGCATCTTGCAGGTACAAAAAACCAACCTTAAGCCTCGGATGAATAGTGTCCGAGGCGCCTCCATAGAGCTTGGAGGTGCCTCGGGTGCAAAGCGGGAGCTGGCTGCGAAGCAGTGTTGGAGGCGCCTCAGATGAAGCTGGAGGCACCTTGGACCAAGGCTTGAAGGCACCTTGAAGAGGCTTGGAGGTGCCTTAAAGCAGATAAGTGTGACCAGTTTTGTGCTGATCCACGCGTGCGACTCGGCCATCTTGGAGGCGCCTCAGACGTGCTTGGAGGCGCCCTCAGTAGTATATAAAAAGGGTTGTCGAGGCAGCACTCAAAACATCAATTCTCTATAGCTCTTTCTCCTGTGTGCTGCTAACAAGACGATCCGGCTGAGCTACGAGAAGACCCCGACGACTCGAAGCTTCAAGATAGTGATTTTAATCGTCGGTATAATTTGTATTCCAGCTTTAATATTGTATCTCAAAGTTGTACTCTCATTTACGATATTATAGTTGTTACCCACCGAAAGCGATCAACGATCGCGGGCCTTGGAGTAGGAGTCGCGACAGGTTCCGAACCAAGTAAATAATCTGTGTCTTTGTGTGTTGTTCTTTTTTCCGCTGCTTTAACACTCGAGTTTTATGAATCGAATGAAATAGCCACGAGCGCTATTTACTCCCCTCTAGCGCTTCTTTATCCAACAATTGGTATCAGAGCGGGGTCGCTTCGATTTGGTGCAACCACCATTCAAGCAATTTTTTCGTGGTATTTTCAGTTTTTTGGAGTTGACTAGAATTAGTATAATTACTATATTCCGATCTATTTCTCGTTTGAATCGGTTTTGCTCGATGCTAGTGCAACACCACTCGAGTTCATTTTTTTTCCCGCACTACTAATCCAAGACCAAGTCTTGGAATAGATTTTATTATTTTTGTCGTACAAGATATCAATGGCCCAACAAGAGGGTTATAGCACTATCCGTCCCCCGCTCTTCACCGGAGAGGACTTCGGTTACTGGAAAAGTAGAATGGAGAACTTCCTGAAGATCTAGTTCGAGACATGGATGATTGTCAAGACTGGTTTGGAACTACCAACTGATAAAGACGACAAACCTACATCCTGCGAGGACTGGGAACCAGCATTAATCAAGAAGGTGGAGGAAAATGGCAGAGCAACTTGTACCCTCCAGTGCGGACTAACAAAGGAGGAGCTAAACCGCGTCGATCCATTCTCGAGCGCCAAGGAGCTATGGGAGAAGCTGATCGAGCTTCACGAAGGGACCTCCGATACCAAAGTAAGTAAGCGAGATTTGTTATTCAATAAATTGTATAACTTAAAAATGCAGGAAGGTGAGACGGCTGTAGGTGCAGCGGAGGCCGGCAAGAGGGGGGTGAATTACCTGAAAAAAATTAAAACTATACCCTCCTCGAATTTTTCAACTAAAAACTGCAATAGCAATAAAAATAACTGAAAATAAAGTAACAGAAATAAACTAGAAACTCAGCAGTTAACCTGGTTACAACCAAGAAGGTTGTTAATCCAGGGTGATGAAAGAGCGCATTAGAAAAATCTCCTTTGCTGAAGGCGGAGAAGCCTTTTACACACTAACAGCTCAGAACTATTGCTAGGAAGTTGTTACAAAGTTGAATGAATAATTGATACCGAATTCCTAGCTCCAGGGGCCTTTAAATAGCCTTTGGAAATATAATCTCGAGGGTTTAGAGCGCCTCCAACAGGGGTCCAAGGTGCCTCCATCGAGTGGGCGGATAAAACTTTATCCGCAGCCCAAACGATCACTTTTGACCAGTTGAAGGCGCCTTCATCAAGTCTGAAGGCGCCTTCAAGCTTGAGGCGCCTTCATCAAGTCTGAAGGCCCCTTCAAGCTTGAGGCGCCTCCAAGGCAGATTGAGGCGCCTCCAAGGCAGATTGAGGCGCCTCCAGTACTGGCTTGAGGCGCCTTTGTTGGGACCGATTATGTAGCTAGAGGGGGGGGGAGGTGAATAGCTCGGTGCGCTCGTCGTGCTCTTCGTTGCTTGTTTCTTCAAGGATATGCAGCGGAAATACAAGAAACAAAACATACAATGCTGACACAAAAGATTTACTTGGTATCCACCTCATAAGAGGTGACTAATCCAAGGATCCACACACTCACACACCCTCCACTATGAATAACACTCCTTTATGGTAACTACCAAAGGAGGAGAAGCCCTACAACACTCTCAGTACAAGAAGAAGAAAGGGAAATACAGGATAAGTAAAAGCTTACAAGATGTACAGTAAAAACTCTAACCCTAACTTCTTGTTGTAGCCCGCCTCTTGATCTTGGATCACCAGCAAACCTTGCTCCAAGAACTCTTCAAGAACTGGCGGTAGAGTGGAGAAACGCTGTGGCGAAGCTGCTGTGAAGATCGGGAGTGAACAGTGCGAGCTCTCCCAAAGGAATCGCACGCCAACGACTTTATCCTGCGCCAACGGTCTGATCCCGATCGATTGGATTGCTCCCAATAGATCGGGGAGGCTTTGGATCGATCGGCTGATCGATTCAAAGCGCCTCTGTGCTCTCGGGAATTGCCTGGATCGATCGGCTGATCGATCCAGGGCTTATCGCACAGAATCGCGACTCCCGATCGATCGCCCGATCGATCGAAGGCTCCCAATCGATCGGCTGATCGATTGGGAGGCTTTCTGTTCGCGCGACACTTCTCCCCAATCGATCCACCGATCAATTGGGAGAAGGCTTGTCGCGGGGACTCTCCCAATCGATCGGCCGATCGATTGGGCATGAGCCAATCGATCGGCTGATCGATCCAACCCTTATTTTTGCCCAAAAACAAGTCCAAAGTCTCATAAACCAACATCCGGTCAACCATGACCTGTTGGTACATCATGCCTAGCATCCGATCACCCTTGACCTACTAGAACTCGCTCACCAAGTGTCTGGTCAATCTCTTTGACCCACTTGGACTTTTCTCCTCGTGTTAAGTATTCGGTCAATCCCTTTGACCTACTTGGACTTTCCTCCTCGTGCCAAGTATCCGGTCAATCCCTTTGACCTACTTGGACTTTCCAACACCAGATGTTCGATCAGCCTTGATCCATCTGGATTTCTTCGTGTCTGGCTTCACTCACTAGGACTTCCTTCTGCCTAGCTTCACTCACTAGGTCTTTCACTTGGCTTCACTCACCAGGATTTCCTCCTGCCTAGCTTCACTCACTAGGTCTTTCACCTGGCTTCACTCACCAGGATTTTCTTCTGCCTAGCTTCACTCACTAGGTCTTTCACCTGGCTTCACTCACCAGGATTTCCTTCTGCCTAGCTTCACTCACTAGGTCTTTCCATCTGCTTGGCTTCACTCACCAGGACTTTCACCTAGCTTCACTCACTAGGATTTCTAGTCAAGTATCCAGTCAATCTTGATCTACTTGACTCTCCTTCACACATGAACAATTGCACCTGCAATCTTCATGTATTGACTTCATGTATTGTCAAACATTGAAACCCAAACATCAAGACTTGAGCTTGACCCAATTCAAGCTCAGTCAACCAGGTCAACCTTAAGCTCTATTTCCAGCATCCTTTCGCCTTGCTTTGACTTCTGTAGCTCCATGAGATTGGGTGATTTCGGCCAACCGAAATAGGGCTCACCCGAACTCAATTTTCGGTCTTCCTCGAGCAGCCTTCCTCCCCGGCTTAACGTCCCTCGAACGCTGCGCACGTTCTTCTCGTCCACCGGTGTACTCTTCCGCAGCTCTCTCGTCCTTCGGACGCACCGAGCCCGTCGGCTCCCTTCCCGTGTCGTCCTTCTTGCTAGTTGCGTCTTCCGCTCGACTTCCTGCACTCCTAAGCTCCTGCACACTCAGACACATGGATCAAACACAAAGCAGGACATAACCAACTTGGTTGATCACATCAAAACTACCACGGGGTCCAACAATCTCTCCCTTTTTGATGTGCATCAACCCATGTTCAAGTTAGGGTAAAGATAGACAAAAAGTAATTTTAAAAGAAAATTACTAAACTAACATGTTAAGCACAAATTTGCAATAAGTAAAATTACAACTAAAAAATATTTAAAAATGAAAAAAAATCTCTTCTCTCCCCCTGAACTTGTACTTTTCTCTCCCCTTTTGATCACAGCAAAAACGGGATAATAATAAGAGAGTATTTTAGAAAGTATTTAGCAAATACTTTCAGAATTTTCAAAATGGGTTTTCAGAATTTAAAAAAAAAAATTGACTAAAAATGAAATTTTGAATTATCCAAAAAAATTTCTAAGTTAAATGACTTTTTAGAATTTTTTAAAAAAAATTTCTAAGTCAAAATGAATTTTTTGAATTTTTCAAAAAAAAAAAAATTCTAACTAAAATGAATTTCTAAGTCAAAATTAATTTTTAGGATTTTCCAAATAGAATGAAAAAAAAACTTTCAAAGCATTATTTAATTCTAGTTAATGTTTTTTCAAAAAGTTAATTAAATATTTTATTTCAATATTTCAGCTTCCAGGTCGTGGCGAGGTACTAGGCCTTATTGGTTATTGGAGTAACAACCACTTCCTTATACAAAGCTTCATAAATAAATTTTAACGTTTAATTTTTCTTCTGAAAAACAAAAAAAATTTAATTTAGCACAGATTTCGGAACCCAATAGAGGTTTCTTCCTACAAGGTTGGTCAAAAACTTAGGGGGTACATATCCTTTAGGTATTCTTCTAAGTTGACCCTGATGTTTTCTTATATACCAGTTTAATTTTCCATTAACTTTATTTTTGATTTTGGAAATCTATTTAAGCATGCATCAGTTTTTAAATTTTTAATTTCTAATTTTAGATTATCATTTTCTGATTTTAGATTATCGTACATCTCAAGTGGACATGCTTTTGCTAATTTCAATTTCAATTCAGTATTTTCTTTTTCTAATTTAAATAAATCTTTAGAAAGAGACTTAATAAAGCGAAAAGACTGAGTCGGGGTTAAATTACGTACCTTACTTACCTGACTTGGTGAGGCTCCCTCTTCACTGCAGCTTTCCTCTTCTAATGTTCCTCCCCCTTCATCTATGCTCATCTCTGAGCTTGACTCTTCTTCTATCTGATGGTTAGCCATTAGCGCTAACCCCGAGAAGGCTTCAATGTCTGATTCAGAAGACGACGAATCTGACCAAGTGGCCTTCAGGTTCTTGTGCCTGGAGGATTCTGGCTTCTTGTACTTGACCTTTTCTTTTTCTTTCTGCTTGCTCTTTAATTTTGGACAGTCATCCTTGATGTGCCCTTCTTCGTTGTAGTTATAGCAACGAACCGTTCTCCTTTTTTGCTCATGCTTCTACGATCTAAATTTGTTAGATTTAAAAAACTTATTAAATCATCTTACCATTAATGCAGCTTCGGATTCGTCGACTGAGGCTTCGGAGTCAGAATCGTTTGTTCTTGCCGTCAAGGCAATGTTCTGACTTGCTTTCTCCACTTTAATGGGCTCTGCAATCTGAGATTCGTGAAGTTCAAATGTAGAAAACAAATTTTCTAAAGTACTTATCTCAAAGTCCTTAGAGATGTAGTACGCATCTACTAAGAAGGCCCACTCTGGAGTTCTGGGGAAGGCGTTGAGCGCATACCGGATAGAGTCCCGGTTCGTTACTTCTTCTCCAAGATTGGTTAGTTGCGTGATCAACTCTTTGATCCTTGCTTGGAGTTGCGCTACCTTCTCGCCTTGGTTCATCCGGAGGTTCATTAATTGGGTCCGGAGGATGTAGCACCTTGCTAGCTTAGCTTCCGAGGTACCTTCGTGAAGTTCCAGGAATTTTTCCCAGAGGTCTTTCGCGGAGTCGTAGCTTCCGATTCGACTTACCTCTTGTGGTGGCAGCACGCTCAGCAGGTGGAATTCTGCCTTTCCGTTGGCGACAAACTCGGCCTACTCCTTCTTGCTCCACTGATGCTCTTCTTTGTCTTTCGGAACTTCAAAACCATATTTCATAGTTAGTAAAATATCGAAGTCAGTTTTAAAGAATACCTCCATCCGACGTTTCCACGTCGCGAAGTCTCCGTTGAACTTCGGGGGATGAATATTCGCTCCGGCCATCATCTTGATCGTTGTGCTTCAGTCGGCGGTTAGTCCTTCTGAGGCGGTCTGTCTCTGATACCAATTGTAGGTGCAACGGAGGCCGGCAAGAGAGGGGTGAATTGCCTGAAAAAAAAATTAAAACTATACCCTCCTAGGATTTTTCAACTCAAAACTGCAATAGCAATAAAAATAGCTGAAAATAAAGTAACAGAAATAAACTAGAGACTCAGAAGTTAACCTGCTTATAACCAAGAAGGTTGTTAATCCAGGGCAATGAAAGAGCGCACTAGAAAAATCTCCTTTGCTGAAGGCGGAGAAGCCTTTTACACACTAACGACTCAGAACTATTCCTAGAAAGTTGTTACAGAGTTGAATGAACAATTGATACCGAATTCCTAGCTCCAGGGGCCTTTAAATAGCCTCTGGAAATTTGATCTCGAGGGTCCAGGGCGCCTCCAACAGGGGTCCAAGGCGCCTCCATCGAGTGGGCAGATAAAACTTTATCCGCAGCGCAAACGATCACTTTTGACCAGTTGAAGGCGCCTTTATCAAGTCTGAAGGCGCCTTCAAGCTTGAGGTGCCTCCAAGGCAGATTGAGGCACCTCCAAGGTGGAGGCGCCTCCAGTACTGGCTTGAGGCGCCTTAAGCTCTATTTCCAGCATCCTTTCGCCTTGCTTTGACTTTCGTAGCTCCATGCGATTGGGTGATTTCGGATAACCGAAATAGGGCTCACCTGAACACAATTTCCGACCTTTCTCGAGCAACCTTCCTCCCCGGCTTAACGTCCCTCGAACGCCGTGCACATTCTTCTCGCCCACCGGTGTACTCTTCCGCAGCTCTCTTGTCCTTCGGACGCACCAAGCCCGTCAGCTCCCTTCCCGTGACGTCCTTCTCGCTAGCTGCGTCTTCCGCTCGACTTCCTGCGCTCCTAAGCTCCTGCACACTCAGACACAGGGATCAAACACAAAACATGACCTAACCAACTTGGTTGATCACATCAAAACTACCACGGGGTCCAACAACGGCTAGCCAGCTCCACGCCCGAATTCAAGAACTATTAAATGGACACTATGCGATCGAACAGAAGGTAGATAACCGGGACATCATAAGGTACTCCTTAAATGCCTTTCCGAGGAACACCTTGTGGGCATCCATGGTAGATGCCTATAAGGTTTCTAAGGACCTCTCTACTATTAAATTAGATGAGTTGTTTTCTGAGTTTGAGCTTCATGAACAGACTAACTCACGTCCGGCCGAGAAAGGGTTGGCTTTGATTGCAGGTACAGGAAGAGCACACGAGTCAAAATCAAAACGTAGAACCGAACAAGAATCAGAAGAGGAACAAGATTCGGAAGACGACGACGAGCTCACAAGAGAATTCGTCAACCTGATGAAAAAACTCTATAAAAAGAAGGGCTTCAACAAAAAGGATGTCAAAAAGGCCATCCAAACCAAAGAAGCCCAATCAAGCTCAAAGGTCAAATTCGAGGTGACTTGCTACAGGTGCAATCAGAAGGGGCACATCAGGCGAACTGCCCGAACCAAAAGGATCCAAAGAAACCAAGAAGGAAAAAGGCTCTGAAGGTAACTTGGGACGAATCTTCTTACGAGGAATCCGACGATGAAGAAGTCGAGCAGGCAAGTTTCCTCGCATTGACAGCCTGGGACTACACCAAAAGCGAGGACGAATCGGAAGCCGAGTCCGAGAGAAGCCACAGATCCGCATCCGTTTCCGAAGGGCCAAACCCCTCTGTAAGTAAATGTCGTTTATACAGTTTAATCAATTATTTAATGCATAAAGTAGCTAAGTCGAAAGTTCGAATCAAGTCGCTTCTAAAGGAGGTAACACTCCTTAAAGAAGTGACTAACTCCATAACCTTGCCTGACCCAGTTCAGACTAGAAATTCAACTCAAGTCCAAAAGCTTGAGGAAGAAAATTCTAATATGAAAACTCAGGTCAAGGATTTGGAGAAGACCCTAGAATGGTTTTCTTTGGGGTTCAAGAACCTTGACCTAATTCTTGAGACTCAAAGAGCCGTTTATAATAGAACTGGACTAGGTTTTAAATCCAAAAAGAAATATAGATCCTATCTATCCTTAGTCAACAGACCAAATAGTAAACTAGTCCAAGCATGGGTACCCAAGTCCAACTTGGTCAATCAAGTTGGACTTGGTAAATATTAGGTCCCCAAGGATCAAGTACATTACCTAGAAAAACCTTATCGATGCTATGATCCAGGGGGAGCAAAAAGACAAACTATTTTAATTAATAAATAAATAAAAATAATCTTAACAAATAACTAATCAATAATGGATGCTCTAGAATAGCTGGCACCTCCAAAAAGGAATCTACCCGACAGGGTAACCTAACGCAACCTACCTGGCAAGGTAATTAGGACTAGAATAAAAAGGGCTAAGTTTAACTTGACCCACGGTACTGGTGAAGTATTGGATGATAGTACGTTAGGGAAGCTTAGTCTATGCATGTCTAGGAAGATATGGCTTCGACCTGGTGCATTTGGCTAAGTGGAACTGACCGAAGCTACCCTTTATGGATCCTAACTAGTTAAACCAAGGTTTTGTACTAAGTTCAGTGGATAGGATTATTTGGAAAACCTCGAAGGCATGGTTACTTTAATGATGTCCTTGTGACTCACCATAGCCCAGAAGTTTATCCAAAGAATACCTATTTGTTGAGCCCAAAGCTAAACTTGAATCTAACATAAAGTTAAACCAAACCCTATAATAAAACTAATTCATCTCACAAAATTATAGGGTCCCCTGATTGAAAAATCTAGATTGGGTGAGATGACTAAGGACAAAATTAAAATTAAAATTAAATCAAGTGAAAATTAAAATTAAAATTAAATCAAGTTAAAATTAAAATTTAAATTTAAATAATTTTTCAAATTTAATTAAATTAAATAGTTTTTAAAATTTGATATTTTTAAAAATTTAATATTTTTTTTCAAAATTTAATTAACTTTTCAAATTTTAATAAACTTAATATCTTTCAAAATTTAATTAACTTAATATTTTTCAAAATTTTAATAAACTTAATATTTTTCAAAATTTAATTAACTTTTCAAAATTTAATTAACTTAAGATTTTTCAAAATTTAATTAATTTTTCAAAATTAAATTAACTTAATATTTTTTAAAATTTAATTAACTTTTCAAATTTTAATAAACTTAATATTTTTTAAAATTTAATTAACTTAAGATTTTTCAAAATTTAATTAATTTTTCAAAATTAAATTAACTTAATATTTTTCAAAATTTAATTAACTTTTCAAATTTTAATAAACTTAATATTTTTCAAATTTTAATTAATTTAATTTTTTTTCAAAATTTAATTAACTTTTCAAATTTTAATTAACTTAAAATATAATTAACTTTTCAAATTTAATATTTTTCAAAATTTAATTAAACTTAATTTTTTTTAACTTAATACCTAATTATCCTACCAATAACTAAATGAGCCAATAACTTCACTATCTTTTCATCAAAGAGATTCCAATTCAATCACTTTATGTGTAGGAACATAAAGAATTGGATTAATGGATGTTGGATAGTGGATGCTCCAGACATATGACTGGAGATAAACTGAAGTTCACAAAGCTCAAATTAAAGAATCTAGGATCTGTTGCATTCAGCAACGACGACAAACTTAAGGTAATCGGAAGAGGTAACATCGAACTCAATTCCGACTTTATCATTCGAAAAGTATTATTAGTTGAAAATTTTAACTTTAATTTACTCAGTATAAGTCAATTATGTGACAGTGGTTATTAGTCAACTTTACCAAATCTGAATGTATAGTTGAAAGTACTGATAATCCTGAAATCATACTTAAAGGCACTAGGAAAGATAATGTCTACACCATTAACCTACCAACATCCTCAATAAAGTGTTTTCTAACACAATAAGAGGAAACTGAGTTGTGGTACAGAAGACTGGGTCACACTCACATTAGACTCATTTAAAAAATGAGTCAAAATAGTCTAGTTAGAGGTTTGCCCAAATTAAAAATTATTGAAAACTCAACCTGTAATGCTTATCAACAAGGGAAACAAACCAAGTCAAACCATAAGTTAACCAACCTAGATAGAACTACCTCAATACTTGAGCTCCTTCACCTAGACTTGTTTGATTCGCATGGAGCCAAGTCACTAAGTAAAAATCAATATTGCTTAGTAATAATCGATGATTACTCAAGATTTATTTGGGTAAAATTTATAAAAACTAAAGATGAAACCTTTCAAGTATTTAAAATCTTCTGCAAACTAATAGAAAATGAAAAAGACACTCAAATAAAAAGAATTAGAAGTGACCACGGGGGGAATTTGAAAATAACAACTTTACTGAATTTTGTGAAATTAATGGGTATAAACATGAATAGTCTTGCCCTAGGGCCCCCCAACAAAATGACCTAGTAGAGCGTAAAAACCGAACCCTACAAGAAGCCGCTAGGACTATGTTAAATGAATACAAGCTATACAATCAATTCTGGGCTGAAGCAATAAATATAGCATGTTATATACAAAATAGAATTTTAATTAACAAATCTCATAACAAAACACCCTATGGAATATATTATAATAAAATCCCTAATTTAAATTATCTAAAAGTTTTTGGATGTAAAGTATATATTTTAAACACTAAAGACTATTTAGGAAAATTTTCATCAAAAGCAACCATAGGAATATTTTTAGGGTATTCAACAACTAGTAGGGCATATAGAGTGTATAATAAACATACCCTAAAAGTTGAAGAAACGATAAATGTAATATTTTATGAAGATCATAAAGTAACCACTATAACAAATGAAAATAATATAGAAAATATTAACCCACTAAATACAGAAGATGACGAAATTCAACCTGAACCCAATGAATGTGAAGAACCAATCACTAACCCAAAATTAAGACCAACAAGAATAAACACAAATCACCCATCTGACCAAATCTTGGGTGATCCATCTCTAGGAGTTAGAACTAGGTCATCCTATAGAAACAGTAGCCAAATAGCCTTGATATATGAAATTGAACCCAAAACTGTAGACGAAGCTCTACCCGATCCAGACTGGACACTAGCAATGCAGGAATAATTAGCCCAATTTGAAAGAAATCAGGTCTGAGACTTAGTATCGAAACCCACTGATAAAACTATAATTGATACTAAATGGGTTTTCAGAAATAAACTAAATGATCAAGGTGAAATAGTTAGAAACAAAGCAAGATTAGTAACTAAAGGGTTTAATCAAGTAGAAGGGTTATACTATGATGAGACCTACGCTCCTGTAGCTAGACTTGAATCTATTAGGATGCTGCTGGCTTATGCAACACAAAAAGGATTCAAGCTCTACCAAATGGATGTAAAATCCACCTTCCTAAACGGATTTATTAAAGAAGAAGTGTATGTTAGCCAACCCCCTGGATTTGAAGACTTAGAGCATCCAAACCATGTCCTTAGACTAAAAAAGACCCTATATGGACTAAAACAAACACCTAGGGCCTGGTATGAACGACTGCCTAATTATCTTTTAGAAAAAGGATTCCACCAAGGACAAGTAGATCCAACCCTTTTTGTGAAAACATTAGAAAAAGACATTTTCATAGCTCAAATTTATGTAGATGATATAATATTTGGATCAACAAACTCAAAATTTTTAAAAGAATTTACAAACTAAATGGAAAGTGAGTTTGAAATAAGTTTAGTAGGGGAACTTAACTTTTTCTTAGGTCTACAAATTAAGCAAACAAAGGATGAAATTTATATATACCAAACCAAATATGCCAAAGAATTAATTAAAAAATTTGGTATGGAAAATTCAAAAATTATAAATACACCAATGACAACTAATATCAACATTGATGCTGACCCAGAAGGAAAACCAATAGATCTAAAACACTATAGAAGCATAATAGGCAGCTTACTCTACCTAACTGCAAGTCGACCCGACATATTATTTGCAGTAGGTATGTGCGCAAGATACCAATCTTGTGCAAAAGAGTCACATCTAACATGTGCTAAAAGAATACTTAGATACATTAAGGGCACCCTAAATGTAGGACTCCGGTACCCTAGAACCTGCACCTTTGATCTTTTTGGCTATTCTGATTCAGACTATGCCGGGTACAAACTAGATAGAAAAAGTACAAGTGGTAGCTGCTAGATTCTAGGTCAGTGCCTAGTAAGTTGGTCAAGCAAAAAGCAACACTGCATTGCTCTATCCACTACAGAAGCTGAATACATAGCCCTAGGAGAATGCACTTCTCAACTTCTGTGGATGATGCATACACTAAAAGACTACCAACTAGAATATAGAAATACAAAAATTTTTATTGATAATATGAGTTCAATTAATCTAACTAAAAATCCAATTCACCACTCTAGAACTAAACACATAGAGGTAAAACATCATTTTGTAAGGGATCATGTAGCTAGAGGTGAAATTGTACTTAACTATGTTGAGTCCAAATCTAACCTAGCTGACATTTTCACAAAACCCTTACCTAAACTCGAGTTCAGTACACTTAGAAGACAAGTAGGAATGTGTTGGGTAGAATAGATCTTGATTTTCAAATAAATTTCCTACATCTAATTTTAATTTTTTTAAAAATTGCCTAAACTTAAAATTATCTTTTAAAATTCTAGGAAAAATAATGTTTTCAAAAATCCCAATCTTATTATTCTTTCAAAATTTGGACTTAGCCTAGAATCTTCCCCTTAGATATCATGCTCCCCTAGCTTCAGCCAGAGCATCTCACAAACACACTAGGCATAACTTGTTTGTGTTTGAAAGAAACTTAGAATGACGTGAGATGCATAGGGTACATCCTGGACTCCAGAATGCTTATCTCTGTGCATCATAGTGAGTCTGGGCGTTAAAAACTAACTCTACATTAATCAAGTTAAATGATCCAGCCCTAGTAAAACATAACTGGATTACTAACTTAACTTGACTAACCAAGTGAAAACTGGTGCCCTCTAGGTATTCAGCTAGTAGCTAAAGGTTAGATAGTTGGTTAAGGATATTAAAATTTCAAATTAACTCAGCTTGCACTTTAAGGCTCTGATACCCTGCTAAAGGAAATTGATTAATTTTCAACTCATGCTTGGATATTAGGGCTTTAAGCTTGCTACTCCTCCCTTGCCTTTAAGGATTTTCAAATCTCTTAAAAATTTCTTTTCTGACTTCTATAACCTTGATCAAGAATAACTAAGTCATATCAAAACACTTTTTGAACTTTATTTCAAAAATTAAGGTCTCCAGTTAACCCAATTTCTTAAAAAGCCTTTAAACTTAAAAAAAAAGGCTATTCAAAATTTATGGTTTTTAAAGGCTTTAAAAATTTAACGACATATTTTTTCAACAAAGCCTTTCAAAATTTCTCTTTTGCAAACTTAGCCAACTATTTTCGAAACTTGCCTTTTGAAAATTGTTTTAAAATTTAACCTACCTTTGCACATATTTTGGCTAAGTTCTTCAAAACTAAGGTAATTTTAAAGTAAAACCTACTAGAAATATTGCTTGGTTGAAAACATAATTTATTGGTTTTAAAAACTTAGACCTTTCAACTTGTCTCCTTCTTTCTCCAAAAGTTTTTTTTGATATATGGCAAAGGGGGAGAGTAGGACAAATTCAAATTAAGTGTAGGACAAAATCAAATTAAGTATACTAATTTGAATTAAGTGATAAGAAAAACAGAGCTCTTATTGAGGGGGAGCCTTATACACGATGTTTTTAGCTTAAATCATGCTTGCACTAGTTATAGTTTGCTTATCTTTATTTTGTGCATTTTGTTTTACTTAACTTTGAATCTTTGTTGCCATAATAAAAAAGGGAGAGATTGCTGGTGTGGGAAGCATCCGACGATCGAACCTAAGTTTTGATAATGGCAAAGGGATTCAAATGTAAGATTCCTTGTTATCTAATGTGCTTAAATGAGATTGCAGGAAAGTCCTAACTGCGGTTAGACAGGTGAAAAACCCTAGGGGGTGGTAACCCTAGGTGGTAGGAAAATCCTAAGGGGTGGTAACCTTAGGTCCTAGGGGGTGGTAACCCTAGGTGGTGAAAATCCTAAGGGGGGAAACCTTAGGTCCTAGGGGGTGGTAACCCTAGGTGGAGAAAAATCCTAGGGGGTGGTAACCCTAGGTCCTAGGGGGTGGTCACCCTAGGCAGAAAGTCCAGTTGGTCTGGAGGACCAGACTGGCATCAGGTAATTCTCCTGAGTGGAGTAGGTGAGGGCGCGTTCCTCGTAGAGGGAACAGTAGGCGTCGGGTCGACCTAGGGTTTTCGGTCAAAAATCTGAAGTCATACCCGGGCAGTCCGGAGACTATCAATTACTATTTTTACTATATTTTATATGTGCTAACATTGTCTTGCAGGGTATGCAGTTATTTTGGGACTAACGCATCTTGTAGGTACAAAAAACCAACCTTAAGCCTCGGATGAACAGTGTCTGAGGAGCCTCCATGGAGCTTGGAGGCGCCTCGGGTGCAAAGCGGGAGCTGGTTGCGAAGCAGTGCTGGAGGTGCCTCAGATGAAGCTGGAGGCACCTTGGACCAAGGCTTGAAGGTGCCTTGAAGAGGCTTGGAGGCGCCTTAAAGCAGATAAGTGCGACCAGTTCTGTGTTGATCCACACGTGTGACTTGGCCAGCCTGGAGGCGCCTCGGACATGCTTGGAGGCGCCCTCAGCAGTATATAAAAGGGGTTGCCGAGGCAACACTCAAAACATCAATTCTCTAGAGCTCTTTCTCCTGTGTGCTGCTAACAAGACGATCCGGCTGAGCTACGGCAATACCCCGATGACTCGAAGCTTTAAGATAGTGATTTTAATCGTCGGTATAATTTGTATTCCAGCTTTAATATTGTATATCAAAGTTGTACTCTCATTTACGATATTATAGTTGTTGCCCACCGAAAGCGATCAACGATCGCGGGCCTTGGAGTAGGAGTCGCCACAGGCTCCGAACCAAGTAAATAATCTGTGTCTTTGTGTGTTGTTCTTTTTTTCGCTGCTTTAACACTCGATTTTTACGAATCGAACGAAATATCCACGAGCGCTATTCACCCCCCTCTAGCGCTTCTCGATCCAACACTTTCTTGTTGAAGCCCTTCTTCTTTCTATAGAGCTTCTTCACCAGGTTGACGAGTTTGGTCGTGAGTTCGTCGTCATCGTCTGAGTCCGGTTCTTCTTCTGATTCTGGTTCGGTTCTGCATTTTATTTTTGCTTCCCTGGTTCTGCTTGTACCTGCAACCAAAGCAACACCTTTCTGTTGGTGCGGGAAGCATCCAATGATCGAACCTGAGTTTTGATAATGACAAAGGATTCAAAGTTAAGGTGTGTTGTGATCTAACGTGCTTGAATGAGATTGCAGGAAAGTCCTAACTGCGGTTAGGCAGGTGAAAACCGTAGGGGGTGGTAAGCCTAGGTCATAGGGGGTGGTAACCCTATGCGGAAAGTCTTGGTGGGTCGAGTGTTTCAGGCAAAAGTCCTAGGGGGGTAACCCTAGGTGGAAAGTCCTGGTGTCGCGAACCAGGTGAAAGACTAGACCAGCCGGGAAGCGGAAGTCCAGCAGAAAGTCTGGAAGCATCGAGCACCGATCAAAAGTCCAGTCGATATGGAGGATCGCACTGGCAACAGCTAAATCTCCTTAGTGGAGTAGGTGAGGACGCGTTCCCCGTAGAGGGAACAGTAGGCGTCGGGTCGACCTAGGGTTTCTGGTCGGAAATCCGAAGTCAGACTCGGACAGTCGGGAGACTGTCAAACTTAATATTTATGATATTATATGTGCTAACTTTTGTTTTGCAGGATATGTTTGTGTTTTGGATCTAACATGTCTTGCAGGTACGAAAGAACAAGGTTAAGCCTCGGATAAATACTGTCTGAGGCGCCTCCATGTAGTTTGGAGGCGCCTCAGGTGCAAAAGATGAGCTGGCTGCGAAGTAGGCTTGGAGGCGCCTTGGAGGAATCTCAAGGCGCCTTGGACTTGTGGATGAAGGCGCCTTGGAGAGTATAGAAGGCGCTTTGAACCTGATAAGGTTCGACCAGTTCAGCCCCTATCTCAGCGTGTGACTCGGCCAGCATGGAGACGCCTTGGATGACATTCAAGGCGCCTTGAACACCCTTTATAAGAGGGTCTCGACCAGCAGCTCTTAACAATTCATTCCAAGTAATCCTTCTATGACTAGCTGCTAACGACACGATCCCGAAGTGCTGTAACGACCCCCCGACGACCCGGAGCTCCGAATCTTCAGTTATTCATATTGTCGTTGGTATAATTTAATCATTTCTTATTGATTATTGTACTACACTTGTAATTCTATTCGAGCTATTAGTTGTTGCCCATGGTAAGCGATCAAGGATCGCGGGCCTTCGAGTAGGAGTCGAGCTCGGCTCCGAATGAAGTAAATTCTCTGTGTGTGTGTTTGTTTTTCTCTTTTATTCCACTGCGTTACTCAAGTGTTTAATCGAACAATTTACGATTCCGAATCGTGTGAAAGCCACGAGCGCTATTCACCCCCTCTAGCGCGTTTCGATCCAACAATTGGTATCAGAGCGGGGTCATTTTGAATTGGTGCAACCACCATTCAAAATAATTTTACGTGGTGTTTTCAGATTTTTCAGAGTCAATTAGAATTTAGCCTTATAGCTATACTCTAATTCTTTTCTCGAATCGGTTTTTGCTCAAAGTTGGTGCAACACCACTCGAGTACGATTTTTGAAATTATTCCCACACTACTAATCCAAGACCTAGACTTGGAACATTCTTTACTTTTTGCTGTTGCATATTACAAATGGCTCAACAAGAAGGGTTCAGCACCGTTCGCCCGCCACTTTTCTCCGGAGAAGACTTCGGATATTGGAAGGGGCGAATGGAAACCTTCCTGAAGACGCAATTCGATACATGGATGATAATCAAGACCGGACTACAACTCCCATCCGACGAAGACGGCAAGCCGACACCCTGTGAAAAATGGGAACCCACCACAATCAAGAAGGTGGAAGCTGATGCCAAAGCGACCTGCACCCTCCAGTGCGGACTGACCAAGGAGGAGCTCAATCGAGTTGGCCCATTCACATCAGCAAAGGAGCTCTGGGAGAAGCTGATCGAACTCCACGAAGGCACCTCCGACACTAAGGTAAGTAAGAGAGATCTGTTGCTTAATAAATTGTATAATCTAAAGATGCAGGAAGGTGAGATGGCGAGTTCACTGCACGCAAGAATTCAAGACATCCTCAACTCCCTCCACGGAATCGGGCAGAAGGTAGAAAATAGGGATATCATAAGGTACGCTCTTAACTCGTTTCCAAGGAGTACATTGTGGGCATCAATGGTAGATGCCTACAAAGTCTCTAAGGATCTATCCTGTATTAAATTAGACAAATTATTTTCTGAATTCGAACTTCACGAGCAGACTAATGCATAGCCAACCGAGAAGGGGGTTGCTTTGGTTGCAGGTACCAGTCGAACAGGCGAACCGAGATCACGACGAAGAACTGAACCGGAGTCGGAAGAAGAACCCGACTCAGATGAAGAAGACGATGAATTAACAACCGAGCTCGTGAACCTCTTAAAGAAGCTCTACAAGAAGAAGAAGGGCTTCAACAAGAGAGATCTAAAGAAGGTAGTACAATCCAAGGAGGCTCAACCGAGTTCGAAGGGTAAGTTCGAGGTTATTTGCTACGGGTGCAACCAGAAGGGGCATATCAAGGCCAACTGCCCCAACCAAAAGGAAGCAAAGAAGGAAAGAAGGAAGAAGGCCCTGAAGGTGACGTGGGATGAATCCTCAGAAGAAGATACCGACGACGAACTCGATCAGACGAGTCTCCTCGCACTGATGGCCCGGGACCAGATCGACGTGTCCGAGAGAGAGAGCGAGTCGGAGGTCGAGTCCGAGCGAAGCCACGGATCCGTATCCGTTTCCGAAGGGCCAAACCCCACTGTGTGAGATATCAGAAAATTTAAATAATAGGGTTATTTGAGAAATAGCCTTATAAAATGTTTCTGGAATTTTTAGAGATTTTCTGGGAATTTTTCGGAGCTCGTAAGACGGGTTTTGAGGGGACGGATTAACAGGTTTGGATTAAGACTGTTTGGGATACCCGTTTAAGTGAGGAAATGTTTGTATTATATAAATTCTTTTTCCCTTATTTCCTCCCCCAAATCGCCGATCACCCTAACCCTTTACCCTCTTCCTCCCCGATCTCCTCTGCTCACGCTCTCTCTCTCTCTCTCTCTCTCTCTCGCGGAAAAGCGACGCCGAAGGGATTAGGGCTTTCAGCTCCGGTGATCTTCCTCTACCGGCCTCGGTGGCCGTTGAGCTCAGATCCGGGCGGCGCTATTCCTCTTCAGATCACAAACATGGCGTCGCGTCTCCTAGTCGATTGTCGACCTTCTTCCTCGATCCGACGTCGCTGGATCAATCCAAATTCATCGATCGCCGACGTGAATAGGTAGTTAGGGCTCCGAGGGTAAGAAACCTTGACCGATCCTACTTCTTTTGGGTTCTTTCCGACTTTCATTGTCGCCGATCCTTTCTTCTTTACTTTCTTGTCTCTGCCGTAGATCACCGACGCCCAATTTCAGCGATTCACCTGAGACGACCGAGATAGGTCATTTTCCTTGGACACCCTTATTCCTTTGCCGGTGCTAGATCTTGGCAGACGCTGGCTAGTTGAGGGTCAGTACCTTCTCTGGTACGCTAATTCGTGGTTCGGATCAGGTGGCACATTTTGGAGACAATCACATGAGGTAAGATTAGGTTGTTAATTAGGTTGGTGTTTGGATTCGTGATTCCCATGGCTTTATCTACTACTTGATCCGATTGATTCCAACAGGTAAGGATCTGTTCTGTGGAGTTGTTCTTCAGTTCTTGGTTCTGGCAACTCTCCAACAGCAGCTACCTTATCTGGCAGCAACATTACTTGGTGGCTGTGGATCAATAATCACGGTAGGTAAGTATCTGTACAGTGATGAATCTCGGGTCTTTTTAGCAGTGAGATACTTGTAGATCATGGTTTGCATTTGTTTATTTTAGATGGAAGCTTATATGTAGATTGATAGGTTTATGTGTTGAATTAGGTATGAATTGGATTATGATTAGTAGGGTTAATGATTAGATTAATTTAGGTTTAGAGTTCTAATCTAATTGGTGATTAGGGATTATGTAAATAACGCTAATTGACCGTTGAATTTTAATTATGTAGATTGAGGTGATGTGATTAGGGTTTTGCCCTAATTTAGTTTTAAGAATTTTATTTAGCTATTTCATTTGGATTTAGCTAAATAATATATATATATATATTGTTTGTTTGACACAGGACTCTGATTTGAGACAGACGTCTCAATGTTGGATTTGGCGTGATACTACCTGCTATTCGAGGCGGGTACCCTTTGACTTATCTTTTGATACTGTCTTATGATATGTATAGTATATATATAATTACTAGTGGTAGATGGTAGATTTATTCTTCCCTGGTCTTAGCTAGTTGATACCTATCACATGCTTCTTCTGTTAGTTGTTTTACTTTAGAACTGGATGCTTTTATCTTTTGCCATGTATATATATGTTTATGGAGATGGATAGGTACATTTAGTGTTACTTTCCACTGGATTAGTTGCCGTAGGTACTTGTTATATGTTGTTGGATTTATGTTGCTTATATCTCTGTTATATATGCGTTTACCTTTTTGGCACCCACGCATATGGAGGAGGATATGTTCAGGTATGACATACTGTAGCCGCACGCACCATATTGCATGATTGCATGCTGGGTGATTGACGACTCCATTATTGTTGAGCTCGTCGACTGGCTACATGAGGGCCTGCACACAGCGTGACCACTGCATGGGTAGTGGCACAACACTCAGGGTGTGTATGTCAGGTTGCTCGGTGGTGCACCGCCGGGGTGCTCATGGGTAGCACGATACAGCGGGGTTGCAACCGGGATCCCTCCCCGTCATCGCGTACCGGGAGATGAGAGCATTGCGCTCTCTCACTATGTCTGAGGTAGGAGGATAGGTGTACTCCGACAGCATCCTGTCCACTCGGTCACTCATCAGGGGTAGTGACGGCAGAGTGCACGGTGTCACCGCCCTACCCACTCGGTCTCGCCATCGGGTGTGAGACGGCTAACTGGCGTCAGGGGTGACCATGTCATATTGCATCATATGCACAGATTGCATTCTTTATGATTGATACATTTTGGTGATTGCATATGATTGACATGCATACAGGATACATGCTTTTGCTCTGACTATTTTTATCTGTGTATGTTCACAGTCAGTTGCACAAGCCTCGCAGGTGAGTACAGTTTATTTCAGTTATGCATTTTCTTATTATTCTTGCTATAGACTGTACTTTATGCCTATTGCTGGTTATTACAGTTTATTTCAGCTATGCATATCTGTTATACTATTAGGAGACTGTACCGTAGGTTGTACTATTAGGAAGCTGTACTGTAGGCTCTATGGTTTAGTGTACTGTACCATAGGATGTTACTGGTGGTTATATGTTGCTGTACATATCTATTGGATTACCTGCTGAGTTATTTGAACTCACCCCGTTGTTACTATTTTTCAGGTTGAGGCCGTCGGGAGATATTCCAGTCGCTAGCCCCATTATCGCGAGGATTTTCTTTATCGGATTATATTTTGCTTTTGCATCTTACATACTTGTATTGTGGACATTGAACATTCGGGTTTGCTACTTTTGTTTTCCGCTGCAGATTTTCTCATTACTTCGTGGATTTGTTTTCTTCGTTGTAGTGGAGTAGGATGTTTACATATATCTTCGAGGATTCTATATCGTCCTTCCTTATTAAACTGCGTGGATTGATTATATGTTGAATTGTGTGGAATGCTGATATAAACTACGTGGTTTGTTTCTTATTTGTATTGTATTGTTCCGGCCGTGTGTGGCCGAGGTATAGATATATGTATTCTGGATTCATATTGTCACCTATACAGGGGAGATGCTGTCGAAATTTCTTCTGACAGGGACTACCTGGGGCATGAAAATTTATTTGGTATCAGAGCTAGGCTCCGATTTCGGATTTTCGTGATCTGGAGTTTACGAGTTTATCTGGGTATTTTTGGATTTGTACGGATTCCGTCGATTTTATCGTTTCGGAATTCTGAGGCATTTTGACGAGGTTCTATTTGGGGGCTAAGCAGCGACAAGACATCTCCAGAAGACAAACAGGTAAAATTAGGTAATTTTATAGTTCTTATACCTGTAGTGGTATCTGGGTAACATTTTATTTACATATATGACACATACATGTATTCCGGTACCGAGACGTGGCCGCTCCCGTAAGAGGGCGATAGATTCTTCGGAGATAGAGTCTCCAGAGAGATCTGCTAGGGTCGAGCCTGCCCATCAGGGACAGACTCCTCAGGGTATTAGTAGCACGTCAGGTCCTAAGATCTCGACGGTTCCGACTTCAGAGGTACATACCTCGACTGTACCACTAGTGGTATCACCTTCAGTATACCCTGCACCCCCTCCAGTCGTGCCTACTACTGCGTACTTGAGGTACGAGATGAGGAAGAAATCTGGTGGGACACGCAGCGCTCGATTATAGGCGAGCAGCATATTACTTGGGCGAGATTTAGAGCGGCATTCGAGAGTCAGTATTTTCCTCGGGCGTATCGGATGACACGTTGGCAGGATTTTTTGAGTCTTCGACAGAATAACCACTCAGTCATGGAGTATAATGCCGAATTTAATCGATTGGCTAGATTATGTCCTGAGTTGGTTGCCGAGGGCAGATCTCGTATGCTCCAGTTTGTCCAAGGACTGGACGACATCTTCAGGTGAAGATTGTCGGTTTTGGTATTGCATCATACACAGAGGAACTGGATAGAGCTCTTATGATTGCGTCTGCTCATCAGAGAGTGAATGCAGACAAGAAGAGGAAGCAGACTGATCGGACTTCTGGACAGATCTAGCAGCCACAGGTTACCGGACAGCAGTAGAGCAGTCGTACTCAGACGGGTCAGGGTACTTCTGGGTCATCTGGTCGACCCCAGAAGTCAGGACGATCTTCATCTGGACGTTCTTGGTCTTCTCAGTAGAACCGAAAATAGTCCACTGGTGACTCTCACTACACCCGACGTGGATCTTGAGATCACATCACCTCTGCATGCACCTGGGACAGTCAATTTGCTATTATTGTAAACTGCCTGGGCACGTGAGCCGAGACTATTAGCTGAAGGCTCAGCATGTTGCTTCCGGGGTTTCTGTTCCGGGAGGACAAATCTGGTCAGTCCGGGACTCAGCAAGGAGGGCCGAGAGCCCAATCTTCGCATCGTCAGCAGAGGACAGCTCCTCCTGTTTCAACTACATATGGCATGCACGGGCAGGAGCATCCTGGTGTCCTTGTGGAGAACCCCACGATATTCCGCCTTAGTGTTCTCCTGTACTATTCGTCAAGAAGAAGGATGGTACTCTGAGGTTGTGCATCGATTATAGGCAGCTGAATGCAGTGACTATCAGGAATAAGTACCCCTTGCCACAGATTGAGGATTTATTTGATCAGCTTAGAGATGCATCAGTGTATTCTAAGATTGATCTGCGGTCTGGGTATCATCAGCTGAGAGTTAGAGATTTTGATATTCAGAAGACAACATTTCGTACCAGATACGGACATTACAAGTTTTTGGTAATGCCATTTAGGCTTACCAATGCTCCTGCGGTATTTATGGATCTGATGAACCGTATCTTTCTGGAGTACCTAGATCAGTTTATTTGTATATCTTTTTATTATTTTTGGCATTGTATTTATGTGTAGCCATGTGACTATCTTATGGTTTTGGTGTTGTATTTGTGTTTAAGCCGTGCCGGCATGCATTATATTTATTTGGTTTGTGTGGGCTTTCCTTCGTTTTTCCGCTGTGTTTTTAGTATAGCCGTGTGAGCTGTTTTATATATAACTGCGTGATTGTGATTGTTTCATTCCAGCCGAGTGGGCTGTGATTATAACTGCGTGGTTGTGTATATAAATATTCCAGCCGCATGTGGCTGATGTATTTTGTTTGTATTGATGCTTCAGATTGTCACCGGTATAGGGGAGATGCTGTCGGATTTTTGTCTGGCAGAGACTCCTTTGGGGACGTGACAATTTAGTGGTATCAGAGTAGGTTCGATGCCTGTTATTCGTGTTTTGGATTTCGTGATTCGATTTTCTTGATGTGACTTTTCGCGTTTTGGGACCAGGCAGCAGCAGGATATCTCCAAGCTTTAGGAGGTATGTTTGCATATTGTTATCTTGCATTTTGTTAGTACATATGCATGGTTGTTCTGATCGTTATGACATGTGTTAGTACTCTTTTGTTAGTGCCTGCCTAGTTGATTGTATTATGCATTTCATGTGTTGGGTCAATCACTAATCACGGTTGACCCTACTGGAGATCAAGGTTTTACAGTCTCAGGGGATTTTTCATATCATACCAGTAGTTTTAGTGTCTACTACTACTAGTGGTTGAGAGTTAGAGTCTTATACAGTCTCTGTTACTATTAGTTGGGTATGGGATGGTATCTGCATATTCATGTTGACTTAGTTGGTAGAGTATCGGTTTACTCTTGTTGGTTCGGTCAGTTTAGGATTGATTTACCTGATGGACTGGTGTAGTTGTGATTTGACTTATCTTAGTGGATTTTGTGCTCCTGTTAGTTTCGATCAGTAGAGTACCAGCTTACTCTATTTTAGAGGTTCTGTTTTGGGTTATACGTGCTTAGTTAGATATCCTTAGCACATTTGGGTACGTGACTTGTATCGTCGTGGGGAGGACTGAGTTAGCTGTATACCATTGTCAGCTTGGTCAGCCTGTAGAGGATTGTCGTATCCTATTCCATGGGTACTTTGACCATGGGCTGTGTGTACCTGGTAGGATGACTTAGAAGGTACATTCGGATAGGATACTCCATTGATGTGGAAAAGTGTAAAGCTACCTGCTTAACACTTATGAGATATAACCGTTATTAGGGTGTATGAGTTGGAGAGTACTTTTGGACATATGATTTGTTCTGGCGAGAGAGAGTTGAAGTTAGTTGTTTAACCTTTACGCGACCCGGTACCACGTGAAGGAAGAAGCAGAGAATGTTTTTGGAGATCAGGTCATCACTTAGTGATTTCCTTGAGGTGTTTGGAGAGAGAGTAGTTCTCTACTTCTTCGTTAGCATGATGGATTATAAGGCGATGATCAGTCGACTCGCCTAACGTTGTTCCATGGGAGATCCTGACTCATGGAACTATTGGATATGATTATATATCCATGATGTGTTAGATTTTTCGGGCCGCGAAAATCGCTTTTCGCGTCGCGGAAACCCCGAATCTCCCTAGCCAACGGATCCGTGCGAAGAATAAAATTTTTTGAAAAACTACGAGTACGAGTTTACCTAGATCTACACTTAGATCTACAAAGGAAAAACATTTTATACCTTTGAAGCGTGCCCTTGCAAATCCCGCTCGTCCAACGGTACACCGGATCTCGAAGTTGTCAACGTAGACAACTCTCTAGTGATATCCACACGAACAAGAAGTGTTCTCTAACACTCAAGGATGGAGAAGAGAGCACCACAAGTGTGGTAGCACTCTCTAGGGCTCTCGGGTAGGATTGGAAGAAGAAGAAAAGAAAAGAAAAGAAGAGAACACACTCCTCTAAAATCTCTATGTGACTTTCACTAACCTTTCTTCTTGGATTAGATTCACTCTCCTTTCTTCTCCCTTGCTTGAAACCCACGACCAAGAGAAGAGAAGGAGCAAGAAGAGAGCTTAGGAGGAGGAAGATCACTTGAATGAGAGTTACACTTGACAAAATGAAACTCTTTTCATCTAATTAAGTGGTTTGTAACCTCCATGGGATACCAAGAGTTACAACTCTTGGTAACTCCCATGAGGTGACACTTCACTTAAGTAACCATGATGATGTGGAGCATCATCATTGGTCCACTTAATGCCAACTCACCAATGAGGTGGCATAAAGTCAAGTCAAACTTGACTCTTCATCTTCCTCTCAAGTCAAGTCAAACTTGACTTAATCTCTCTCATGGTTGATCTAATCCAACCATTTAATTCAAGCCAATTTAATATAATGAATCTAATTCATTTAATTAAATTGATTCAATGAGTCATAATCTAAATTATACTCATTGAACACATGAATCAACTTGAGTCCAACTCAATTAGCCCAATTAGGATTACTCTTAATCCAATTTGATTCATCAAATGAATCTAATCCTCTTGGTTCATCATATGAACCTAATCTCCATCCACTTGTTCTTTGTGTGTGACCCAATAGGTTCTTGTAACGTTGGCAATGCCCCTAAACTCATTTAGAAACATAAGTAATGAGCGGTATCTAACAATACATCATTACTACCCAAGTTACAAGAATGTTGAGATCCAACATCACCTTGTGACTACTAATTGTGACTCCTCACAAAATATGACAAGTGTCCTTCTATCCAAGACATCTAGATTGATCAATGTGAGGCATAGACCGTGTCATCCTCTAATCAATCTAAATCTTAAACTCCAAGTAGACTCACTCAATCAAATGAGCTCAATATCCTATATTGACTCATTTGGGCATGGCCATGCACTTCGTGGTCTCACTCTATCAAGAATATCGATGTCGCTCCCGTCATATAGGAGGGATAGATCCCATCTACATCACTCACATCCCTCTGCATAATTCGTTACATACCCAGTAATCGCCTTTATAGTCCACCCAGTTACGGGTGACGTTTGACGAAACCAAAGTACATAACTCCTTATGTAGGGAACCATGGTGACTTCAGGTCTAAGGACTAGTAGTCATACTAATAGCCACATGAGAAAGTATATGACACTCATATAACGATCCATGATACTTTCTCATGGCGGGTCATTCAGTATACATTCATCAATGCATACCCATGTGTCAACTTGATATCTCTATATCCATGACTTGTGAGATCAAGTCATCGAGTTGACCTACATGCTAGTCTTATTGTATTAACATTGTCCCTGAATGTTAATACTCGACTAGAAATGATTAAGAGTAGTGTTCCCTATATCACCCCATTATCGATTCAACTAATCGATTGATATAGGTAAGAACCTTCTACTCAAGGACGTTATTATACTTAGTTTATTTGGCACCAATACAAGCAAGTATAATAACCAAAAACCAAATGCCTTTATTTATATAGAATATGATACAACAAGTCCAAAATACAATCATCAAATGAATGACTCTAGGGCTCTAGCTAACATGATGTACTTAGTGATATATTCCCCGCAATGATGCGAAGGAAGTGGTATTAGTTGAGTAATACCTAGGAGGTCCGACCGAAACTAGGTATAATTTCAGATGGTGATCTTCGAGGGGTAGAGTGTCGATTGACAGATATTTTGATCAGCTATTTAGTTGTAGCATTCCTCTATCTTTGTGTTCATTGCTCGATACTGGAGGTTGCTGAACCTCAGGGTGGAGCAATCACAGTACGATGGGGTACAAGACAATGATTAGATGACTCAGCTAACATTGTCTCTATTAGGTGGCTTAAGACCTTGACCACATGATCATTTTACCAGATCTTGTAGTCTATATCTCCTATTAGAGGGTTTAACCTTTTTCGATATTTGTCGAGGGACATTTATAGGATGCTTATGAGAGTTGTGGAGATATCTTCTTAATGGGTAGACTCTCAGTCAGGAGGTGGTGTGAATCTTTGGACTTGGGATTGACATCCTCTTACCGTAGATATTTGAGTATCAAAAAGGATGAGAGGATGGGATTTGGCAGATTTTTTGGATACATTTAGTTTGTTGGTAGTGAGTGTTGAAGATTGGATGATTTCCTTTTACTCTATCTTTGTTTAGGTGACTATCTGGTATGATTGATTGATGTTGAGGATGATTGGAGATTGGTGAATATTGGGAGATCAGGTGTGGTGATATGTTGTCTTTTGATGATCTATTGGTGGATGTTTAGTTTGATGATCTATTATTTGGTAATTGATGTTGATTGTGACAAGAGGAGTAGCACATGTGTGATATATATGGATTTGGTGATTTTTAGTTGGGGATCCGATCACAGACTTGTTGTTGGGGATCCTACGGTTGAGTGAGCCAGTTGTACATACATTATGAGTCCTTGGTGTTACCATTTAGGCATACCGTGCCCTAGATGTTTTTATGGACTCGATGTGTTGGGTATTCCTAGGGTGTTTTGATCAGTTTTCATTGTCTTCATTGACGATGTTATGATCTATTCCCGATTCGAGGTGGATCACGTACACTATCTTCCCATAGTTCTAGAGATGTTTCGACGGGAACATCTATATGCGAAGTTCAGTGGTGCGTATTTTGATTGTCTTGTGTGAAACTTCTAGGATACATTGTCTTTAGTAGAGGGATATTAGTGGATGTACAGGAAATAGAGGTTATTACCAGTTGGGAGTAGTCGTAGTCTATATAGGAGACTCGCAGCTTCCTTGGTCTAGCTGGATATTACCGGAGATTAGATGAGGGTTTCTCTAGCATTCGTATGTCGTTGACTGAACTATCTAGGAAGGGAATAGAACTTTCTTGGACGGAGGCTTACGAGATCAGTTTTGGGAGTTGAAACGAGAAGTTGTTAACTGCACCGTCTTAGTTGTACTTTCTAGTGTAGACGGATTTGTACTCTACATAGATGTATCGTATCTGGGAGTCGGTGCAGTTCCGATATAGCATGAGCGGAGCATTCTCGTGCTAGTAGTGAGAATTCTCGTGTAGTGAGAATGAGATTCTTTATTTTCGTGGGAGATCATGTGTGTTCCCGAGTCACTTCTTATCCGGGAGGAGTTACTGCAGGAAACACCTTGATCTGGATTTGCGATACATTCGGGTGACATTTGATGTATAGAGATTTGGACCATTCTTATTGGCAGAAAGATATGAAGAAAGACATCGCGAATTTTATATCTTGATGTCTAGCATGTTAGTAAGAGAAAGCTGAACATCAGATATTAGTAGGATTGTCTCCGTTGATTTGGATACTAGAGTGGAGTGGGAGTATGTTATGATGGATTTTGTTGTGGGATTACCCAAGACTCGGAGAGGATATGATGGTTTGGGTAATCATGGTTGGGTGATGACTTGCTTCCTAGCTATCAATTGGTAGGACAGATTCTCTAGATTGAGTAGTAGAGTTATACTGTAGAGAGATTATCGGACTTCATGGTATATCTCTGAGTGTTATATTGGATGGAGATCAGTGATTTCACATCATGGTTTTGTCTGTGGATACAGCAGACTTTGCATGGGGAGCTTCGCTTTAGTATAGATTTTTACCTCGGACTGATGGATATTTTGAGCGCCCTATACAGATGTTGGAGGATCTAATGATAGTGGATTTTGGATTTCAGAGGTAGTTGATTTATCCACAGTCGGTTAGGTAACAGTGTGAGCGCAGCGGAAGCAGGGTGAGCTCATAACCCACAGAGTCATCCTTCAGGGTTGGAGATATGTTCATATTACTTGGATGAGTGGCATATGAGTATGTTGCTTGGATGTTACCCTTGGATGAAGATCCCTGAATTGACCAGTAAATTTGGGGACCAAATTTTTATTAGTGGGGGAGGATGTAAGATATCGTAAAATTAAATAATAAATACTATTGAACGAAAAATCTTATTGGATTTGTCTGGAATTTTTAGAAATTTTTCGGGATTTAAACGGAGCCCGTATGACTTATTTTGGAAGGATGAATGGGGGGCTAAGCGGAGCCTATTTGGGATACCCATTTAAATGGGAGTCGATTAAGGATTTAACTTAAGGTTAATTAACTTAAACCTAGGTTTTATTTTCTTTAAATTTGTCTCCCGATTCACTTCCTTCCCTGATCCCTTCTTCCCTGACTCCTCTCCCTCGCGATCCGATTTCATCGCCGGTCGTCGGGAAGCAACGCCGATTGCCGGCGGAAGGCAGCCCTTGATCGTTGAGGAGGAAAGCTACCGACCCGACTTCTCCCCTTTCTCTCTCTCTCGGCACGAGTTTCTTTTCTCCCGAGCCCCGAGCCCCTTTCTCTCGATTTCTCGTCGCCGATCGTCGGCCGTCGCGAGTTCACCACCGGTGGAGGTCTGCTCCTCCAGCAGGCCTCACCAGTGTCAAGCCCTCTTCAAGCCAGCTCCTCCATCCTCCTTATCGTCGACCCACTACAGGCCGAGACTCCCTCCTCCCCCCTACCTTTTCGTGCGGCTATGATCCATCGACCCACGAGACGCCGGAGCCAAGCTCGCAAGGTCTCCGATCACCTCTCCTCACCGGATCTTGGACCAGGGGTATGACAGCACCTTGTCTTCCTCCGTCAGAGCCGTTCTTGAAGATGTGCCCTAGCTTTGATTTTTCGTTGGCGACCACTGAGCCCGATGTCGATAGCAGTGAGGTAGATCTCTTTATCTCATGTTTATTTCGTGCCCTGGTATTGTTCACTTGCCATACCTCACGATCTTGATCTTGTCCTGCGTGATGCTCAGCTCAATGATACCATTGTCGTCCGATGATCTAGGGCACTCGATCGGACAGGAGTCTTGGAGAGAAGGATGATCACCAGAACATTATTCTGGATCAGACAGGAGCTATTTAATTCGTATAAATTTAGCTAAATAATATATATATATATATATATATATATATATATATATATATTAATTGATGCAGGACTTGGATACGAGACGAGCGTCTCGACGCGGGATTACTTGACACGATCTACATTTTAAGGCAGGTATTTCTTCCTTGGCCTCTATGTAGATTTTCTCATACTTAGTACATGGTTATTATGTGATGAATTAGGCTGCTTTATCTTTTATCGTATTCGTTTGTTGATTTCCTACTTGATACTTATGCTTGATCTTTGAGATGTCCTAGTTATATCATATACAGTCTCTATTCTTGATTTCTACTCTGCTGTGATTACGCGTGTAGAGTAGGTATTGTAGGGATTGTCGAGTGGTTGGATTTACCATGCTGATTTTGCATATAATGTGGATTGCACGTAGCTTGGTATGTGTTTTAGGAGTCATCATGTTGATCGTACATTTGCATGTTGTATGTACACACGTGTTTAGTTATGTACTTTTGGAGGAGTTGTGTTGATTTTATGTTTGTGATTTATACACGTGTCTGATGTGTTTATTATTGGAGGATACATGTTGATTGTACTTACGTTTTGTGCATATGTGTCCAATGGGATTATTGGAGATTTTTGGTTGATTATACGTGTGTAGTTGTGTACATGTGTTTGGTGGGATGTGTGGATTTATCATGACGATTATATTCTTCTTGTGGAGTGCTTATGTGGAGTTAGAGTTTGCATGGATGATGACGGTGTTTGTATCATGATTATATATATATATATATATATATATATATATATATATATATATATATATATATATATATATATATCATGTTCATCATTCATTGCATACTGACGACTATCGTCTCCTTTGTAGTTGAGAGGGTTGTCAGTTTTTATAGTTGTCCACTCTACTACTGATGGAGAGTGGTAGCTGGGAGTGGAGCTATGTCCTGTCGCGCTTACTCAGCTGCTCAGTGTTGTCACTCTGTCAGCCTCGACCACTCTGGAGTAGTGGGTCTTGAGGGTACAGTAGTCGGAGAGCTTGAGTTGTGAGTGGTCAGGGACCCTTAGCTATGTAGTTAGATAACTACATAGTATACTGTCGCCTCAATCGCTTTATAGCGGTTACTTGCGTGAGGCTTGTACGGTTTGTCACGGACCCAAGCCTCTCGGCCATACAGGGGTCGTGGTGTCTGGAGAGGTGGCGGGGGTGACCATGGAGCATGCATACACATTTGCATATGATGCGCGGTGCATCGGTGGATATATATTTGCATACATGCCTAGTAGATACTAGTTGCATGTGATTGTGATATGTTGTACTTGTTTGAGATATGATTGTTGCATATGATTGTCATGCTGCATACATGTCATTTATTTTACATGTATATGCAGTCGTATTTATATTGCACAGGTGTCACGGGTATATTTGTTGCAGATCCAGTGAGTTTACTGATCTTTGTACCTTGCGTCGATTTCAGATTGGGTATGTATTACCATTATGTCAGTAGTGGTTTGTGCAGTTTGTATGTCAGTCATGATTATGTCGGGTTATTACGTCAGGTATGTTCAGATGCATTGATTATGATAGTATGATCATGTTCTTTATTTCCCTACTGAGACTGTATACTTGTGATCTCCATGTTTGTTTATGGACCATGCACTATCTTTTCTATTACCCGCTAAGTTACCTATACTCACCACCGCATGTATACATTTATGTTTTCAGGTAGCTTGTAGATGGTTGGTGTCGCTCGGAGTATTCTGTCTGCCGGGTCCTACGTCACATCCGAAGACCGTGCTTGTTTTCTTTTGTATATCTTTTTATTATTTTTGGCATTGTATTTATGTGTAGCCATGTGGCTATCTTATGGTTTTGGTGTTGTATTTGTATTTAAGCCGTGCCGGCATGCATTGTATTTATTTGGTTTGTGTGGGCTTTTCTTCATTTTTCCGCTGTGTTTTTATTACAGCCGTGTGGGCTATTTTATATATAACTGCGTGGTTGTGATTGTTTCATTCCAGCCGAGTGGGCTGTGATTATAACTGCGTGGTTGTGTATATAAATATTCCAGCCGCATGTGGCTGATGTACTTTGTTTGTATTGATGCTTCAGATTGTCACCGGTACAGGGGAGATGCTGTCGAATTTTTGTCTGGCAGAGACTCCTTTGGGGGCGTGACAATTTTGTGGTATCAGAGCAGGTTCGATGCCTGTTATTCGTGTTTTGGATTTCGTGATTCGGTTATCTTAATGTGACTTTCCGGATTTTGGGACCAGGCAGCAGCAGGATATCTCCAGGCTTTAGGAGGTATGTTTGCATATTGTTATCTTGCATTTTGTTAGTACATATGCATGGTTGTTCTGATTGTTATGACATGTGTTAGTACTCTTTTGTTAGTGCCTGCCTAGTTGATTGTATTATGCATTTCATGTGTTGGGTCAATCACTGATCACGGTTGACCCTAATGGAGATCAAGGTTTTACAGTCTCAGGGGATTTTTCATATCATACTACCAGTAGTTTTAGTGTCTACTACTACTAGTGGTTGAGAGTTAGAGTCTTATACAGTCTCTGTTAGTATTAGTTGGGTAGGGGATGGTATCTGCATATTCATGTTGACTTAGTTGGTAGAGTATCGGTTTACTCTTGTTGGTTCGGTCAGTTTAAGATTGATTTACCTGATGGACTGGTGTAGTTGTGATTTGACTTATCTTAGTGGATTTTGTGCTCCTGTTAGTTTCGATCAGTAGAGTACCAGCTTACTCTATTTTAGAGGTTCTGTTTTGGGTTATACGTGCTTAGTTAGATATCCTTAGCACATTTGGGTACGTGACTTGTATCGTCGTGGGGAGGACTGAGTTAGCTGTATACCATTGTCAGCTTGGTCAGCCTGTAGAGGATTGTCGTATCCTATTCCATGGGTACTTTGACCATGGGCTGTGTGTACCTGGTAAGATGACTTAGAAGGTACATTCGGATAGGATACTCCACTGATGTGGAAAAGTGTAAAGCTACCTGCTTAACACTTATGAGATATAACCGTTATTAGGGTGTATGAGTTGGAGAGTACTTTTGGACATATGATTTGTTCTGGCGAGAGAGAGTTGAAGTTAGTTGTTTAACCTTTACACGACCCGGTACCACGTGAAGGAAGAAGCAGAGAATGTTTTTGGAGATCAGGTCATCACTTAGTGATTTCCTTGAGGTGTTTGGAGAGAGAGTAGTTCTCTACTTCTTCGTTAGCATGATGGATTATAAGGCGATGATCAGTCGACTCACGTAACGTTGTTCCATGGGAGATCCTGACTCATGGAACTATTGGATATGATTAGATATCCATGATGTACTTAGTGATATATTCCCCGCAATGATGCGGAGGAAGTGGTATTAGTTGAGTAATACCTAGGAGGTCCGACCGTAACTAAGTATAATTTCAGATGGTGATCTTCGAGGGGTAGAGTGTCGATTGACAGATATTTTGATCAGCTATTTAGTTGTAGCGTTCCTCTATCTTTGTGTTCATTGCTCGATACTGGAGGTTGCTGAACCTCTGGGTGGAGCAATCACAGTACGATGGGGTACAAGACAATGATTAGACGACTCAACTAACATTTTCTCTATTAGGTGGCTTAAGACCTTGACCACGTGATCATTTTACCAGATCTTGTAGTCTATATCTCCTATTAGAGGGTTTGACCTTTTTCAGTATTTGTCGAGGGAAATTTATAGGATGCTTATGAGAGTTGTGGAGATAACTTCTTAATGGGTAGACTCTCAGTCAGGAGGTGGTGTGAATCTTTGGACTTGGGATTGACATCCTCTTACCGTGGATATTTGAGTATCAGAAAGGATGAGAGGATGAGATTTGACAGACTTTTTGGATACATTTACTTTGTTGGTAGTGAGTATTGAAGATTGGATGATTTCCTTTTACTCTATCTTTGTTTAGGGGACTATCTGGTATGATTGATTAATGTTGAGGATGATTGGAGATTGGTGAATATTGGGAGATCAGGTGTGGTGATATGTTGTCTTTTGATGATCTATTGGTGGATGTTTAGTTTGATGATCTATTATTTGGTAATTGATGTTGATTGTGACAAGAGGAGTAGCACATGTGTGATATATATGGATTTGGCGATTTGTAGTTGGGGATCCGATCACAGACTTGTTGTTGGGGATCCTACGGTTGAGTGAGCCAGTTGTACGTACATTATGAGTCCTTGGTGTTACCATTTAGGCATACCGTGCCCTAGATGTTTTTATGAACTCGATGTGTTGGGTATTCCTAGGGTGTTTTGATCAGTTTTCATTGTCTTCATTGACGATGTTATGATCTATTCCCGATTCGAGGTGGATCACGTACACTATCTTCCCATAGTTCTAGAGATATTTCGACGGGAACATCTATATGCGAAGTTCAGTGGTGCGTATTTTGATTGTCTTGTGTGAGACTTCTAGGATACATTGTCTTTAGTAGAGGGATATTAGTGGATGTACAGGAAATAGAGGTTATTACCAGTTGGGAGTAGTCGTAGTCTATATAGGAGACTCGCAGCTTCCTTGGTCTAGCTGGATATTACCGGAGATTGGATAAGGTTTTCTCTAGCATTCGTATGTCGTTGACTAGACTATCTAGGAAGGGAATAGAACTTTTTTGGACAGAGGCTTACGAGATCAGTTTTGGGAGTTGAAACGAGAAGTTGTTAACTGCACCGTCTTAGTTGTACTTTCTAGTGTAGACGGATTTGTACTCTACATAGATGTATCGTATCTGGGAGTCGGTGCAGTTCCGATATAGCATGAGCGGAGCATTCTCGTGCTAGTAGTGAGAATTCTCGTGTAATGAGAATGAGATTCTTTATTTTCGTGGGAGATCATGTGTGTTCCCGTGTCACTTCTTAACCGGGAGGAGTTACTGCCGGAAACACCTTGATCTGGATTTGCGATACATTTGGGTGACATTTGATGTATAGAGATTTGGAGCATTCTTATTGGCAGAAAGATATGAAGAAAGACATCGCGGATTTTATAGTTTGATGTCTAGCATGTTAGCAAGAGAAAGCTGAACATCATATATTAGTAGGATTGTCTCCGTTGATTTGGATACTAGAGTGGAGTCGGAGTATGTTATGACGGATTTTGTTGTGGGATTACCCAAGACTCGGAGAGGATATGATGGTTTGGGTAATCATGGTTGGGTGATGACTTGCTTCCTAGCTATCGATTGGTAGGACAGATTCTCTAGATTGAGTAGCAGAGTTATACTGTAGAGAGAGTATCAGACTTCATGGTATATCTCTGAGTGTTATATTGGATGGAGATCAGTGATTTCACATCATGGTTTTGTCTGTGGATACAGTAGACTTTGCATGGGGAGCTTCGCTTTAGTATAGATTTTTACCTCGGACTGATGGATATTTTGAGCGCCCTATACAGATGTTGGAGGATCTAATGATAGTGGATTTTAAATTTCAGAGGTAGTTGATTTATCCACAGTCGGTTAGGTAACAGTGTGAGCGCAGCGGAAGCAGGGTGAGCTCATAACCCACAGAGTCATCCTTCAGGGTTGGAGATATGTTCATATTACTTGGATGAGTGGCATATGAGTATGTTGCTTGGATGTTACCCTTGGATGAAGATCCCTGAATTGACCAGTAAATTTGGGGACCAAATTTGTATTAGTGGGGGAGGATGTAAGATATCGTAAAATTAAATAATAAATACTATTGAACGAAAAATCTTATTGGATTTGTCTGGAATTTTTAGAAATTTTTCGGGATTTAAACGGAGCCCGTATGACTTATTTTGGAAGGATGAATGGGGGGCTAAGCGGAGCCTATTTGGGATACCCATTTAAATGGGAGTTGATTAAGGATTTAACTTAAGGTTAATTAACTTAAACCTAGGTTTTATTTTCTTTAAATTTTTCTCCCGATTCACTTCCTTCCCCGATCCCTTCTTCCCTGACTCCTCTCCCTCGCGATCCGATTTCATCACCGGTCGTCGGGAAGCAACGCCGATTGCCGGCGCATGGCATCCCTTGATCGTTGAGGAGGAAAGCTACCAACCCGACTTCTCCCCTTTCTCTCTCTCTCGGCGCGAGTTTCTTTTCTCCCGAGCCCCGAGCCCCTTTCTCTCGATTTCTCCTCGCCGATCGCCGACCGTCGCGAGTTCACCGCCGGTGGAGGTCTGCTCCTCCAGCAAGCCTCACCAGTGTCAAGCCCTCTTCAAGCCAGCTTCTCCATCCTCCTTATCGTCGATCCACTACAGGCCGAGACTCCCTCCTCCGCCCCCACATTTTCATGCGGCTGCGATCTATCGACGCACGAGACGCCGGAGCCAAGCTCGCAAGGTTTCCGATCACCTCTCCTCACCGGATCTTGGACCAGGGGTACGATAGCACTTCCTCCGCCAGCGCCGTTCTTGAGGATGTGCTCTAGCTTTGATTTTTCGTTGGCGACCAATGAGCCCGATGTCAATAGCAGTGAGGTAGATCTCTTTATCTCATGTTTACTTCGTGCCCTGATATTGTTCACTTGCCATACCTCACGATCTTAATCTTGTCCTGCGCGATGCTCAGCTCAACGATACCATTATCGTCCGATGATCTAGGACACTCGATCGGACAGGAGTCTTGGAGAGAAGGATGATCACCAGAACATTATTCTGGATCGGATAAGAGCTATTTAATTCATATGAATTTAGCTAAATAATATATATATATATATATATATATATATATATATATATATATATATATATTAATTGATGCAGGACTTGGATATGAGACGAGCGTCTCGACGCGGGATTACTTGACACGATCTACATTTTAAGGCGGGTATTTCTTCCTTGGCCTCTATGTAGATTTTCTCGTACTTAGTGCATGGTTATTATGTGATAAATTAGGCTGCTTTATCTTTTATCGTATTCGTTTGTTGACTTCCTGCTTGATACTTATGCTTGATCTTTGAGATGTCCTAGTTATATCATATACAGTCTCTATTCTTGATTTCTACTCTGCTGTGATTACGCGTGTAGAGTAGGTATTGTAGGGATTGTCGAGTGGTTGGATTTACCATGCTGATTTTGCATATAATGTGGATTGCACGTAGCTTGGTATGTGTTTTAGGAGTCATCATGTTGACTGTACATTTGCATGTTGTATGTACACACGTGTTTAGTTATGTACTTTTGGAGGAGTTGTGTTGATTTTATGTTTGTGATTTATACACGTGTCTGATGTGTTTATTATTGGAGGATACATGTTGATTGTACTTACATTTTATGCATATGTGTCCAGTGGGATTATTGGAGATTTTTGGTTGATTATACGTGTGTAGTTGTGTACATGTGTTTGGTGGGATGTGTGGATTTATCATGACGATTATATTCTTGTTGTGGAGTGCTTATGTGGAATTAGAGTTTGCATGGATGATGACGGTGTTTGTATCATGATTATATATATATATATATATATATCATGTTCATCATTCATTGCATACTGACGACTATCGTCTCCTTTGTAGTTGAGAGGGTTGTCAGTTTTTATAGCTGTCCACTCTACCACTGATGGAGAGTGGTAGCTGGGAGTGGAGCTATGTCCTGTCACGCTTACTCAGCTGCTCAGTGTTGTCACTCTGTCAGCCTCGACCACTCTGGAGTAGTGGGTCTTGAGGGTACAGTTGTCGGAGAGCTTGAGTTGTGAGTGGTCAGGGACCCTTAGCTATGTAGTTTGATAACTACATAGTATACTGTCGCCTCAGTCGCTTTATAGCGATTACGTGCGTGAGGATTGTACGGTTTGTCACGGACCCAAGCCTCTCGGCCATACAGGGGTCGTGGTGTTTGTTTTGTCGTGGGCATGGTTAGCAGATATCAAAGTAACCCAGGGCCGAGACATTGGACTGCCATAAAGCATATATTAAAGTACCTGAAAATGACTAGAGATTATATCCTGCTTTACCAGGCAGATGATTTGCTCCCTGTGGGTTACACGGATTCAGACTTCCAATCAGATAGGGACAATGGTAAATCAACCTCAAGGTATGTGTTTACTTTGGGAGGTGGAGCCATAGTATGGAGGAGTGTTAAGCAGAAATGCGTTTCAGACTCCACCATGAAAGCTAGGTATGTGACAGTCTGAGGTAGCAAAAGAAGCTGTATAACTCAGAAAATTTTTAATAGACTTAGATGTGATTCCTGGTTTACCCAAAGTTATCGTAATTTATTGTGACAACAGTGGTGCAGTAGCAAACTCGAAGGAACCACGAGCCCATAAGGCAAGTAAACACATTGAGTGCAAGTACCACCGGATACAAGACATCGTAAAACGAGGAGAGGTTGTTGTCGCCAAGATTACATCAGCAGATAACCTGGCAGATCCTTTCACTAAGGCCCTTCTAGCGAGAGCTTTTGATAGGCATGTTTAGGGGATGAGAATAAGATGTATGGCAGCATTTATGGCAACATAGTCTTTTAGTATAAGTGAGAGATTATTGGGATGTATACTATAAGCCTAGTTTTTGTATGAACATCTGTTTTGAAATATTTTGAAATGAGAATCACCTTGGTCAAATGTTTGTATATATGTTAATACAGTTGCTCATTTAATTTATATTGTAGATAACATGGTGTGTGGTGCTACATAGAAGATCATGTTATCAATTCCTTATAAATTATAAATAGTAGCGCACAACTAAGACGAATTGGGACAAACTATTGGAACGATTGTAGTATAATTTGGTATTAGTCTGTCTTGACTATAAAATTATACTAGTACACTATGTGTATATTGAGCAGGACCGTTTGAGGTTGTTTGATTTGTACTGACTACATAAGAGAGCAGAACGTCTCTTATTATGGATGTGCGCCCTCTTAATCCTTATATAATAACAAGCATGTATATTTAGTATTTATTTCTTTAACTTATCAATGGGTGAGATTTATTTGTTAAATCAATAGGCTCGATGAGTTGAGAAATAGTACTATTTATATGGTGTATTGTTGATTATAGAAGGAATATGTGTCCTAATTATTTAGGTTGATGATACCCCCTTGAGGAGCTCATAAGGATTATCATGTAAACCCTGCAGGTGGACTTAGTCCGGCATGATAATAAAGTTGAGTGGTACTACTCTTGGAATCAGATGTTAATTAATTGAGTTGTCAGTAACTCATTTAATTAACAGACATACAATATCTTAAACACAGGGAGATTAACGCACTCATGATAAGAAGGAGCTTATATTGTAATATGGGATTGATGTGGTAGTTCAATAATAACCCTTTAGTGGTATAAGTTATTATTGATGGACTTGAGTTGAGTGTTCGGGCTGAACACAAGAAGCCCAAACCTATCAGGAGGCCTAAACCAATTTCTCCTCTAGTTCCCTGTTGTAGCCTCTATATAAAGCCTCGCATCCACCCATCCACGTGTTGTTGTTGTTTTTGGTGAGCCTCCTCCTTTCCTAGGGCCGGCGACACCATCCTCCTCTCCTAGGGTCGGCGCCACCTCCTCCTCCTAGGGCCAGCGCCACCCTCTTCTCCTTGCTAGGTGTCAGCGCCTCTTCTCCTTGCTAGGGGTCGGCGGCCCTTGCTTAGCATCCTTTGTGGATGGCGGCTTGGAAAAGAAGAAGAAGAGGAGAAGGTGCCTCATCCTAGAGCTTCTCTTGGTAGTCGGAGATTTGGAAACAACGAAGGGAAGGGTGTTTGTTATCTTAGTAGATCGTCGCTCACACAACGTCCAAGAAGAGGAGAGGAATACAGCAGAAGATCAAGAGGTCTTTAGCTACAAAGGAAAGGTACAACTAGTTCTTTGATTCTGCTGCGTAATTAGTTTAGTTTTCTTTGTATCGATTTTGAATACCAACACAAGAGGCTAGCGATCTTGTACTTCGATCAAGGTGTGCTTTGATTCATCAAGAACTTGCTTGATTGATCAAACATATGTCTGATTGATCATGCGGGTTGCTAGGAAAAGTTCTGTACTTGTACAATTTTTGTACAAGAAAATTAAAACAGAACGAAATTCCAGCGCCTTCAGCTTGTCCTCCCCCATGCCACCCAGAACCTTAGCCACTAGCTGTTGGTGCAATCGACCTCCAAGGTTTTAATGTCAGACAAATATGTTTAAGTATGCTTAAGTATGGAGCTTGATCAAGGGAAGTCCTAGTTGTAGACTAGGCAAGGGGAGAAATCTCGGTAGATCGTGGAAGCTAGGTGGATAGGTCTAGAGGACCTGATCCCTGGGTAGCCGAATACTGAGTCCTAGTCGTAGGCTAGGTAAGAGAAATCTCGGTATATCGTGGAAGTCAGGTGGATAGGTCTGGAGGACTTGATCCCTGGGTAGCCGAATACTGAGTCTTGGTGAGTGAAGCCAAGTGGAGAAAATCCTAAGGGGTGGTAACCTTAGGTTCTGGTGAGTGAAGCCAGATGAAGTAATCCTAAGGGGAGATAACCTTAGGTAATGAGAAGTCTTGGAGGTGAGAACTTCAAGAAAGGTTGATCGGATGTGGTCGACCGGACCAGCGGATCTCAGTAAATCTAGGTTTAGGTTTACTATTGTATTCTGTATTACTATTGTTGTTGGCTAATATAGTATTTCAGGAAAAGTCTTAGTGGATCAGACGATCAGACACTGAGCAGGCAAAGTCCAAACATGTCTGGAGGACAATGTTTGGTAGGTAAGTTGAGGTAAGCAAATGGAGGAGCGACAGTGAGGTCGGGTTCCCGAAGGGAATAACCTTAGGTCGCTGATCCAACTGAAGAAACCGGGAAGGTTTCCAAGTTGAGATCAAGACAGTTCTACTGTCTTTTATATATTATTCATGCATTATTATATTACTGCGCTAACATGTGTTTTGCAGGACTCTTTTCTGTCTAACACTATTTTGTAGGGCTGACTAGATCGGTCTACCGAACCAAAGGATCGGTCAACCGAACCAAAGGATCGGTCAACCGAACAAGAAGATATCAAAGCAGTGTTTCAGATCAGACCAGAACAGCCCGAGTCAGATCAAAGTTTGATCGGTCGACCGAACCTTATGATCGGTCAATTGAACCCTGATGACTCAGCACAGATAGCAACGATCAGAGTAGAAGGAAAGCACACTGATCGATCGACCGAACCCATGGATTGGTCGATCGAACCAATCATCATTAATGGTGCATTAACTATTGATCTTGGCAAATCACGATGAACAGGGAAGGAACCTGTTCGGTCGAACGAAAACCTGGATCGGTCGACCAAACCATTAAAGACTAGTTAATGCAGAATATCGAGCCAACGTCAGACTCCGGCCAGGAAGGAGGGGAGCGTGTTCAGTCGGCCGAACAAAAGGATCGGTCGACCGAACGTCTAGTATAAAAAGAGGCTCAAAGTCTGAGGCTGGAGAACGCTTTTCTGATTGAAAAAATGGTTCTACTCAGCTCAAGATCATCGTACTACAAGTCTGCAACGAATCTTCAAGCTACTCCAAAAGTACCGACTGCGCTTCATATTATACTTCTGTTAGTATAATATTTTATACAGCATTGTACTCATTATTTAGTAAGATAGTAGAGTGTTACTATCTTACTCATTTATACGATCTGCTTCTTTCCGAAGGATTTCGGAAAGAAGAGTTATAGTGATTGCCCATCGGTGCGGTCAAGAACCGCGGGCCTTCGAGTAGGAGTCGAGCTAGGCTCCAAATGAAGTAAATGAACCTATCTCCCTTTTTACTTTCCGCTGCATGATTCTGATTTAAAAGAAAAAGATAAGTTTTAAAGAAAACGATATTCACCCCCCTCTATCGCTCTCATCCGATCTATCACCAGCTAGCTGTACATCATGTGGAGGTCGGGCGTGTGGAATGCCCCGAACCTCTTAGATGGGCTCCACCCAGATTCTATACAAACACCGCTCGACAACCCACGACACCCAGGATTGTTATCATTACAATCGGGGGAATTGCCAGACCACTAACCAAGGATACCGTCGGTGTTTGCCGTCTCCCAACCATCGACAATATCGATGGTTGAATGGTCTGCCTAGGAGAGACTACCAAAGCACCGATTGACACCCAAGGATGTCTCAGTGGCAAGGAGACCGGGCTCAGGTACCCGCCCAAACCCAACAGGAGCAACTCCTAATATAGAAAGAAAACCATAACAATGTCGCTCGAGGAGATATTGGCATGATTGCCGGAGGCTCGACCGACGGGGATTCCAACTTGGCGAGGAAGTTGCATGCTTGTTGATTGGAGATCCACGCGGTCTACTGCAGCAAAGAACAGGTAAAGGGCTCGAGATTAACTTCGGGCTTAAGAATTTAGAGGGGGTCGAAGTGTCCCATAATAAAGTTTTAATAATTAAGGCTGTTATAGCCAATTATAATATCCATTGTACTTTTGTTGATACAGACAGCTTGGTCAACATCATTTTCAAACAAGCATTTGAGCAGCTGCAAATAGAGCCGAGCGAGCTTCAACTTATGGTGACACCCTTGTATGGCTACGTTGACATAATAAAAATCGAAGCCAATACTACCTGGAAGATCTAGCGTATAGAGGTCAACACCATCCATGAGGTGCCTTCCACACTTATTTATGAGAAGAAAGAGGAGGTACAAATTCAGCCCCGTTGGACGGAAGCAACCACCCAGATAGCTGACGACCTGGCTCCAGAGCTTAAAGCAGAGCTAGTCATGTGTCTCACGTGCAATAATGATATTTTTGCTTAGATGCCCAAGGAAATCAAAGGTGTTTCACAATAGTCATAGAGCATGCGCTGCATGTCTGCCCAGACGTCTGACCGGTTATACAGAGAAAGCAGGAATTCAGAGCCGAGCAGAATATACTCATTTGAGAATGGGTGGACAAGCTACTGGAGGCCGACTACATCCGTGAAGTATAGTTTTCGAGCTGGCTGATCAACGTGGTCCCGGTATCTAAGCTAGAAAATAAATAGAGGGTCTGCATTGACTTTAGAGACCTCAACAAGGTGTACCCTAAAGATTACTATATCTTGTCACGCATTGACCAGGTAGTGGACCCAACTTCTGGCTATGAACTTATATGCATATTAGATAGATACCAGGGCTACCATCAAGTCCCGTTCACCAAAGATGACCAGGAAAAAATTAGCTTCATAATTATTAAAGGAACCTATTGTTCTAATGTCATGTCATTTGAACTAAAGAATGTAGGAGCAACTTACCAATGACTCATGAACAAAGTATTCCAGAAGCAAATATGATGGAACATGGAGGTGTGTGTGGATGACATTCTTATTAAGTCCCTCCAAGCGACAGATCTGTGTATAAATATTGAGGAGACCTATCAAACACTGAGATAGTATGGACTAAAACTTAACCCTAGTAAATGTCAATTTGGAGCAAAAAGCGGATGTTTCTTAGGTTATATTTTAACCGAGAGGGGAATAGAGGTCAATCTAAACAACGTGCAGGCTCTCTAAGACATGGCTCCTTCACATAATTTAAAGGAAGCACAAAGACTAACTGTTGGATCACAACATTATCTCGCTTCATCTCATAATTGACCGACCGAAGCTTGCCTTTCTTTAAGATAATTTGTTGGGCAACTAAATTCTAATGGGATGCTAAGTGCAACAAAACCTTCAAAGAATTGAAGAGTTATTTATCCACCCTTTCCATACTTGCCAAACCAGTAGTGGGCCAGCCTTTGTAGGTTTATTTGTCTACCAATGAGTATGCAGTCAGGTCAGTGTTCATGAGGCAAGAGAAGAAAGATTAGCAACCTATATATTTCTTAAGTCATTTATTGAAAGATGTAAAGTGTCGCTACATCGTACTGAAGAAGTTAGCGTATGAACTGGTTTTAGCCACTCGAAGGGTATGCCCTTATTTTCTATCTCACCCGATCATCATACTAACTAATAGCACCTTAGCCCAAGTTCTTATTAAGGGAGGTTGATTAAGTAGACCACAGAGCTTAGTGTGTATGATATACAATATTAACCCCGAGCGGTCATCAAAGCTTAGACCCTAGCTAATTTTATAATGAAAATACAAAGCCTCGAGCTAAAAGAAATCTGGAATATATATATGGATGGATCATCTATCTAGTAGGGTAGTGGGATAGGAATTCTGATGATATCACCAAGGGATGCTAGAATGTAATTGTCTATTCGGCTAGACTATCGGACTACTAACAAGCTGAATATAAATCACTAATAGTTGTCCTGTAGGCCGCTCGACATATGGGGGCTGCCCAAGTTTTAATCTATTAAGATTCCTAGTTATCCACATAGTAATTATCAAATAATTTTGAGATTAACAATGAACAACTCAAATTCTATGCAGAAACATTTGATAAATTGAAGGTCGAGTTTCAGGAAGTAATTATATAAAAGATTCTCCGATCAGAAAATCAAATAGTAGATGATCTAGCCAAATTGGCCTCTATTATAGTTCTATGGACCTTGGACAAGCCTGTGGAACAAATGTTGCTGGTAGCTCACATCGAAAGGCAGGCCGAGATGGAACTTCAGACTGACTGGAGAACGTCATTAATTTCATTTATTCAGTAGGGCATCCTACCAGCCGATCGGAAGCAAGCACGTATGATCAAGAAAAGAGTCGATCGATTTACTTTGATCAGGGATAATATCTACAAATGAGCTTTCTATCAACCATTGCTCAAGTGTGTCGGCCCTGAGGATGTGTAGTATATTTTACAAGAAGTGTATCAAGGTTCTTATGGAAGTCTTGTAGGTAGCCGGTCTCTCGCTCGGAAGATATTATTGTTGGGATCGTTCGTACTCGGCTAGAGAGGGGGGTGTGAATAGACGACCCCAAATCGTCGCGTTTCTACAAACTAGGGTTAGCGCAGCGGAAAATAACACGTAGAAACGAAGGAAAAGAAAACAAACCTCAAACAAAACGATGTAACGAGGTTCGGAGATGATACTCCTACTCCTCGGCGTGTCCGTAAGGTGGACGAAGCCTATCAATCCGTCGGTGGATGAAACCCCGGAAAACCGGCTAATACGAACACTCCTTCTGGGTGGAGAAACCTCGCCACAATACTCTTGCAACAGCAAGATGAATGTACAAGAAATACAAGAAAGCAGAAGACAATACGAATGTAAAAACAATCTTGCCTTCTCGTTGACTGGAAGAAGCAACAGCTCCAAGCGCCTACAACAGCAGGTGATCGAAAGCTTACGCGAAGCTTTGGAGGAGCTCAACAAAACTCAAGCACAGCAGGGACAGGAAGAAGTAGAAGATTAGGCTCGCGGTGACCTTCCTTTTATAACTGCGAAAGCGAAGAAAACAGGAAGAAATCTGGCGGGTTGCGTCGCAGTACTGAATCGATGCGTGGACCGATCGGGCTCCATGTGGATCGGTCCGCACCGATCCATTCCTACCTTCGGTCCCCGATCGGTCCATGGACCGATCGGGGACCTCTGATCGATCCACGGCCGATCGGGGAACTTCTGATCGATGCAGGGACCGATCGGGCTTTGATCGGTCCCGGACCGATCAGCCCTCTGCGCCTCGCTCTGTTCGATCGACTCACGATCGGTCACCGGACCGATCAGTTATCCTGATGAGCTCTTGATGTGTTCTTGATGGTCACCGGCCGATCGAATATTCGAGTATCCTTTGGATCGATCACCGGATCGATCTAGTTCAAGGTTTCGCCCAAACCAAGTCCAAACCAACATCCGGTCAATCTTGACTTGTTGGTACTTCATTCCTAGCATCCGGTCACTCCCTTGACTGTTAGAATCGCCAAGTGTCCGGTCAATCCTTTGACCTACTTGGACTTTCCTCAACACCGGATGTCCGATCATCCCGATCCATCTGGATTTTCCTGCGTGGCTTCACTCACCGAATTTCACCGCTTCACTCACGATTTCCACACCGCCTAACATCCCAGTTAGGAACTTCCCGGCTTCACTCACGGGACTTTCCAAGCCTAACGTCGATTAGGACTTTCCCCTTGCGACTTCACTCACGGGACTTTCCATGCCTAACATCCCGTTAGGACTTTTCCTCGTGCCAAGCTCCTGCTTGGACTTTCCACGTGCCAGCTACACCTTGGACTTTTCCCATGCCAAGTCTCCGTACTTGGACTTTTCGATGCCAAGTCTCCATACTTGGACTTTTCGTGCCAAGCCCCTGCTTGGACTTTTCCGAATCACGGTCAACCAGGTCAACCTTGACCTAAGGTTGCACCTACAATCTCCCAAACACCTATTCTTGTCAAACATCAAGAATACAACTCTCTTCTCGTCAAACATCGTCAAACATCAAAACACAACTCGAGTCAGGTCAACTCGAGTCAGGTCAACCAGGTCAACCTTGACCTAAGATTGCACCAACAATCTCCCCCTTTTTGATGTTTAACAAAATCCAAAATCAAGTTAGGTTAACCCGATAACCTAACTTAGGTTTTCCAATGTTCTTCCTTGAACATTCTTCCAAAACCTACACTCTCCCCCTTTTTGACACACATCAAAAAGAGGGAATCAAGGTCAAGAGTTTCTTCCTAATGAAAGTCTCATACCTTTCATTGAAACCCTTAATTTCCCCCTTGAAACTAGACTCAACACTCAATTTAGTGACAATCCCATGTCACTAATCCTCAAAAGTCTTAAGGAGTAAAAACTGTTGGTTGCTACTCGGAAAGCCTATAGGTTCCACTGTACAAAAATTTTGTACAAAGATCTGAACCTTTTCCTAGCTACCATGTGTTCTTTTAAATTAAATTTTGGATCTCCTGCGGAACTTAACACGTTTGATCCAAAACTTAATCTATTTGTTCTTTTAGGTTTTGACTTGGATCTCCTGCGGAACTTAACACGTTCGACCCAAGTCTCCTTAAGTTATTAATTCCATTAAATATCAATTTCCATAAAAGGTTCCCAGTACTGACGTGGCGAGGCACATGGCCTTCTTGGATATGGGAGCAACCACCACCGACTAGACAAAACCTTTAATAGAAAGCTAATATTTAATTTCCTAAAATAACTTTAGGTTAACCAAAGAGAACAATCAAATCACAAGGAAAAGAAAGAAACAAAAGAACACAACTTCGAAAAACCATATTCGAAATACTAGAACGTAAGCCTCTTGTATTTGGTATTATTTCCATAAATAACTAGCATGATGCGGAAATAGAAATTACTAGTTATACCTTGTAGAAAAACCTCTTGATCTTCTACGTATTCCTCTTCTAACCTCGGACGTTGTGTGGGCAACGATCTTCCAAGATGAGAAACCACCAACCACCTTCTTCTCCTCCAAGCAAGGTTCGGCCACAAAGGAAACTTCACCAAGGAGGAAAAACAAAATACTAACCAAGCTCCAAGAGATGCTAGCTTTCTCTCCTTCTTCTTCTTCTTCTCCGAGTAGTATCCGGCCACCACAAGAACTCCAAGGGAGAGGGAGAGGTTCGGCCACCACAAGAGGAAGAGAAGGAGATGATGGCCGGCCACACCAAGGAACAAAAGAGGGAGAGGAATAATAGATGTTGTGTCTTGTGAAGGCACCCTCACCCCTTCTTTTATATTCCTTGGCCTAGGTAAATTAGGAAATTTAATTACAACAAATTTTCCTTAATTTCCTTGACATGATTTAATTGAGAAAAATAATATTTCCCAAATTAAACAATGATGGCCGGCCACATCAAGAGGAAACAAATTGGACAAGTTTTGATCAACAATTAAAACTTTCCTTATTTGTTTCAGAAATTTTAAAAATAAAATTTCTCTTTAAAATCTCTTCATGGTTAATAAAAGGAAATATCTATAATTTTAATTTTATTAACATGTGAATAATTTTAAAGAGAAAATAAAAAACTCTCCAATCTACAAATAAGGAAAGAGATCTAATCTCTTTCTTTAATCTTTTGTAAAACTTTTACAAGAGAGATATTTTAATTTTAATTCTCTTTAAAATATATCTTCCACATAAAAATAAAATCTAAAATTAAATTTCTTTTTTATTTAATTATGGCCGGCCCTACTAGCTTGGGTTCAAGCTAGGGCCGGCCACCTTAAACCCAAGCTTAGGCCGGCCCTAGCTTGGTTCCCAAGCTAGCTTGGCCGGCCCCCTTTAGGTGGGTATAGAAGGTGGGTATATGTGGGTATAGTACTCTATAAATAAGAAGCTACGATAGGGACCGAGAGGAGGAATTGGTTTTGGTCTCCCGATAAAATTAAGCATCCCATGTTCGCCCCGAACACACAACTTAATTTTATCAATGATAATTCATTCCACTAGAGAACTATCATTGAACTACCGCACCAATCCCAAATTACATTTTTGGGCTCCTTCTTATTATGAGTGTGTTAGTCTCCCTGTGTTTAAGATATCGAATGTCCACTAATTAAGTGAGTTACTGACAACTCATTTAATTAATATCTAAGTCCAAGAGTAGTACCACTCAACCTTATTATCATGTCGGACTAAGTCCACTGCAGGGTTTAACATGACAATCTTTATGAGCTCCTCTTGAGGACATTATCAACCTAGCATCACTAGGACACGTTTCCTTCTATAATCAACAACACACACTATGAGTGATACCATTTCCCAACTTATCGGGTTTATTGATTCATCGAACTAAATCTCACCCATTGATAAATTAAAGAAATAAATATCAAACATATGTGCTTGTTATTATATTAGGATTAAGAGCACACACTTCCATAATAATTGAGGTCTTTGTTCCTTTACAAAGTCGATATAAAAGAAACGACCTCAAATGATCCTACTCAATACACTCGGTGTACTAGTGTAATTATATAGTCAAGATAAACTAATACCTAATTACACTCGACCTCCTAATGGTTTGTTCCTTTCCATTCTGGTCGTGAGCTCCTGTTTATAATTTATAAAGTAATGACAACATCATCTTCCGTATGTGACACCACATACTATGTTATCTATATAAATTAAATGAACAACTACAAACAAATGTAGATAATTAGACCAAATGTGATTCTTTATTCATAATGAATGTTTACAAAGCTTAGGCTCTCAATATACACTCCAACAATCTCCCATTCTAAAAGACTATCTCTCACCATATGATTCATCATCCCTCCAGCTAGTCAAATTGCAGAAGGGCCTTAGTGAAAGGATCCGCCAGGTTATCCGTGATGCAATCTTGGCGATGACAACTTCTCCTCGCTTCACGATATCTCTTATCAAGTGGTACTTGCGCTCTATATGTTTACTTGCCTTATGGGCTCGTGGTTCCTTCGAGTGCACCGCTATTATCACAATAAATTGTGATGATTTTGGGCAAACCAGAAATCACATCTAAGTCCATTAGAAAGTTCCTGAGCCATACTGCTTCTTTAGCTGCCTCGGAGGCTGCTACATACTCAGCTTCCATGGTTGAGTCCGAAACGCATTTCTGCTTAACACTCCTCCATGAAATGGCTCCACCTCCTAAAGTAAACACATAGCCTGATGTAGACTTACTGTTATCCCTATCAATTGAATCAATGTAACCCACAGGAAGCAAATCATCGCTTGGTAAACTAGCATATAATCCCTAGTTCTTCTCGGTACTTTAATATATGCTTTACTGCAGTCCAATGTCCTTGTCGTGATATCTGCTAACCATGCCCTTGACAAAACAGATATCGTGTCTCGTATATTGCATACATTAGGCTTCCTACACCGAAGCATAAGGAATTGCTTTCATGTCCTCTATCTCTTTTGATGTCTTTGGAGACATCTCTTTAGATAGAGCTACTCCATGTCTAAAAGGTAAGAAACCTTTCTTGGAGTCTTGCATGCTAAAGCGAGCAAGGATTGTATCTATATATGAAGCTTGGGATAGACACAACATTCTTTTCTTGCGATCCCTTATTACTTTGATCCCAAGAATGTGCACATTCTCCTAAGTCCTTCATATCAAATTGTTTGGACAACCATACCCTTACGTCCGATAATACCTTGACATTGTTGCCAATCAACCAAATATCATCTACGTATAGTACAAGAAATACCACCACGTTTCCGTTACACTTCTTATATACAAGACTCATCCGGACTTTGAATAAATCCATATGGATTACTTCATTAAACCGGATGTTCCAAGACTTGAAGCTTGCTTGATCCATAAATGGACCGATTGAGCTTGCATACTAGATGCTTTTGCCTTTTTCAATTCCTTCTTGCTTCATATGGATGTTCTCTTCAAGACTTCCATTAAGGAAAGTCTTGACATCCATTTGCCAAATCTCATAATCCATATGAGCAGGAAAAAAATATCCGGATAGACTTAAGCATGGCTACTGGTGAAAAGGTTTCCTCATAATCGATTCCCTCTTTATGAGTGTACCCTTCGCAACAAGCCTAGCTTTGAAGGTTTCTACCTTCCGTCATCCCTCTTTTCCTTTTGTAAATCCACTTGCATCCAACGGCTTTTACACCATCGGTGGTTCTACAAGCTCCGACCTTATTAGAGTACATGGACTCTATTTGAATTCATTGCCTTTTGCCAAGATCTTGCATCTATATCTTGGAGTGCTTCATTATATGACTGGATCAGGTTCATGTTTACCCGGATCAAGTCCAAGACTCTCCCAAAACATGAATCTTCAGGTCTTACAACCCTCCCACTACGACGAGGCACCGTGGTTGTGTATCATGTGTGACACGTGTTGCGGTCTCTTATGGTACTTCATCTTGTACTGTTGGTACTGAAGGAGACATGTCCTCTCTAAGTTCTTCTAAAACAAGTTTACTCTGGGCTTGTGATCCATTATATAGTCTTCTTCTAAAAGCGGGCATTGGTGCTAACAATGACCTTCCGTCTTTAGGACTATAAAATAAACCACCTTCGTTCCTTTGGGATATCCTACAAACACGCGAACTTCGACGAGATTCTAACTTATCAACATCTCGTTTCAACACATGTCTCGGACTACCCCATATCCGAATATGTCTTAGATGGGGTTTCGCCCATTCCACAATTCTATGGGAGTAGAAGAAACTGATTTAGAAGGTACTAAGTTCGGAACATACACTTCTTGAGCATATCCCCAAAACAAATTTGGTAATCTGAATAACTCATCATTGATCTAACCATCTCCATAAGAGTCCTATTCCTTCGCTCTGCTACACCATTCTTGGGGTGTTCCGGTGCGACAATTGGGATTGAATCCCGCTCCGATAAATAATTCCTAAACTCTCCTAAGAGGTATTCGCCACCACGATCGTACGTAGTGTCTTGATACTTTTACCTAGTCGTTTCTCCACATCGCCTTGTATTCTTTGAACTTATCAAAGCACTCGGACTTCGGGCATTAGGTAAATGTATCCATATCTTGAATAATCGTCTATGAAAGAGACAAAATATTCAAAACCTCCTCTTGCCTCGACAGACATAGGACCACACAAATCGAATGAACCAACTCTAACACTTCTTTGGCTCTATACCCTTGGCCTTGAACGGCCTCTTGGTCATTTACCTTCTAAGCAAGATTCACAAGTTGGAAAATTTTCCAACTCTAATGAACAAAGTCCATCGGCTATAAGCCTCTGAATCCTACTTAAGTTAATATGACCAAGCCTTAGATGCCAAAGATATGCTTGGTTCATTTCAAGGTTCTTTTCTCTTATTAGAATTAGAAGATGAATTATAAATTTCCATGTTTTGCTTTGTGGAAGAAATTGGATTTAAAGTATACAAATTGCCAACTAATGCACCAGAACAGATAATCACTTTATTTCTTTTAATAACTACATCGTTACTGAAAGAAACTGAATATCCATCTAAAAACAGTTTAGAAACTGAAATTAAATTCTTTCTAAAACTAGGTACATAAAGACAATTTCTTAAAACCAAATTTCTATTTCTACTAAAAGATAAGTAGACGTCTCCCACTGCAACAACTGCCACCTTAGTAGCATTGCCCATGTAGACGATAATCTCTCCTTCAGATAGTCGTCGGGTTTCCTGGAACCCCTGCAAGGAATTGCAGACATGATCAGTGGCTCCCGTATCTACACACCAGGTGCTGGTAGATAACACCGCTAAACATGTTTCAACAACTAGAGTATGAGATATACCTTTGTTTTGGTTCTTACGAGGACAGTCTACCTTCACTCCTTGCAGATGAAGCACTTGCCCTTCTTCTTCTTCACTTTAAATCCCGTACACTGAGATTTATTCACTTTCTTTGCAACCGGTTTGTTTCTTCTTCTTCTTACCTTTCGGTTTAGAAGTAGAACCATTTTCAACATAGTGAATTTGAGCATTGTGACGAAATAACCCTTCTGCTTCTTGTCAGTAGTTCCCCTAATGAATAAATCCTTCATATTATAGTTCAGGTGGCTGCTCAAAACTTCTAGGTAGGGTTTGGAGGATCATATCGATCTGGGTTTCCCATTAATTTTTCCTCCAAGGATCTATATTTCGTTCGGATAAGCCATCATGTTTAGGATATGATCCCTTACAGGAGTACCCTCTTGCATGGTGGTGTCATTATCTTTCTCATAGCTTCTTGTCTAGAAGCCCTATCCCGATGACCAAAGAGTTCTTTGAGATTGTTCATTATATCATAAGTTGTTGGTAAATCTTGATGTTGCAATACATTTGACATTGAAGCCAAAATGTAACACCGCACCATCTCATCTGCTTTTACCCATTTCTTATGATATTCAATCTCCTCTTGGGTAGATTCACCAGTAGGTGCATCAGGGCATTACTCAGTCAGTACAAATTTATAGCTTTCAGCAGTCAGAACAATATCCAGGTTTCTTTTCCAATCTATGTAATTTGGTCCAGTAAGTCTATTTTGTTGAAGTATGATGGACAGTGGGTTGAAAGTCATCCTAAGAATCACAAATAACTTTTGGTCAGAACTTTAAATTTAGAATAATATTGATTCCTCAAACAATACTATTTTAAATTAACCAACACCTTAAACCACCGTGAATTTTGTATGCCACGTTAGTGTGGACGTATACAAATTCAACATTTGTAAAAGGAGGGTTTTAACCCATTAATTTTATTATCTTGTCAACCTAACTTTTGACAAATAAAATTAATAGTTGGTATTATTTGGTCACACAAATAATAGCAGTGACTCCGTTGGGGAGGATACTATTAGATGTGTCTAAGTGTACACCATTACTTGACACTAAGTCCATTAATAAGATTATGCCCCTTCCGTTGGGGAAGGTCACACGCTCTTAATTAACTTCCTATAGTCATCCATAAATGGAAGTCTGTTCTAGTGGTCCGCAAACAAGCTCATCCGTTATGGAGGAAGGCACTCAGAGCCAACGCGCAAGCTTGTTTGCATCACTTACAAACCAGTAATGGAGACCATGGGATTTACTTAAAAATCCCTCTCCCACTTAGTTATTTATAAATGAGGAATTTTAACTATGCTAGCCTACTAAACTTGTAAACTAACATGCACACACAGCACAATATAAAAGCAATAAATAGAAAATCTAATTTTCAACTATTATGGCTTTTATTTTTAATTGTCCTCCGTGTGTTGTCATCCGAAGCTGCTGCCATATTTGGCCACCGCCACCGGCATCCATCTTGCTCCAGTTCCGCTGCGCCTCTGGTCCTTAGAAGGTTCCACGCTTTGCAAGATTCGATCCGCGACATAAATAGAATTTTACATTTTGATCCTATATTCCATAAAAGGAATGTACATGTATCTAGATCAAAAATAAAATCCTAATAAAACTAAATACAGCTCCTGCTGTATTTTAATACAATCATGCACACACATATAAATTGCCCTTGACATGTCCAAGGGTCCAATCACACACATAATTAAATAAAAGCCATAATAGTTGGATCCTGCATCCATAGAGTTAGCACATCCTACTATTAACCTACCTAAATTATGTATGACATGTGTATAATTAAACTAAATACCAAATACACAGAGGCAAAACCCTAGCTCTGATACCAATTGTTGGTTGCTACTCGGAAAGCCTATAGGTTCCACTGTACAAAAATTTTGTACAAAGATCTGAACCTTTTCCTAGCTACCATGTGTTCTTTTAAATTAAATTTTGGATCTCCTGCGGAACTTAACACGTTTGATCCAAAACTTAATCTATTTGTTCTTTTAGGTTTTGACTTGGATCTCCTGCGGAACTTAACACGTTCGACCCAAGTCTCCTTAAGTTATTAATTCCATTAAATATCAATTTCCATAAAAGGTTCCCAGTACTGACGTGGCGAGGCACATGGCCTTCTTGGATATGGGAGCAACCACCACCGACTAGACAAAACCTTTAATAGAAAGCTAATATTTAATTTCCTAAAATAACTTTAGGTTAACCAAAGAGAACAATCAAATCACAAGGAAAGAAAGAAACAAAAGAACACAACTTGAAAAACCATATTCGAAATACTAGAACGTAAGCCTCTTGTATTTGGTATTATTTCCATAAATAACTAGCATGATGCGGAAATAGAAATTACTAGTTATACCTTGTAGAAAAACCTCTTGATCTTCTACCGTATTCCTCTTCTAACCTCGGACGTTGTGTGGGCAACGATCTTCCAAGATGAGAAACCACCAACCACCTTCTTCTCCTCCAAGCAAGGTTCGGCCACAAAGGAAACTTCACCAAGGAGGAAAAACAAAATACTAACCAAGCTCCAAGAGATGCTAGCTTTCTCTCCTTCTTCTTCTTCTTCTCCGAGTAGTATCCGGCCACCACAAGAACTCCAAGGGAGAGGGAGAGGTTCGGCCACCACAAGAGGAAGAGAAGGAGATGATGGCCGCCACACCAAGGAGCAAAAGAGGGAGAGGAATAATAGATGTTGTGTCTTGTGAAGGCACCCTCACCCCTTCTTTTATATTCCTTGGCCTAGGTAAATTAGGAAATTTAATTACAACAAATTTTCCTTAATTTCCTTGACATGATTTAATTGAGAAAAATAAAATAATATTTCCCCAATTAAACAATGATGGTCGGCACATCAAGAGGAAACAAATTGGACAAGTTTTAATCAACAATTAAAACTTTCCTTATTTGTTTCAGTAAATTTTAAAAATAAAATTTCTCTTTAAAAATCTCTTCATGGTTAATAAAAGGAAATATCTATAATTTTAATTTTATTAACATGTGAATAATTTTAAAGAGAAAATAAAAACTCTCCAATCTACAAATAAGGAAAGAGATCTAATCTCTTTCTTTAATCTTTTGTAAAACTTTTACAAGAGAGATATTTTAATTTTAATTCTCTTTAAAATATATCTTCCACATAAAAATAAAATCTAAAATTAAATTTCTTTTTTATTTAATTATGGCCGGCCCTACTAGCTTGGGTTCAAGCTAGGGCCGACCACCTTAAACCAAGCTTAGGCCGAGCTTGCTTGGCCGGCCCCCTTTAGGTGGGTATAGAAGGTGGGTATATGTGGGTATAGTACTCTATAAATAAGAAGCTACGATAGGGACCGAGAGGAGGAATTGGTTTTGGTCTCCGATAAAATTAAGCATCCCATGTTCGCCGAACACACACTTAATTTTATCAATGATAATTCATTCCACTAGAGAACTATCATTGAACTACCGCACCAATCCCAAATTACATTTTGGGCTCCTTCTTATTATGAGTGTGTTAGTCTCCTGTGTTTAAGATATCGAATGTCCACTAATTAAGTGAGTTATTGACAACTCATTTAATTAATATCTAAGTCCAAGAGTAGTACCACTCAACCTTATTATCATGTCGGACTAAGTCCACTGCAGGGTTTAACATGACAATCTTTATGAGCTCCTCTTGAGGACATTATCAACCTAGCATCACTAGGACACGTTTCCTTCTATAATCAACAACACACACTATGAGTGATACCATTTCCCAACTTATCGGGTTTATTGATTCATCGAACTAAATCTCACCCATTGATAAATTAAAGAAATAAATATCAAACATATGTGCTTGTTATTATATTAGGATTAAGAGCACACACTTCCATAATAACTGAGGTCTTTGTTCCTTTACAAAGTCAGTATAAAAGAAACGACCTCAAATGATCCTACTCAATACACTCTGAGTGTACTAGTGTAATTATATAGTCAAGATAAACTAATACCTAATTACACTACGACCTCCTAATGGTTTGTTCCTTTCCATTCTGGTCGTGAGCTACTGTTTATAATTTATAAAGTACTGACAACATCATCTTCTGTATGTGACACCACATACTATGTTATCTACAATATAAATTAAATGAACAACTACAAACAAATGTAGATAATTAGACCAAATGTGATTCTTTATTCATAATGAATGTTTACAAAGCTTAGGCTCTCAGTATACACTCCAACAATCTCCCACTTATACTAATGACTAAGCTGCCATATCTTCTACCATACATCTGATTCCCATTCCCTCCACATGCCGATCGAAAGCTTTCGCCGGAAGGGCCTTAGTGAAAGGATCTGCCAGGTTATCCGCTGATGCAATCTTGGCGATGACAACTTCTCCTCGCTTCACGATATCTCTTATCAAGTGGTACTTGCGCTCTATATGTTTACTTGCCTTATGGGCTCGTGGTTCCTTCGAATTTGCACCGCTATTATCACAATAAATTGTGATGATTTTGGGCAAACCAGGAATCACATCTAAGTCCATTAGAAAGTTCCTGAGCCATACTGCTTCTTTAGCTGCCTCAGAGGCTGCTACATACTCAGCTTCCATGGTTGAGTCCGAAACGCATTTCTGCTTAACACTCCTCCATGAAATGGCTCCACCTCCTAAAGTAAACACATAGCCGATGTAGACTTACTATTGTTGGAAATCAGAATCTTGTAACCCAGGGAGCAAATCATCCGCTTGGTAAACTAGCATATAATCCCTAGTTCTTCTCGGTACTTTAATATATGCTTTACCGCAGATCAATGTCCTTGTCGGGTTACTCGATATCTCTGACCATGCCTACGGCAAAGCAGATATCGGTCTCGTATATAGCATTGCATACATTAGGCTTCCTACACCGAAGCATAAGGAACTGCTTTCATGTCCTCTATCTCTTTTGATGTCTTTGGAGACATCTCTTTAGATAGAGCTACTCCATGTCTAAAAGGTAAGAAACCTTTCTTGGAGTCTTGCATGCTAAAACGAGCAAGGATTGTATCTATATATGAAGCTTGGGATAGACACAACATTCTTTTCTTGCGATCCCTTATTACTTTGATCCCAAGAATGTGTGCACATTCTCCTAAGTCCTTCATATCAAATTGTTTGGACAACCATACCCTTACGTCTGATAATACCTTGACATTGTTGCCAATTAACAAAATATCATCTACGTATAGTACAAGAAATACCACCACGTTTCCGTTACACTTCTTATATACACAAGACTCATCCGGACTTTGAATAAATCCATATGGATTACTTCATTAAACCGGATGTTCCAAGACCTTGAAGCTTGCTTCATCCATAAATGGACCGATTGAGCTTGCATACTAGATGCTTTTGCCTTTTTCAATACCTTCTTGTTGCTTCATATGGATGTTCTCTTTAAGACTTCCATTAAGGAAAGTCTCTTGACATCCATTTGCCAAATCTCATAATCCATATGAGCAAAGAATGGATAAGAATATCCGGATAGACTTAAGCATGGCTACCGTGAAAAGGTTTCCTCATAATCGATTCCCTCTTTACGAGTGTACCCTTTCGCAACAAGCCTAGCTTTGAAGGTTTCTACCTTCCGTCATCCCTCTTTTCCTTTTGTAAATCCACTTGCATCCAACGGCTTTTACACCATCGGTGGTTCTACAAGCTCCAGACCTTATTAGAGTACATGGACTCTATTTGAATTCATTGCCTTTTGCCAAGATGCGATCTATATCTTGGAGTGCTTAGTCATATGATCGGGGATCAGGTTCATCAGGGATCAAGTCCAAGACTCTCCCAAAAACATGAATCTTTCGGTGCATTACAACCCTCCCACTACGACGAGGCACCGTGGTTGTGTATCATGTGTGACACGTGTTGCGGTCTCTTATGGTACTTCATCTTGTCTTGTTGTGAAGCGGACATGTCCTCTCTAAGTTCTTCTAAAACAAGTTTACTCTGGGCTTGTGATCCATTATATAGTCTTCTTCTAAAAGCGGGCATTGGTGCTAACAATGACCTTCGGTCTTAGGACTATAAAATAAACCACCTTCGTTCCTTTGGGATATCCTACAAACACGCGAACTTCTGTACGAGATTCTAACTTATCAACATCTGGTTTCAGCACATGTGCTGGACTACCCCATATCCGAATATGTCTTAGACCGGGTTTTCGCCCATTCCACAATTCTATGGGAGTAGAAGAAACGATTTAGAAGGTACTAAGTTCGGAGCGATACATTGTTTCCAGAGCATATCCCAAAACGAATTTGGTAATCTGAATAACTCATCATTGATCTAACCATCTCCATAAGAGTCCTATTCCTTCGCTCTGCTACACCATTCTGGTGTTCCAGGTGCATAATTGGGATTGAATCCCGACTCCGATAAATAATTCCTAAACTCTCCTAAGAGGTATTCGCCACCACGATCGTCAGTAGTGTCTTGATACTTTTACCTAGTCGTTTCTCCACATCGCCTTGTATTCTTTGAACTTATCAAAGCACTCGGACTTATGGCGCATTAGGTAAATGTATCCATATCTTGAATAATCGTCTATGAAAGAGACAAAATATTCAAAACCTCCTCTTGCACGGACAGACATAGGACCACACAAATCAGAATGAACCAACTCTAACACTTCTTTGGCTCTATACCCCTTGGCCTTGAGCGGCCTCTTGGTCATTTTACCTTCTAAGCAAGATTCACAAGTTGGAAAATTTTCCAACTCTAATGAACTTAAAGTCCATCGGCTATAAGCCTCTGAATCCTACTTAAGTTAATATGACCAAGCCTTAGATGCCAAAGATATGCTTGGTTCATTTCAAGGTTCTTTTCTCTTATTAGAATTAGAAGATGAATTATAAATTTCCATGTTTTGCTTTGTGGAAGAATTTGGATTTAAAATATACAAATTGCCAACTAATGCACCAGAACAGATAATCACTTTATTTCTTTTAATAACTACATCGTTACTGAAAGAAACTGAATATCCATCTAAAAACAGTTTAGAAACTGAAATTAAATTCTTTCTAAAACTGGGTACATAAAGACAATTTCTTAAAACCAAATTTCTATTTCTACTAAAAGATAAGTAGACGTCTCCCACTGCAACAGCTGCCACCTTAGTAGCATTGCCCATGTAGACGGTAATCTCTCCTTCAGATAGTCGTCGGGTTTCCTGGAACCCCTGCAAGGAATTGCAGACATGATCAGTGGCTCCCGTATCTACACACCAGGTGCTGGTAGATAACACCGCTAAACATGTTTCAACAACTAGAGTATGAGATATACCTTTGTTTTGGTTCTTACGAGGACAGTCCGCCTTCCAATGTCCTGCCTGCTTGCAGATGAAGCACTTGCCCTTGGCTTCACTTTTAATCTTGTACCCTGAGATTTATTCACTTTCTTTGCGAACCCTGTTTCTTCTTCTTCTTACCTTTCGGTTTAGAAGTAGAACCATTTTCAGCATAGTGAATTTGAGCATTGTGACGAAATAACCCTTCTGCTGCTTGAAGTTCTGTCAGTAGTTCCCCTAATGAATAAATCCTTCATATTATAGTTCAGGCGGAACTGCTCAAAACTTCTAGGTAGGGTTTGGAGGATCATATCGATCTGGGTTTCCCCATTAATTTTTCCTCCAAGGATCTATATTTCGTTCAGATAAGCCATCATGTTTAGGATATGATCCCTTACAGGAGTACCCTCTTGCATGGTGGCTGTCATTATCTTTCTCATAGCTTCTTGTCTAGAAGCCCTATCCTGATGACCAAAGAGTTCTTTGAGATTGTTCATTATATCATAAGCTGTTGGTAAATCTTTATGCTGATGTTGCAATACATTTGACATTGAAGCCAAAATGTAACACCGCGCCATCTCATCTGCTTTTACCCATTTCCTATGATATTCAATCTCCTCTTGGGTAGATTCACCAGTGGGTGCATCAGGGCAATGCTCAGTCAGTACAAATTTATAGCTTTCAGCAGTAAGAACAATATCCAGGTTTCTTTTCCAATCTATGTAATTTGGTCCAGTAAGTCTATTTTGTTGAAGTATGATGGACAGTGGGTTGAAAGTCATCCTAAGAATCACAAATAACTTTTGGTCAGAACTTTAAATTTAGAATAATATTGATTCCTCAAACAATACTATTTTAAATTAACCAACACCTTAAACCACCGTGAATTTTGTATGCCACGTTAGTGTGGACGTATACAAATTCAACATTTGTAAAAGGAGGGTTTTAACCCATTAATTTTATTATCTTGTCAACCTAACTTTTTGACAAATAAAATTAATAGTTGGTATTATTTGGTCACACAAATAATAGCAGTGACTCCGTTGGGGAGGATACTATTAGATGTGTCTAAGTGTACACCATTACTTGACACTAAGTCCATTAATAAGATTATGCCACTTCCGTTGGGGAAGATCACACGCTCTTAATTAACTTCCTATAGTCATCCATAAATGGAAGTCTGTTCTAGTGGTCCGCAAACAAGCTCATCCGTTATGGAGGAAGGCACTCAGAGCCAACGCGCAAGCTTGTTTGCATCACTTACAAACCAGTAATGGAGACCATGGGATTTACTTAAAAATCCCTCTCCCACTTAGTTATTTATAAATGAGGAATTTTAACTATGCTAGCCTACTAAACTTGTAAACTAACATGCACAAAACAATATAAAAGCAATAAATAGAAAATCTAATTTTCAACTATTATGGCTTTTATTTTTAATTGTCCTCCGTGTGTTGTCATCCAAGCTGCTGCCATATTTGGCCACCGCCACCGGTCTAACTCGCATCCATCTTGCTCCGAGTTCCGCGCCTCTGGTCCTTAGAAGGTTCCACGCTTTGCAAGATTCGATCCATGACATAAATAGAATTTTACATTTTGATCCTATATTCCATAAAAGGAATGTACATGTATCTAGATCAAAATAAAATCCTAATAAAACTAAATACAGCCTTCTGTATTTTAATACAATCATGCACACACATATAAATTGCCCTTGACATGTCCAAGGGTCCAATCACACACATAATTAAATAAAAGCCATAATAGTTGGATCCTGCATCCATAGAGTTAGCACATCCTACTATTAACCTACCTAAATTATGTATGACATGTGTATAATTAAACTAAATACCAAATACACAGAGGCAAAACCCTAGCTCTGATACCAATTGTTGGTTGCTACTCGGAAAGCCTATAGGTTCCACTGTACAAAAAATTTTGTACAAAGGTCTGAACCTTTTCCTAGCTACCATGTGTTCTTTTAAATTAAATTTTGGATCTCCTGCGGAACTTAACACGTTTGATCCAAAACTTAATCTATTTGTTCTTTTAGGTTTTGACTTGGATCTCTGCGGAACTTAACACGTTCGACCCAAGTCTCCTTAAGTTATTAATTCCATTAAATATCAATTTCCATAAAGGTTCCCAAGATTGACGTGGCGAGGCACATGGCCTTCTTGGATATGGGAGCAACCACCACCGACTAGACAAAACCTTTAATAGAAAGCTAATATTTAATTTCCTAAAATAACTTTAGGTTAACCAAAGAGAACAATCAAATCACAAGGAAAAGAAAGAAACAAAAGAACACAACTTGAAAAACCATATTCAAATACTAGAACGTAAGCCTCTTGTATTTGGTATTATTTGCATAAATAACTAGCATGATGCGGAAATAGAAATTACTAGTTATACCTTGTAGAAAAACCTCTTGGTCTTCTACCGTATGCCTCTTCTAGCCTCGGACGTTGTGTGGGCAGCGATCTTCCAAGATGAGAAACCACCAACCACCTTCTTCTCCTCCAAGCAAGGTTCGGCCACAAAGGAAACTTCACCAAGGAGGAAAAACAAAATACTAACCAAGCTCCAAGAGATGCTAGCTTTCTCTCTTCTTCTTCTTCTTCTCCGAGTAGTATCCGGCCACCACAAGAACTCCAAGGGAGAGGGAGAGGTTCGGCCACCACAAGAGGAAGAGAAGGAGATGATGGCCGGCCACACCAAGGAGCAAAAGAGGGAGAGGAATAATAGATGTTGTGTCTTGTGAAGGCACCTCACCCCTTCTTTTATATTCCTTGGCCTAGGTAAATTAGGAAATTTAATTACAACAAATTTTCCTTAATTTCCTTGACATGATTTAATTGAGAAAATAAAATAATATTTCCCCAATTAAACAATGATGGCGGCCACATCAAGAGGAAACAAATTGGACAAGTTTTAATCAACAATTAAAACTTTCCTTATTTGTTTCCAGAAATTTTAAAAAATAAAATTTCTCTTTAAAAATCTCTTCATGGTTAATAAAAGGAAATATCTATAATTTTAATTTTATTAACATGTGAATAATTTTAAAGAGAAAATAAAAACTCTCCAATCTACAAATAAGGAAAGAGATCTAATCTCTTTCTTTAATCTTTTGTAAAACTTTTACAAGAGAGATATTTTAATTTTAATTCTCTTTAAAATATATCTTCCACATAAAAATAAAATCTAAAATTAAATTTCTTTTTTATTTAATTATGGCCGGCCCTACTAGCTTGGGTTAGGGCCGGCCACCCCAATTTAAACCTAGGACGGCCCTAGCTTGGTTCCCAAGCTAGCTTGGCTGGCCCCCTTTAGGTGGGTATAGAAGGTGGGTATATGTGGGTATAGTACTCTATAAATAAGAAGCTACGATAGGGACCGAGAGGAGGAATTGGTTTTGGTCTCCCGATAAAATTAAGCATCCCGTGTTCGCCCCGAACACACAACTTAATTTTATCAATGATAATTCATTCCACTAGAGAACTATCATTGAACTACCGCACCAATCCCAAATTACATTTTGGGCTCCTTCTTATTATGAGTGTGTTAGTCTCCTGTTTAAGATATCGAATGTCCACTAATTAAGTGAGTTACTGACAACTCATTTAATTAATATCTAAGTCCAAGAGTAGTACCACTCAACCTTATTATCATGTCGGACTAAGTCCACCTGCAGGGTTTAACATGACAATCTTTATGAGCTCCTCTTGAGGACATTATCAACCTAGCATCACTAGGACACAGTTTCCTTCTATAATCAACAACACACACTATGAGTGATACCATTTCCCAACTTATCGGGTTTATTGATTCATCGAACTAAATCTCACCCATTGATAAATTAAAGAAATAAATATCAAACATATGTGCTTGTTATTATATTAGGATTAAGAGCACACACTTCCATAATAACTGAGGTCTTTGTTCCTTTACAAAGTCAGTATAAAAGAAACGACCTCAAATGATCCTACTCAATACACTCTGAGTGTACTAGTGTAATTATATAGTCAAGATAAACTAATACCTAATTACACTACGACCTCCTAATGGTTTGTTCCTTTCCATTCTGGTCGTGAGCTACTGTTTATAATTTATAAAGTACTGACAACATCATCTTCTGTATGTGACACCACATACTATGTTATCTACAATATAAATTAAATGAACAACTACAAACAAATGTAGATAATTAGACCAAATGTGATTCTTTATTCATAATGAATGTTTACAAAGCTTAGGCTCTCAGTATACACTCCAACAAAAACTCCCCCTAAGAGTCAACTCCCCTTGACAATTAGGTAAAAACTCCCCCTAAAGGTCAACTCCCCCTTGACCATTGCACCAACAATGTCTTGGAGAGTTTTAAACCTTTAGAAACTCGAAACTCAACTCCCAAAAACTGAAATTTCAGACACATGCTGAAAATCAGAAACTGGTACGCACTGATCGGTCCTCAGACCGATCAAAAAGTCCCCTGGATCGGTCCCCAGACCGATCCATGCTTCATTGATCGCATTGGATCATCACTGATCGGTCACCAGACCGATCAGGCCTTCACCAGATCGCACCAAGCTCTCTGGATCTTACTGGATCGGTCTGCAGACCGATCCATGCTTCACTGGATCGGTCCGCAGACCGATCAGGACTTCCCTGGATCGGTCCCCAGACCGATCCAGACTCTGACAGGAGTTTTCTGAAATTTCCTTCTCGAAATTCAGAAACTCCTAGAAAATTCCAGAAAATTCGAAAAATTGTGAAATTTTGAGGATACATTCCTCATAACATATACTATCATGGAAAAATAGTTTTCTATGAAAATAACTTCCATTTTTCAATCTTGATACAAAGTTCAAAAACTTTGAAATAGTTCAAGTTTAACTCAACTTTGCATCACAATGTTCAATGATGAATGCAATCACTAAGATGGCTTCATCAAGGTTTTCCAAATCAATTTCAAAATGATTTTAAACATTTTAATTTAGGACCATAATCTTAGGGCTAAATGTACATGACTTGTACACAAGCTTTCCCTATGATCCTCCATTTCTTGAATTATGCTCATCTAGGTACAAGAACTATGCACCTTGATCCTAATTCATGATCCTAATATCTCACACACATCTAAAGTGTATCAAACACATCCATGGCAATTTTGATGTGAGATATGGGTTTAGGTATCTTAGACTAAGGTCTCATGCATTTTCTAAACACAAATTTGATCTCAATATCAAAATGTGTTTTTCATCCTTAAATCAATTCAATTGATTATTAATGCAAGAGATGATGACATGGCATAAAATGGTATCATAAATGAAAACATGTGCCAATGTCATGATGTCATGGCATAAAGTTTGAAACTTAAATAAACATGACATAAAAACTAGCCTAAGCATTATCATGACATTTCAAATGATAATAAAACTAAACATGATGTCATGACATGTGAAGGCAAACAATCATGGCAAGATTTAGCATAAATAAATATACCTAGATTACCTATCTAAGTATCCTTAACCACTTGGCTAACTTCACATTTAATCCTAGATTGCCCCAAAATGTCAAAATCCTAATTTTGACACTTCTTGAACTCTAGATTAATTCATGCCACTTAAAGATCAAATTTATCCTCAAAACTCGGCATGTTTCATTTTTCCTCGAGAGTTCTCTAGATTTTCCCAAATTGTGCCAATTGAGATTAAAAATGAAATTTCCAATCTTTTAGGCACATTTAACTCTTCAAAGGAGTAAATGATAATTCCATTTCATTTTCAAAAGTTCTCAAAACCTTGAAAATGCTCCTTGAGTGTCAATTTCCTCAAAGTTGGGTTAACTACCCTTCTAATCGGAGTTGACACTCTCTAACCCATCTATGGGGTAGAGAAGATGCTCCTAGGAACCCAATACCTATTAGAGCTCATTGGGTTCACTAAATATTCACTAGGGATAACTTCCCTAGCAACCTCCTAATGACCCTCTTAGGCTTTAAAGCCTTGGTCATTTGGGTCTCATCAAGGTCAACTATGGGGGTGACTCCCCTTGTGACCTTGGTAATGGTCTTCCTAGCCCTAGGTTTTGTTCCATAATAGAATGAAACATTATGATAAGTGGGCTTGACCAATTGGGACTTAGGTTTGTGACCCAAACCTTTCTTGTCCTTGGACTTGGGTTTTTGACCCCTAGACCCTAGAGTCAAATCCTTAAGAGCCTTTTCTAGAGAGTCAAGTCTTGACCTCAAGACTTGATTTTCTTTCTCTAATACCTCAAGTTTTGATTTATCATTTTTCTTTGAGGTATTCCTAGGCATGTGTCTAGATGATTTGGGATTTCTATCTAGATTTTCCTTAGCCTTAGATGAGTTAATTCTAGGGTTAGCATTTCTAGAATTGTTCTTATCTAGGCTAACATGCTTGGCTCCTAAGCACATGTATCGATTTCTAGTGTTAACATGCTTATCATTATTGACAATGGCAATAAGACTACTAGCATGCATCCTACTAGAATTGCAAGAATGAGCTTTAAATGTTACCTTAGGGTTTGCCTTAGCTCCCCTTTACATGTGTTTGGCCTCTTGTCCTTGTGAGATTGCCTCCCCCTTGGACATTGACTCCTATAGTGTCCCCGTTGCTTGCATTGGAAGCACACCACGTGCTTCTTGCTCTTGCATGTCGGGACTCCGGCTTCCTTGACCTTTGGTGTCGGTGGAGTCTTTCTAACCCTCTTTGGACACTTATTCTTGTAGTGCCCAAACTTCCTACACTCAAAACACATTATGTGTAATTTGCTTGAAATCACAGTGTTTGAGTTACCTAGGGTTGTGGATGTAGATGAGCTTTCTTCTTCATCCCTTCCGGAGGTAGATGCCTCTTCTTGCTCCGATCTTGAACAAGAGCTCTCCTCCTCTTCTTCCTTGGATGTTGAGTAGCCCTCAACTCCCAATTCGCTTCCTCCATGATGTGAGCTACTTGGCTCACTAGGCTCCTTTTCATGAAATTTTGCCAAATTATTCCACAATTCCTTGGCGTTGTTGTACCTATCTATCTTGCACAAAACATTATTAGGTAAAGCAAATTCAATAATTTTTGTTACCTCGTCATTGATTTCGGATTGTCGGATTTGGTCTTTCGTCCACTCCTTCTTCTTGATAGGTTTTCCTTCCTCATCCATCGGAGGGGAAAACCCTTCTTGTACACAAAACCAATTTAACATATTAGTCCTAAGAAAATACATCATCCTTACCTTCCAATATGTGAAGTTGTCGTGAGACTCGTAGAAGGGTTGAATCGTGACATCTTCTCTATAGAGATCCATCTCTAGCCCGTGCTCCCCCAGGTGTTGATCCGTCGAAGAGCGGCCTCGCTCTGATACCACTTGTTGGGATCGTTCATACTCGGCTAGAGAGGGGGGTGTGAATAGCCGACCCCAAATCGTCGCGTTTCTACAAACTAGGGTTAGCGCAGCGGAAAATAACACGTAGAAACGAAGGAAAAGAAAACAAACCTCAAACAAAACGATGTAACGAGGTTCGGAGATGATACTCCTACTCCTCGGCGTGTCCGTAAGGTGGACGAAGCCTATCAATCCGTCGGTGGATGAAACCCCGGAAAACCGGCTAATACGAACACTCCTTCTGGGTGGAGAAACCTCGCCACAATACTCTTGCAACAGCAAGATGAATGTACAAGAAATACAAGAAATACAAGAAATACAAGAAAGCAGAAGACAATACGAATGTAAAAACTGTTGGTTGCTACTCGGAAAACCTATAGGTTCCACTGTACAAAAATTTTGTACAAAGATCTGAACCTTTTCCTAGCTACCATGTGTTCTTTTAAATTAAATTTTGGATCGCCTGCGGAACTTAACACGTTTGATCCAAAACTTAATCTATTTGTTCTTTTAGGTTTTGACTTGGATCTCCTGCGGAACTTAACACGTTCGACCCAAGTCTCCTTAAGTTATTAATTCCATTAAATATTAATTTCCATCAAAGGTTCCCAGTACTGACGTGGCGAGGCACATGGCCTTCTTGGATATGGGAGCAACCACCACCGACTAGACAAAACCTTTAATAGAAAACTAATATTTAATTTCCTAAAATAACTTTAGGTTAACCAAAGAGAACAATCAAATCACAAGGAAAAGAAAGAAACAAAAGAACACAACTTCGAAAAACCATATTCGAAATTCTAGAACGTAAGCCTCTTGTATTTGGTATTATTTCCATAAATAACTAGCATGATGCGGAAATAGAAATTACTAGTTATACCTTGTAGAAAAACCTCTTGATCTTCTACCGTATTCCTCTTCTAACCTCGGACGTTGTGTGGGCAACGATCTTCCGAGACGAGAAACCACCAATCACCTTCTTCTCCTCCTAGCTAGGTTCGGCCAACAAAGAGGAAGCTTCACCAAGGAAGAAAAACAAAATACTAACCAAGCTCCAAGAGATGCTAGCTTTCTCTCCTTCTTCTTCTTCTTCTCCGAGTAGTATCCGGCCACCACAAGAGCTCCAATAGAAGGGTAGGGTTCGGCCACCACAAGAGGAAGAGAGGGAGAGGTTGGCCGGCCACACCAAGGAACAAAAGAGGGAGAGGAATAATAGATGTTGTGTCTCATGAAGGCACCCTCACCCCTTCTTTTATATTCCTTGGCCTAGGCAAATTAGGAAATTTAATTACAATAAAATTTCCTTAATTTTCCTTGACATGAATTAATTGAGAAAAATAAAATAAAATTTCCCAATCAACTTGTAATGGCCGGCCACAATCAAAAGGAGCAAATTAGGAGAGTTTCAATCAACAAATTAAAACTTCCTAATTTGTTTCCGGAAATTTTAAAAAATAAAATTTCTCTTTAAAATCTCTTCATGGTTAATAAAAGGAAATTTCTATAATTTTAATTTTATTAACATGTGAATAATTTTAAAGAGAAAATAAAACATCTCTCTAATCTACAAATAAGGAAAGAGATCTAATCTCTTTCTTTAATCTTTTGTAGATCTTTTACAAGAGAGATATTTTAATTTTAATTCTCTTTAAATTATATCTTCCACATAATAATAAAAATTAAAATTAAATTTCTTTTTTAATTTAATTTGGCCGGCCCCCACTAGCTTGGGTTCAAGCTAGGGCCGGCCACCCAAAATCATACCTAGGCCGGCCCTAGCTTGGTTCCCAAGCTAGCTTGGCCGGCCCCTTATTGATGGATATAGAAGGTGGGTATAGGTGGGTATAGAATTCTATAAATAAGAGGCTACGATAGGGACCGAGAGGAGGAATTGGTTTTGGTCTCCCGATAAAATTAAGAATCCCGTGTTCGCCCCGAACACACAACTTAATTTTATCAATGATAATTCATTCCACTAGAGAACTATCATTGAACTACCGCACCAATCCCAAATTACATTTTTGGGCTCCTTCTTATTATGAGTGTGTTAGTCTCCCTGTGTTTAAGATATCGAATGTCCACTAATTAAGTGAGTTACTGACAACTCATTTAATTAATGTCTAAGTCCAAGAGTAGTACCACTCAACCTTATCGTCATGTCGGACTAAGTCCACCTGCAGGGTTTAACATGACAATCCTTATGAGCTCCTCTTGGGGACATTATCAACCTAGTATCTCTAGGACACAGTTTCCTTCTATAATCAACAACACACATTATAAGTGATATCATTTCCCAATTTATCGGGCTTATTGATTCATCGAACTAAATCTCACCCATTGATAAATTAAAGAAATAAATATCAAATATATGTGCTTGTTATTATATTAGGATTAAGAGCACACACTTCCATAATAACCGAGGTCTTTGTTCCTTTATAAAGTCAGTATAAAAGAAACGACCTCAAATGATCCTACTCAATACACTCTGAGTGTACTAGTGTAATTATATAGTCAAGATAAACTAATACCTAATTACACTACGACCTTCTAATGGTTTGTTCCTTTCCATTCTGGTCGTGAGCTACTGTTTATAATTTATAAGGTACTGATAACATCATCTTCTGTATGTGACACCACATACTATGTTATCTACAATATAAATTAAATGAACAACTACAAACAAATGTAGATAATTAGACCAAATGTGATTCTTTATTCATAATGAATGTTTACAAAGCTTAGGCTTTCAGTATACACTCCAACAAAAACAATCTTGCCTTCTCGTTGACTGGAAGAAGCAACAGCTCCAAGCGCCTACAACAGCAGGTGATCCAGTCGGAAGCTTACGCGAAGCTTTTGGAGGAGCTCAACAAAGCTCAAGCACAGCAGCACTTAGGGACAGGAAGAAGTAGAAGATTAGGCTCGCAGCAGCAGCCTTCCTTTTATAACCTGCGAAGAAAGCGAAGAAAACACAGAAGAAATCTAGCCGTTGCATCGCAACGGCTAGTGCCTGGATCGGTGGGTCCATGTGGATCGGTCCACAGACCGATCCATTCCTAGCCTTCGCTTCTGTTTCGTCTCGATCGGTCCAGCGATCAGTAGCGGGCTCTGCGATGCCAGGCTTACCTGATCGGTCCCCGCACCGATCAGCCTCTGCGCCCGCCTCGCTCGCTTCGATTGACTCGATCGGTCACCGCATCGATCGTTATCACACAGAGGCTATCGATTACCGATCGGTCACCGCATCGATCGTAATATTCGAGTATCACCGGATCGATCACCGGATCGATCTAGTTCATGGTTTTCGCCAAACCAAGTCCAAACCAACATCCGGTCAATCTTGACTTGTTGGTACTTCATTCCTAACATCCGGTCACCCTTGACTGTTAGAATTCCTCTCAATCCTCAATCCTTTGACCTACTTGGACTTTCCTCAACACGGATGTCCGATCATCCCCGATCCATCTGGATTTTCTCGTGGCTTCACTCACCGGACTTTCACCGGCTTCACTCACCAGATTTCCACACCGCCTAACATCCCAGTTAGGACTTTTCACCGCTGGCTTCACTCACGGGACTTTCCAACTGCCTAACGTCCCAGTTAGGACTTTCCCACTGCCTGGCTTCACTTACCAGGACTTTCCACACTGCCTAACATCCCAGTTAGGACTTTCCCTCGTGCCAAGCTCCCTGCTTGGACTTTCCGCGTGCCAAGCTACCTGCTTGGACTTTTCCCCCATGCCAAGTCTCCGTACTTGGACTTTTCCAGTGCCAAGTCTCCATACTTGGACTTTTCGCGTGCCAAGCTCCCTGCTTGGACTTTTCCCGAATCACGGTCAACCAGGTCAACCTTGACCTAAGGTTGCACCTACAATCTCCCAAACACCTATTCTTGTCAAACATCAAGAATACAACTCTCTTCTCGTCAAACATCGTCAAACATCAAAACACAACTCGAGTCAGGTCAACTCGAGTCAGGTCAACCAGGTCAACCTTGACCTAAGATTGCACCAACAATTATTGGCCGGGTACTTTTGGCTCACACTATTGGCTTACGTTGCCCAATTGTTGACAACTGTTATGTCAAAAGAACCAGAATATTCCACATCATCCAAAAAAGTTATTGAAGACCTCGATAGTCTCCTACCCGTTCAATCAATGGGATATGAATATCGTAGGGCCCTTTCCCATGGCACCCACCCAGAAAAAGTTTGTATGTGTAGCAGTGGATTATTTTTCCAAGTGGGTTGAGACTGAGCCACTAGCTAAGATAACCGAGCAGATGATCATTAAATTCCTCTGGCAACACATTGTTTGCTAGTTTAGAATTTCAAACAAGCTCATCTCAGACAATTAATGATAATTCCATGGCTAAAAAAATTAAAGAATGATGCTCAAACTATGACATCTTATAGGTCTTTACATCGATGGCGTACCCACATAGTAACGACAAGGCGGAAGTCACTAATAGAGAAATCATCAGAGGGTTGAAAACTAAGTTGGACTATGTTAGAGGGAGTTGGGTTGAGGGATTGCCCAATGTACTGTGGGCCTACTACACTACCCCAAGAGAAGCAACAAGTATCACCTCTTTTCATCTTGTTTAGATGGTGAAGTAGTTGCCTGGTCGAGGTGGGTGTGGAGTTCGATCGGAAGCAACTATATGATGAGGATAACATCGATCGACGTCTTATGGAGCTTAATTTGATAGAAAAAAATCAGAGACAGCGTAGCAGTGCGGTTGATGGTGTACCTCTAGAGGATGAAACAAAGTTATAATAGAAGGGTTCTTCTAAGATTTTTCAGGTAGATGACTTGGTTTAGAAGCGGATCAAGCTCGTCGAGGATGCCAACAAATTGGAACCACAATGGGGCGGATCATGCAGGGTGGTGTAAAAGCTTACCTCGGGTTCCTATTACCTTTAGGATGCAGATGAAAAGAATTTGGAGTGACCCTGGAGCGTCAATCATCTACAGCCTTATAGGGCTTTAGAGTATGCTTGTAATACATTAATGTAACTTATTATCTTTGCACTTAATGAAAAATGCAGGCGAATTTATCTCGAAAGCTCTATACTCCAGGCTCTCGAGCACCAGGCCGGATTATAAGCGAGTTTGCTCTCACACCAAGTCCAAGACTCCCGAGAACCAGGCCAGTTATAAGTAAGTTTGCTCTCGCACTAAGTCCTAGACTCCCGAGCATCATGCCGAGTTATAAGAGAGTATGCTCTCGCAGTAAATCCCAGACTCTCCAACACCAAGGCGGGTTATAAGTGAGTATGCTCTCACATCAAGTCCCAGACTCTCGAGCACTAGACTGAGTTATAATCAAGCTTACTCTCACGCCAAGTCCTAAACTATCGAGCACCAAGCCAAGTTATAGGTGAGTTTGCTTTCGCGCCAAGTCTCAAACTCCAGAGCACCAGCCTAGGTTATAATCGAGCATACTCTTGTGGCAAACCCTAGACTCTCGAGCACCAGGCCAGATTATAAACAAGCATGCTTTCGCAAGTCCTAGACTATCGAGCACCAGGCCAAGTTATAGGTGAGTTTGCTTTCGCGCCAAGTCTCAAACTCCAGAGCACCAACCTAGGTTATAAGCGAGCATACTCTTGTGGCAAATCCTAGACTCTCGAGCACTAGGCCAGATTATAAACGAGCATGCTCTCGCGCCAAGTCCCAGACTCTCGAGCACCAGGTTGGGTTATAAGCGAGCTTGCTCTCACACCAAGTCCTAGACTCCCGAGCACCAGGCTAGGTTATAAGTGAGTTTGCTCTCACGCTAAGTCCCATACTCTTAAGCAGCAGGTCGGGTTATAAGCGAGCATGCTCTCACGCCAAGTTCCAGAATCCTAAGCATCCAACTGGGTTATAAACAAGCATGCTCTCGCGCCTATGTCTTCCAGACTCCTGAGTCATTTAGTCATGTTATGAGCGAGCAAGCTCTCACTCGTATCTTATTCCACCTGGGTTAAAATTCTCGTTCGGCTTGATTATGCCACTCAGGAGAAAAATTATTTAGCTTGTCTCAATGATGACAATTGATTGACTTATGAGCGTGAAGGCTCACACGTCTAGATATCTAACTACTACTCCATTCAAGATAATTCTTCTATATAACCTTATTATTCTAGTCGGTTTGATTATGCCACTTGACGTTATTCTCTTCAGATTATTATTCGGATAAGCTTAAGTATGATTGCAATTATTCTTAGTGGCCTAATTATTTCACTTGATGCAATTATCGCACCCAGCTAACCAATCAACTTGGCTTAATTATGATCCTGATTGATTAGACGCTCAGCCTCTGGATCTCCATATTCCATGGGCCTCTCTTTAGTGGAAGCACTCATTCAGATTTCATCTCATAAGGGGAGCATTAACAAATGTTAAAAATGCAAGGGGACAGGTATGGTTTAATAATGGCCTATACACATTTAACATTTAATGTCACGCCCCGTAGAAGTCTCTGCCCGATAAATGGACATCATCTCCCCCTTATGATAACATATGGAATCTGGATACAATGCCACAAGGCAATATAATTATATTACCTACAGCTAACACGACTAGAATTAAACACAATAACACCGCGAAAGACATAAAGTAAAACATATAAACCAAAGCAACTAACTGCGAGCCGACCCTATTTGACACAACAACATCAAAGTAAGTACAAGAAGACACAAGGCTAAACTCAAAGACTAAGTCAAATTATTACAATGTTAATTCCACAAATTTAAAACTCAAGTACAGCGTGAAGCAAAACTAGAAAACCATCCTCGGATGTGACATGAGACCGACAGTCTAGATTTCTGAGCGACATGACATATCATCTACTTGCTAACCTGAAAACAAAAGAAAAAGTAAGGGATAGTGAGTATAACATACTCAGCAGATATAAGAAGATAGTATATGATACTAAATATAGAGACATCAACGAAATGCAGTTTCAGGTAAAATGCTTACTGCAAAGGTAGAAGCACCAAAATAATAATCTGCTAGCTGATATCATAATCAATAATATAATGCCCACTAACCTGCTCAACCAGATTTAACCAATAAATTGGGAATACCTATAGTACATCCCCCTGGATGAATAAATACATGATCAACATATAGTAAGCATATAACAAGTACTGACTATAGGAGAACGCTCTACCACAGGTGGTCCTATGGACTGTCAAAATAAGAAAATAACAAGCACCGACTACGAAAGAATTCTCTACCACGGATAGTCTCATGGGTAATCAGGGCAAGTAAATAGTCACTGTATGCGGGTGAACTCGCTACCATGAATGATCTTGTGGGCAGATAAGGTATATACGTAGCAATCTAGCTACGGATTGCACACGAACTCGCTAGCACAAATGTCTCGTGGGTAGTCATATGTATCATGATCACTGACGACTCTCTCAACCATGAATTAGAGATAATGGTCGAGAGGATATATCAAGGGTCGTTGATGACTCTCTCAACCATGAAGGGGAGACAATGGTCAATAGACTATAACAATGGTTGCTGACGACTCTCTCAACTATGAATGGGAGACGATGATCAATAGGGTATAAAAATGTAGGTGTAACCTCACTGGCATTTAGGCATGAGCCTAAATAACAATTAAAGTCTAGTAGGATGCTCGATATCTTACAATACGGTATGCTCCTACTAACATTCAGGCATGAATAAATATCAAGCTGGTAACTTAGTTTAATATTCTACAGCTATGCTGGTATAAGCTAGCATAATGGTACGAGCATAAATGGTCATAAATAGTATGCATAACAACAAGACTGCAAGGATATCAAAATAGATCAATATACAAGATCAAGTAATAAAAAAAATCAAGGTCAAGAAATAAGAGCAAATAGAGTCAAGGTAAATACGACTATCGACCAGAATAATAAGTCATGTACTAAGGTCAATGAACTATGAAAGCAAGGAAAGAAAGTACCCACCTTAAATGTAGTTCGTGTTAAACAATCCTCACATCAAAACAATCATCTTGCATCAAAATCTCTTCAGTTCCCGGTAGATCTACACTACCCAGCAGCGGCTCACAATGATGGCTAGCTTTGGAGAAGAGAAGGGCAGCAACGTGTGGAGAGGTACAACCGAAAACGACCGTGCTTGCTTGCATGAGAAAAAAGGGCAGTTGGCTGGCGACGACGTGGGCTACAGGGGTGGCCACGACGATGAAGGGTCTTGGCGTGAGAAGAGATGGTTGGCCGACCACTAGTTGTTGTGATGATGGTTGCAAGCAATCGCCCACTACTATTTGTCAGAGATATGGTGGCTGGACGACGATGGGAGATTGAAGCTAGGGCTTGAATTTCACCCTCTTTGCCAAAGGTCAACCCGTGATTTAAAGTGATGGGTTTGGCTATGTCGACGCCGACTGCATCTAGGGCAGAGGCGATTGGGTCAATTGCACGGTGAAATGATGCCTTATCACATCAGGAAGAAGGGGAAGTGATGGCTTGCTCTCCCACGGTCGGCGTTGACTTGCCGCGTTGATTCACTTCATCGACGCACATGGAGAAGGTGCGTGAGGGAGACGACGCCGACAGATACCGACGGTGGTTGATCGGTGGCGAGATCTGAGGCATCAGGGTGATGGGACATTTACTTGTTTAATTAGGTTCACAAAAAAACAAACTTTTCTTGTACCTGTTTATCCCCATAAATTATAAAAGGGCTTATTTAAACTTTAGAAAAAAATTCTAAAAATTTTTATATGATTGTTTCTCAATTAACACTTATTATTTTATCATTATTTAAGTGTCATATCTAACATTTAATTTTTGTTTTCTTCAGTAATTACAAGGCATATAGATGATCATTTTATACATTCACATTTAATCAAATTTACTCAAAAGGTCTTTGGGAAGTTCTCTTAAGAGTCATCGTCGGTCTTTAAATCTTCTGCGGTTCAGTTGAGAGGTAGTCACTCTAGCGTAGTTGTTAAACCCCCCCTTCAGCTCTAAGGATGAGCATCCTTGTTATCCGATCTCTAAATATTACACTGAATTCTCGAGATTCGAGATAGGCTTTTCACCTAGTCTCAAAATGTTTGTCTTCCTTGGCCTTATAAGCAGTCAACTCAGACTTAGCAGAATCTATCTCGGCTTACAATGAGTCTAGTTAGGCTTCCTGCGTATCTAGGTTTCTCTGTTGTTCTAATATTAGGAGTCCTTGGATGATAGTTCCTTGGCAAACTCAGTGGGCCCAGAAGCATGGGAGCCTCTCAATTCCTCTAGCAGAGCGTTCTTCTAGGCAAGGTATAATAAATATTTCATTTTTATGTCCACCTTCGCTGGGAGCTTGGACTCACTGATGCTCAACATAATTTCTAATTTCCTTTTGTCCATCTGTTGAGAACCCACCAGTTGTTGGGACTCCTCCAGGGTATTCCCCATGTCTAATAGTAATTCGGCATGATCATCTACTTTCTTCTACAACTGAGCCATCACCTCGCTCGAGTTGGAAGCAGAAAGTTCCAATTCCTCCATGCATTCCTTCAATATTTTGTTATCTCTCTCTTAGTCCACCACTTGGGGGCTTAGATTTAGTCCGGTAGCATAGAACTAAAAAAGAATAGCATGAAGAACATTATTAGAGAAAACTTACCTACTAAAAGAAATATCTCAATTTTACTACAGTGGTAGCACGAGCATACTCATTTGCGTGCTCGGAGTTAGAAAAGTTTTTCGGTCGTCTCCTTGTGTTGGCCCAAGCCTCAGTCAGTGATCCTTGTAGCTTCAATACTCCGTATGAGGGGGGAGTAGAGACCATTCCCTGTTGGGATGGCAGACCATAAGTAAATTGAAACTAACAGTCGAGCTCAAGGGGAGAACTTGGTCGAGAAGAAGGCACACCCTGAGTAAGATCCGTTAGTGGTGCCAGGCGGGAAGAAGATGGTTGCCCTATGCTTGTCCCGGCTGGTGGGCGAGGTCGCATGTATTAGAGTGTATACTAAAAGCCTAGCTTTTTGTAAACATTTATTTTGAAATAAAGAATCACATTGGTCAAATGTCTACATTTGTATGCTAAGTGTAGTTGTTCAATTAATTTATATTGTAGATAACATGGTGTATGGTGTCACACACAGAAGATCATGTTATCAATTCCTTATAAATTATAAACAGTAACTCACGACTAAGATGGAAAGGAATTAATCATTGGAATAGTCGTAGTGTAATTTGGTATTAGTTTATCTTAACTATAAAATTACGCTAGTACACTCTGAGTGTATTGAGCAGGACCATTTAAGGTAAGTTCTTTTTATACTGACTGAATAAAAGAACAAGACCTTTGTTATTATAGAAGTGTGTGCTCTTAATCCTGATATAATAACAAGCACATATATCTAGTATTTATTTCTTTGACTTATCAATGGGTGAGATTTAGTTCGATAAATCAAGAGGCCTGATAAGTTGGGAAATGATATTATTTATAGTGTGTGTTGTTGATTATAGAAGGAAACTGTGTCCTAGTAATCTAGGTTGATAATGCCCCCAAGAAGAGCTCATAAGGATTGTCATGTAAACCCTGCAGGTGGACTTAGTCCGACATGACGATAAGGTTGAGTGGTACTACTCTTGGAGCTAGATATTAATTAAGTGAGTTGTCGGTAACTCATTTAATTAGTGGACATTCGATATCTTAAACACAGGGAGATTAACACACTCATGATAAAGAGGAGCCCATATAGTAATATGGGATTGGTACGGTAGTTCAATAATAACTCTTTAGTGGAATGAGATATTATTGATTATTGATGAACTCGAGTTGGGTGTTCGGGGCTAACACAGGAAGTTCAAGTTCATCGGGAGACCAAAACCAATTCCTCCTCTCGGTCCCTGTCATAACCTTTTATTTATAAAGTATTATACCCACTCATACCCACCTTCTTACCCACCTTAAGGTGGCCGGCCAAGCCTAGCTTGGAGCCCAAGCTAGGGCTGACCAAGCCAAGGTGAGTTGTTTCCATTGAGTGGCTGACCCTAGCTTGAACCCAAGCTTAGGTGGCCGACCAAAATAAAATAAAAGAGATTTTATTTTTAATTTTTTTTTCTTATGTGGAAGTCATGGTTTTAAAAGAGAGTTTAAAATTTAAATCTTTCCTTTTATAGCTTTCTACAAAAGATTAAGAGAAAGGTTTGATATCTTTCCTTATTTGTAGTTAAAAGGAAGATTTTAATTTTTGATAAAACTTTCTTTTTTTGTAACCATCTTCATGATTTAAAAGAGAGTTTTAAAATTAAATATGTCTTATTATAGTTTCTACAAAAGATTAAGAAAAGATTTGATATCTTTCCTTATTTGTTGATTGAGAGGAAGATTTTAATTTTAAAGAAAACTTTTATTTTTGGAAATCATCCACATGTTTTAATAGAGAGATTTTAATTATAAAAGTTTCCTTTTATGACCAACCATAAAGGGAATTTTCAAAAGAGATATTTTTATTTAAAAATTTCCGGAAACAAATTAGGATGTTTTAATTTTGTGTTTAAAACTTTCCTTGTTTGGAGGGATTAAGGTGGCCAGCCATTAGAGATTTAATAAGGAGATTTTAATTAAATTTTCCTTCTTCAACAATGACAAGGAATATAAGGAAGTTTTTATTTTTAAAACTTTCCTTATTTGCCAAGACCAAGGAATATAAAAGAGAGGGTAGAGGTGCCTCACCTTATAACATATCCTCTATTATTCCTCTCTCTTTTCTTCCTTGGTGTGGTCGGCCCTATTCCACTTGTAACGACCCGCCTCCTACTGACTAGGCTGCGAGGCCGATCGTTACGTAATGCTGTGCTAAATTACTATTGCGGAAAATCTGGATTGATTAAAATTTTTACTAAACTAATTACTGTAAACTGAACTTAATATTCTAGGTGTACCTAGGAGTCGTACACATGCTAGGGGAGATATTCTATGCCTTTCGGATGTCCTGCTAGCTGTAATCAGACATTTCAATCGATCCATGGATCGATTGGGCTGTCGGATCGATCCCGTGATCGATCCAGCTTGATACTGGCACGGAAGGAGGCTCTGGATCGGTCGGCTGACCGATCCAGAAGCTGTATCGCTTCTGTATGCGGCTACCGACCGATCCAGGAGTACACTGATCGGTAGATAGACCGATCCAGTAGCTTACTGATCGGTCGGCTGACCGATCAGTGAACACGGAATTGATCGGCTGATCGATCCATTCACGCTTGGATCGATCAGCGATCGATCCAGAGGCAGTTTCTACGATCGGCTTCTCTGAATCGATTCGGGATCTACCTGAAACTCTGATTTCAGCACTCTGGCGTGCCAAAACCTCACACAACAATTCTAAAATCAATTGGAATATATTCTAACAACTATTAACCAGCATTCTATCATAATTACTAACAAACTAAATAAATCTCCCATGGTTTAAACATTCTAAGGTCTAAAAATGCATGAAAGAAGAAATACTAAGAATTCAACTATTTAAGCTTGCTAAAACCCCCGAGGATCTTTTATTCCAGTTCCTACCACACACACCATCTTTGCATTGAACTCCAGCTTCCTCTGCTAGTCCATTTTCCCTTTACCTTTATCTACAGTATAAGGAAAGTAGAATCTGTAAGCTTAAAGCTTAGTAAGAAACCAACTACCTCACTAAAACATGCAACGATGCAAATATGCTTTTAAAGAATGCTATTTGAAAACATGTACTGGCATGACATACTATGGTTGCAAGCATAAACTGAAATAACTGAACATGTAAGCTGAAGCATGGCATAGCAGGCTAATCACATAGAACAATAATAGAGAACTAAGCTAACTGAAGCTAACCCGAAGCTGAAATCAAACTCAACTAACATAACTGATTTTATGAGTTTTGAAAACTAATAGCATAGTAGCTCAAAATAATAATCATGTGCTGTTGGGCCCGACAACTGTACTTACTGTGCGCGCATCCCTAACTAAACCCGGGTTTGCAAGTCCCCAATTTAGTAGGTTATCTGAACCTAGGGACGACTGTGGGAGTCCAACCCAATGGATATATAATCCGGTATAGTGCCAACTGAAAAGTAAAATACTGAATATAGCTAAACTGTTCTAATTTGCTGTTTCTAGGTTATCTGAACCTAGAGCTAGATTGTCTGAACCCAGAGGCGACCGTGGGAGCCCACCCATTGGACCGTAGTCCCATATAAGCTAGAATAAACTAATTTACTGATTTAGATGCTTCTAATGCATTCAACTGAGCTGTTAAAATGCCTAGTTTGCATTTTTACTTAACTAGCTATTTTATCGAACACTTAGTGTGCCCCAACTCTCCTCTCTATTAGGGAGACCACTTCTAGGCACCCGACAATGTCTAGAAACCCCCACTGAAGAGGGATTACGTGTCCGGCCCATCTAGAAGTGCTCGCTAAATCCCTAAACATGCGAGGAGGGTCAATTTGCTATGCGTTGATAAAAATCTGTATATAGCTAAACTAATGCGTAGAAAACCCAAACGGAGCTACTTATACTGCAGGTGAGGGGTTTCTTACCACGTACGCTAATTTCCTTACAATTCTATTCGCTAGAATTCCGGTGGAGACGACTTCTCGATGATCTTCTCGCGTCTAAGCGTTCCCCTCGCGAAGGAGAGCGTCCTCGTGCCGGAGTTATCGCCGGAAGATGTCCTTGGGGCCCTAGGGAGAGAACCCTAGGTCTTCCTTATGGTTGGCGCCGAGAGAAGGAGAGAAGAAGGGTGTTCGGCGTGAGGGTTTGGAGGGGAGGAGTTTGCCGAACCAAATTCTAAAATAAACCAAACCCAACCTAACTCTTCTATTTATTTTAAGTGGATAATTGAACCCAACTCTAATATAAATATAATTGATTCCTCTTTCTTTCAGCACGGCCCTGCTGGGTTCACCGGTTACTGAGGCTAACTAAAAGTTATCGGATCCGAGAGGTTCCGGGTTTGATTCCCGCCTAAGCTATTTTGCGGTTCTAATTTTTGTAGAAGAACTCACATAAAATTCATCTAAACATAAAAATTATAGAATATTACTAGAGAATTTATGAATGTTACAATCCCCATACCTTATAAAAAGTTCGTCCTCGAACTTAGAATAATTCTGGATATCTCTGTCTCATACTGTCCTCACGTTCCTAAATGACTTTAATGGTACTTCTTGTTCCAAATTTCTTAACTGAATCTATTATCCGAATAGGCCGACTATCATAGCTGAGGTCTTGGCGATCTGCACCGACTGGGCTCAATCACCTAGGTGGCATCTGGGGTATGCTTCTTCAACATAGAGACATGAAATATGTTGTGGACAGCTGACATTTCTGGGTAGCTCTAGCTCATATGTTACCTTGCCCACTCTTCTCGATAAGGTATGGTCCCACATATCCGGACTTAGCTTGCCCTTTTTTCCAAACCGCATTACTCCTTCATGGGAGCTACTCGAGGAACACCAATCCCTAACCGAGAACTCTAAAGGTCTCATACTGTATCAAGATAGCTTTTTTGGCGGCTCTGAGCTGTCTCTATCCTCTGGCGGATCTGCTATATAGCTGCTGTGGTATCTGCCACTAGATCTGTCTGAAGTTCTAGCTCTTTCTGTTCACCACTCTCATACCAGCAGATTGGAGATCTACACCTCTGCCCATAGAGAGCCTCATAAGGTGCCATGCCGATAGTGGCCTGATAGCTGTTGTTGTATGAAAATTCTGCTAGACTCAGATATTTGCACCAACTTCCTTTGAAATCTAGGGCACATGCTCGGAGCATATCTTCGAGTACCTGATTTACTCGCTCCGTCTGTCCATTTGTCTGAGGATGGAAGGCTGTGCTAAACTTTAACTTCGTGCCCAAAACTGACTGTACACACTTCCAGAAGTGTGATGTGAACCTACTGTCTCTGTCTGAAATAATGGTTCGTGGGACTCCGTGCAGCCTGACAATCTCCTTGAGATACAACTGAGCTAACTGCTCCATGGAATAGGATATTCTGATAGCTAGGAAGTGGGCTGATTTAGTCAACCTATCGACTATTACCCAGATGGTGTCGAAACCATTTGTGGTTCTGGGTAGTCCCACTATAAAATCCATAGAAATGTCTTCCCACTTCCATTCTGGAATCTGAATAGGCTGCAGAACTCCTCCTGGTCTCTGATGTTCTGCCTTGACCCTCTGGCAGGTCAGACAGGTGTTGACATATCTAGCGATGCCCCTCTTCATCCCAGGCCACCAAAATCGTTTCTTCAAGTCTTGGTACATTTTGGTGGAACCAGGATGCATCACATAAGGAGTCCTGTGAGCCTCATCTAGAATTTTCTTCTGTAGTTCCTCCTGATCCGGAACACATAGCCTGTCACCAAAATACAACACCCCGCTATCTGATATTCTGATCTCTCCACCTTCTGTTTCTGCTAATCCTTGCTTGATTTTATGAATTTCAGGATCCTGTTCCTGAGCTGTCTGGATGTCACCAAGCAAGGTCGACTCTAAGGTCATAGTAGAGAGCTGCCCAACTATGAGTTCGAGACCAAAATATGTGATCTCTTTCTGTAGGGTTGGTGACATGGATGCTAGAGATAATAAGGTAGCACTGGACTTCCTGCTAAGTGCATCTGCTACCCTATTGGCTTTCCCTGGGTGGTAGAGGATGTCTATGTCATAGTCTTTGACCAGTTCTAGCCATCTGCGCTGTCACATATTCAGATCCTTCTGAGTGAAGAAATACTTCAGACTCTGATGATCTATATACACCCTGCACTGAGCTCCATACAAGTAATGTCCCCAAATCTTGAGAGCGAACACTACTGCTGCAAGCTCAAGGTCATGGGTAGGATAATTCCTCTCATAATCCTTGAGTTGTCTGGAGGCATAGGCGATAACCTTGCCATCTTGCATCAACACTGCTCCTAGTCTCAACTTCGAGGCATCACTATATATGTCAAAGCTATCTGCGTTCTCTGGCAGAGTCAGAATAGGTGCACTGGTCAATCTCCTTTTCAGCTCGCTGAAGCTGTTCTCGCAGTCCTCTGTCCACTGAAATTTTCTGTTCTTTCTGGTAAGAGCTGTCAGTGGGGAGACTATCCTGGAGAAGTTTTTTACGAATTTCCTGTAGTAACCTGCTAATCCCAGAAAGCTTCTGATCTCACTGGCGTTCTTGGGTCTTTTCCAATTGCTCACAGCTTCTATCTTACTGGGGTCTACCATGATACCATCCTTTGAGATGATGTGACCCAGGAAGGACACCTGATCTTGCCAAAATTCACATTTCGTGAACTTGGCGTACAGCTGATTCTGCAATACTGTCCTCAGGTGCTCTGCATGTTCTTCCTGGGTTCTGGAATAGATAAGGATGTCGTTGATGAACACGATAACAAACTTATCTAAATATTCCTTGAATACCCTATTCATGAGGTCCATGAAAGTAGTTGGAGCATTTGTCACGCCAAAGGGCATGACTACGAACTCATAATGTCCGTATCTGGTCCTGAATGCTGTCTTGGGTATATCCCCTTCTTTAACCTTCACCTGATGATAACCTGATCTGAGGTCTATTTTAGAGAACACTGCTGCTCCATTTAGCTGATCGAACAGGTCATCTATTCTGGGAAGAGGATACCTGTTCTTGATTGTGACTTAGTTTAGTGCGCATGCTCCTGCCCTTCTTCTTCACGAACAATACAGGCGCTCCCCATGGTGAGTGACTAGGGCGTATGAAGCCTTTGTCAAGTAGCTCCCGTAATTACTCATGAAGTTCCTTCAGTTCGGCTGGAGCCATGCGGTAGGGTGCTTTGGAAATAGGGTTGGTACCGGGAATGAGCTCTATCTCAAATTCAATCTCCCTGTCTGGTGCTAATCCTGGTAACTCTTCAGGGAAGACTACTGGGTAGTCACTTATGACTCGGACCTCTGCTAGCTGTTGGTCCTTGTCCTGACTGGTACTGACTACGTGTGCTAAAAATCCCGTACACCTTGAATCCATTAATCTCTGTGCCTTCATAGCTGAGAGAAACCTCTTGCCCTTTCTTTTGGGTTCTCCAACGAATTCGAACTGTGCTTCTGCTTCAGGTTGGAATATGACTTTCTGCTTATGGCACTCGATGGAAGCACCGTATCTGATCAAGAAGTCCATTCCAAAAATGACGTTGTAGTCAATCATATTTAGCACGATCAGATCACAGAAGAGTTCTCTGTCTGCTATAATGACTGGCACTGCTCTGAGCCAGTGTGTGGATGTCATAATTTCTCCTGAAGGTAATGTCGTCAGAAACTGACTACTGAGTACCTCTGGAGGTATTGCTAACTTGTTTGTGAATGCCCTGGCTATATAAGAATGGGTTGCCCCAGTATCGAATAAGACAGTTGCTATCTGCTGAAAAATACTAATCTGACCTGTAACAACTGTCGAGGCATTTGCTACGTCCTCTCTGGTGAGTGAGTAGATCCTCGCATTGGTCGTAGCTGGAGGGGCTTCTAATCTGCCCTGGCTGATATGTGGACCATCTAAAGCGGCCTGCATCTGATGTAACTGAGCTGGCTGGCCTCCGTACTGAATCGGCTGTGGCTGAGGAAGACTGGTCTTGTTTGGGCACTGCTTAGCCATGTGCCCTTCTTGTCCACATTCAAAGCATCCTCGTGTGCCCTTACGACAAACTCCAGGATGGAATTTCCCACAAGTTGCACACTTTGGATAACTGGGCTACTTGCTGGCTGGTCCTCCTTTTGGGTAACTCCCTGGTTTACGCTTGTTACTGGGGTTCCCTTTCCAGTTAGAGCCATTAGAGCTATGGCCCTGCTGCTTCTGGGTACCTGAGCCTCCTTGACCCTTAGGTTCTGAGGGGATTTGCTTCTGCTGCTTGATACTATTCTAGTAGTGCTCAGTGGTCAAGGCGGTGCTGACTAGTTCTTCGGTGGTTTGCGGCCTGTGGATGTCGCCAGCCACGTTCATTGCTATTTCCGGCCTCAGCATCTTGAGCATCAACCGGACTCGTTCTTTTTTTCTGTGCTGACTAGTTCTGGGCATAGACGAGCCAACCTGTTGAATTTCTTCATGGCTTCCTCCACTGAAAGGTTGCCCTGACGAAACTCTGTGAACTCGTCGTAGTGGTGGTTTGTAACCCGCATGTGAAAGAATTCCTCAAAGAACTCCTTCTCGAAGTCAGCCCATAACATCTGGTTCACTGGGCGCTTCGCTCTGATTCTCTCCCACCACATGCGTGCATCCCCTGTCAGGCAGAAGGAGGCACACTTCTATTCTGGCCAGTCCAGAAGCTCCATCGTACTCTCCAGTGTTTTGAACCAGGCTTGTGCATCCCATGGTTCACTAGTGCCTGAGAAGTTCTCTGGCTTGACTCTCTGCCACTGGATCAGATAAACTTCTCTCCTTGCCTCTGCTGCTGGGGCTGCTAGTGCTGGTGCTGCAGGCTGGACTGGTGGAACCTCTAAGACCACTGGAGTCGTCAGATTTGGTTCCGGGGTGACTGTGGGGGTATTCTACTGATTAGCCCTGAGGGTGGCTATCTCCTGTTGCTGTTCAGCTAGCTGCTGCTGTAACTGAGCCACTAACGCTGTAAGGTCTGGGGGAGGCACGGAACTACCTGCCTCATGCTGGGGCTCAGTAGCTGGTGTCCTTCTAGCTGGGCGTCCTCGTGCCATTTCTAAAGACATAGAGGACAGGACATGTATAACTAATACAATTATAATTGTATAACTATTGCTATCATGTTACCTACTGTCACATACTAACATGCATCAGTTATCTATAAACATGAACTATAACAAGAAAGCAAGGAACATAAATAAAGTAGAGGTATTCTTACTTGGAAGCAGCAGGTTCAATGCTGATGTGTGTGTAAGAAGTATGGAACACTGCTATGATACCACTCTGTAACGACCCGCCTATAACACCCACTAAGCTTTTAAGATAAATATGAGAATGATGAATTTATCTTAGAAAAATATTAGTAGAATGTTGAACCAAAAAGAAATAAAAAGAAATAAAAATAGGAAGTGGTCAAGGATTGAACCTTGAACCTCTCATGATGTAAATGATAAGATTAATGGGTAATAACCAGTTGGGATAGGAATAATATATTGCTAGCAAAGGAGGGAAACTCATGATAAGGGTGAGAGTAAAAGCTAGCCAAATGAAAACAAGAAAAGAGCAAGAGAAAGGCAACTTGCCTTCCTTCTTTTCTCTCCCTCTTCTTCTTCTTTTGCCGTGACTTAAAGAAGGGAATTAAGGGGATTCATTCCCCCTTGTTTCATCATGAATGATGAGAACAAATAAATAAATAAAATAAAAAGAAAAATGAGAAAAGGGGCTAAGGGAGAAGGAAAGCAAAAACCAAGTTTGCTACCTCTTCCCCCTTAACATAAAAGAGAGTATGTAAAGAGAAGATTTTATTTTTCTCTCATTTCTCTAATTCTCCCCTCTCCCTCACCAAGAACCTCAGCCCCCTCTCCTCCATCTTCGGCCCCAAGCCAAGGTTTTCTCCTAAGAAAGCCTAAGATACAAGGACTTAGCAAGGGAATCAAGGGAAGGGAACTAGAAGAAGAGGCTACTTCTTCCATCACCACACCTTAGATCCACAAGCGAAAAGGATGTAAGCTTCCCCTCACCGTGGTACAAGGCGTTTTATGTACTTTTCGGATTTTATGAGGATTAGAAAACCTAGAATAGAATTTAAGAAAAATTCGGCCAAAGAAGAGTTTTCAAATCTAGGAAGGTTTAAACAAGTCCTCATTTCATGATATTTTTCTATGCTATGTAGGAAGGTTTTCCTTCATGTTTTTATACCTATATGATGCTTGGTCAGAGGAGTACCTAACCCTAGAATTTTGGCCAAAAATATTTTAAAGAGGTTAGGGAAATCATTGTTTAACCAAACTGGTACAAGATTCTCTCCATTAATTACTAAGGGTCTTTTATTGGTTTTTCTTGCTTGAAAGTTACTTGGAACCAAAAGAAATCCACTCATATGTTTCGGCCAAGAAAAGAGCTTAGGGTTAGGAAGACCTTTAAATTTAGGTAACCATGTTTATATAATAGAATATAGAGTTCTCTTAAAGAATTGCATGTCGAATATTGCTAGAAATTCATGAACTCTTCATTAAGATTTTCGGCCATGATAAGATGGATAGCTTAGAAAAGCTTAAACAAAAATTTTAACATGCTCAAGACCTCTGTGATATTAAGATATGAAAGTTTTTTAATGCTCTCATGCTTAATTAGGGTATAGAAAATTTAGTTACATGATATATGACATGTAAGATCACAAGGGTCCTAAATTTGTATATGATGTTCTTAGTAATTTTTGCCATGAAACTTACTTAGGTTTTCCATGCTTTAGGCCACTTAAAACCTAGTTTAGAGATTGGTAGGTTTCGGCCATGAGGAAAAATAAAAGAAAAAGGAAAGAAACCTAGGAAGCCTAAGACACAATTCACATGTATGTTTATTATGCTTGTCTTTATACATGCTATGAAACTTGTATGACTTCCTATGCTTTTAGGCTATTTGAAGCAAATTTAAACACTGATGAGTCTCGGCCAAGTAGGGTTTAAATGACCTAGAGGCCTTAGAATTGAAACCAAATGTGTTAAAAATGCTTCTTATGGAAATATGATAATATGTTGATTGTGTCACATGCTTGTATAATTTTTCCATGACCTAAATGGACCATTGTATGTTTCGGCCATGAAGGGATAGATGCCCTAGAAACCCTAGAACAAAAATTAAATATGCTCATGTCACTCTACAAGAAATATGATAAGTAGAAAGCCAAAGTTCTCATGCTATATGTTGTTTAATGACCTAAAATGAAGCTAGGGTAAGTTTCGGCCATACCCATTGTATGATGCCTTATTATGAATTTATACATGATGTTAGTTCAAGTTCACATGCTTGTATGCTTGCTTTTAGCCCTAATGAATACTTGTTAAATTTCGGCCATGACATATGTTAAGGGCTTGAAGAACTTAGGAACTAGCTCAAATATGCTTACTATGTTACTTGGAAAAAAATGCTATAAATATGATTTAAGGTTTCCATGCTTTCATGACATTTGGGATCTTGTTTCACACCTGATAGGGTTCGGCCACATGAAGTTTAGGGACTTGGAGAACTTAGAAACCAAGTTAATCATGCTTATAATGCTTCCTATGAAATTGATGTGATGATAATTTAGGTTCCACATGCTTGGAGGTTGTTTTTACCTAAATTGAGATCTAAAGGGGGTTCGGCCATGATAAGAACCCAAGGGATTAGGAAGCTTAGAACCCAAGCTAACTATGTTACCATGTTTCTTATGATAGTATAATCACATGATACACCCTTATGCTTAAACATGTATGCTTGTGATTTATACTTTCCATGATATGATATGTGCTTAGAAATATGCATGCTTTGATGATATGCTATGTGCTTAAAAAAAATGCATGCTTTCATGATATGCTATGTGGATAGAAATATGCATGCTTTGATGATATGCTATGTGCTTAAAAAAAAAATGCATGCTTTCATGATATGCTATGTGGATAGAAATATGCATGCTTTGATGATATGCTATGTGCTTAAAATATGCATGCTTTCATGATATGCTATGTGTATAGAAATATGCATGCTTTGATGATATGCTATGTGCTTAAAATATGCATGCTTTTATGATATGCTATGTGGATAGAAATATGCATGCTTTGATGATATGCTATGTGCCTAAAATATGCAAGCTCTCATGATATGCTATGTGGTGAAAATATGCATGCTTTTATGACATGATGTATGCCTAAGTGATGCATACTTTTTATGACATGATGTATGCCTAAGTAATGCATACTTTTATGACATAATGTATGCCTAAGTGATGCATACTTCTATGATATGCTATGTGACTAAATGATGCATTTTTATACATGCTACTTTACTTTGTAAGGCTTGTACCAAGGGTGGGCTCCTAATCAGCCCCTAGGCCTTTGGCTGTGTGATCCAGGCTAGTAAAAACAAAGGGATGGGCTCCTTAGTACGCCCCTAGGTCTATGGCTATGTGATCCGAACCTAGTTCCTAGTATGATTCAAGACTTGCTACCTTGGATATACTTAGGAAGCGCGCATATCTACGTGATTTATCTATGTGTGGTACAAGCCGGGGCCCTGATTATGTTGATATTATGTTCAAGTATATATGTAAGAAGAAATAGTTTTAAAGATCATGAGCCATACACATGTTTTTCGGATACATGTTTTCAAAATCATATTGCATATATCTTATGATCATGTTGTGATGATGCTATGATTTATGATATGCCATGATTAGGTATGATTATGTTATGTTTCATGCTATGCTTTAAGAGCTTGATATGCTATGCCACCTTATGATGATACTATGATATGCCATGATTAGATATGATTATGTTATGTTTCATGCTATGCTTTAAGAGCTTGATATGTCATGCCACCTTATGATGATACTATGATATGCCATGATTAGATATGATTATGTTATGTTTCATGCTATGATTTAAGAGATGATATGCCATGACTAGTTATGATTTTGTTATGTTGCATGATAAGCTTAAAGAGTATGATATGTTATGCCATGACTAGTTGAGATCATGTTATGTTGAGACATTCTTTGATCATGTGATGATTTTCGGTTTTAGTGAGTAGGAAAGGAACTCACTGAGCCATGAGTGCTCATAGCTTACTTTCCTTGTACCACAGATAAAGGAAAAAGCTGGATGATCTAAAGGAGCAGCAGGAGAGGCCAGGAGATGTGTGTGGCAGTGGCTAGGCAACCAAATAAGAACCTGCTTTAAAAACTTTTAAAGAACTATGCTTTGGTATCATGAATTGTAGTACCGTATGTGTGACTTGATGTTATGTTTCTACTAATTTTGATATCATGTTATTGATCCCGTGATAGTGTAGTTTGGATTTGATGAAAAGAAAAACAAAAGAAAAGTTTTTATTAAACTAAGAAAATTATTTTAAGTCTTCGCTGTTTTAAAAAGAAAAATCTGTACATGGAGTATCGTAGCCCCGTCCCTTAGGGTTAGCAGGGAGGGCGGGCGTTACAGGTTGGTATCAGAGCCAAGTTTTTGCCAGCTCACTACACACACATCAAGCCTCCGACCTGCCGCTCCAAGTAAGGATGTTTATGCTTAATTTTCTTGTTATATGCTTATGCTTAGTTTCACGTGATATGACTTATGCTTTATTTTTCTTCCTTGTTATATTGCCTATGTTTTATTTTCTTTGCTATATTGCTCATGCTATATTTCTTTATGTTATATTGCTTGTCACTCTATTCTTTATTTTTCCTTATGTTGCTTATGCTTTAGTTTCATGTTCTGCTTGCTTATGTTTGATGCTTTATTCTATGCTTTTAGTTATAATTTAGATTAGGATTACATATTAGTAGGTTAGGAATAATACCAGAACAAATAGATAGAAACAAAACAGTACGTTAGATTGGCTAAAAACGATAACCACTTACACTAGTCTATTTGTCATTAATTAGATCAACATGGTTCGGACACGCAATGCCCGAACCGAGGGGACAGTGACTCCACCAGACCTGACACAGGTAGTCGCAGACCTCCAGCATCAGATCACAGAACAACAGCAGCTGATCACTACCTTAATGGGTCAGCAAGGCAACCCGGTTACCCCACCGGCAAATCAGAATACACTACCGGTTATACCTACAGCCGCGCCAGTACCCCCGGCAGCCCCTATTCCGATGGTCCGACAAGAGGCCTATCTGATTCAGTGGCAAAGGCTTAAGCCGGAAGCATTCTCGGGAAACTGCGAACCATGGGATGCACAAGCCTGGCTCAAGACCGTGAAGAGCATAATGGAGCTACTGGACTGGCCTGAACACGAGAAGGTCAAATGCGCGTCGTTCTGCCTTACTGGAGATGCCCGGATGTGGTGGGACCGAGTAAAGGCGAAAAGACAAATAAACCAGATGCATACTGCCATAGAAGGGACTTCAATCAGCCAAGGAAGATTGGAGGCCCCTCCCACTATGACCAATGCCAGAGTCTACTCTCTTACCAAGGAAGACGTGGCGAATGCCTCTACTGTTGTCACAGGTCAGCTACTTATTTACAATCAGTATGCTGTAGTATTATTTGATACTGGGGCAACACACTCGTTCGTCTCAACACCTTTTATGAAGAAGCTAGATATACTACTCCGAACTTTAGAGGACACATTCTTAACAACCTTACCATCCGGAGAGATTATGCCATCGGACCATATGCTGCAAGCAGTACTCATTCGGATCGCAAACAGAGAACGCTACTGCAATCTGATAGTACTTGATATGCAGGATTATGACATAATATTGGGCATGGATTTCCTTAGCAAATACGGCGCTTCAATCGAGTGCCGCAAAAGGAAAGTGATTTTCCGACCCGAAAATGAACCAGAGTTTGAGTTTTACGGGGAACCGAAAGGAACGGAGAAGTTATTGTCATCTATTAAAGCACAAAGGATGTTAGATAAAGGATGTATGGGGTTTCTAGCGCACGTGGTTGATACCAATCAAGTCAAAGACCCGAAGCTAGAGGATGTCAGAGTAGTATGCAACTATCCAAAAGTATTTCCTGATGAACTACCAGGGTTGGCCCCTGACAGAGAGATAGAATTCGAGATCAAATTGATTCTTGGTACTCAGCCGATCTCAAAGGCACCTTATCGTATGGCTCCGGCTGAATTAAAGGAGCTTCAGGAACAGTTATCCGAATTACTCGACAAGGGACTTATTCGTCCTAGTCACTCTCCATGGGGAGCTCCAGTGCTGTTCGTAAAGAAGAAGGATGGGTCTATGCGAATGTGTATAGACTATCGAGCGCTGAATAATGTGACGATCAAGAATCGGTACCCACTCCCACGGATCGATGACCTGTTCGATCAACTGAAGGGTGCGACCATTTTCTCAAAGATAGACCTACAATCCGGTTATCATCAAGTGAAGGTGAAACCAGATGATATACCAAAAACAACATTTCGAACCCGATATGGACACTATGAGTTCATAGTTATGCCTTTCGGAGTAACCAACGCTCCTGCAGTATTTATGGCATATCTTGATAAATTTGTAATCGTCTTCATTGATGATATACTTATCTACTCGAGAACCCCAGAAGAACATGCTGAACACCTGAATACTGTACTACAGATCCTTCAAGAGAAACAACTATATGCAAAATTCTCCAAATGCAAGTTTTGGCTTGACCGGGTAATATTCCTAGGTCATGTCATCTCCAAAGATGGAGTTATGTTGGATCCAAGCAAAATCAAAGCTGTAAATAACTGGAACAGACCAAGGAATGCCAGCGAAGTCAGGAGTTTTCTCGGGCTAGCAGGTTATTACAGGAAATTCGTAGAGAATTTCTCCAAAATCGCAACCCCTATGACAACCCTCACCAAGAAAAATACAAAGTATGAATGGACAGAAGCTTGCGAGAAGAGTTTCGCGGAATTAAAAAGGAGACTGACCAGTGCTCCGATTCTTACTCTCCCGGAAACCAACAGAGGCTTCGATATGTACAGCGATGCTTCCATCACAGGACTTGGAGCTGTACTCATGCAAGATGGCAAAGTCATTGCCTACGCTTCTAGACAACTTAAAGAGCATGAGAAGAATTATCCGATTCACGACTTAGAACTAGCAGCCGTGGTCTTCGCTCTCAAAATATGGAGACATTATTTATATGGAGCTCAGTGTAAGATTTATACCGACTATCAGAGTCAAAAATATTTCTTCACGCAAAAAGACCTGAATATGAGGCAACGCCGATGGCTCGAGCTAGTTAAAGATTACGACTGCGAGATTCTTTATCACCTAGGAAAGGCGAACAAAGTGGCCGATGCACTCAGCCGAAAGTTCAGTGCCACCTGATGTAACTATTTTAAAGTTTGAGGACGAACTTTTTATGAGGTACGGGGTACTGTAACACCCACTAAGCTTTTAAGATAAATATGAGAATGATGAATTTATCTTAGAAAAATATTAGTAGAATGTTGAACCAAAAAGAAATAAAAAGAAATAAAAATAGGGAGTGGTCAAGGATTGAACCTTGAACCTCTCATGATGTAAATGATAAGATTAATGGGTAATAACCAGTTGGGATAGGAATAATATATTGCTAGCAAAGGAGGGAAACTCATGATAAGGGTGAGAGTAAAAGCTAGCCAAATGAAAACAAGAAAAGAGCAAGAGAAAGGCAACTTGCCTTCCTTCTTTTCTCTCCCTCTTCTTCTTCTTTTGCCGTGACTTAAAGAAGGGAATTAAGGGGATTCATTCCCCCTTGTTTCATCATGAATGATGAGAAAAAATAAATAAATAAAATAAAAAGAAAAATGAGAAAAGGGGCTAAGGGAGAAGGAAAGCAAAAACCAAGTTTGCTACCTCTTCCCCCTTAACATAAAAGAGAGTATGTAAAGAGAAGATTTTATTTTTCTCTCATTTCTCTCATTCTCCCCTCTCCCTCACCGAGAACCTCAGCCCCCTCTCCTCCATCTTCGGCCCCAAGCCAAGGTTTTCTCCTAAGAAAGCCTAAGATACAAGGAGGACTTAGCAAGGGAATCAAGGGAAGGGAACTAGAAGAAGAGGCTACTTCTTCCATCACCACACCTTAGATCCACAAGCGAAAAGGATGTAAGCTTCCCCTCACCTGTGGTACAAGGCGTTTTATGTACTTTTCGAATTTTATGAGGATTAGAAAACCTAGAATAGAATTTAAGAAAAATTCGGCCAAAGAAGAGTTTTCAAATCTAGGAAGGTTTAAACAAGTCCTCATTTCATGATATTTTTCTTTTCATGATATTTTTCTATGCTATGTAGGAAGGTTTTCCTTCATGTTTTTATACCTATATGATGCTTGGTCAGAGGAGTACCTAACCCTAGAATTTTGGCCAAAAATATTTTAAAGAGGTTAGGGAAATCATTGTTTAACCAAACTAGTACAAGATTCCCTCCATGAATTACTAAGGGTCTTTTATTGGTTTTTCTTGCTTGAAAGTTACTTGGAACCAAAAGAAATCCACTCATATGTTTCGGCCAAGAAAAGAGCTTAGGGTTAGGAAGACCTTTAAATTTAGGTAACCATGTTTATATGATAGAATATAGAGTTCTCTTAAAGAATTGCATGTCGAATATTGCTAGAAATTCATGAACTCTTCATTAAGATTTTCGGCCATGATAAGATGGATAGCTTAGAAAAGCTTAAACAAAAATTTTAACATACTCAAGACCTCTGTGATATTAAGATATGAAAGTTGTTTAATGCTCTCATGCTTAATTAGGGTATAGAGAATTTAGTTACATGATATATGACATGTAAGATCACAAGGGTCCTAGCTTGTTTATGAACCAAATTTGTATATGATGTTCTTAGTAATTTTTGCCATGAAACTTACTTAGGTTTTCCATGCTTTAGGCCACTTAAAACCTAGTTTAGAGATTGGTAGGTTTCAGCCATGAGGAAAAATAAAAGAAAAAGGAAAGAAACCTAGGAAGCCTAAGACACAATTCACATGTATGTTTATTATGCTTGTCTTTATACATGCTATGAAACTTGTATGACTTCCTATGCTTTTAGGCTATTTGAAGCAAATTTAAACACTGATGAGTCTCGGCCAAGTAGGGTTTAAATGACCAAGAGGCCTTAGAATTGAAACCAAATGTGTTAAAAATGCTTCTTATTGAAATATGATAATATGTTGATTGTGTCACATGCTTGTATAATTTTTCCATGACCTAAATGCACCATTGTATGTTTCGGCCATGAAGGGATAGATGGCCTAAAAACCCTAGAACAAAAATTAAATTTGTTCATGTCACTCTACATGAAATATGATAAGTAGAAAGACAAAGTTCTCATGCTATATGTTGTTTAATGACCAAAAATGAGGCTAGGGTAAGTTTCGGCCATACCCATTGTATGATGCCTTATTATGAATTTATACATGATGTTAGTTCAAGTTCACATGCTTGTATGCTTGCTTTTAGCCCTAATGAATACTTGTTAAATTTCGGCCATGACATATGTTAAGGGCTTGAAGAACTTAGGAACTAGCTCAAATATGCTTACTATGTTACTTGGAAAAAATGCTATAAATATGGTTTAAGGTTTCCATGCTTTCATGACATTTGGGACCTTGTTTCACACCTAATAGGGTTCGGCCACATGAAGTTTAGGGACTTGGAGAACTTAGAAACCAAGTTAATCATGCTTATAATGCTTCCTATGAAATTGATGTGATGATAATTTATGTTCCACATGCTTGGAGGTTGTTTTTACCTAAATTGAGATCTAAAGGGGGTTCGGCCATGATAAGAACCCAAGGGATTAGGAAGCTTAGAACCCAAGCTAACTATGTTACCATGTTTCTTATGATAGTATAATCACATGATACACCCTTATGCTTAAACATGTATGCTTGTGATTTATACTTTCCATGATATGATATGTGCTTAGAAATATGCATGCTTTGATGATATGCTATGTGCTTAAAAAAAATGCATGCTTTCATGATATGCTATGTGGATAGAAATATGCATGCTTTGATGATATGCTATGTGCTTAAAAAAAAATACATGCTTTCATTATATGCTATGTGGATAGAAATATGCATGCTTTGATGATATGCTATGTGATTAAAATATGCATGCTTTCATGATATGTTATGTGGATAGAAATATGTATGCTTTGATGATATGCTATGTGCTTAAAATATGCATACTTTTATGATATGCTTTGATGATATGCTATGTGCTAAAAATATGCATGCTTTTATGATATGCTATGTGGATAGAAATATGCATGCTTTGATGATATGCTATGTGCCTAAAATATGCATGCTCTCATGATATGCTATGTGGTGAAAATATGCATGCTTTTATGACATTTATGTATGCCTAAGTGATGCATACGTTTTATGACATGATGTATGCCTAAGTGATGCATACTTTTATGACATAATGTATGCCTAAGTGATGCATACTTCTATGATATGCTATGTGACTAAATGATGCATTTTTATACATGCTACTTTACTTTGTAAGGCTTGTACCAAGGGTGGGCTCCTAATCAGCCCCTAGGCCTTTGGCTGTGTGATCCAGGCTAGTAAAAATAAAGGGATGGGCTCCTTAGTACGCCCCTAGGTCTATGGCTGTGTGATCCGAACCTAGTTCCTAGTATGATTCAAGACTTGCTACCTTGGATATACTTAGGAAGCGCGCATATCTACGTGATTTATCTATGTGTGGTACAAGCCGGGGCCCTGATTATGTTGATATTATGTTCAAGTATATATGTAAGAAGAAATAGTTTTAAAGATCATGAGCCATACACATGTTTTTCGGATACATGTTTTCAAAATCATATTGCATATATCTTATGATCATGTTGTGATGATGCTATGATTTATGATATGCCATGATTAGGTATGATTATGTTATGTTTCATGCTATGCTTTAAGAGCTTGATATGCCATGCCACCTTATGATGATACTATGATATGCCATGATTAGATATGATTATGTTATGTTTCATGCTATTCTTTAAGAGCTTGATATGCCATGCCACCTTATGATGATACTATGATATGCCATGATTAGATATGATTATGTTATGTTTCATGCTATGCTTTAAGAGATGATATGCCATGACTAGTTATGATTTTGTTATGTTGCATGATATGCTTAAAGAGTATGATATGTTATGACTTGACTAGTTGAGATCATGTTATGTTGAGACATTCTTTGATCATGTGATGATTTTCGGTTTTAGTGAGTAGGAAAGGAACTCACTGAGCCATGAGTGCTCATAGCTTACTTTCCTTGTACCATAGATAAAGGAAAAAGCTGGATGAGCTAAAGGAGCAGCAGGAGAGGCCAGGAGATGTGTGTGGCAGTGGCTAGGCAACCAAATAAGAACCTGCTTTAAAAACTTTTAAAGAACTATGTTTTGGTATCATGAATTGTAGTACCGTATGTGTGACTTGATGTTATGTTTCTACTAATTTTGATATCATGTTATTGATCCCGTGATAGTGTAGTTCGGATTTGATGAAAAGAAAAACAAAAGAAAAGTTTTTATTAAACTAAGAAAATTATTTTAAGTCTTCCGCTGTTTTAAAAAGAAAAATCTGTACATGGAGTATCGTAGCCCCGTCCCTTAGGGTTAGCAGGGAGGGCGGGCGTTACACCGCCTCCTACTGACTAGGCTGCGAGGCCGATCGTTACGTAATGCTGTGCTAAATTACTATTGCGGAAAATCTGGATTGATTAAATTTTTTACTAAACTAATTACTGTAAACTGAACTTAATATTCTAGGTGTACCTAGGAGTCGTACACATGCTAGGGGAGATATTCTATGCCTTTCGGATGTCCTGCTAGCTGTAGTCAGGCATTTTAATCGATCCATGGATCGATTGGGCTGTCGGATCGATCCCGTGATCGATCCAGCTTGATAGTGGCACGGAAGGAGGCTCTGGATCGGTCGGCTGACCGATCCAAAAGCTGTATCGGTTCTGTATGCGGCTGGATCGGTCTACCGACCGATCCAGGAGTACACTGATCGGTCGGTAGACCGATCCAGTAGTTTACTGATCGGTCGGCTGACCGATCAGTGAACCTCTGTACTCACTGTTCGCCTCTGGATCGGTCGGCTGACCGATCCATAAACTCTTTGTTCGCGCTTGGATCGATCAGCTGACTGATCCAGCGGCACAACCCGGCTCTGATCGGTCTGCAGACCGATCTGGGTTCTGATCTCACCCTGAAACTCTGATTTCAGCACTCTGGCGTGCCAAAACTTTACACAACAATTCTAAAATCAATTGGAATATATTCTAGCAACTATTTGTTGGTGCAGTAAGCATCCAACGATCGAACCTCAGTTTTGATAATGGCAAAGGGATTCAAAGTTAAGATTCCTTGTTATCTAACGTGGTTAAATAAGATTTCAGGAAAGTCCTAACTGCGGTTAGGCAAGGGAAAATCCTAAGGGGGGGTAACCTTAGGTCCTAGGGGGTGGTAACCCTAGGTGAAGGAAAATCCTAAGGGGGGTAACCTTAGGTCCTAGGGGGCGGTAACCCTAGGTGAAGGAAAATCCTAAGGGGCAACCTTGGGTCCTAGGGGGTAACCCTAGGTGGAGGAAAAGCCGAAGGGGCGGTAACCTTAGGTCCTAGGGGGCGGTAACCCTCGGTGGAGGAAAATCCTAAGGGGGGGTAACCTTAGGTCCTAGGGGGTGGTAACCCTAGGTGGAGAAAAACCCTAGGGGGCGGTAACCCTAGGTCCTAGGGGGTGGTAACCCTAGGCGGAAAGTCCAGTCGGTCTGGAGGACCGGACTGGCATCAGGTAATCTCTCCTGAGGGGAGTAGGTGAGGACGCGTTCCCCGGGGTTTCCGGTTGGAAACCCGAAGTCAGACTCGGACAGTCCGGAGACTGTCTATACTTCATTTATCATGTTTATTGTGCTAACTTTGTGTTGCAGGATAGTGTTTGGGACTAACGTATCTTGCAGGTGCAAAGGAACAACCTAAAGCCTCGGATGAACAATGTCCGAGGCGCCTCCATGGAGCTTGGAGGCGCCTCAGGTACAAAAGCTGACCTGGCCACGAAACATGGTTGAAGGCGCCTCAACTGGCTCTGGAGGCGCCTTGGAAGGCGCCTTGAAGGCTCTTGAAGGCGCCCTCAAAGGTGATAAGCGCAAACTGGTCAGCGCTCATCTGCACGGTGGACTCGGAGCCTTGAAGGCGCCTTCAGAGGCCTTCAAGGCGCCTTGGATGCCCTTTATAAGGGGACTTCGAGCAGCATTGAAGAAAAACAACTTCCAAGTGATCCTTGTGCTGCGTGCTGCTCAATCAACGACCCTGAAGTGCTGTTACTAGTCCACGATGACCAGGAGCTTCGAGATTACGATTCTGTCGTCGGTATACTTGTTTTTAATTACTGTACTAATTGTAAATCTTGTACTCCTTTTCGTACTTATAAGTGTTGCCCACCGAAAGCGATCAAGGATCGCGGGCCTTCGAGTAGGAGTCGACCTAGGCTCCGAACGAAGTAAAACTTCTTGTGTCCCTCTGTGATTGCATTCGTTATTTCCGCTGCGTATAGTTACTTTGATAGTTTTACGATTCCGATACGATCAAAATAGCCACGAGCGCTATTCACCCCCCCTCTAGCGTGGTCTCGATCCAACACTATTAACCAGCATTCTATCATAATTACTAACAAACTAAATAAATCTCCCATGGTTTAAACATTCTAAGGTCTAAAAATGCATGAAAGAAGAAATACTAAGAATTCAACTATTTAAGCTTGCTAAAACCCCTGAGGATATTTTATTCCAGTTCCTGCCACACACACCATCTTTGCATTGAACTCCAGCTTCCTCTGCTAGTCCATTTTCCCTTTACCTTTATCTGCAGTATAAGGAAAGTAGAATCTGTAAGCTTAAAGCTTAGTAAGAAACCAACTACCTCACTAAAACATGCAACGATGCAAACATGCTTTTAAAGAATGCTATTTGAAAACATGTACTGGCATGGCATACTATGGTTGCAAGCATAAACTGAAATAACTGAACATGTAAGCTGAAGCATGGCATAATAGGCTAATCACATAGAACAATAATAGAGAACTAAGCTAACTGAAGCTAACCTGAAGCTGAAATCAAACTCAACTAACATAACTGATTTTATGAGTTTTGAAAACTAATAGCATAGTAGCTCAAAATAATAATCATGTGTTGTTGGGCCCGGCAACTGTACTTACTGTGCGCGCATCCCTAACTAAACCCGGGTTTGCAAGTCCCGAATTTAGTAGGGTTTACTAGGTTATCTGAACCTAGGGACGACTGTGGGAGTCCAACCCAATGGATATCTAATCCGGTACAGTGCCAACTGAAAAGTAAAATATTGAATATAGCTAAACTATTCTAATTTGCTGTTTCTAGGTTATCTGAACCTAGAGCTAGGTTATCTGAACCCAGAGGCGACAGTGGGAGCCCACCCATTGGACCGTAGTCCCATATAAGCTAGAATAAACTGATTTACTGATTTAGATGCTTCTAATGCATTCAACTGAGCTGTTAAAATGCCTAGTTTGCATTTTTACTTAACTAGCTATTTTATCGAACACTTAGTGTGCCCTAACTCTCCTCTCTATTAGGGAGACCACTTCTAGGCACCCGACAAAGTCTAGAAACCCCCACTGAAGAGGGATTACGTGTCCGGCCCATCTAGAATTGCTCGCTAAATCCCTAAACCTGCGAGGAGGGTCAATTTCACGCTATGCGTTGATAAAAATCTACATATAGCTAAACTAATGCGTAGAAAACCCAAACGGAGCTACTTATACTGCAGGTGAGGGGTTTCTTACCTCGTACGCTAATTTCCTTACAATTCTATTCGCTAGAATTCCGATGGAGACGACTTCTCGACGATCTTCTCGCGTCTAAGCGTTCCCCTTTCGAAGGAGAGCGTCCTCGTGCCGGAGTTATCGCCGGAAGATGTCCTTGGGGCCCTAGGGAGAGAACCCTAGGTCTTCCTTGTGGTTGGCGCCGAGAGAAGGAGAGAAGAAGGGTGTTCGGCGTGAGGGTTTGGAGGGGAGGAGTTTGCCGAACCAAATTCTAAAATAAACCAAACCCAACCTAACTCTTCTATTTATATTAAGTGGATAATTGAACCCAACTCTAATATAAATATAATTGATTCCTCTTTCTTTCAGCACGGCCCTGCTGGGTTCACCGGTTACTAAGGCTAACTAAAAGTTATCGGATCCGAGAGGTTCCGGGTTCGATTCCTGCCTAAGCTATTTTGTGGTTCTAATTATTTTTGCTGCTTCCGCTACTCGGAAAATTTCGGAAAAATATCTAAAAATTCCAGAAAAATCATAGAATATTTATAATGCAGTCTCGAGAATTTTCGAGCGTTACACCTCTTCTCCTTTCTTTTTCTTGTGGCCGAACCACATCATCTCTTGGAGCTCTTGTGGTGGCCGGATTTTGCTTGGAGAAGGAGAGAAAGAAGGCTTTGTTTCTAGCATCCCTTGGAGCTTGGTGGTGGTGGCCGAACCTCATCCTTTCTTGGAGTTATTAAGGTGGACGAATCTTGCTTGGAGAGGAAGGTAGCTTGGGTGGATTCTCATCTCGGTAGATCGTCGCCCACACGATGCCCGAGATAAGAAGAGGAATACGACAGAAGATCTTGAGGTCTATAAGCTATAAAAGGTATAACTAGTTATTAGTTTCCACATCATAACTAGTTCATCTTTTATTTAGATCTTGAAATACCAAACACAAGAGGCTAATGAATCTAGGTAATCGAATTTATGTTTTCGATTTTGTGTTTCTTTTGTTATTTCGAATTTGTGATTCGATTGTTCTTTTTGGTTAAACCTAAGGTTACTAGAAGGAAATTAAATATTAAATTTCTTTAAAAGGCTTTGACTAGGCGATGGTGGATGACCTCATACCCAAGAAGGTCTAGTACCTCACCATGCAGTCCTGGAAGCCAATTTTAGAAATTAATATTTAATTGAATTTGTAACATGGGTGGACTTTGATCAATAATGTTAAGCATCGTTTGCGATCCAAGTCTAAACCACCAAGAACAGATAAGTTAAATTTGGAATCAATAATGTTAAGTTCTGTTTGTGATTCTTAATTTAATTTCTAAAGAACACAATAGGTTATTAGTAAAGGTTTAGGACTTGTACAAAATTTTTGTAAGGGGAACCGATATGATATTCCGCATAGCAACCAACAGCATGGAGGAGGAAGACTGGGATAGTCGAGCAATAAAGAGGGTGTAGAGGATGGATCGGTTGGCCTCAGGATAAGGGTTTCGGCTGGAGGAGGGTTATCTACAACCATGTTTTTTCCTTGAGAAGAAGAGGCTCGAGGCATCGTAACAATGGCTTGCTTGAATCTAGGTCGCCCGGAAGAAGTTGTAGCACCCAGTTGGAGCCTTTTATGCCTGATGGTTAACGGTGTATCCGAGTCGGGAGACTCTTGTAGAGCTAGAAAAAAATACCGAAATATCGAAATACTGAAAAATCATACCAAAAAAATACCGTATATATCAAAATTTTTGGTATACCAAAAAATTCGGTACGATATCATATCGTACCGAATTTGTCGATAACGGTAACGGTAACAATTTAAAATATTTCGGCATATCGAAATTACAAGTAACTATAGATTAAATGATTAATTTAGATTCCCCTAAAGCCTAAACCAAACCCTAAATGGCTAAATTCTTTCCCAAACCACTCACGTAGTGGTTCTCTCCTTGCGCAGCCGCCGCACACGTCGCGATTCTCTCCTTGCGCAGCCGATGCTCACGTCACGATTCTTCTCCTTGCTCCTTGTGCAGCCGACACTCATGTCACATCGCGATTCTCTCCTTGTGCAGCCGCCACTCACGTCGCGATTCTTCTCCTTCCGTAGTCGACCACCGCATGTAGTCGCCGGAGAAGATGCACAACAACTTAGAAACTTCTTCTCCAGCCCTAATATTTTTTCCCTTTATTGAACTGAAGAAATCTGAGCACCGAGCTCTATTCTGAGAGCTGTGCTTGCGCAAGTTCTTATCTGATTTTCTGGTGAGTTTTAGCTTTTGTTTCTTTGGTGTATTTATGGTATTTTTAGTAGGGATTGAAGCCTATATGCTTCCCATATTTTTCCAGCTAGAGTTTAGTTATTTCTGGCAAGATTTTGACGAGTCTCCAGCGTGCCACCATCCTGGGACCACCAGCTACTGGTTTAATCTTCAATCTTGCATATTCGGGTATGAAATCCCAACTCTTGTTCTTATAAGTAAGCTGCCGGCACACACACTTGCATTTGTACTAGTATAAGGCCATAAGCTTCACATATGAATATGAAAAAACAATATAAAATATATTAAATAGTTCATTTACAGTTCATGATTAATAAATTTTGTGATTTTTTTGTTGACAGTTTCTATTAAACCTTCTTCATGTAGTATGATTTAATTTCTTTCTAGTGTCATATTGATATATTGAATAAATTGTATTATTATCTTGGTTTTCTTTCAGGATGGAGTCTAATACTCTCCAAAGTTCATCACAAACATTAAATACAATTGAACATGAAACACAACATTCCACTATTGAAAAACGACCAAGGAAGCCTCCTAAACATATCAGGAGTAAATTTTGGGAGCATTGTATAAAGGGAGCAAGGAAGTTGAGTGATGAGACCGAACAACAAATAGGGATATGCAAATATTGCAAAGTTGAGATCCCAACAATTTACGGAAGTACTAGTGGATTAAAAAACCACTTAGTAAAGAGGTGTAAGTCAAGTCCACTCTACGAAGCAAGGGGGGATGATAAGAGTCAAACTATATTGACGAATGAGACTATGGGGCAAGGAAGTGCATTGGTGCCTCGTACTTTTAATAAAAAAAAAAAAGTGAATTGAAAGTGGCAAGGTATGTGATTGTCGATGAAGTGTCTTTTAGGGCTGTCGAAGGGAAGGGGTTTGTAGAATTATTGCATGAATTACAATCGTGATTCAGAATTCCTGATCGAAAGAAAGTTGCAAGTATGGTTTATGATATTTTCTTAGTTGAAAAAGCTAAGATACAAAGTGTAATTGGCAACCAAAGGGTAAGTATCACTACTGATACTTGGACATCCATTCAAAACATAAATTACATGGCAGTGACAGCTCACTTCTTGGATAGTGATTGGAAGCTACATAAAAGAATAATTAACTTCACTAAAATCACTAGTCATTATGGGGAAGAAATTGGAAAGATGGTTGAGGTTTGTTTGAGAGATTGGGGGATAGAAAAAGTATTTTCAATTGTAGTTGATAATGCTTCATCTAATGACACTGCAATTGATTACTTGAAAAGAAGAATGAAAAGTGAAAATTTATTGTTGTTTGAAGGGAAATACTTGCACTTGAGGTGCGCTTGTTATATAATTAACTTAATTGTTAAGGATGACTTGAAGGAGCTTAATGTTTCAATTAAAGCTATAAAGAATGCAGTTGTTTTTATTCATTCTTCCCCATCAAGATTGAATAAATTTAGGGAATTTGCCATACTAGCCAAGTTCTCTAATACATCAACAGTATCTATGGATGTCAAAACGAGGTGGAATGCAACTTATAAAATGCTTGAAGTTGCATTGAAGTATAGAAGGGTGTTCAAAAGGATGACTGAAGAATGGTTGCCCTTTATGAATTATTTCCATCAAAAAGATGATAAGGGTAAAGAAAGGATTGGGCCTCCAAAAGCTAATGATTGGGAGATGGCAAAGGCTTTTGTACACTTTCTAAAAAAGTTTTATGATGCCACTTTGGAGCTAAGTGCATCAAAAAGTCCTACCTCCCAATTGATTTATCATTCAATGGTTGCACTACAAGTTGAGATTGATAGAAAGAGACATGATGATTCTAATCCAATTCTTAAAGAGGTAGCATGTGCAATGAAGTTAAAGTTTGACAAGTATTGGGGAAATTGGAATAACATGAATCCTTTGATATTTATTGGTAATATTTTGGACCCGAGAAATAAACTTCAAATGATGAAAGTCACAGTCAAAAAATTGGGAGGTACTCCTACAAGTGTCAAAGAGTTTGTTGACAGCATCAAACAAAGCTTAGTAACTTTATGGACGGAGTACAAGGGAATAAATGATATTTTGAATGCTGAGAGTTAAGATATGCAAATAGAGTATGATGATGGATATGGCGGTACTGGTGGTGGTGGTGGACCTAGTGGTGGTCTTTGTGATGAATTGTTTGATGATGTGGAAGCACAAAATAAATAAGAGCAACTTCAAGAGATATCCAATGAAGTGGATAAGTACTTAGCCGATGAGATTGAAAAATGATCAAATCAATCTTTCAATCTTTTGGAGTGGTGGGAAGGAAGTGAAACTAGGTACCCACTTCTTTCAATGATTGCCATGGATGTTTTTTCAATTCCATGCTCAACTATTGCTAGTGAGTTCGCTTTTAGTTTGGGCAAAAGAGTTGTGGATCCTTTTAGGAGCAGTTTGAGTCTTAAAATGGTAGAGGCATTGGTATGCACTAGTGATTGGCTAAGAGCAGAGGAGTTCTCTTTTTGGAAAGATCCAACCATTGATGACCTTGAACTATATAAAGAAATTGAAGAAATTGAAAAAAGTAATAGTTTTTTATTAAATTAAGTTTACATTTATATAATATTTATCATTGTTAATCTAACATGAATAATAATGCTTTTGTTAACAGTTGCAAATGCTAGTCAAGACCGTGCAAACACTTCATCTTCGCCCTCCACTTTGGTCTAACTTGAAGAGTAAGACTATATTTATGCTTACTTATTTCAATTCTAATATTTGTAACTAAATTTAGTTTGTAACTTTTGTAGGTCCTTTGAGATGTTGTAGTTTCAACAAAATTAAAGTTCGTAAGACTGTATTTACATTTTCTTATTTAAATTCTAATATTTGTAACTAAAGTTTAGTTTTTAACTTTTGCAGGTTTTTTGAGATGTTGGAATTTCAAAAAATTTGCAGACATGAGTCATGACACTATTTTTTGCAACTGACCTATTGCCGCCATTTAGAGTAACAACTTGTGATAAATTTGATGTGGCACTTTTGTTTTGACTTTTGAGAATACTCCTACTTAATAGCAGGTTCATGTTAATATTGTTATGATTCGGGGCTATATAGGGGTTTCTTACAGAATGCATTTAAGACTTTACCAAACAGCAAGTTCATCTTTTTTACATTCAATTGCCCTGGATTGAATTACAATTGTCCCTATTGATATTCCATTATAGTAACTATCATTGTAGATTATGATTCCCTTTGATGAGTTGACAGTTGACATCATGTAAGTAAAGGTGCACTTGAGCAGGTAATTTTTTTCCCTTCATTTGATTTTTTGTCTCGTAGCATATAATTCATGCATTGTTATCACTCATGGGATAGAGAAGGTTGAAGGATTTACAAGAATTTTCCCAGGTAACCTTGGTGAACATTATATAAATTGTCATGCTGTTTGATTTTCTTTTGATGCCTTATGGATGATTTTTCCTAGACCAGAACATAAGTATGAGATTGTGAAGAAGTTGCAGGCAAGGAAGCACATATATGGGATGATAGGTGGAGTGAATGATGCCCCTGCTTTGAAGAAGGCTGATATTAGTATTGCTGTTGTCGATGCAACAGATGCTGCCAAAAGTGCTTCTAATATTGTTCTTATTGAACCTGGTCTTAGTTTCATCATCAATGTTGTGCTTACTAGCAAAGCTATTTGCCAAAGGATGAAGAATTATACCGTGAGTAATTTCTCATTTTGTTGCTGTTATTTCTTCATTACAAGGCTTCTCTACTGTTGTTATTGAGTTTCTTTTTTCTTGTTTTACCACAGATTTATGTTGTCTCTATCACTATACGGATTGTTGTAAGTTCCAACATGAGCAGGATTTTGAGTTTCCAAGTCTAGTGTGATCATTTCTGTGATTCTCATTTGCCTCTAACTTTTACAGCTTGGTTTTATGCTTATTGCACTCATATGGAAATTTAACTTCTCACCATTCATGGTTTTAATTATCGCCATCCTAAATTTGCTACAGGAATTGTTCTTGGCAGTTATTTGGCACTGATGATAGCCATATTCTTTTGGGCCATGAAAAGCACCAACTTTTTCCAAGTGAGTGTAGTTATTATTCCCTTTTCTTGCACAAGGAAAATGTCTAGGGCAATCAGCTTGATTGTGAACCTTTTTTTTATTTTCTTTATGATCAGGTCCTTTCTTTTAGTGAATAATTACTCTTCATAAACAATTCTAATACAAATGGATTCCACTGTACTGCACGAGAACACTAATGTTAACTATGATTTTTTATACCATGCATTCGGAGTTAGATAACTGAGGGACAACAATGATGAAATGATAGCTGCTCTATACCTCCAAGTCAATATTGTTAGTCAAGCTCTTATTTTTGTTACACAATCACATAGCTGGTGCTTTCTTGAGCGCCAAGGACTCTTAGTCAATGCCTTTATCATTGCACAACTTGTAAGTTCCTCCTTTGACTTCCTGAGTCCTCTCCACTGTTTTTCCTCTAAGTTTCTTGCTCGTCACCTTCCAACTTACTGTTATAGTTTAGTAAATAATCTAAATACATATTTACTTGAATACATGATGGTATTTTTCTTGGAATGTTTGTTCTAGAAGTGAACCTTTTACTCAGATAGATTAGTATTTGAAGAAGAATGCACTTCTCGTAAACTCTTAACACTTCGTTATTGAGTCTTCTCTCAGGTTGCAACCCTCATAGCGATCTATGCTGACTAGGGTTTCGCTAAAGTCAAAGGTATAGGTTGGGGATAGGTCGGTGTTATCTGGCTTTACATGTTGGATTCGATGGGATCCAATCCATGGTGTTGGCCTACAGATTATAATTAGTTGGGTTATTGTAAAATACCGGAAATAGGCGAATATTAATAAGAGAATTTTTCAGAATTTTTGGAAATTTTTCGGGAATTTTTCGGAGCTCGTATGGACGAGTTAACGGGGATGAAAACGGGGCCCGGGGAAAAGCCTGTTTAGGCGACCCATTTAAGCGAGGAAATGTTTATTTTATATTTCCTTTTTCTTTTTCCTTTATTTTTCCTTTTCCTCTCCGTTTCTTTTTCTCTCCCGTGCGTGCCCGACACTGCCTTCTCCCGTGCCCTAAACGGCGCCGAGTGGTTCCCCTCTCCTTCTTTTACTTCTTCTTCCGATTCCTCTCTTTTCATTTCTTCCTCTTCTCCCTCATGCGAATCCCTGTGCTCCTCGCTACAGCCGACGATCGCCAGCCGCACGACAGTGCCGACGCCGTGATCTTCTTGGCCGATTCGTCTCCGCCGGCCACCAGATCTCGGTCCCTTTTTCCGATTTGCCGCCGTTATGCCCTAGCCGTTGTGTCTCGGCCGCGTTTTTTTTTCCACCTGACAGCGCCGGCGACGCACGAGGCCTTCCTTTGGTTGTTGAGCAGAGCCGCTCCTTCTCTACCCTAGCGCAGGTGCCACCGCCGGCTGCCAGATGCCCGACGCCGCACCTCTGCACAACCGCCACTTGAGGCCGTGCCACTGTGTACTGATCGCCACGGTTCCTCTGCCCTAGGCCGAGCCTTCTTCCCGGTCGAAGCTAGCACAGCGATGTCAGTCGATTACCGACACTGAGTGAGACATAGCTGTTGGACACCACCATCTGGATCACAAGAAGGGTAGGTTGTGCCATTGATCACTACTCTTCTTCTTTGCATGATGATCGGTCATTGTGTTCCTTAGGTTGTGCTGCTTTGGTGGATCTGGAAATTTGGGTGTTGTGGGCTGCTCTTTGGTTCAGCAGCCACTCCTTTTGGCAGTGGACCAGTGATCACGACTGTGATTTTGAGGTAAGGTGTATTAATTTGGAATTTCTTAATGTGATTAGGAATTCGGATACGTATTGTAGTTAGATGATCATGTGGAGATTAATTCTTGTGGGAAGAATGATGGTCATATAATTAGGGTTTTGCCCTAATTTAGGATTAGAGATTTTATTTAGCTATTTGGAAGAGTTGTAGCTAAATAAAATATATTTCTATTTGTGACACAGGACTTTGACGCGAGACAAGTATCTCGGAGTCGGATTTGGAGGCGGGTACTTTGACTTATGTCTTTTGATATGCATGATAATATGTTTAACATATAACAGTAATTGTGTTACCTGTTTATTTCGGTTGGTCACTACATGATTAGTACATGTTGTTTGTTTATTTATTCTGCACTACATATTATCTACCTGATCACATATGCCTTAGGTAGTGACCTAACCACATGCTCTGTTATATTCTGGATCTAGGGTTTATTTGATACCCTCTTCGATTTGTGTGCCTTCTATTTGATACGTCTTCTTGTGGTACACACTCAGTATCTATTTATACGGATCACGCCATGTTATTCGAGATTGCCATGTTCGATCATGCATCGATTGCATCTTTGTCGATTATCGGCTCTACTTTGGTTGAGCTCATCGCCGCCATATCGCACACATCACCCATGGATTCAGATATCCGGTGGTGTGTGGCGGTTCTGTTTGCTCCGTTGGTCGGGTGACTCAGTGTGGCCGTGATCGATTCCTCTGTTTAGCTCCGTTGGCATTTAGGGTAGCGGTAGCCAGATGGTGGACTTTGTTTGGCTCCGTTGGTCGGGAGACTCGGTAGGTAGAGATATCCTCCCGTCGCACGGAGACGAGAGCATCGAGCTCCCGTTTATGATTTGGGGTCGCGGGCGAGTACTCCGACAAGATTCCGCTTACTCATCGCACGGAGCATTGATTTCGAGTATGGGGTCGATATACGATTTATTGCATTTTTATTTGCTTGTGATCGCCGCACTTATACGCCGCATTTGTTTGACGATCGATTGACATGCATACAGGATTACGACTCACTGGCCCCGACGACTGCTACCTTTATACTTTGATCCGGTCAGTACAGTTATCTTCATTTCATTTGCATTTATCCTCCTCATATTCGTGAGACGCACGATTAGTGTTGTCATTATTTGTTTTATTACGATATCACAGGTTGTACTGAGTGTTGGACTCACCCGCCTCCATTGTTGATATTTTCAGGTTGAGGCTGTCGGGCCCCCCCCCCCCATCTGCACGTAGAGCTAGTTCTCTACTAGGTTGTTATTTGCTTTATTTTGGTTTTTCTTCCATCAGACTATGTTTTAGTTTTGTTTTGGATTTTATTTATGGATATTGTACGGATTGTTACCATTTGATGGTCTTTTGGATGGTTTGGTTTTTATTCTACTATATGCCTGCCTGGACGGCAGAAGAGGTGAGTTCGTTGGATTTGAGCTTTACGAGTGTAGTGGAGTAGGGTGGATTTCGAGTCAGAGTCCTACTATTATTGATTACTATTATTAACTGCGTGGTTGTGACAGCCAGAGGCTGAATATCTTTATAAACTGCGTGGTGTTTGTTTTTTTTATTTTTGTTATCATTCCAGCCGCCTGTGGCTGAAGTATATGTGATATGTAGAAAGTTTCATATTGTCCGCCGTACAGGGGAGATGCTGCCGAAATTTCTTCGGACAGAGACTCCTCTGGGGCGTGACAGTTATTCCTTAATAATTTATTTAATTAACCGAATCACTAAAGCCTTAATGGACGGACTAGTGATTGTATTTCTTATTGGGCTGGTCCCATCTCTTACTCTACTTATTAAGAATTAGGGTTTGTTGTTATTATAAATAGGCACTTAGGTCTAACATATTTGAATGCTTATTACATATTCTTACACACGACGGCTTACGACAACCCTAAGAAGTACACACGGGAATCCATCTCCCCTCGTAGAGCGAAAGAGGTGAAGATTGAGTCTTCAATGATGTCGACGCTCAACGCAGGTAATTCTTATTCTCTAAATTCATTCATATATTTGATAAGATCCGCTTTACGATAGAAATCTTGATTATGGGATCAAGCTTATGTCACGTTCTACCGCCTTAAGATAAATCTAACATTTGGTATCAGAGCCAAGTTGATTCAAGTATATGAATTGAGATAATACGTTATTACCTATCGACATGTTATATCTAGTCGTTTGACGCCTTACAACGAATTTATGAAGGTAAATAACTTATATTCACAATGAAGAATATATTTCAATCTCGTTTGTTTGAATCTGAATTAATTGTGATTTTAGTCTTGAAATGATGGGCATGCATTAATTGTGATTTGTGTGTAATAATTTTCTTTTACTAAACAAGAGCGTTTGTTTTGAATGGTAATGTAATTATGTTTCAAAATAAATATTTGATGGCAATTAATGACATAATTAATTGCTAAATATAAATCAATATTACATAAGTTATTTCTCTAGATGATTTATTCATGATATCAAGATGGCTGCCATAATTATCAATGTTATTATAGCATATGTCATTAATAGTTGCCATATTAGTTGTCATATTAATTGTCATGTTATTTATTAAGATAAATATCTTATGTGATTAATGTGCTTTCGATAAATCATTTACCTTAACATATTAGGAAATAATGTCCATATTATCTTTATACAATTACATGAATTTATGCTTGATTGATTTAATTGTTGACTTCATCATCTCGTTATTTAAGGTATTAACGTGTTGCGATATCCTTAATTGATTTTAAATCATAATTATTATTTTCATGTATATAATTATGGTACGCATTGTAACGCCCGAAAATTCTCAAAACTATTTTAGAAATATTCTATGATTTTTCTGAAATTTTTAGATATTTTTCTGGAATTTTTAGAATAGCGGAAGTAGCAAAAATAATTAGAACCGTAAAATAGCTTAGGCGGGAATCGAACCCGGGACCTCTCGGATCCGATAACTTTTAGTTAGCCTTAGTAACCAGATGAACCCAGCAGGGTCGTGCTGAAAAGAAAGGGGTTCAATTAAATTTATATTGAAGTTGGGCGAACTAATTCCTAAATATAAATAGGAAAATTATTAAGTGAGGAGATTATTTTTTTGATCGTGACTTTTCCTCCTCAAACCCTCACCCGCCGACCCTCTCCCTTCCTCACCTCTCGGCGCCCAAGCCAAGCAAGCCTAGGGTTCCATCCCTAGGGCCATAGGAGCATCTTCCAGCAACATCAAGGATACGAGGACGCTCCTCTCCGCGAGAAGAACGCGTAGACGCGAGAAGATCATCGAAGAGATCTCTTCTCCGGGAAACCTAGCGCTTAGATCTGTAAGAAAATCCAAACAGGAGGTAAGAAACCCCTTACCTGCAGTATAAGTAGCTTTCGTTTGATTGCATGCCTCTAGTTTAGCTATATGCAGATTTTTCGGCACTCAAGGTGTGTTTAAACCCTCCTCGCAGATTAGGGATCTAGTTGAGCACCTCTAGATGGGCCAGACACGTTATTCTCCTTTAGTTGGAGGCTCTAGACGTTGTCGGATGCCTGGAGGTGGTCACCCTATTAGAGGGGAGAGTTGGAGCACACCAAGTGTTCGAAAAAATGATTATTGTAGCTAAATACTACCTCAGATATTTTTAACAGCTCAGTTAAATGCATTAGTAGCATTTAAATCAGTATATTAGTCTAGTTTCAGCTAACATGGGACTACGGTCCAATGGGTGGGCTCCACGCCTCTAGGTTTAGATAACCTAGCTCTGGGTTCAGATAACTAAACAACAAAATAAACAATTAGTAGCTATATTCAAGATTTTATTTTAGTGGCACTGTACAGGATTAGATATCCATCGGGCTCCCATAGTCGGTCCCTAGGTTTAGATAACCTAGTAAACCCTACTAAACGCGGGACTTGCAAACCCGGTCTAGCTAGGGATGCGCACACAGTAAGCACAAACAACAACATGATTACTATTTTCACTTATTATGATAATAGCTTTCAAACTTGTAATCTAGTTATGTGAATATAGTTTTAGCTCAGTTTTAGTTTCAGTTTAGTTCTCCTAGTTGATACCATGAGATAGCTCCATGCTTAGATTTTATTATGCATGCCATGTTTCAGTATTTATGCCATGCTTTAATAAATTCAGTGCATGTTTTTAAATAGCATTCTTTAAAAACATGTTTGCATCGTTGCATGTTTTAGTGAGGTAGATGGTTTCTTACTAAGCTTAAAGCTTACAGATACTATTTTCCCTTATACTGCAGATAAAGGTAAAGGGAAGATGGACTAGCAGAGGAAGCTAGAGGTCAATGCAGAGATGGTGTGTATGGCAGGAACCTGGAATGAAGATCCTTAGGAAGTTTAGCAAATTAAGAACTTAGTTTTTTCTTAAGACACTTTTATGCATTTCTAGTGGTTTAAATGCTATGAATTAATAAACCTTGCACTATGTCATGTTAGAATGCTAGTTAGTGGATATTAGAATGTTTTCCATGCATTGTATAATTGTTGTGGGATGTTTTGGCACGAATTAGTGCTGAAATCAGAGTTTCGATGTGAAATCAGAAACCCAGATCGATCTACGGATCGATCGGAAGCTATGGATCGATCGGTGACCGATCCAGAGAACAGAGAGTTTATGGATCGGTCACCGACCGATCCGTATGCGATGGTCTGAGCTCACCGATCGGCCACCGACCGATCGCTGAGCATCGATCGCCGCCGACCGATCGGTGTACTCTGGATCGGTCGACCGATCCAACCGCATCTGAAGCGATGAAGCTTGTGGATCGGTCGACCGATCCGTGTTTTCCGTCTAGGCTTTGGATCGATCACTGGATCAATCCAACAGCCCAATCGATTCATGGATCGATTGAAATGCCTAATTACAGTTAGCAGGACATCCGAGAGGCATAGATTATCTTCCCTAGCATGTGTACAACTCTTAGGTACACCTAGAATGTTAAGTTCAGATTTTACAGTAATCAGTTTAGTAAAATTTTAATCAATCCAGATTTCCGCAATAGTAATTTAGCACAGCAAAATGTAGCGATCGGTATCACAGCCTAGTCAGTAGGAGGCGGGTCGTTACAGAGTGGTATCAGAGCAGTGTTCCATACTTCCTACACACACATCAGCATTGTACCTGCAGCTTCCAAGTAAGAACATCTCTCACTGTATTTATGTTTCTTGTTTTCATGTTTACATATAACTAAAGCATGCTTGTGTATGATAGTATTTAACATGATAACAGTAGTTACTTCATTATGATTGTGTTAGTTATGTATGTCCTCTATGTCTTTAGAAATGGCATGAGGACGCCCAGCTAGAAGGGCACCAGCTACTGAGCCCCAAAGACGAGGCGGTGCCTCCCAAGACCGACAAGATTGGTGACTCGATTCTGAGATTAGGTGAGCAGGAGATAGCCACTCTAGGGCTAATCCTACTGTCACCCCAGAACCAAACGTAGCAACCCCAGTAGTTATAGAGGCTCCACCAGTCCAGCCTACAGCACTAGTAGCCCCAGCAGCAAAGGCAAAGAGAGAAGCCTATCTGATCCAGTGGCAGAGAGTCAAGCCCGAGAACTTCTCAGGCACCAGTGAACCATGGGATGCTCAACCCTGGTTCAAAACACTGGAGAGTACGATGGAGCTTGGATCGGCCGAAACAGAAAAAGTGAAGTGTGCCTCCTTCTGCCTGACAGGGACGCACGCATGTGGCGGGAGAGAATCAGAGCGAAGCGCCCAGTAAACCAGATGACATGGGCAGACTTCGAGAAGGAGTTCTTTGAAGAATTCTTTCACATGCGGGTCACAAACCGTCACTACGACGAGTTCACTGAGTTTCGTCAGGGTAACCTATCAGTTGAGGAAGCCGTGAAGAAATTCAATAGATTGGCTCGTCTATGCCCTGAACTAGTCAGCATAGAGAAAGAAAGAATGGTTGATGCTCAAGATGCCGAGGAAATAGCAATGAACGCGTGGTGGTGGCGTTGCTCATAGGCCACAAACTCATGAAGAATTAGTGAGCGGTGCTCTAATCACCGAGCATTACCAGAATAACATCAGCAGAAGCAAGTCCTCTCGAAGCTAAAGGTCAAGGAGGCTCGTGCACTCGGCGGCGGTCACAGGCTCCCACTATTTAATCGAAAGGGAACTCCAAAGCGCAAACCGTGGAGTTGCCCAAAGGAGGGCCACCCCGCTATCCAAAGTGTGCTACTTGTGGGAAATTCCATCCCGAGTTTGTCGTAAGGGCACACAAGGATGCTTTGAATGCGGACAGAAGGGCATATGGCCAAGCAATGTCCAAACAAGACCGGTCTTCCTCAGCCACAGCAGATTCAGTATGGAGGCCAGCCAGCTTACTATAGATGGTCCACATATCAGCCAGGGCAGATTAGAAGCCCCTCCAGCTACGACCAATGCGAGGATCTACTCACCGACCCGAGAGGATGTAGCAAATGCCTCGGCGGTTATTCAGTTAGTATTTTACAAAGAAGTACAACTGTTGTCTTATTCGACATCGGGGCAACCCATTCATACATATCCAGGCATTTGTTGAGAAGTTAGCGGTACCTCCAGAGGTACTCAGTAGTCCTGACGACGTTACCCTCAGGAGAAATCATGGCGTCTACGCACTGGCTCAGAGCAGTGCCAGTCATTATAGCAAACAGAGAGCTCTTTTGTGATCTGATAGTGATTAATATGACCGACTACGACGTCATCTTCGGGATGTACTTCTTGATCAAATACGGTGCCTCCATCGAGTGCCATAAACAGAAAGTCATATTCCAACCTGAAGCGGAAGCACAGTTCGAATTCGTCGGAGAACCCAGGAGAAAGGCCAAGAAGTTTCTCTCAGCTATGAAGGCACAGAGGTTGATGGATTCAGGATGTACGGGGTTCTTATCACACGTAGTCAGCACCAGTCAGGACAAGGGCCAACAGCTAGCAGAGGTCTGACTACCCAAAGCTTCCCTGAAGAATTACCAGACCTAGCACCAGATAGGGAGATCGAATTTGAGATAGAGCTCATTCCCGGTACAAATCCTATCTCCAAAGCACCTTACCGCATGGCTCCAGCAGAACTGAAGGAACTTCATGAGCAACTACAGGAGCTGCTTGACAAGGGCTTCATCCGTCCTAGTTACTCACCATGGGGAGCGCCTGGATTGTTCGTGAAGAAGAAGGACGGGAGCATGCGCCTGTGCATAGATTACAGAGCACTGAACCAAGTCACGATCAAGAATAGATATCCTCTTCCCAGAATTGATGACCTGTTCGATCAGTTGAAGGGAGCAACAGTGTTCTCTAAGATAGACCTCAGATCAGGTTATCATCAGGTCAAGGTTAAAGAAGGGGACATACCCAAGACAGCATTCAGGACTAGATATGGACATTACGAGTTCGTAGTCATGCCCTTTAGCGTGACAAATGCTCCAGCTACTTTCATGGACCTTATGAACAGGGTATTCAGAGAATATTTAGATAGGTTCATTATCGTGTTCATCGATGACATCCTTATCTATTCCAGAACTCAGGAAGAACACGTAGAGCACCTGAAAACAGTATTGCAGACCCTTCAGCAGAATCAGCTGTACGCCAAGTTCACCAAATGTGAATTTTGGCTAGATCAGGTGTCCTTCCTGGGTCATATCATCTCAAAGGATGGTATCATGGTAGACCCCAGTAAGATAGAAGCTGTGAGCAACTGGAAAAGACCCAAGAATGCCAGTGAGATCAGAAGCTTTCTGGGATTAGCAGGTTACTACAGGAAATTCGTAGAGGACTTCTCCAGGATAGCCTCCCCACTGACAGCTCTTACCAGAAAGAACAAGAAATTTCAGTGGACAGAGGACTGCGAGAACAGCTTCAGCGAGCTAAAGAGGAGATTGACCAATGCACCTATTCTGACTCTCCCAGAGAATGCAGATAGCTTTGATATATATAGTGATGCCTCAAAGTTGGGACTAGGAGCAGTGCTGATGCAAGATGACAAGGTAATCGCCTACGCCTCCAGACAACTTAAGGATTATGAGAAGAACTATCCTACTCATGACCTTGAGCTTGCAGCAGTGGTGTTCGCTCTCAAGATTTGGAGACATTACTTGTATGGAGCTCAGTGCAGAGTGTATACAGATCATCAGAGTCTGAAGTACTTCTTCACTCAGAAGGATCTAAATATGCGACAGCGCAGATGACTAGAGTTGGTCAAGGACTACGATATAGACATCCTCTACCACCCAGGGAAAGCCAATAGGGTAGCAGATGCACTTAGCAGGAAGTCCAGTGCTACCTTATTATATCTAGCAGCCATGTCACCACCCCTACAAAAAGAGATCACATATTTTGGTCTCGAACTCATAGTTGGGCAGCTCTCTACTATGACCTTAGAGTCGACCTTGCTTGGTGACATCCAGACAGCTCAGGAACAGGATCCTGAAATTCAGAAAATCAAGCAAGGATTAGCAGAAACAGAAGGTGGAGAGATCAGAATATCAGATAGCGGGGTGTTGTATTTTGGTGACAGGCTATGTGTTCCGGATCAGGAGGAACTACAGAGGAAAATTCTAGATGAGACTCACAGGACTCCTTATGCGATGCATCCTGGTTCCACCAAAATGTACCAAGACTTGAAGAAACGATTTTGGTGGCCTGGGATGAAGAGGGACATCGCTATATATGTCAGCACCTGTCTGACCTGCCAGAGGGTCAAGGCAGAACATCAGAGACCAGGAGGAGTTCTGCAGCCTATTCAGATTCCAGAATAGAAGTGGGAAGACATTTCTATGGATTTTATAGTGGGACTACCCAGAACCACGAATGGTTTCGACACCATTTGGGTAATAGTCGACAGGTTGACTAAATCAGCCCACTTCCTAGCTATCAGAATATCCTATTCCATGGAGAAGTTAGCTCAGTTGTATCTCAAGGAGATCGTTAGGCTGCATGGAGTCCCACGAACCATTATTTCAGACAGAGACAGTAGGTTCACATCACACTTCTGGGAGTGTGTACAGTCAACTTTGGGCACGAAGCTAAAATTCAGCACAGCCTTCCATCCTCAGACAAATGGTCAGACGGAGCGAGTAAATCAGGTACTCGAAGATATGCTCCGAGCATGTGCCCTAGATTTCAAGGGAAGTTGGTGCAAATATCTGAGCCTAGCAGAATTTGCATACAACAACAGCTATCAGGCCACTATCGGCATGGCACCTTACGAGGCTCTCTATGGGCGGAGGTGTAGATCTCCAATCTGCTGGTATGAGAGTGGTGAAACTAGAACTTTAGACAGATCTAGTAGCAGATACCACAGCAGCTATACAGCAGATCCGCCAGAGGATAGAGACAGCTCAGAGCCGCTAGAAAAGCTATGCTGATACACGGCGCAGACCTTTAGAGTTCTCAGTTGGGGATTCAGTGTTCCTCAGAGTAGCTCCCATGAAGGGAGTAATGCGTTTTGGGAAGAAGGGTAAGCTAAGTCCCCGATATGTGGGGCCATACCTTATCAGCAGAAGAGTGGGCAAGGTAGCATATGATCTAGAGCTACCCCGGGAAATGTCAGCTGTCCACAATGTATTTCATGTCTCTATGCTGAAGAAGCATACCCCAGATGCCACCCAGGTGATTGAGCCCCAGTTGGTACAGATCTGCGAAGACCTCAGCTATGACAGTCGGCCTATGCAGATAATAGACCAAGCAGTTAAGAAATTGCGGAACAAGGAAGTACCATTTGTCAAAGTTATTTGGCAAAATCACACAGCAGAAGAGGCAACTTGGGAGATAGAAGCCAGCATGAGACAGAAGTACCCAGAGTTGTTCTAAGTTCGAGGATGAACTTTTTATAAGGTATGGGGGATTGTAATGCCCGAAAATTCTCAAAACTATTTTAGAAATATTCTATGATTTTTATGGAATTTTTAGATATTTTTCCGGAATTTTTAGAATAGCGGAAGTAGCAAAAATAATTAGAACCGCAAAATAGCTTAGGCGGGAATCGAACCCGGGACATATCGGATCCGATAACTTTTAGTTAGCCTTAGTAACCAGATGAACCCAGCAGGGCCGTGCTGAAAAGAAAGGGGTTCAATTAAATTTATATTGAAGTTGGGCGAACTAATTCCTAAATATAAATAGGAAAATTATTAAGTGAGGAGATTATTTTTTTGATCGTGACTTTTCCTCCTCAAACCCTCACCCGTCGACCCTCTCCCTTCCTCACCTCTCGGCGCCCAAGCCAAGCAAGCCTAGGGTTCCATCCCTAGGGCCATAGGAGCATCTTCCAGCAACATCAAGGATACGAGGACGCTCCTCTCCGCGAGAAGAACGCGTAGATGCGAGAAGATCATCGAAGAGATCTCTTCTCCGGGAAACCTAGCGCTTAGATCTGTAAGAAAATCCAAACAGGAGGTAAGAAACCCCTCACCTGCAGTATAAGTAGCTTTCGTTTGATTGCATGCCTCTAGTTTATCTATATGCAGATTTTTCGGCACTCAAGGTGTGTTTAAACCCTCCTCGCAGATTAGGGATCTAGTTGAGCACCTCTAGATGGGCCAGACAAGTTGTTCTCCTTCAGTTGGAGGCTCTAGACATTGTCGGGTGCCTGGAGGTGGTCACCCTATTAGAGGGGAGAGTTGGAGCACACCAAGTGTTCGACAAAATGATTATTGTAGCTAAATACTACCTCAGATATTTTTAACAGCTCAATTAAATGCATTAGTAGCATTTAAATCAGTATATTAGTCTAGTTTCAGCTAACATGGGACTACGATCCAATGGGTGGGCTCCCACAGTCGCCTCTAGGTTTAGATAACCTAGCTCTAGGTTCAGATAACCTAGAAACAACAAAATAAACAATTAGTAGCTATATTCAGTATTTTATTTTTAGTGGCACTGTACAGGATTAGATATCCATTGGGCTGGGCTCCCATAGTCGGTCCCTAGGTTTAGATAACCTAGTAAACCCTACTAAATGTGGGACTTGCAAACCCGGGTCTAGCTAGGGATGCGCGCACAGCAAGTACAGTTGCCGGGCCTAAACAGCAGCATGATTACTATTTTCACTTATTATGATAATAGCTTTCAAACTTGTAATCTAGTTATGTGAATATAGTTTTAGCTCAGTTTTAGTTTCAGTTTAGTTCTCCTAGTTGATACCATGAGATAGCTCCATGCTTAGATTTTATTATGCATGCCATGTTTCAGTATTTATGCCATGTAACTTCAGTATGCCATGCTTTAATAAATTCAGTGCATGTTTTTAAATAGCATTCTTTTAAAAGCATATTGCATCGAATGCATGTTTTAGTGAGGTAGATGGTTTCTTACTAAGCTTAAAGCTTACAGATACTATTTTCCCTTATACTGCAGATAAAGGTAAAGGGAAGATGGACTAGCAGAGGAAGCTGGAGGTCAATGCAGAGATGGTGTGTATGGCAGGAACCTGGAATGAAGATCCTTAGGAAGTTTAGCAAATTAAGAACTTAGTTTTTTCTTAAGACACTTTTATGCATTTCTAGTGGTTTAAATGCTATGAATTAATAAACCTTGCACTATGTCATGTTAGAATGCTAGTTAGTGGATATTAGAATGTTTTCCATGCATTGTATAATTGTTGTGTGAGGTTTTGGCACGAACTAGTGCTGAAATCGGAGTTTCGATGTGAAATCAGAAACTCCGATCGATCTACGGATCGAGTAGTGTCGCTGGATCGGTCAGCTGACCGATCCAGGTGCGAACAGAGAGTTTATGGATCGGTCAGCCGACCGATCCAGGTGCGAACAGTGAGTACAGAAGCTCACTGATCGGTCAGCCGACCGATCAGTGAGCCACTGGATCGGTCTACCGACCGATCAGTGTACTCCTGGATCGGTCGGTAAACCGATCCAGCCGCATACAGAAGCCATATAGCCACTGGATCGGTCAACCAACCGATCCAGAGCTTTTCTCCGTGCCAGTATTAAGTTGGATCGATCACTGGATCGATCCGACAGCCCAATCGATTCATGGATCGATTGAAATGCCTAATTACAGTTAGCAGGACATCCGAGAGGCATAGATTATCTTCCCTAGCATGTGTACAACTCTTAGGTACACCTAGAATGTTAAGTTCAGATTTTACAGTAATCAGTTTAGTAAAATTTTAATCAATCCAGATTTCCGTAATAGTAATTTATCACAGCATAATGTAGCGATCGGCCTCACAGCCTAGTCAGTAGGAGGCGGGTCGTTACACGCATAATGTGGGACTCTTATTTATTTTCATGATAAGTCGACCCAACGAAAAATTTATCAATTAAATAAATAGGAATAACAGAACCACACTTATGTTACATTCTTATATTAAAATTAATAATTAACCCAACCAAAATTATTATTTTAATTACTAAATGGAATTTATTATATTATGAATTTATCTTCTGACTAATGGTGGGATGAATTCAACTATAATTATGCTAAAGTTTTTATGGAGAAAATTTATGTGCATTTATTACAGTCGGCCCAACGGAATGTTGTAATATTTTGCTATTTTTTGATAGAAAACTTATGTTTAATTTTCTATAATACTTTAGCAATAACGCACAATTTAATCGTAGTTCTAAATCAATTCTGCCCAACGATGATTTGAATTTAGTTCTATGATTAAGTCAAAAATCTAACGGAGAAAATTTATGTGCATTTATTACAATCGGCCCAACGGAAGGTTGTAACATTTGCTATTTTCTCGATGGATAACGTATGTCATTATTCTCCATCATAATTTTTGGTACAAAGATAATACTTAATTGTAGTCTGAATTTATTATCTGCCCAACGGATATATAAATTCAATTCTATAATTACATTATAGTGTACTTCTTCAATCGCTTATGTATTATGATTATGATTTATATTTTCCATTATTGTTAATGAGCATGATTTAACTCTATGAACGCAGCTTCAATTACGAGCCAAATCGCGTCCATTGAAACTCTGACGGGTAGCAATTTTAAGAAATGGAACGAACAAATTTACCTCATTTTGGGCGTTATGGACCTTGATTATGCCTTACGGGTTGATAAACCTATCCCACTTTCAAACACTAGCACTCAAGATGAAAAATCTGCTTATGAAAAGTGGGAAAGGTCCAACCGTTTGTCACTTATGATAATGAAAGGTTCCATATCGTCGGATATTCGAGGAGGCGTGCCTGATTCTGAAATTGCTAAGGACTTCCTTGATTCCGTTGAGGAGTAGTTTCAGAGTTCCTCTAAAGAACTTGCTACCACATTGATCATCAAAATGGTAACTTCTAAGTACAATGGCCTAGGTGGTGTTCATGGGCATACCCTAAGAATGAATGATATGGCTGCTCAGCTTAAGGCCATGGACATGGAGATCTCTGAGGGTTTTCTCGTTCACTTCATTATGACATCTATTCTTTCTCAGTTTGGTCCTTTCAAGATCAACTATAATACTCAGAAGGAGAAATGGAAAATGAGCGAATTGATCAATATGTGTGATTAGGAAGAAGAAAGACTTAAGGCTGAGACACCTGATAGTGCCCACTTTACCACTCAACGATAGGGCAAGAAACGAACACTGCATGGAAAGGACAAAATACATGTGAAGAAAAATAATAACGGAAATAAGGCAAAGACTTCAGGTTCCAAGACTCGCAAATGCAACTTTTGTCGCGAGCCTACTCATTTTCAGAAGGATTGTCCAAAATTCAAGAAGTGGTTAGCTAAAAAGGGTAAAATGTCTAGTTATGTTTGTTATGAATCATTTCTTGCAAATGTTCTTCTGATACATGGTGGATTGATAGTTGTGCTTCTGTACATATTACTTGTTCATCGCAGGGATTCCGTTTCGCGAGGAAGCTAAATAAAGGAGAACACAATGATTTGGTTGGAAATGGAAATAAAGTTCCAGTTGAAGCCGTAGGAACTCTCTCTTTGGTTTTGGAGAGTGGTTTCAAACTAGATTTATTTGATACTGTTTATGTTCCCAGTATTACAAGAAACCTTATTTCAGTTTCTCGACTTGTCACTTATGGTTATTCCTTGTTCGAGAATAAAGGTTTTACCATTTCATTAAACAACAAAATTGTTGGTTTTGGTATTTTATAGGGAGACCTCTTTAAATTATGTTTAAATGCTACTTCTGCGAACATATTAGAATCCATGCATGAAAATTGTATAGCCTTTATCAATAACAAAAGAAAATTAATGGATGAGAATTCGTCAATACTATGACACGAACATTTGGGCCATATATCTCGGGACAAAATGCAACGTCTCATTAAAGATGGAATACTTCATTCATTAGATTTCTCTAATTTCGACACATGTATTAAGTGTATTAAAGGAAAATTTGCACAAAAGAACAAACATGGCGCCACCAGAAGTAATGGACTATTAGAACTGATTCATACTGATATCAGTGGTCCTTATACTCTTGGTATTCATGGGCATTGTTATTTCATCACCTTTATTGACGACCACTCTCGTTATGGATATATTTATCTTCTTCGTGAAAAATCTGAAGCACTCCAGGTTTTTAAGGATTATAAATCTAAAGTTGAAAACTAACTTGATCGAAAGATTAAAGTCGTTCAATCTGATAGAGGAGGAGAATATTATGGAAGATTCTCTGACTCAGGTCATAATCCTAGACCTTTTGTCTTATTTATGAAAGAATGTGGCATTATTGCTCAAGTTTCTATGCTGGGCATGCCTTAGCAAAATGGTGTCGCTGAGAGACATAATCGTACCCTTATGGATATGGTACGAAGTATGATATGCCAAACTTCTTTACCTGAGTATCTTTGGGTTGAGGCTCTTAAGACAACTATGCATATACTAAATCGTGTTCCTACTAAAGCTATGCCTAAAACCCCTTATGAAATATGGGCACAAAGGAAACCAAATATTGGGTATATGCGTGTATGGGGATGTCCTGCAGAGGCTAAAATTTACAACCCAAATATACGAAAGCTTGATCCTAAGACAATAAGTTGTTATTTCGTCGGTTACCCAGAACGTTCAAAGAGTTATCGATTTTATTGTCCATCACATACCACAAGAATAATCGAAACTAAACATGCAATATTTTTGGAAGATGTTGGTAATTATGGTGATAGCACGTCTCGCAAAAATATTCTTGAAGAGGAACGTGAAATTTTAAATGTTCCCATTATTTCAAGAGATTTGACTATCCCTGATTCTGTGGGAGAATCATCAAATAATGAGACAATGCCTAATGTTTCAGACCACGTTGATAAACCTTCTCCTATTATTGTTCATGACCCATCTTTACGAAGGTCAGAACGAGTGAGAAAGCTAACTACTCTTGATGACGTTATCTATTTCGATGACTATGACAATTTTATTGGGAATGATCCCACATCATTTAATGATGTAATGACAGGCGACCAAACACCTCAATGGCTTGAACCCATGAATGAAGAGTTGACATCAATGAAATTAAATAATGTGCGGGACCTTGTAGACTTACGTCAAGGATTCAAACCGATAGGTTGTAAGTGGGTTTTTAAAACCAAACTGAGTCCTCAAGGAAATGTCGAACAGTACAAGACCCGTTTGATTGCTAAAGGGTTTACGCAAAAGGAAGGTATTGATTATTATGAAACCTTCTCACCCGTGTCTAAAAAGGATTCGTTCCGTATAATTATGGCCCTTGTAGCTCATTTTGACTTAGAGCTACATTAAATGGATGTCAAAACTACATTCCTTAATGGTGACTTGCATGAAGATATTTATATGATGCAACTAGAAGGATTTTTGGTTAAGGGCAAGGAACAAATGGTATGCAAATTTAAGAAATCCATTTATGGTCTTAAGCAATCATCTCGACAATGGTATTTGAAGTTTCTAGAGGTGATCAGTAAATTTGGTTTCAAGGAGAACGTTGTCGACCAATGCATTTTTATGCGAATCTGTGGGAGCAAATTTATCATTCTCGTACTATATGTGGATGATATGTTACTTGCCTGTAATGATTTAGGCATGTTATGAGAGACAAAAGATTTTCTATCAAGTAAATTTGATATGAAAGACCTTGGTAAAGCCTCTTATGTTATAGGCATTGAAATTCATCGGGATAGATCTCGTGGTATGTTGGGTTTATCTCAAAGAGCCTATATTGAAAAGGTTCTTAAAAGATTCAACATGCATAATTATTCTTCCACAATTACACCGATCTATAAAGTCGACAAGTTCAGTTTATCACAGTGTCCTAAAACCCAGTTTGTGCTTAATGAGATGGAGCAATTTCCTTACGCATCTGCTGTAGGAAGTCTAATGTATGCTCAAGTGTGTATGCGTCCAGATATCACATATATTGTTGGCATGCTTGGTCGATACCAAATTAATCCAAGAATGGATCATTGGAAGAATGCAAAGAAAGTTATGTGATACTTACAGGGTACAAAAGATTTCATGCTCATTTACAGGAGATCAGATTTTCTCGAGGCCATTGGATATTCTGATTCTAACTACGCAGGATGCCTCGATACTAGAAAATCTACATCTGGATATGTTTTTATGTTATCTGGAGCACCTGTTTCATGGAAAAGTACAAAGTAGACTATTACAACTTCTTTTACCATGGAAGCGGAATTTGTAGCCTGTTATGAAGCGTCATGCCATGCTATATGGATTAAAATTTTATCATGGGGCTTCAAGTGGTGAATTCTATGTCTAGACCATTGAAAATATTCTACGATAATCAAGCTGCCGTATTATTTTCTAAGAACAACAAGTCAAGTAGTGCTTCCAAGCATATTGACATTAAGTATCTTGTTGTGAAGGAAAGGATCCAAAACGAGTGGCGGACCCACAGACAAAAGCCTTGCCTCCCAAGATGTTTCGCGAGCATGTGCATAACTTGGGACTTTTTGCAAGCTTTAATTTAGAGAGGGTATTTATTTGATTTGGATATTGATTTGTGATCACATTTGTAATGTTTTGGATCCTATTTATGATCATGTGATTTATTGCTTTTATTTGCGCATTAACGTTAAGCATTATAAATAAATCATTGAAGGACCACTTATGTTTATTGAACCATAAGATCGACAGTGTAAGATTGTGAGTTAGGAACGAATCTATTACATATGATTTTAGATCTCGGCCTATATCTGATCAAACATTTAGATGATGTGGATTATTAAGGATATAATGTTGCCGGTATATTAAACTCATTTTAAAGCTAAGTATGTCCTTTGGCCAAGTGGGAGAATGTTGGATTCAATGGGATCCAATCCATGATGTTGTCCTACAGATTATAATTAGTTAGGTTATTCCTTAATAATTTATTTAATTAGCTCAATCACTAAAGCCTTGATGGATGGATTAGTGATTGTATTTCTTATTGGGCCGATCCCATCTCTTGCTCTACCTATTAAGAATTAGGGTTTGTTGTTATTATAAATAGGCACTTAGGTCTAGCCTATTTGAATGCTTATTACATATTCTTACACACGATGGCTTATGGCAACCCTAAGAAGTACACACAGGAATCCATCTCCCCTCGTAAAGCGAAAGAGGTGAAGATCGAGTCTTCAATGATGTCGGCGCTCAATGCAGGTAATTCTTATTCTCTAAATTTGTTCATATACTTGATAAGATCCGCTTTACGGTAAAAATCTTGATTATGGGATCAAGCTTATGTCACGTTCTACCTCCTTAAGATAAATCTAACATTACAACATTCTTAGCTTCTTCCCTCTGGATTGGTTCAAATTTGTCGTCTGCTACACTCTAAGTGGAAAAGCTTGGGATAACCTTCTCAACAATAAAGTATGGACTCATTGTGCCTTTAGGGGAAATCTGTTTATTCCTTTTCATATAGACTTTTGTGTTTGTATTAACCCAAGCACCAATTTCTACTCGATTTATGATGTTTCGGATTGCTCCAATCTTTTTACGTAGGAATAGCCAGAGTATCTCTTTATGTTATTTGATTGTTCCACTGTTTAAATTTTTTGTTATTGCTCAAGCAAATTGCTCCATGACTGTTTAAACTTCATGTTATTTGATTGTATATGATCCAGTGAATCTGTGCTGCCATACGACGTGCTCTCGACTCGAAAACTTGAGTTTTCATTTTTTTTATTTCTATTCACGGTTGGCGTTTATTGTTATGAGGAATTTGTTTTGTTATATATATCTTTCTTGGTCTCTTTGAGTTTCTTGAAGGATTTATTTTGTATTGGTGAATAGTTATCACTGTCCTTCATTACAAAAAAATAATTTTTTATATATTATATGTAATATATATATAACTTCGGCATGACGGTATTTTACCGATACCGTACTGATATTTTGGTATACCGAAATTTCAGTATACCGAAATGTCGATACGGTATCGGTATCATTTCTTAGAATACTGATTTTTTCAGTACGGTATACGGTATTTGATTTTGGGTACGGTATACCATACCGACCCAGGCCTAGACTCTTGCACTATGTTTGAGGCCTGAGGGCGGGCGGGCGGACTCTGAGGCTGCTTGCTCGGTTTCCCGCACATCCATAATTATCTTCCTTATATGGTTCATGGTAGTTTTATTCAATTTGGCGGTGAGCGAGCGTACATCCCTAGATATAACTTCCGCTACAAAGAGGAGCAAAGAGTTTTAATTATGTGCAGCCATAATACGAGAAGAAGAGGGGAAAATCCTTACCAAAGGAGGATCCCAATCCTATTTAGATGAGACTTAGCCCAAATATATACAACAGACCTTCTTCGAGCAATTCGAAATGGTCGAGTTACAAGCTAGGTAGCCTAGAGAGTCTTTCAAAAAGAGTTCGATTTATAGAAGGGGGACCTAAAAATAATAGACAAGGAAATGGTTATGGACTAATATGCCTTGCAGGAAAGGAGATGCACAAGGAAATGCTCAGATGAACAGTGTCTGCGGTGCCTCTGGGGTTGTTGGAGGCGCCTCGGGTGCCTTAGCCAAAGCTTTATGTAGGTGGGAGCTGGAGTCACCTTCCTAGTGCCTGAAGGCGCCTTGGATCAAGGATGGAAGGCACCTTCGACAGGATAAGTTTCATAGATTATGGAAATTATCGTCTCCGATCCTGTGGGGATTAACTTCACAGTTGGAGGCGCGACACCTTCAAGGATGTTGAAGGTGCCTTCAATATCTTATAATTACCCTCTTCGAGTAGTGTATCAAATACAACATTCTAAGTAACTTTCGCTTCTGTGAGCTGCTCCAATAAAGCCTCTATAATGCCCAAAAGCTCTGACGATGACTCTACTCAAGATTTCATCCTACAATGTCATCGTTATTATTTACTTTTCAAATTGCTTGTAATCATTTATGACTGTACGTGTATTCTTTATGATTGATTAGTTATTGTCCATCGAAAGTACTTTCATGTGCGGGCCTTGGAGTAGGGGTTGCCACAGGCTCCGAACCAAGTAAATTTTGGTGTTTGCGATTGTTTGTTGTGAAGACCCGATTTTGGACATGGAGATGGATACTAGTGGGCATACCTTTAAAAGTTAATTTAGGTTCAATCCTATAAATCTTAATACCATAAAGTGCCGTAAACAGAAAGTCGTATTCCAACCCGAAGCAGAAGCACAGTTTGAATACATCGGGGAACCAAGGAGAAAGGCCAAGAGGTTTCTCTCAGCTATGAAGGCACAGAGATTAATGGATTCAGGGTGTACGGGATTTTTAGCACACGTAGTCAGTACCAGTCAGGACAAGGACCAACAGCTAGCAGAGGTCCGAGTCGTAAGTGACTACCCAGCAGTCTTCCCTGAAGAGTTACCAGGATTAGCACCAGACAGGGAGATTGAATTTGAGATAGAGCTCATTCCCGGTACCAACCCTATTTCCAAAGCACCCTACCGCATGGCTCCAGCCGAACGGAAGGAACTTCACGAGCAATTACGGGAGCTACTTGACAAAGGCTTCATACGCCCTAGTCATTCACCATGGGGAGCGCCTGTATTGTTCGTGAAGAAGAAGGACGGAAGCATGCGCCTGTGTATAGATTACCGGGCACTGAACCAGGTCACAATCAAGAACAGGTATCCTCTTCCCAGAATAGATGACCTGTTCGATCAGCTAAAGGGAGCAGCAGTGTTCTCTAAAATAGACCTCAGATCAGGTTATCATCAGGTGAAGGTTAAAGAAGGGGATATACCCAAGACAGCATTCAGGACCAGATACAGACATTATGAGTTCGTAGTCATGCCCTTTGGCGTGACAAATGCTCCAGCTACTTTCATGGACCTCATGAACAGGGTATTCAGGGAATATTTAGATAGGTTTGTTATCGTGTTCATCGACGACATCCTTATCTATTCCAGAACTCAGGAAGAACACATATTGCGGACCCTTCAGCAGAATCAGCTAGACGCCAAGTTCACGAAATGTGAATTTTGGCTAGATCAGTGTCCTTCACGGGTCACATCATCTCAAAGGATGGTATCATGGTAGACCCCAGTAAGATAGAAGCTGTGAGCAATTGGAAAAGACCCAAGAACGCCAGTGAGATCAGAAGCTTTCTGGGATTAGCAGGTTACTACAGGAAATTCGTAGAGGACTTCTCCAGGATAGCCTCCCCACTGACAGCTCTAAAAAATTTCAGTGGACAGAGGACTGCGAGAACAGCTTCAGCGAGCTAAAGAGGAGATTGACCAGTGCACCTATTCTGACTCTACCAGAGAACGCAGATAGCTTTGATATATATAGTGATGCCTCGAAGTTGGGACTAGGAGCAGTGCTGATGCAAGATGGCAAGGTAATCGCCTACGCCTCCAGACAACTTAAGGATTATGAGAAGAACTATCCTACTCATGACCTTGAGCTTGCAGCAGTGGTGTTCGCTCTCAAGATTTGGAGACATTACTTGTATGGAGCTCAGTGCAGAGTGTATACAGATCATCAGAGTCTGAAGTACTTCTTCACTCAGAAGGATCTGAATATGCGACAGCGCAGATGGCTAGAGCTGGTCAAGGACTACGATATAGACATCCTCTACCACCCAGGGAAAGCCAATAGGGTAGCAGATGCACTTAGCAGGAAGTCTAGTGCTACCTTATTATCTCTAGCAGCCATGTCACCACCCCTACAGAAAGAGATCACATATTTTGGTCTCGAACTCATAGTTGGGCAGCTCTCTACTATGACCTTAGAGTCGACCTTGCTTGGTGACATCCAGACAGCTCAGGAACAGGATCCTGAAATTCAGAAAATCAAGCAAGGATTAGCAGAAACAGAAGGTGGAGAGATCAGAATATCAGATAGCGGGGTGTTGTATTTTGGTGACAGGCTATGTGTTCCGGATCAGGAGGAACTACAGAGGAAAATTCTAGATGAGGCTCACAGGACTCCTTATGCGATGCATCCTGGTTCCACCAAAATGTACCAAGACTTGAAGAAACGATTTTGGTGGCCTGGGATGAAGAGGGACATCGCTATATATGTCAGCACCTGTCTGACCTGCCAGAGGGTCAAGGCAGAACATCAGAGACCAGGAGGAGTTCTGCAGCCTATTCAGATTCCAGAATAGAAGTGGGAAGACATTTCTATGGATTTTATAGTGGGACTACCCAGAACCACGAATGGTTTCGACACCATTTGGGTAATAGTCGACAGGTTGACTAAATCAGCCCACTTCCTAGCTATCAGAATATCCTATTCCATGGAGCAGTTAGCTCAGTTGTATCTCAAGGAGATCGTCAGGCTGCATGGAGTCCCACGAACCATTATTTCAGATAGAGACAATAGGTTCACATCACACTTCTGGGAGTGTGTACAGTCGGCTTTGGGCACGAAGCTAAAATTCAGCACAGCCTTCCATCCTCAGACAGATGATCAGACGGAGCGAGTAAATCAGGTACTCGAAGATATGCTCCGAGCATGTGCCCTAGATTTCAAGGGAAGTTGGTGCAAATATCTGAGCCTAGTAGAATTTGCATACAACAACAGCTATCAGGACACTATCGGCATGGCACCTTACGAGGCTCTCTATGGGCGGATGTGTAGATCTCCAATCTGCTAGTATGAGAGTGGTGAACAGAAGGAACTAGAACTTCAGACAGATCTAGTAGCAGATACCATAGCAGCTATACAGCAGATCCGCCAGAGGATAGAGACAGCTCAGAGCCGCTAGAAAAGCTATGCTGATACACGGCGCAGACCTTTAGAGTTCTCAGTTGGGGATTCAGTGTTCCTCAGAGTAGCTCCCATGAAGGGAGTAATGCGTTTTGGGAAGAAGGACAAGCTAAGTCCCCGATATGTGGGGCCATACCTTATCAGCAAAAGAGTGGGCAAGGTAGCATATGAGCTAGAGCTACCCCAGGAAATGTCAGCTGCCCACAATGTATTTCATGTCTCTATGCTGAAGAAGCATACCCCAGATGCCACCCAGGTGATTGAGCCCCAGTCGGTACAGATCTGCGAAAGACCTCAGCTATGATAGTCGGCCTCTTCAGATAATAGACCGAGCAGTTAAGAAATTGTGGAACAAGGAAGTACCATTAGTCAAAGTCATTTGGCACAGTCACACAGCAGAAGGGGCAACTTTGGAGACAGAAGCCAGCATGAGACAGAAGTACCCAGAGTTGTTCTAAGTTCGAGGAGGAACTTTTTATAAGGTATGGGGGATTGTAACGCCCGAAAATTCTCGAAACTGCATTATAAATATTCTATGATTTTTCTGGAATTTTTAGATATTTTTCCGGAATTTTCCGAGTAGCGGAAGCAGCAAAAATAATTAGAATCGCAAAATAACTTAGGCGGGAATCGAACCCGGAACCTCTCGGATCCGATAACTTTTAGTTAGCCTTAGTAACCGGTGAACCCAGCAGGGCCGTGCTGAAAGAAAGAGGAATCAATTATATTTATATTAGAGTTGGGTTCAATTATCCACTTAATATAAATAGAAGAGTTAGGTTGGGTTTGGTTTATTTTAGAATTTGGTTCGGCAAACTCCTCCCCTCCAAACCCTCACGCTGAACACCCTTCTCCTCTCCTTCTCTCAGCGCCAACCACAAGGAAGACCTTGGGTTCTCTCCCTAGGGCCCCAAGGACATCTTCCGGCGATAACTCCGGCACGAGGACGCTCTCCTTCGCGAGGGGAACGCTTAGACGCGAGAAGATCGTCGAGAAGTCGTCTCCACCGGAATTCTAGCGAATAGAATTGTAAGGAAATTAGCGTATGAGGTAAGAAACCCCTCACATGCAGTATAAGTAGCTCCGTTTGGGTTTTCTACGCATTAGTTTAGCTATATGCATATTTTTATCAACGCATAGCGTGAAATTGACCCTCCTCGCAGGTTTAGGGATTTAGTGAGCACTTCTAGATGGGCCGGACACGTAATCCCTCTTCAGTGGGGGATTCTAGACGTTGTCGGGTGCCTAGAAGTGGTCTCCCTAATAAAGAGGAGAGTTGGGGCACACTAAGTGTTCGATAAAATAGCTAGTTAAGTAAAAATGCAAACTAGGCATTTTAACAGCTCAGTTGAATGCATTAGAAGCATCTAAATCAGTAAATCAGTTTATTCTAGCTTATATGGACTACGGTCCAATGGGTGGGCTCCCACAGTTGCCTCTGGGTTCAGACAACCTAGCTCTAGGTTCAGATAACCTAGAAACAGTAAATTAGAACAGTTTAGCTATATTCAGTATTTTACTTTTCAGTTGGCACTGTACCGGATTAGATATCCATTGGGTTGGACTCCCACAGTCGTCCCTAGGTTTAGATAACCTAGTAACCCTACTAAATTCGGGACTTGCAAACCCGGGTTTAGTTAGGGATGCGCGCACAGTAAGTACAGTTGCCGGGCCCAACAGCACATGATTAGTTTTCAAAACTCATAAAATCAGTTATGTTAGTTGAGTTTGATTCCAGCTTCAGGTTAGCTTCAGTTAGCTTAGTTCTCTATTATTGTTCTATGTGATTAGCCTGCTGTGCCATGCTTCAGCTTACATGTTCAGTTATTTCAGTTTATGCTTGCAACCATAGTATGCCATGCCAGTACATGTTTTCAAATAGCATACTTTAAAAGCATGTTTGCATCGTTGCATGTTTTAGTGAGGTAGTTGGTTTCTTACTAAGCTTTAAGCTTACAGATTCTACTTTCCTTATACTGCAGATAAAGGTAAAGGAAAAATGTACTAGCAGAGGAAGCTGGAGTTCAATGCAAAGATGGTGTGTGTGGCAGGAACTGGAATAAAAGATCCTCAGGGGTTTTAGCAAGCTTAAATAGTTGAATTCTTAGTATTTCTTCTTTCATGCATTTTTAGACCTTAGAATGTTTAAACCATGGGAGATTTATTTAGTTTGTTAGTAATTATGTTAGAATGCTGGTTAATAGTTGCTAGAATATATTCCAATTGATTTTAGAATTGTTGTGTGAGGTTTTGACACGCCAGAGTGCTGAAATCAGAGTTCCAGTGCGAAATCAGAAACTCCGATCGATCTACGGATCGATCAGAGTGGAGTTGTGCCATTGGATCGATCAGCTGACCGATCCAGTTGCGAACAGAGAGTTTATGGATCGGTCAGCCGACCGATCCAAATGCGAACAGAAGCTGCAGCAACTCACTGATCGGTCAGCCGATCGATCAGTGAGCCACTGGATCGGTCTACTGACCGATCAGTGTGATCCTGGATCGGTCGGTAGACCGATCCAGCCGCGTACAGTAGCGATGAAGCTTGTGGATCGGTCAGCTGATCGATCCAGAGCCTTCTTCCGTGCCAGTATCAAGCTGGATCGATCACGGGATCGATCCGACAGCCCAATCGATCCATGAATCGATTGAAATGCCTGATTACAGCTAGCAGGACATCCGAAAGGCATAGAACACCTCTCCTAACATGTGTACGACTCCTAGGTACACCTAGAATGTTAAGTTCAGTTTACAGTAATTAGTTTAGTAAAAATTTTAATCAATCCAGATTTTCTGCATTAGTAATTTAGCACAGCATATGTAACGATAGGCCTCGCAGCCTAGTCAGTAGGAGGCGGGTCGTTACATATAAGCTGTAGTAAAACTGCATGTACTGAATAAATGCTTCTATTGCATTTAGCTAAGCTATTAAAATGTCTGTGGTAGCATTTAACTGAGCTACACATTTTATCAAACATATGGTGTGCACTAGTTCACACCCTACATACTAAAATTCTGCATACTGTAGGTACCTTTGGAGGTCGGCAAGAGGGGAGGGGTGAATTGCCCTACAAAATAAAACCAAAAACCCTTCTCGGATATTCAACTAACTTAAAAGAACTTGTAATTAAAAAAGGCAGAGACTAATTAAAACAGAAAATAGACACAGAGGAATTACTTGGTTTGCAATCAGAGGATTGCTAATCCAAGGCAAAGACGGCGCACTAATTGATTCTCCTCTGGGCGGAGTAGCCACTTACAGCGTTGAAAGCACAGAAATAAATAACACAAATGAAAGCACTGGATTACAAGTAGTTTTTCTTGATTGATCATTACTTCTGGACCAAGGCTATATTTATAGTCTTGGTCCGGGCGCAAGGTTTACGGGATAAACTTTATCCCATGGATCACGTGATCGCGATCTGGTCAAAATCATGCTCGGCGGAAGCATTCCGGCGCCTGACGACTCGGCGCCGGACTCGGCGCCGGAATGGTTCGGCACCCGAGCAAAAGTCAACTGCGGTTGACTTTTGTCCGGGATCACTTCTCCGTCAAGTCGGTCCCGGTCTTGTTCGCTCGGCTCCGCTAGCTTGGGTGATCTCGGCCTTCGGGAATAGGGCTCACCCGAACCCATGTTCCGCCTTCTCCTCGAGCGACCTTCCTTCCTCTCTCGAGCGCTGCACACGCTCTTCTCATCCACCGGTGTACTCTTCCGCGGACACCTTGTCCCTCAGACGCACCGAGCCCGTCGGCTCTCTCCCGTGCCGTCCTTCTCGCTAGCCGCGTCTTCCGCTCGACTTCTTGTGTTCCTAAGCTCCTGCACACTTAGACACAAGGGTTAAACAAACGCAGGACCTAACTTAGCTTGTTTGATCACATCAAAACACCTTGGGGTTCCAACAATCTCCCCCTTTTTGATGTGAGCAACCCAAGTTAAGTTAGGGTAACCATATGCAATAAAAACAATTTATATTAAAATAAGTCTAATATTTTTCAATTAAAAAATTATATAGTACCTCCCCCTAGACTTAACATACTTCTCCCCCTTTGATCACATAAAAATTGGGGTTATAAAAAAGTCTAAGGTAAATTCAAACAAGAACTTTTAAGTGTAAAATATTTAGTAAAGACACTCTTCAGAATTTTTCGTTTAAAAAAAATATTTTTCAGATAAGAACAGTCATAAGTGTTAAAAACTTAAGTTTAAAACTTATCTCAGCATTCCCAAAAAAAAATTCTAAGTGAATATTCATAAGAAACAATTCTAAGTCAAATTTTTTTAAAAAAAAAAATGATAAGGCAATTTTAAAAAAATAAGTTAACTTTTATAAAAAATTCTAAGTCAATTTTCATGAAAATTTCTAAGATAATAAAAAAATTTCTAAGTTAAGTTAGAAAGTTTTTAACTATTTTCTAACACAAATTGAATAACTCTTTTAAAGCATTAAGTAATTTAAATTAATGCTTTTTCAGTTAGTCAATTAAACTTTTCATTTCGATAGTTGGCTTCCAGGTCGTGGCGAGGCACTAGGCCTTCTTGGTTATTGGAGCAACAACCACTTCCTTAGACAAAGCCTCATAAAGAAATTAGTTGTTTAATTTCCTTGCTGAAAATGCTAAGTCTGACTTTAATTTTAAGTTAAACAGGTTTTTGGAATCCAGTAAAGGTTCCTACCTACAGGATTAACCAAGTATTTCCTAGGTATATAGATTTTTGATATATTTCTAATTTGACTTTGATGAAATCTATAATACCAATTTAAATTTCTAAAAGTAGGAATATTTGAACCATTAGATTTTTTCAATCTTTCTATTTCTTCTTTTAGTTTTTCATTTTCAATTTTCAATTTTTCAAAATCCTCTATAAGACATGATTTTGCCAAAATTCTCTTTGTTTCTAAAATTTCATTTTCTAATTTGGCGTTTTTATTTTCTAATTTATACATGGATTTAGTCATAGCTTTGATACCAGAGTAAAGCTGATCAGGGGGTAAGAGGCATACCTCACTTACCATGTCAGATTTGAAGCCTGAATCTCCCCCTGCTTCACTGCTTTCATCCGAGGTCGCTCCCCCTTCATCGATGCTAGGTTCTGATATACTTTGTCTATCGTAGCTTGCCATTAATGCTATTCCGGCATATTCTTGAGCTTCTGATTCGGATGAAGAAGTGTCGTCCCAAGTTGCTTTTAGGTTGTGTTTCTTGGGAGACTTCCTTTTGGCCTTTTTGAGTTCTGGGCAGTCTTCTCTTAGGTGTCCCTCCTGTTGGTGCAACCTTAGGTCAAGGTTGACCTGGTTGACCCGACTCGAGTTGACTTGACTCGAGTTGTATTTTGATGTTTGACTTGGGAAGATTGTCGGTGCAACCTTAGGTCAAGGTTGACCTAGTTGTGTTGCATGTTGATGTTTGACACTCGTGAGAGAGTTCTATTCTTGATATGGGACAAGAATAGATGTTTGGGAGACTATTGGTGCAACCGTAGGTCAAGGTTGACCTGGTTGACCTGATTCGGGAAAAAGTCCAAGTATGGAGACTTGGCAACGGAAAAGTCCAAGTATGGAGACTTGGCACTGGAAAAGTCCAAGCAGGGAGCTTGGCACGCGAAAAGTCCAAGTATGGAGACTTGGCACTGGAAAAGTCCAAGCAGGGAGCTTGGCACGGGAGAAGTCCAAGTATGGAGACTTGGCACGGAAAAGTCCAAGCAGGGAGCTTGGCACGGGAAAAGTCCAAGTATGGAGACTTGGCACGGCAAAGTCAAGTATGAAGACTTGTACGGAGAAGTCTGTGAGTGAAGCCGGCGGTGGAAAGTCCTAACTGGGATGTTAGGCGGTTGGAAAGTCCGGTGAGTGAAGCCAGGCGGTGGGAAAGTCCTAGCTGGGATGTTAGGCGGTTGGGAAGTCCGGTGAGTGAAGCCGTAAGGGAAAGTCTGGTGAGTGAAGCCAGGAAAAAGTCCCGGTGAGTGAAGCAGGCAGATTGGAAATCCTGGTGAGTGAAGCGGTGAAAATCCTAGTGAGTGAAGCTAGGTGAATGAGAAAGTCCTAAGTGGGATGTTAGGCGGTGTGAAATCCTGGTGAGTGAAGCCGGTGGAAAGTCCCGGTGAGTGAAGCCGGGCAAGGGAAAATCCAGATGGATCAAGGGTGATCGGACATCCGGTGTTGAGAAGTCCAAGTGAGTGAAGCTTGGCATATGGAGTCGGAGAGGGCTCGGTGGCTCGTTCTCGAACTAGGTTAGAGAGGCACTCTAAGCAGGAGTTGGATCGATGCGGTGACCGATCCGGTGATCTGCGTTTGCCACGATCGGTCGGTGACCGATCGTAATCGATCGATGGCTCGCGGTTGCATCGACTGATCGATGCGGAGACCGATCGAACCTCGCGAGAAAAACCGTGGATCGGTGCCGACCGATCCACCCGATCGACGGGCACCGATCGGGGAATAGATCGATGGCGTGAGGAGTTGCTCGATCGGTCTATGGACCGATCGGAGGTTCTGATCGGTCCACGACCGATCAGGGCTTGATCGCGACACCGATCGGTGCGGGACCGATCGTGACAAGCGAAGCCTCATGCGCTTAGGGCGATCGGTGCGTAGACCGATCGAGGTTCTAGCCGTTGCGACACAACGGTTAGTTTCTTCACTGTTTCTTCTTCGGTATAAAGGATCGAGGCATCTTCCGTGCGAAAAAATCTCCTTCTTCCTTCTTGCTGTTCTAAGTCTGCTGTGCTTGAGCTTTGTTGAGCTCCTCCAAAGCTTCGCGTGAGCTTCCTGGGTTCCTGCTGTTGTAGGCGTCGCGTGAAGTTGCTGCTTCACCTCCAGTCGACAAGAAAGCAAGCAATTGGTAGAGTGCGATTGTATTCATATTGTATTGCTTTTCTTCTGCTCTTGTACTCTTTGTTTGTTGTTGCGTGTTGTGAGGTTTCTCCACCCACAAGGAGTATATTGTATTAGCGGTTCTCCAGGGACTCATCCACCGACGGATTGACGGACTCGTCCACCTTACGGACACGCCGAGGAGTAGGAGCCCTAATCTCGAACCTCGTTACATCCTCGTGTTAAGGTTTGGTTTTCTTCTCTTTTTTTGTATTTTCCACTGCGACTAACCTAATTGTAGGAAGAAACGAGAGCGATTTGGGGCGACTATTCACACCCCCCTCTCTAGCCGAAAGATCCTAACAAGTGGTATCAGAGCGAGGCCGCTCTTCACCGATCAACACCCGTGGGAGCACAAGCGCTAGAGATGGATCAATTCGAGAAGACATCACCATTCCACCCTTCTACAACGACAACTTCGCATATTGGAAGGTAAGGATGATGTATTTTCTTAGGACTAATATGTGGAATTGGTTTTGTGTACAAGAAGGGTTTACTCCTCCAATGGATAAAGAAGGAGAGCCTCTAGAGAAGAACAAGTGGACAAAGGAACAAGTCCATCAATCAACGATCAACAATGAGGTAACTAAAACAATTGAATTTTCATTACCTACTAATATTTTGCGTAAGATAGGTGAATACAACAATGCCAAGGAGTTGTGGGATAACTTGGCCAAGTACCATGAGGAGAGTTCCACTTCAAGCCATGAAGAGGAGCCTAGTGAGCCAAGTAGCTCACATCATGGAGGGAGCGAGTTGGGAGTTGAGGGCTACTCAACATCCAAGGAAGAAGAGGAAGTGAGTTCTTCTTCAAGATCGGAGCACGAAGAAGAAGCTTCTACCTCCGGGAGGGATGAAGAAGAGAACATCCATTCATCCTCAATCCTAGGTAACTCAAACACTTTAAGTTCAAGTAAATTGCATATAATGTGTTTTGAGTGTAGGGAATTTGGGCACTACAAGAGTAAGTGTCCAAAGAGGGTAAGAAAGACTCCACCGGCGCCAAAGGTCAAGGAAGCCGGAGTCCCAAAAGCAAGGGCAAGGAGCACATCGTGTGCTTCCAATGCAAGCAAAGGGGACACTATAGGAGCCATTGTCAGGGGGAGGCAACCTCACAAGGGCAAGAGACCGGGCACAACGATAGGGGGAGCTAAGGCAAACCCTAAGGTAACCTCTAAGGTTCATTATTGCAATTCTAATAAAACTCATGCTAGTAGTTTTGTTGCAATTGTTAATAATGATAAGCATGTTAACTTTAGGAACCAATACATGTGCTTAGGAGCTAAACATGTTAGCCTAGGTAAGGATAACACTAGAAATACCAACCCTAGGATTAACGCTTCTAAAGTTAAGGAAAACCTAGGTAGAAATCCCAAAAGACTAGACACATGCCTAGGAATATCTCAAGAGAAATGACAAATTAAAACTTGAGGTATTAGAGAGGGAAAATCAAGTCTTGAGGTCAAGACTTGATAATTTAGAAAAGGCTCTTAAAAACATGGAGAAGTCATCTCTAGGGTTTAAGGGTCAAAAACCAAAAGCCAAGGACAAGAAAGGTTTGGGTCACAAACCTAAGTCCCAAATGGTCAAGCCCACCTATCATAATGTTCCATTCGATTATGGAACAAAACCTAGGGCTAGGAAGACCACCACCAAGGTCACAAGGGGAGTCACCCCTAGAGTTGATCTTGATGAGACCCAAATGACCAAGGCTTTAAAGCCTAAGAGGGTCATTAGGAGGGTTGCTAGGGAAGTCATCCCTAGTGAATTTTTAGTGAACCCAATGAGCTCAAGTAGGTATTGGGTTCCTAGGAGCATTTTCTCTACCCCATAGATGGGTTAGAGAGTGTCAACTCCAATAAGAAGGGTAGTTAACCCAACTTTGAGGAAATTGACACTCAAGGAGCATTTTCAAGGTTTTTGGGAACCTTTGAAAATGAAAGGGGATAATCTTTATCATTCACTCCTTGGAAGAGTAAAGTGTGCCAAAGTGAGAATATTTTAATCTTATTTGGCACAATTTAAGGAAACCTAGAGAAAAACCATAATTGGGATTTTGGTTTTCTCTTAGGGATATATGGGCAATCTAGGGTTAGATTTTAAGTTAACTAAGAGATTAAGGATACTTAGATAGGTAATCTAGGTATTTTATTTGTGTTAACTTACCATGGTTGTTTGCCATATGACATGTCATGACATCATGTTTAGTTTTATCATCATTTGAAATGTCATGATAGTGCTAGGCTAGTTTATATGTCATGCTTTATTTAAGTTTTCAAACTTTATGCCATGACATCATGACATTGGCACATGTTTTTACTTATGATATCATTATATGCCATGTCATCATCTCTTGCATTAATAATCAATTGAATTGATTTAAGGATGAAAAACACATTTTGATATTGAGATCAAATTTGTGTTTAGAAAATGCATGAGACCTTAGCCTAAGATACCTAAACCCATATCTCACATCAAAATTGACATGGATGTGCTTGATACACTCTAGATGTGTGTGAGATATTAGGATCATGAATTAGGATCAAGGTGTATAGCTCTTGTACCTAGATGAGCCTAATTCAAGATATGGAGGATCATAGGGAAAGCTTATGTACAAGTCATGTACATTTAGCCCTAAGATTATGGTCCTAAATTCAAATGGTTTTAAAAGCATTTTAAAATTGATTTGAAAAACCTTGATGAAGCTTTCCTAGTGATAGCATTCATCATTGAACATTGTGATACAAAGTTGAGTTAAAACTTGAACTATTTCAAAGTTTTTGAACTTTGTATCAAGATTTGAAAATGGAAACTATTTTCATAGAAAATTATTTTTCCATGGTAGTGTATGATATGAGGAATGTATCCTCAAAATTTCACAATTTTTCGAATTTTCTGGAATTTATTAGGGGTTTCTGAATTTCGGGAGAGGAAAAATCAGAAATCCCTGTGATCAGTGTGTGGATCGGTCGCTGGACCGATCCAGGGAGGGCTGGATCGGTCACTGGACCGATCCAGAGTGCTGTGGATCGGTCTGGTGACCGATCCAGTGAGGTCTGATAGCGTGCCAATGTGCTGAAATTCGACTGCATGTCTGAAATTTCGGCTGAAAGTTGGTTTTTAGATTTCTAAAGGTTTGAAACTCTCCAAGACATTGTTGGTGCAATGGTCAAGGGGGAGTTGGCCTTTAGGGGGAGTTTTAACTATTAGTCAAGGGGAGTTGACTTTTAGGGGGAGTTTTTACTCCTTGAGGATTTGTGATATGGGATTATCACTAAGTGGACTGTTGAGCTTAGTATCAAGGGGAAAATAAGAATTTCAATGAAAGGTATGGGACTTTCATTAGGAAGAAACTCTTGACCTTGATACCCTCCTTATTCTTTTTGATGTGTGTCAAAAAGGGGAGAGTGTTCATTGGAGAATTATTGGAGAACCCAAGTTAGGTTATCGGTTTAACCTAAGCTAGAGGAAAGATTGTCAAGGAAGAACATTGGAATACTTTTGATGTGTGTCAAAAGGGGGAGAATTATTAGAGAACCCAAGTTAGGTTATCAGGTTAACCTAAGGGGAGAATGTCTAGAGAATGTTCAAGGAAAGAACATTGGACATTGGAAGATGGTTGGAAAACCTAAGTTAGGTTATCGGGTTAACCTAACTTGATTATGGTTTTGTCAAACATCAAAAAGGGGGAGATTGTTGGTGCAACCTTAGGTCAAGGTTGACCTGGTTGACCCGACTCGAGTTGACTTGACTCGAGTTGTATTTTGATGTTTGACTTGGGAAGATTGTTGTGCAACCTTAGGTCAAGGTTGACCTAGTTGTGTTGCATGTTGATGTTTGACACTCGTGAGAGAGTTCTATTCTTGATATGGGACAAGAATAGATGTTTGGGAGACTATTGGTGCAACCGTAGGTCAAGGTTGACTGGTTGACTGATTCGGAAAAAGTCCAAGTATGGAGACTTGGCGGAAAAGTCCAAGTATGGAGACTTGGCGAAAAGTCCAAGCAGGGAGCTTGGCGAAAAGTCCAAGTATGGAGACTTGGCATCGGAAAAGTCCAAGGAGCTTGCACGGAAAAGTCCAAGTATGGAGACTTGGCTGAAAAGTCCAAGCAGGGAGCTTGGCACGGAAAAGTCCAAGTATGGAGACTTGGCACGGAAAAGTCCAAGTATGAAGACTTGGCACGAGAAAAGTCCCAGAGCCAGGCGGTGGAAAGTCCTAACTGGGATGTTAGGCGGTTGGAAAGTCCCGTGAGTGAAGCCAGGAAAGTCCTAACTGGGATGTTAGGCGGTTGGGAAGTCCTGGTGAGTGAAGCAAGGAAAGTCCCGTGAGTGAAGCCAGGCAGTTCCTGGTGAGTGAAGCCAGATTGGAAATCTGGTGAGTGAAGCGGTGAAAATCCTAGTGAGTGAAGCTAGGTGAATGAGAAAGTCCTAACTGGATGTTAGGCGGTGGAAATCCTGGTGAGTGAAGCCGTGGAAAGTCCCGTGAGTGAAGCGGCAAGGGAAAATCCAGATGGATCAAGGGTGATCGGACATCCGGTGTTGAGAAGTCCAAGTGAGTGAAGCTTGGCATATGGAGTCGGAGAGGGCTCGAGCTCGTTCTCCGAACTAGGTTAGAGAGGGCACTCTAAACCGAGGAGTTGGATCGGTCCGGTGACCGATCCGAGGGGTCCCGATCGGTCCGGTGACCGATCGGGCATCGGGCCGATCGGCAGTAATCTGATCGGTCCGAGACCGATCAGAACCTCGCGAAGAAACCGTGGATCGGTCGCCGACCGATCCATTTTGATCGGTGCGCACCGATCGTGAATAGATCGATGGCGTGAGGAGCCCGATCGGTCATGGACCGATCAGAGGTTCCCGATCGGTCCACGGACCGATCAGTGGTTCCACCTCCGATCGGTCCGGGGACCGATCGGTGACAAGCGAAGCCTCACGCGGGCTGATCGGTGCGTAGACCGATCAGGTTCTAGCCGTTGCGACACAGCGGTTAGTTTCTTCATTGCTTTCTTCTTCGCAGGTATAAAGGATCGAGGCATCTTCTGTGCGAAAAAATCTCCTTCTTCCTTCTTGCCGTTCTAAGTGCTGCTGTGCTTGAGCTTTGTTGAGCTCCTCCAAAGCTTCGCGTGAGCTTCATCGGTTGCTGCGTTGTGGGTCGTGAAGTTGCTGCTTCACCTCCAGTCGACAAGAAAGCAAGCAATTGGTAGAGTGCGATTGTATTCATATTGTATTGCTTTTCTTACTGCTCTTGTACTCTTTGTTTGCTGTTGCAAACGTTTGTGGCGAGGTTTCTCCACCCACAAGGAGTATATTGTATTAGCCGGTTCTCCGGGGACTCATCCACCGACGGATTGACCGGACTCGTCCACCTTACGGACACGCCGAGGAGTAGGAGCCCTAATCTCCGAACCTCGTTACATCCTCGTGTTAAGGTTTGGTTTTCTTCTCTTTCGTTTCTTTGTATTTTCCGCTGCGACTAACCTAATTGTAGGAAGAAACGAGAGCGATTTGGGGCGGCTATTCACACCCCCCTCTCTAGCCGTACGAAAGATCCTAACACCTCCTTCTGACACTGGTAGCACTGCACCTTTCTTCCACCTTTTTGATTCCTTTTATTTTGCATTTTAAATTTATTAGATCTAAAAAACTTTTTAAAATTTCTTACCATGTATGCTTCTTGATCGTCTTCGGAGTCTGACTCGAGTTCATCCTTCTGGGTTACGTTCAGCGCCATAGTCTGGGTTGTATCCTTTGTCGTTCCTGCATACCTGGTTTCATGCAATTCAAGAGTAGAAAACAACTCTTCTAAAGTGCTTACCTCCAGGTCTTTTGAGATGTAGTAGGCGTCGACGATTGATGTCCATTCCGGAGTTCTTGGAAACGCGTTGAGCGCGTAGCGTATAGTGTCCCGATTTGTTATCGTTTCACCGAGGTTCTCGAGACCAGTAACTAGTTCTTTTACCTTTGCGTGTAAACCGGCTACTTTCTCACATTTCTCCAGACGGATGTTCATCAGTTTGTTGCGGAGGATGTCCCTTCTAGCGAGCTTTGCTTCGGACGTGCTTTCGTGGAGTTCCAAGAACTTCTCCCAAAGTTCTTTAGCAGATAAATAGTTTCCGATGCGGTTGACCTCTTGAGGCGGTAACACGCTCAGCAGGTGATGTTCCGCACGGCTGTTTGCTACCGACTCATTCTGCTCCTTCTTTGTCCAATCGCTCTCTTCTTTTTCTTTTCCATCTTTATCTATTGGAGCTACAAAACCATATTTCATAATAAATCGAATTTCAAAATCTGTTTTTAGGAATACCTCCATTCGACGCTTCCAGTCTGCGAAGTTCCCCTCGAATTTTGGTGGGACGATGCTTGGTCCGGCCATCTTGTTGGTCCCTTTGGAGGCCGACAAGAGGGGAGGGGTGAATTGCCCTACAAAATAAAACCAAAAACCCTTCTCGGATATTCAACTAACTTAAAAGAACTTGTAATTAAAAAAGGCAGAGACTAATTAAAACAGAAAATAGACACAGAGGAATTACTTGGTTTGCAATCAGAGGATTGCTAATCCAAGGCAAAGACGACGCACTAATTGATTCTCCTCTGGGCGGAGTAGCCTCTTACAGCGTTGAAAGCACAGAAATAAATAACACAAATGAAAGCACTGGATTACAAGTAGTTTTTCTTGATTGATCATTGCTTCTAGACCAAGGCTATATTTATAGTCTTGGTCCGGGCGCCCCCGGGGGGATAAACTTTATCCCCCAACGGTCAGATTGCGAAAATCGCGATCCTGGTCAAAATCATGCTCCGGGGCGCCCCGGAGCAAAAAGTCAACTGCGGTTGACTTTTTGTCCGGGATCACTTCTCCGTCAAGTCCTAGTCTCGGTCCGGGTCTGTTCGCTCCGGCTCCGCTAGCTTGGGTGATCTCGGCCTTCCGGAATAGGGCTCATCCGAACCCATGTTCCGGCCTTCTCCTCGAGCAGCCTTCCTTCCCGGTTTCTCGTCCCTCGAGTGCCGCGCACGCTCTTCTCGTCCACCGGTGTACTCTTCCGCGGACACCTCGTCCCTCAGACGCACCGAGCCCGTCGGCTCTCTCCCGTGCCGTCCTTCTCGCTAGCCGCGTCTTCCGCTCGACTTCTTGTGTTCCTAAGCTCCTGCACACTTAGACACAAGGGTTAAACAAACGCAGGACCTAACTTAGCTTGTTTGATCACATCAAAACACCTTGGGGTTCCAACACATACGACTTAAACTAATGCGTAAAACCTCGGAAAGAGCTATTTATACTGTAGGTGATGGGTTTCTTACCTCCTGCTCGAAGTTTCTTACGATTCTAGTCGCTCGTTTTCCGGTGGAGATGATTCCCTCGACGATCCTCTTGCGTCTATGTGCTTTTCTCGCGGAGAGGAACGCCCTCGTATCGGAGTCGTTGCCGGAAGGTGTTCTTGGAACCCTTGGGACGAAACCCTAGTCTTCCTTGACTTGGGCGCCGAGAGGATGCGGGAGAGAAGAGGGTTCGGCGGAATTAGGTTGAGGAGAGGAAAAGTCACGATCCAAAATAACTCCTCACTTAATTATTTTCCTTATTTATATTAAGTGGTTAATTCGCCCAACTTAAGTATAAATATAATTGATTCTCTTTTCTTTCAGCACGGCCCTGCTGGGTTCACTTGGTTACTAGAGTCCTCCATAAGGCGTAGGGCCCAATAGGTCTCGGGTTCAATACCCGCGTAGGCTATTTTACGATTCTATTTATTTTTGCTACTTCCGCTACTCTAAAAATTCTATAAAAATATCCTAAAATTCCAGAAAAATAATAGAATATTTCTACTAATTTATTTGGAAATTTTCGGGCATTACAATCCCCCATACCTTATAAAAAGTCCATCCTTGAACTTAGAATAACTCTGGGTACTTCTGTCTCATACTGGCTTCTGTCTCCCAAGTTGCCTCTTCTGTTGTGTGATTTTGCCAAATAACTTTTACTAATGGTACTTCCTTGTTCCGCAATTTCTTAACTGCTCGGTCTATTATCTGAATAGGCCGACTATCATAGCTGAGGTCTTCGCGGACTTGTACCGACTGGGGCTCAATCACCTAGGTGGCATATGGGATATGCTTCTTCAGCATAGAGACGTGAAATACATTATGGATAGCTGACATCTCCTGAGGTAGCTCTAGCTCATATGCTACCTTGCCAACTCTTCTGCTGATAAGGTATGTTCCCACATATCTGGGACTTAATTTGTCCTTCTTCCCAAAATGCATCACTCCCTTCATGGGAGCTACTCCGAGGAACACTGAATCCCCAACTGAAAATTCTAAGGGTCTGCATCATGTATCAGCATAGCTTTTCTGGCGGCTCTGAGCTGTCTTTATCCTCTGGCGGATCTGCTGTATAGCTGCTGTGGTGTCTGCTACTAGATCTGCCTGAACTTCTAGTTCATTCTGTTCACCACTCTCATACCAGCAGATTGGAGATCTACACTTCCGCCCATAGAGAGCCTCGTAGGGTGTCATACCGATAGTGGCCTGATAATTGTTGTTGTATGCAAATTCTGCTAAACTCAGATATTTACACCAACTTCCCTTGAAGTCTAGGGCACATGCTCGGAGCATATCTTCGAGTACCTGATTTACTCGCTCCGTCTGACCATCTGTCTAAGGATGGAAAGCTGTGCTAAATTTCAACTTAGTGCCCAATGCTGATTGTACACACTCCCAAAAGTGTGATGTGAATCTACTGTCTCTGTCTGAAATAATGGTCCGTGGGACTCCATGCAATCTGACAATCTCCTTGAGATACAACTGAGCTAACTGCTCCATAGAGTAGGATATCCTGATGGCCAATAAGTGGGCAGATTTAGTCAATCTGTCGACTATTACCCAGATGGTATCAAAACCATTCGTGGTTCTGGGTAGTCCCACTATGAAGTCCATAGAAATGTCTTCCCACTTCCATTCTGGGATCTGGATAGGCTGCAGAACTCCTCCCGGTCTCTGGTGTTCTGCCTTGACTCTCTGGCAAGTCAGACAGGTACTAACATATCTAGCAATGTCTCTTTTCATCCCAGGCCACCAAAAACGTTTCTTTAGGTCCTGGTACATCTTGGTGGAACCCGGATGCATCGCATAAGGAGTCATGTGAGCCTCATCTAAGATCTTCCTCCGTAGTTCCTCCTGATCTGGAACACAGAGTCTATCACCAAAATACAACACCCCGCTAGCGGACACTCTAAACTCTCCACTTTCTGATTCTGCTAGTCCCTGCTTGATTTTCTGAATTTCAGGATCCTGTCCCTGAGCTGTCTGGATGTCACCAAGCAAGGTGGATTCTAATGTCATAGTAGAGAGCTGTCCTACTATAAGTTCGAGGCTGAAATCTGTGATCTCCTTCTGTAGGGGTGGTGACATGGCTGCTAGTGATAGTAAGGTGGCGCTGGACTTCCTGCTAAGTGCATTTGCCACCTTATTGGCTTTTATTAGATGATAGAGGATGTCTACATCATAATCTTTGACCAGTTCGAGCCATCTACGCTATCGCATATTCAGATCCTTCTGAGTAAAGAAGTACTTCAGGCTCTGGTGATCTGTATACACTCTACACTGAGCTCCATACAGGTAATGTTTCCAAATTTTGAGGGCGAACACGACTGCTGCAAGCTCGAGGTCATGAGTAGGGTAGTTCCTCTCATAATCCTTGAGTTGTCTGGAGGCATAGGCGATCACCTTACCTTCTTGCATCAGTACTGCACCTAGTCCCAATTTAGAGGCATCACTATAAATGTCAAAACTGTCTGTATTTTCTGGTAGAGTCAGAATAGGTGCACTGGTCAATCTCCTCTTTAGGTCACTGAAGTTATTCTCACAGTCCTCTATCCACTGGAATTTTCTGTTCTTTCTGGTAAGAGCTGTCAGTGGGGAGACTATTCTGGAGAAATCCTCTACAAATTTCCTGTAATAACCTGCTAGTCCCAAAAAGCTTCTGATCTCACTAGCGTTCTTGGGTCTTTTCCAGTTACTCACAGCTTCTATTTTGCTGGGGTCTACCATAATACCATCCTTGGAGATGATGTGACCTAGGAAGGCTACCTGATCTAGCCAGAATTCACATTTCGTGAACTTGGCGTATAGCTGCTTCTGCTGAAGGGTCTGCAGTACTATTTTTAGGTGCTCTGCGTGTTCCTCCTGAGTTCTGGAATAGATAAGGATATCATCGATGAACACGATGACAAACTTATCTAAGTATTCTCTGAATACCCTGTTCATGAGGTCCATGAAAGTAGCTGGAGCATTTGTCACACCAAAGGGCATGACTACGAACTCATAATGTCCGTATCTAGTCCTGAATGTTGTCTTGGGTATATCCCCTTCTTTAACTTTCACCTGATGATAACCTGATCTGAGGTCTATCTTAGAGAACACTGCTGCTCCCTTTAGCTGATCGAACAGGTCATCTATCCTGGGAAGAGGATACCTGTTCTTGATCGTGACTTGGTTCAGTGCTCTGTAATCTATACACAGGAGCATGCTCCCGTCCTTCTTCTTCACGAACAATACAGGCGCTCCCCATGGTGAGTGACTAGGACGTATGAAGCCCTTGTCAAGCAGCTCCTGTAGTTGCTCATGAAGTTCCTTCAGTTCTGCTGGAGCCATGCGGTAAGGCGCTTTGGAGATAGGATTTGTACCGGGAACAAGTTCTATCTTGAATTCAATCTCCCTATCTGGTGCTAGGCCTGGTAACTCTTCAGGGAAGACTGCTGGGTAGTCACATACAACTCGGACCCCTTCTAGCTGTTGGTCCTTGTTCTGACTGGTATTGACTACATGTGCTAGGAATCTCGTACATCCTGAATCCATTAATTTCTGTGCTTTTAGAGCTGAGAGAAACTTCTTGGCTTTTCTCTTTGGTTCTCCGTTGTACTCAAATTGTACTCCTGCTTCAGGTTGGAATATGACTTTCTGTTTACGGCACTCAATGGAGGCACCGTACTTGATCAGGAAGTCCATTCCAAGGATGACATCATAATCAGTCATATCTAGCACTATTAGATCACAAAAGAGTTATCTGTCTGCTATAATGACTGGCACTGCCCGAAGCCAGTGCGTGGACGCCATAATTTCTCCCGAAGGCAATGTCGTCAGAAATTGACTACTGAGTACCTCTGGGGATATCGCTAACTTTTCGGAAAACGTCCTGGATATATATGAATGGGTTGCCCCAGTATCGAATAAGACAGTTGTACTTTGCTGTAAAATACTAATCTGACCTGTAACAACTGTCGAGGCATTCGCTACGTCTTCTCTGGTCAGGGAGTAGATCCTTACATTTGTCACTACTGAGGGGGCTTCCAGTCTGCCTTGGCTGATGTGTGGACCATCTAAAGCAACCTGCATCTGGTGCAACTGTGCGGGTTTGACTTCGTACTGAATCGGCTGTGGTGGAGGAAAGCTGGTCTTGTTTGGGCATTGTTTAGCCATATGCCCTTCCTGGCCACATTCAAAACATCCTCGAGTACCCTTGCGACAAACTCCTGGGTGAAATTTTCCACAAGTGGAACACTTGGGATAGCTGGGTTGTTTACTAGCTGGTCCTCCTTTTGGGTAACTCCCTGGTTTACGTTTGTTGATGGAATTCCCTTTCCAGTTAGAGCCATGGGAGATGTGGCCCTGGTGCTTCTGAGTACCCGAGCCTCCTTGGCCCTTCGACTCTGAGAGGACTTGCTTCTGCTGTCTGATATTGTTCTGGTAGTGCTCGGTGGTCAAAGCGCTGCTTACTAGTTCTTCAGTGGTTTGTGGCTTATGGATGTCGCTGGTCACGTTCATTGCTATTTCCGGCCTTAGCATCTTGAGCATCAACCGGACTCGTTCTTTTTCAGTGCTGACTAATTCAGGGCACAGACGAGCCAATCTGTTGAATTTCTTCACGGCTTCCTCCACTGAAAGATTGCCCTGACGAAATTCAGTGAACTCGTTGTAGTGGCGGTTTGTAACCCGCATGTGAAAGAACTCCTCGAAGAATTCCTTCTCGAAGTCAGCCCATGTCATCTGATTCACTAGGCGCTTCACTTTAATTCTCTCCCACCACATACGTGCATCCCCTGTCAAGCAGATGGCCAGTCCAGAAGCTCCATCGTACTCTCCAGTGTTTTGAACCAGGCTTGAGCATCCCATGGTTCACTGGTGCCTGAGAAGTTCTCTGGCTTAACTCGCTGCCACTGGATCAGGTAGGCTTCTCCCCTTGCCCCGACTGCTAGGGCTACTGGTGCTGTAGGTTGGACTGGTGGAACCGCTATTATTGCTGGGGTCGCTAAATTGGGTTCTGGGGTGACAGTGGGAGTGTTCTGCGGATTAGCCCTGAGGGTGGCTATCTCCTGTTGCTGTTCAGCTAGTTGCTTCTGTAACTGAGCCACTACAGCTGTAAGGTCTAGAGGAGGCACTGAACTGCCTGCCTCATGCTGGGGCTCAGTAGCTGGTGTCTTTCTAGCTGGACGTCCTCGTACCATTTTCTAAAGAGATAGAGGACATACATGACTAAGGCAATCATGTTTATATAACTACTACTACTATCATGTTAGGTACTATCATCAATTAACATGCTACAGTATCTATAAACATGAAAGAAAGAACATAATAAAGTGAGAGACGTTTCTTACTTGGAAGCTGCAGGTTCAATGCTGATGTGTGTGTAGGAAGTATGGAACTTGCTCTGATACCACTCTGTTGTTGGGTTTTTCGGGCCGCGAAAACCGCTTTTCGCGTCGCGGAAACCCCGAATCGCCCAAGCCACGGATCTCGTGCAAGGTAAAACTTTCAAAAAATACGAGTACGAGTTTAAAACACGATCGACTCTTAGATCTACGAGGGAAAAACATTTACCCTTGATGCGTGCCCTTCGTAATCCCACAACGTCCAAAAGGTAGCCGGATCTCGAGACCGTCAAGCGAACGGTCCTCTAGCGGTATCCACACGAACAAGGAGTGGTCTTCTACCACTCAAAGATGGAGAGGAGAACCCATAAGTGTGCTAGCACTTTCTAGGGCTCTCGGATTGGATCTAAAAGGTGAGAAAGGAGAGAATGGAAAAAGGAACTCACACACTCCTCTAGGTACTCTCCTTTTGTGACCTTCACACCACCTAGTTGCTTGGAATCAACTCTCACTTCTTCTCCACCATGAAGCCACGACCATCAGCAAGCTAGAGAGAGGGAGAAGCACCCAAGGAAGAAGAAGCATTGAACACCATTCAATTGCCACCAAATGAAACCCTCTCCTCACTTAGTGTGGCCGGCCACCACATGTGTAACCCCCACATTAATGTGGCCGGCCACATTAAGAGGATTAATGGTGTGTAACCTCCATGAGGTGGCACACCATTATATAAGGGGATGATGTGGCATGCCATGTAGGATGAGTCATCCTCATGATGTGTCAATTCATCAAGTCAAAACTTGATGTGTCAACCTCTATTTGGTCAAGTCAAACTTGACCAATGCTCTTCCTTGTTGAGTTAAATCCAAGCTTTGATTCAAGTCAATTTTAATTTAATGAATCTCAATTCATTAATATAAATTGACTCATGAATCAAATTTAAATTAGACTCATTCAACAATTGAATCTAATTGAGTCTAACTCAATAAGTCTAATTTGAATCCAATCTTTGATTCATCATATGAATCTAATCCTATTGGTTCATCATATGAACCTAATCTCCATGCACATGTTCTTTGTGTGTGACCCAATAGGTTCTTGTAACGTTGGCAATGTTATAAACTCCTTTAAAAACATAAGCAATGAGCGGCATCTAGCAATACATCATTGCTACCCAAGTTACAAGAAATGTTGAGATCCAACATCACCTTGTGACTACTAATTGTGACTCCTCACAATATGTGACAAGTGTCCTTCTATCCTAGACATCTAGATTGATCAATGTGAGGCATAGACCGTGTCATCCTCGAACCAATCTAAATCTTGAACTCCGAGTAGACTCACTCAATCAAATGAGCTCAATATTTCATATTGACTCATTTGGGTATGGCCATACACTTCGTGGTCTCACTCTATCAAGAATATCGATGTCTCTCCAGTCATATAGGAGGGATAGATCCCATCTACATCACTCACATCCCTCCGCATAATTTGTTATATACCCAGTAATCGCCTTTATAGTCCACCCATTCACGGGTGACGTTTGACGAAACTAAAGTACATAACTCCTTATGTAGGGATCCATGGTGACTTCAGGTCTAAGGACTAATAGTCATACTAATAGCCACATGAGAAAGTATATGACACTCATATAACGATCCATGATACTTTCTCATGGCGGGTCATTCAGTATACATTCTCTAATGTATACCCATGTGTCAACTTGATCTCTCTATATCCATGACTTGTGAGATCAAGTCATCGAGTTGACCTACATGCTAGTCTTATTGCATTAACATTGTCCCTGAATGTTAATACTCGACTAGGAATGATTTAGAGTAGTGTTCCCTATATCATCTCACTATCGATTCAACTAATCGATTGATATAGGTATGAACCTTCTACTCAAGGACGCTATTATACTTAGTCTATTTGGCACTAATACAAATAAGTATAATAACCAAACAAATGCCTTTATTAATATACAAGAATATGATATACATGAGTCCATACAATCATCAAATGATTGGCTCTAGGGCTCTAACTAACAATCTCCCACTAGCACTAGTGCCAATCAGTATAGGCTCTAAGGCCTAATGACCTAGTGTGACCATCATGCTTCCTCTGTGCCAAAGCCTTGGTCAAGGGATCACGATGTTAGCCTCTGTAGGACTCTGAAATCTTCACATCTCCTCTATCGATAATCTCGAATGAGATGGAAGTGCCGTAGTATGTGCTTGGTCCATTGGTGTGAGCGAGGTTCCTTCGTGATATAGCTCCATTGTTGTCACAATAGAGCTCAACTGGCCGATGCTAGGAACCACCCCAAGTTCAAGTATGAACTTGCGGATCCAAATCGCCTCCTTTGCCTCGATGCAAGAATGCACTCGGCTTCATTGTAGAATCACCATCGATCCTCGCTCAACTCTTCCAACGACAAGACCACCATTAATGCAAAATACGAACCTCGACTGCGATCTATAGTCATCCTGGTCGGTCTGGAAGCTAGCATCACTGTAACCCTTTACAGCTAGCTCATCATTGCCTCCATATATCAAGAAATATTCTTTAGTCCTTCTTAAGTACTTAAGAATATTCTTGACCGCTATTCAGTGACTTTCACCTGGATCTGACTGGTATCTGCTCGTTATGCTCAAAGCATACGAGACATCAGGTCGAGTACATAGCATGGCGTACATGATCGATCCTATGGCTGAGGCATAAGGGATCTGATCCATGCGGTCTCTCTCCTCTCTAGAAGAGGGACCTTGAGTCTTCGAAAGACTCACGTCATGTGACATCGGCAGAAATCTCTTCTTGGAGTTCTGCATGGCAAACCGTAGGAGTACCTTGTCAATGTATGTACTCTGACTTAGGCCAAGCAATCTCTTAGATCTATCTCTATAGATCTGAATCCCTAGAATGCGGGTTGCCTCACCTAAGTCCTTCATTGAGAAGCAACTCCCTAGCCAGGTCTTGACAGACTGAAGCATAGGGATGTCCTTCCCAATGAGTAGTATGTCATCCACATACAATATGAGAAAGACAACTATGTCCCCTACAACCTTCTTGTAGACACAAGGCTCATCTTCGTTCTTGATGAAACCAAACTGTTTGATCGCATCATCAAATCGAAGATTCCAGCTCCGAGAAGCTTGCTTTAGTCCATAAATGGAACTATGCAGCTTGCATACTCTACTAGTATGCTGTGGATCTACAAAACTTTCAGGTTGTGTCATGTACACATCCTCGAGTAGGTTTCCATTCAGAAACGCGGTTTTGACATCCATCTGCCATATCTCATAGTCATGGTAGACTGCAATAGCAAGCATGATCCGAATGGACTTAAACATCGCTACTGGAGAAAAGGTTTCATCATAGTCAATACCATGAATCTGCTTGAAACCTTTAGCTACTAAGCGACCCTTATAGATAAGTCCATCCATGTCAGTCTTTCTCTTAAAGACCCACTTACACCCAATGGGTTTTACCCCTTCAGGTGGATCAACCAAAGTTCATACTTGGTTGGTGTACATGGATTCCATCTCGGATCTCATGGCTTCTATCCATTTCTCGGAATCTGGTCTCATCACAGCTTCCTGATAGGTGGTAGGCTCATCCTCTATGAGCATAATGTCATCATGGTCAGACAAGAGAAATGAGTATCTCTCAGGCTGACGACGTACCCTATCAGACCTGCGAAGAGGTATGTCTACTTGAACTGGTTGTTGTTCCTCAACTCTTTGTGGAACAACATCATCCACAACACTTTGTGGTTCCAGTTCAACTTCCATCGAGGCATCAGTGCTATTGTCCGCATCTTGAACTTCTTCAAGATCGAACGCGCTCCCACTAGTCTTTCTAGAAACAAAGTCCCTCTCTAGAAAGACCCCAGCCTTTGCCACAACTACCTTGTGCTGACTGGGAATGTAGAAGTAATATCCCTTAGTTTCCTTGGGATATCCGATGAAATAGCACTTGTCAGATTTGGGTCCTAATTTGTCTGAGACTTGACGTCGTACGTAAGCCTCACAACCCCAAATCCTCATGAAAGACACCTGGGCATTTCTCCCAGTCCATATCCTATATGGTGTCTTTATCACGGCCTTAGATGGAACTCGGTTGAGAATGAAAGCTGCCGTGTCTAGAGCATATCCCCATAGATATGTCGGAAGATCTGTGTGACTCATCATAGACCGTACCATATCTAATAAGGTACGATTCCTCCTTTCGGACACACCATTCCACCGTGGTGTTCCAGAGGAGTGAGTTGGGATAGAATCCACACTCACCTAAATAGTCACGAAACTCATGGCTTAAGTATTCACCACCTCAATCGGATCGAAGTATCTTAATACTGGTGTCGGTTCTGTACTTCATTCTTGAATTCTTTGAACTTTTCAAAGGATTCCGACTTATGTGTCATCAAGTACACATAACCATATCTACTGAAATCATCAGTAAATGTGATGAAGTATCTATAACCGCCTCTAGCAGCAACATTGAAAGGGCCACATACATCACTATGTATGAGTCCTAACAAATCAGTTGCTCTCTCGCTGTGCCCACTAAAGGGAGTCTTGGTCATCTTGCCTCGTAGGCATGACTCGCATATCTCATATGATTCAAAATCAAATGAGTCCAGCAAACCATCCTTATGGAGCTGGGATAAGCGCTTGTCATTTATATGACCTAAGCGACAGTGCCAGAGGTATGTTTGATTCATGTCATTTGACTTGAACATCTTGGTATTTACGTTATAGATAGGGCTCTCTAGATCTAGAATATAGAGTCCGTTTATCAGAGGTGCACTACAATAGAACATATCGTTTAAATAGACGGAACAACATTTGTTCTTTATTATAAACGAAAATCCTTTCTTGTCCAAACAAGAAACGAAAATTATGTTCTTAGTCAAGGCAGGCACATAACAACAATCATCTAATTCTTGTACAAGCCCAGAGGGAAGAGATAGATGATAAGTTCCTACAGCAATAGCAGCAACTCGTGCTCCATTGCCTACTCGTAGGTCTATCTCACCCTTCTTCAATGCCCTGCTATTCCTCAGCGCTTGTACAAATGTGCGAAGCACATCCGAGATCTAATACCCACGATGAAGAAATAGAGAGGTTGACTTCTATAACATTTATACCTGAAGTAGAAATCTTATTTCTCTTCTTCTTAAGATCTTCCGGGTATTCTTTGAGTTCCTCAGGCCTTGCTTGTCCTTGATATAGGTGACAAAGATGTTCAACCATATCATAAGCGCCATCAACTCATGTTGCTTCAAGCTCAGAGTTCATGGTTGCGAGCATAAGACAAGACACATCTAACGCGCCATCTTGATGCTTCTTGTAAGCATCTCGGTCCGCTCGCGTGGCGTGGCAGGAGGAGCCTCCGAATGGGCTGCTCCAGAACAGCTTACGCTCTTGGGTGAGAACTATTCTCGTGTTCCTGTACCAGGAAATTTGCTCCGTTGAGCTTGTCCTTCTTAAGGACGGATCGCAGAGAGAAATGTTCGTATTTGACGTCATGGTTATCTACAACATAAAATTTGCAGAAATAAATATCATATTCTTTAAAATCATTTAATTAGGCCTTTAATTAAATGATGCTCCCACTGAATTCTATAATTCTTGTGGGACAAGATCCACATCATACTAACCCTTGAGTTAGCTTTGGCTAATACGCCCAAGGCTTAGTATGATCGATAGGTAACGATTACCAATTACATCTCTATGCAACTCTTGTTTATAAAATCAATATCCGCATTTATATTAAAACTCGAGTTAGCTTTGGCTAATACGCCCGAGAGTTAATATAGATGTGATTTTGATCTATCTTTTCCAACCGTTGGAATAATGCCTATAGTTGACTCGATCCAACCGAGTAACTAGGAATACTCAATCTAATTGAGCTTGTATTCACCCATGCTTTGATAGGCGGGACCAAGATTGTCCCTCTGTACCCTACCAAGATAATATGTATTGCTCTGCTTTGGCAAATTCAACAATACATGTGATCGAGGTAGTGATAGGTATCACGGCATGGTTAGGCATTTAGAGTTGGTTCGATCGAGATCTAATCTAATCGAAAAGGATGCATCTTGTGCACACTTAGATCTAATCTAATCGCAAGGGTGCATCATGTGCACGACTTAGATCTAATCTAATCGTAAGGCACTAATTAATTAATTACTTATTAAACATGCATCACATACACAAGCAATTAATTAATTTATTTGTGATTTAGTCATGGCCCTACTACGATCTTCTCAAGCCAATGAGAAGATCGATTGGTCAACCTAGGGTCAACAGCTTCTCCAAGCTCCTCCCTTTGACCACCTTGTGTTGCTCGTACCCGCCTCGGAACTCCGTCTCGTGTGGACCCTCCACCGCTCCAATTTGTACATTACAATTTGAAACTCGAGTTACATTCAAGTCTAAATCTAATTTACAACAAGAATATAAGAGAAAGGCACGACGCGCAGGTCGCGGAAAAATAAAAACATACAACACGCGCAAACACATAACGGCACGCAGGCCGTATTATGAATTACAACACAATCCAATCATATTGGGTTTTTGGGCCATGACTATCACAAAATTAATATATAATTCAAAATTATATATTTTCATAATTTTCTATAATTTTTAAAATAATTTTTACAATTTTACGAGTAAAATTTCCCGGTGGTCCCGTTTAGCGGTTTCGGGCGCAATCGCGGAACGGATCCCCTTGCGGGGCCCTACACGCGATCTAACCATCGCGAGGGTTCGTTTGCGATCCAACAGCGCCTAAACCCGCTGTCCCAAAACGATTTGGGCCGAGACATTGCCGTTTCGGAAAAATCTTCCCGGCGGGTTCGTTTTAAGCGATTTCGGGTGCGATCGCGGAGCAAATCCCCTTGCGGGGTTAGGGGAAGTACCCCTACCCACGATCTAACCATCGTGAGTTGCTCCTTTGCGATCTAATGGCACCCAAGCCCGCTGTCCCAAACGGATTTGGGGCGAAACGAAGCCGGTTTTGAAAGATCTTTCCGGTAGCCGAAGCCTACAAGTGCCGAGACACTTGTGCTTCGCTTCTACGGAAAAATTACCCATAAAATCATAAAAAACTAATTTTTACAGAAAATCACAGAAGGGTTTTATTTTTCATAAAAATAAAAACAAACTCGTACAAGCCTTGCACGTGGCTCTGATACCACTGTTGGGTTTTTCGGGCCGCGAAAACCGCTTTTCGCGTCGCGGAAACCCCGAATCGCCCAAGCCACGGATCTCGTGCAAGGTAAAACTTTCGAAAAATATGAGTACGAGTTTAAAACACGATCGACTCTTAGATCTACGAGGGAAAAACATTTACCCTTGATGCGTGCCCTTCGTAATCCCGCAACGTCCAAAAGGTAGCCGGATCTCGAGACCGTCAAGCGAACGGTCCTCTAGCGGTATCCACACGAACAAGGAGTGGTCTTCTACCACTCAAAGATGGAGAGGAGAACCCACAAGTGTGCTAGCACTTTCTAGGGCTCTCGGATTGGATCTAAAAGGTGAGAAAGGAGAGAAGGGAAAAGGAACTCACACACTCCTCTAGGTACTCTCCTTTTGTGACCTTCACACCACCTAGTTGCTTGGAATCAACTCTCACTTCTTCTCCACCATGAAGCCACGACCATCAGCAAGCTAGAGAGAGGGAGAAGCACCCAAGGAAGAAGAAGCATTGAACACCATTCAATTGCCACCAAATGAAACCCTCTCCTCACTTAGTGTGGCCGGCCACCACATGTGTAACCCCCACATTAATGTGGCCGGCCACATTAAGAGGATTAATGGTGTGTAACCTCCATGAGGTGGCACACCATTATATAAGGGGATGATGTGGCATGCCATGTAGGATGAGTCATCCTCATGATGTGTCAATTCATCAAGTCAAAACTTGATGTGTCAACCTCTATTTGGTCAAGTCAAACTTGACCAATGCTCTTCCTTGTTGAGTTAAATCCAAGCTTTGATTCAAGTTAATTTTAATTTAATGAATCTCAATTCATTAATATAAATTGACTCATGAATCAAATTTAAATTAGACTCATTCAACAATTGAATCTAATTGAGTCTAACTCAATAAGTCTAATTTGAATCCAATCTTTGATTCATCATATGAATCTAATCCTATTGGTTCATCATATGAACCTAATCTCCATGCACATGTTCTTTGTGTGTGACCCAATAGGTTCTTGTAACGTTGGCAATGTTATAAACTCCTTTAAAAACATAAGCAATGTGCGGCATCTAGCAATACATCATTGCTACCCAAGTTACAAGAAATGTTGAGATCCAACATCACCTTGTGACTACTAATTGTGACTCCTCACAATATGTGACAAGTGTCCTTCTATCCTAGACATCTAGATTGATCAATGTGAGGCATAGACCGACCAATCTAAATCTTGAACTCCGAGTAGACTCACTCAATCAAATGAGCTCAATATTTCATATTGACTCATTTGGGTATGGCCATACACTTCGTGGTCTCACTCTATCAAGAATATCGATGTCTCTCCCGTCATATAGGAGGGATAGATCCCATCTACATCACTCACATCCCTCTGCATAATTTGTTATATACCCAGTAATCGCCTTTATAGTCCACCCAGTTACGGGTGACGTTTGACGAAACTAAAGTACATAACTCCTTATGTAGGGATCCATGGTGACTTCAGGTCTAAGGACTAATAGTCATACTAATAGCCACATGAGAAAGTATATGACACTCATATAACGATCCATGATACTTTCTCATGGCGGGTCATTCAGTATACATTCTCTAATGCATACCCATGTGTCAGCTTGATATCTCTATATCCATGACTTGTGAGATCAAGTCATCGAGCTGACCTACATGCTAGTCTTATTGTATTAACATTGTCCCTGAATGTTAATACTCGACTAGGAATGATTTAGAGTAGTGTTCCCTATATCATCTCACTATCGATTCAACTAATCGATTGATATAGGTATGAACCTTCTACTCAAGGACGCTATTATACTTAGTCTATTTGGCACTAATACAAATAAGTATAATAACCAAACAAATGCCTTTATTAATATACAAGAATATGATATACATGAGTCCATACAATCATCAAATGATTGGCTTTAGGGCTCTAACTAACATCTGTAACACCCCGCCTGACTAAGCTGTAAGGTCGGGGTTACATTATGCTGTGCTAAGCTATATCCATGACCATCACTAAGTCTAGGTGCGGAAAGCTGTACCAATTAAAATCTTTGCTAACTGCTACTAAATTCAGAATTTTATTATCAGACATATGCTAAGGGGTGTAATCTAAGATATACATGTCATCTATTACATCCCCTATGGTCAAGGAATCTAAATAGGGGTTTGCAGCTGATATCAGGCCTCCCAATCGATCAGTTGATCGATTGGAATGGTCGGATCGATCCACTGATCGATTCAGATGGTTATTGTATACGAAAACTTTGTTTGGATCGATCAGTTGATCGATCCAGACTTGTTGATCAATCCAGTGATCGATTCAGCACGGTACTGTGCACGAAGAAATTTATGGATCGATCGGCTGATCGATCCAGACTTACCAATCGATCGGAGGATCAATTCAACAAGGTTCTGTTCACTGGAATCAGGCCTGGTCGATCGGCTGATAGATTGAACTGAATCAATCGATCGGCTAATCGATCCTGAGACCTTCTGTTTGTGAATAATAGCTACCCAATCGATCAACCGATCGATTGGGAAGCCTCCGATCGATCGGCTGATCGATTGGGGGTTTCTGATTTCGCAGCTGAGCTCTGATTTCAGCATTGATTCATGCCTAAATCACATACATCAACTCTATAAGCATGAGATAAAACTACTAGGCATGACATTACTCATGGAGTGCTATCTAATATCAAACTGAATGCATACCACACAATTCATACTACTCAAACAGTCTAAAAGGTAGAGAAGTAACTAAAATTAGAAATGCTAAGTTTCAAGTTCGCTAGTTTCCAAGCATCTTTATTCCAAGTTCCTTATTCCACACACATCTTCATTGCATTGCCCTCCAGCCTCCGCTAGTCCATCTTTCCTTTACCCTTATCTGCAGTACAAGGAAAAGAAGTATCTGTAAGCTTTCGCTTAGTAAGAAACCATCTACCTCACAAAACATGCATACGATGGAATCATGCTTTTAAAACATGCTATTTGAAATACATGCTGACATGCTGAAATATAAATACTGCAGTTATTAATCATGTATACAAAAACATGGCATCAAAACTAGTCATGGAATATCAAGAGCTAAGCATGAAACTATCACATGTATCAATGGAAAGAAACTAAACTGATATAACACTGAGCTGAACTGAACTAAGCTAATATTGAATTTAAATCATGTTCACATAACTGATTGTGAGATTTTGAAAAACTATTTATAATAATAGATCAAAATATTAATCATGCTGCTGATAGGCCCGGCAACTGTACTTACTGTGCGCGCATCCCTAACTAAACTCGGGGTTGTAAATTCTGAATCTAGTAGGGTCTACTAGGTTATCTAAACCTAGGGACAACTGTGGGAGCCCAACCCAATGGACATCTAGTCCAGTACAGTGCCACTGCTGAAAATAAAATACTGGTTATAGCTGAATTTTTCTTATCTTGCTATTTCTAGGTTATCTGAACCTAGAGCTAGGTTGTCTGAACCTAGAGGTGACTGTGGGAGCCCACCCATTGGACCGTAGTCTCATATAAGCTGTAGTAAAACTGCATGTACTGAATAAATGCTTCTATTGCATTTAGCTAAGCTATTAAAATGCCTGTGGTAACATTTAACTGAGCTACACATTTTATCAAACATATGGTGTGCACTAATTCACACCCTACATACTAAAATTCTGCATACGACTTAAACTAATGCGTACAACCTCAGAAAGAGCTGCTTATACTGCAGGTGAGGAGTTTCTTACCTCCTGCTCGAAGTTTCTTACGATTCTAGTCGCTCATTTTTCGGTGGAGACGATTCCCTCGACGATCCTCTTGCGTCTATGTGCTCTTCTCGCGGAGAGGAACACCCTCGTATCGTAGTCATTGCCGGAAGGTGTTCTTGGAACCCTTGGGATGGAACCCTAGTCTTCCTTGGCTTGGGCGCCGAGAGGATGCGGGAGAGAAGAGGGTTCGGCGGAATTAGGTTGAGGAGAGGAAAAGTCACGATCCAAAATAACTCCTCACTTAATTATTTTCCTTATTTATATTAAATGGTTAATTCGCCCAACTTAAGTATAAATATAATTGATTCTCTTTTCTTTTAGCACAGTCCTGCTGGGTTCACTTGGTTACTAGAGTCCTCCATAAGGCGTAGGGCCCAATAGGTCTCGGGTTCAATACCCGCGTAGGCTATTTTACGATTCTATTTATTTTTGCTACTTCTGCTACTCTAAAAATTCTATAAAAATATCCTAAAATTCCAGAAAAAAAATAGAATATTTCTACTAATTTATTTGGAAATTTTCGGGCGTTACAATTAGAGTGGTTGTAGTGTAATTAATTAGGTATTAGTTTATCTTGACTAATAAATTACACTAGTACACTATGAGTGTATTAAGCAGGACCAATCGAGGTAGTATCTTTTTATACTGACTATATAAAAATTAATACTTCTGTTATTACGGAAGTGTGTACTCTTAATCATGATATAATAACAAGCACATATACTTAGTATTTATTTCTTTGATTTATCAAAGGGTGCGATTTAGCTCGTTAAATCAATATGCCTGATAAGTTGGGAAATGATATTATTTATATGGTGTGTTGTTGATTATAGAATGAAACTGTGTCATAGTAATCTTGGTTGATGATGTCCCCTTAAGGAGGTCATAAGGATTGTCATGTAAACCCTGCAGGTGGACTTAGTCTGACATGACGATAAGGTTGAGTGGTACTACTCTTGGAGCTAGATATTAATTAAATGAGTTGTCAATAACTCATTTAATTAGTGGACATTCAATATCTTAAACACAGAGAGACTAACACACTCATGATAAGAAGGAGCCCATATAGTAATATGGGATTGGTGCGGTAGTTGCAATAATAACTCTTTAGTGGAATGAGATATTATTGATGAACCTGAGTTGAGTGTTCGGGGCGAACACGGGAAGCTCAAGCTCATCAGGAGACCAAAACTAATTCTTCCTCTCAGTCCCTATTGTAGCCTCTTATTTATAAAGTCTTATATCCACCCAAACCCAACTTCTTACCCACCTTAAGGTTGCCGGCCAAGCCAAGCTTGGAGCCCAAGCTAGGGTCAGCCAAACCAAGGTTAGATGGGTTCAAGTTATGGCCGACCCTAGCTTGGAGCCCAAGCAAGGGTGGCCGACTACATTGAATTCAAAAGGAAGTTTTATTTTGTAAAATCTTTCCTTTTATAGAGATCCATTAAAAGGATTTAAAAGGATGATTTTAATATAAAATTTTCCTTTTTTAGATCGGTCATAAAAGGGAATAAAAGGAAGTTTTTATTTTGTTGAAAACTTTTCTTTCATGTTGGTTTTAAAAGAGGGTTTTAAAATTCTAAAATATTTCCTTTTATAGCTTTCTACAAAGGAATAAAAGAGAGATTTGAAATCTTTCCTTATTTGTAGTTATCTATAATGTGAAAGAAATATTTTAATTTTTTGATAAAACTTTCCTTTCTTGAAATCATGTTTTATTTTAAGTCTTATCTTTTATAGATATCCATAAAAGGATTTAAAAGAGAGAGATTTTAATTTATAAAATATTCCTTTTAGAACTATCCACAAAAGGGATTTTTAAAAGAGATATTTTAATTTTTGTTTAAAATATTTCCTTGTTTGGAGAACAAGCATGTGGCCGGCCATGACAAGAAGAAAAGGAAGTTTTAATTTTTTTGGTTTAAAACTTTCCTTTTTAGTCATTGGCAAGGAATATAAGGAAGTTTTAATTATGTTTAAAACTTTCCTTATTTGCCAAGACCAAGTAATATAAAAGAGAGGGTAGAGGTGCCTCACCTCACAACAATATACATCTTCTATTCCTCTCCTCTCTTCCTTGGTGGTGGTCGGCCCTTACTGTTTCTCTCTTCTCCTTTGTTTTCCCTCTTGGTGGCCGGCGGCATATTGGTGTGGAGATCCATTGATGGCCGGTTGCTTGAAGGAGAAGAAGAAGAGAAGGAGGTTCTCTTGTCTAGCATCCTTTGGAGGAAAGTTGGTGGCCGAACTTCATCATCTCATGGAGAAAGTTGGTGGTGGAAACTTGAAAGGAAGAAGAAGGCTTGGGTGGATTCTCGTCTTGGTAGATCGTCACCCACACGACGTCCGAGATAAGAAGATGAATATAATAGAAGATCAAGAAGTCTATAAGTTACAAGAGGTATAACTAATTATTAGTTTCCGCATCATAACTAGTTCATCTTTTGTATAGATCTTGAAAAACCAAACAGAAGAGGTTATCAATTTTAATTATCATTTTTGTTATTGATTTTCGTTTTGATTTCATGTTTTGATAATGTGTTTCTATTGAGGTCTCTATTGTTAAACCTTGTTTACTGTGAGAAGTTTAAATATCCAATTTCTTTGGAAGGCTTTGTCTAGACAATGGTGGATGATCCCATACCCAAGAAGGCTTAGTGTCTCATCACGTTTGACCTGGAAGCCCATCCTTGAAATAGATATTTGATCAACTTCTGTAATATGGTTTAACTTAGGAAGATCACATCGGTTGAACTTGAACTAAGAATGTTAAGTTTCATTCTCAATTCAAGTTTAACTTCTAAAGGGAAAATTTGGATTAATAATGTTAAGCATCGTTTGCAATCCAAATTTAACTTTAGTAGAACACATGGATACATAGGATAGTTCTATGCTTGTACAAATTTTTGTACAAGGGAACTAGGACGGTATTCCGAGTAGCAACCAACAATTGGTATCAGAGCTAGGTTTTAACCTCTGTGTGTATGGTTTTAGTTTAATTATGCACATGACATACATATTTTAGGCAGGATAATAGTAGGATGTGCGAATAGATTAACTCTATGGTTGTAGGCTCCAACTATTATGGCATATTGTGATTGTGTGTGATTGGACCCTCGGACATGTCGAGGGTATTTTATGTGTGTGCATGATTGTACTTATTAAATACAGTAGGAGTTGTATTAGTTTTAGGATTTTACATTTTTGTTTGATCTAGATTTTATGTACATTCCTTTGAGGAATATAGGATCGATATATGTAAAACTCTAGTTTGTCACGGATCGTATCCTTGCGAGGCGTGGTGCTATTTGAGGACTAGAGGCGCAGCGAAAAAGGAAGCTCGATGGATGCAATGACATGAGCCCTAGGGCTGGCAGCTAGTTTTGATGACTGCTAGGGCTGCCAGCACATGAAGGAAAGTGATGGAAGAGACCATAATAGTTGGAAAATTATTTTTTCATATTTAATGCTTTTTATTTATTGTGATGTGTGTGTGTGCATGTGATGTGTGCTTGCATGATAAAATCCTCATCTTAAAAAACTAAGTGGGTGAGGGATTAGTAAATAAATTCCACGGTCTCCATTACTAGTTTATAAGTGATGCAAACAAACTTGCGTGTTGGCTCTGAGTGCCTCTCTCCACAATAGATGAGTTTGTTTGCAAATCACTAGTTCAAACTTCCTAAATGGATGATTATAGGAAATTATTTAGGAGCGTGTGATCTTCTCCAACTGAAGGGTCACAATCATATTTAATGAACTAAGTATCAAGTAATAGTATACACTTAGGCGCATTTAATAGTATCCTCCCCAACGGAGTCACTGCTATTATTTGTGTGACCAAAGGAATACCAACTATTAATTTGTCATAAAGCTAGGTAAACCCCCTCTTACAAATGTCTGAATTAGTATACGTACACATTAATGTGGCATACAAAATTCAGGGTGTTTGAGGTAATTTTATTTGTCATAAAGTTAGGTTGACAAAATAAAATGGGTAAAACCTCCTCTTACAAACAATTGAATTTGTATACGTCCACACTAATGTGGCATACAAAATTCATGGTGTTTGAGGTAATTTAAGGTGGACAAGATAATTAATGGGTAAGACCCTCCTCTTACAAATGTTTAAATTTGTATACGTCCACACTAACGTGGCATACAAAATTCACGATATTTGAGGTGTTGGTGAATTTAAATAATATTATTTTGAGGAATCAATATTATTTTAAATTCAAAAGTTTTGACTAAATATTTGATTGAAGATAGACCTATTAATTTTATTTGTCATAAAGATAGGTTGGCAAGATAATAAAATTAATGGATAAAATCTCCTCTTACAAATGTTTGAATTTGTATACGTCCACACTAACATGGCATACAAAATTCACGGGGATTTTGAGGTGTTGGTCTTGACCAAATATTTTTGTGATTCTTAGGATTTCAAATATTTTTCAATTCCCTAGTTGTTATTCTAAAGAATAGACTTAGTAGTCACAATTATAATGATTGAAAACAAAACTTGGACACTAAGGTGGGATGTCCTCTCAGAACTGAGAACAATAAAGGTGTATTTTATTCATTAGTTGTTGAAACATATTTAGTGGTGTTATCTACCAGTACCTGGTGTGTAGATACGGGAGCCACTGATCATGTCTGCAATTCATTGCAGGGGTTCTAGGAAACCTGACAACTATATGAAGGAGAAATCACAGTCTACATGGGCACTGCTACAAAAGTAACAGCTATTGCAGTGGGAGATTTTTATCCTCTGATAGGAATAAAACATGGATTTTGAGAAATTATCTTTACGTACCAAGTTTTAGAAAGAAATTTCAGTTATTCAAAGAACTTGATATTCTATCTATTTTGATAACAAAGTTGTTATCAAGAAAAATATGGAAGTTATCTGTTCTGGTACGTTGGTTGACAATTTATATATTCTAAATCTAAAAACCCCCACGATGCAACAAATGGAAATTAATAACACATCTTCTAACTCTAATAAGAGAAAGCAACCTTCGGAAATGAACCAATCATATCTTTGGTATCTAAGGCTAGGACATTTTAACTTGAGTATGATTCAAAGGGTAATAGCCGATGAACTTTTGAGTTCATTGGTCGTGGAAAACTTTCCAACCTACGAGTCTTACTTGGAAGGAAAAATGACCAAGAGTGTTTTTAAGACTAAGGGGTATAGAGGTAAAGATGTGTTAGAATTATTCTGATTTGTATGAACCTATGACTATCCAGGCAAGAGGTGGTTTCGAATATTTCATCTCTTTTATATACGACTATTCGAGATACAGGTACATTTACTTGATGTGTCGCAAGTCTGAGTGCTTTGATAAGTTCAAAGAGGACAAGGCTAATGTGGAGAAACGTCATGGTAAAAGTATCAAGACACTATGGTGAGATCGTAGTGGCGAGTACCTTTTAGGAGAGTTCAGGAGTCACTTATCAGAAGTCGGGATTCAATCCCAACTGATTGCACTTGATACACCCCAACAGAATGGTGTGGTAGAACGAAGGAATAAGACTCTTATGGAAATAGTTAGATCAATGATGAGTTATTCAAAATTACCAAATTCATTTTGAGATTATACTCTGGAAAAGGAAGTGAACATAGTACCTTCTAAGTCAGAACCCTCTACTCCCATAGAATTGTAGAATGAGCGTAAGCCTAGTCTGAAGCATATTCGGATTTGGGTAGTCCAGCATATATGCTGAAGGGATACACTGAACAGGAGTTCACTTGTTTGTGGGTTATCCTAGAGAAATGAAAGGAGGTTTATAGTCCTAAAAATCAGAAGGTCATTGTTAGCACCAATGCCCGATTTTTAGAAGAGGACTATGTAATGAACCACAAGCCCATAAGTAAATTTGTTCTTAAGGAAATAATAAAGGACATGTCTAATCTAGTACCAACAGTACAAGATGAGATACCACAAAAAATTACAACACGTGTCACAAATGATACACAACTACAGACAGTGTCTTGTCGTAGTGGGAGAGTTGTTAGGCAACCTGAAAGATTCATGTTTTTGGGAGTCGTCGGACTTGATCCTAGGTAAACATGAACCTGATCCCCGTATATATGACGAAGCACTCAAAATAAAGATGCAACATCTTGGCAAAGAGCAATGAATTCAGAAAAAGAATCTATATATTCTAACAAAGTCTGGGAGCTAGTAGAACCTTCAAATAGTGTAAAAACTATTGGATGTAAATGGATCTACAAAATGAAAAAAGGGGCAGACGGGAAGGTAGAAACCTTCAAAGCAAGGCTTGTTGCGAAGGGGTATACTCAGAAAGAGGGAATTGATTATGAGGAAACCTTTTTCGCCAGTAATTATGCTTAAGTCTATCTGGATACTCTTATCTATTGCTGCTCATATGGATTATGAGGTTTGGAAAATGGATGTCAAGACAGCTTTCCTTAAAGGAAGTCTTGAAGAAAACATCCATATGTAGCAACCAGAGGGGTTTATTGCAAAGGGCAAAGAGCATCTAGTATGTAAGCTCAATCGGTCTATTTATGGACTAAAGTAAGTTTCAAGGTCTTGGAACATCCGGTTTAATAAAGTAATCCAGTCATATGGATTTATTCAGTGTCCGGATAATTCTTATGTAAAAGAAGAAGTGTGATCGAAATGTTGTGGTATTTCTTGTACTATATGTAGATGACATTTTGTTAGTTGGAAATAATATCAAAGTGTTGTCGGAAGTAAGGGTATGGTTGTCCAAGCAATTCGATATGAAGGACTTGAGAGAATGCACACATATTCTCGGGATCAAGGTAATAAGGGATCGTAAGAAAAGAATGTTGTGCTTATCCCAAGCTTCATATATCGATACGATCCTAGCTCGTTTTAGCATGCAAGACTCCAAGAAAGGTTTTCTACCTTTTAGGCATGGAGTATCTTTATCTAAAGAGATGTCTCCAAAGACATCAAAAGAGATAGAAGATATGAAGGCAGTTCCTTATGCTTCAGCTATAGGAAGCCTAATGTATGCTATGTTATGCACGAGACCGGATATCTGTTTTACCGTGGGCATGGTTAGCAGATATCAAAGTAATCCAAGACAAGGACATTGGACTGTCGTAAAGCATAGAGATTATATGATGGTTTACCAAGCAGATGATTTGATCCCTGTGGGTTACACGGATTTTGACTTCTAATCAGATAGGGACAATAGTAAGTTGACTTCGAGGTTTTGTGTTTACTTTAGGAGGTAAAGCCATAACAATGGAGGAGTGATAAGCATAGATGCTTTTCGGACTCCACCATGGAAGCTGAGTATGTGGCAGCCTCTGAGGCAGCCATAGAAGCTGTATGGCTCAGAAACTTCAAGATGGACTTAGATATGATTCCTGGTTTGCCCAAAAAATTATTACAGTGTATTGTGATAATAAGTGGTGCAGTATTAAACTCGAAGGAACCACGAGCTCATAAGGCAAGTAAACACAGAGCGCAAGTACCACCCAATACGAGACATCATATAACGAGGAGAAGTTGTTGCCGCCTAGATTGCATCAGATGATAACCTGGGAGATCCTTTCACTAAGGCCCTTAAGGCAAGAGCTTTTGATGGGCACGTTGAAGGGTTGGAAATCAGATGTATGGTAGGGTATATGGCAACATAGTCTTTTAGTATAAGTGGGAGATTGTTAGAGTGTATACTAAAAGTCTAGCTTTTTGTATAAACATATAAGAATCACATTGGTCAAATGCCTATATTTATACTAAGTGTAGGTTGTCAATTTAGTTTATATTGTAGATAACATGGTGTGAGGAGACATACAGAAGATCATGTTATCAGATTCTTATAAATTATAAACAGTTGCTCACAACCAAGATGAAATGGGGCAAACCATTGGAGTGGTTGTAGTGTAATTAGATATTAGTTTATCTTAACTAATAAATTACACTAATACACTATGAGTGTATTGAGCAGGACCAATTGAGATAGTATCTTTTTATACTGACTATATAAAAAAATAATACCTCTGTTATTATGAAAGTGTGTACTCTTAATCATGATATAATAACAAGCACATATACTTAGTATTTATTTCTTTGATTTATCAAAGGGTGTGATTTAGCTCGTTAAATCAATAGGCTCGATAAGTTGGGAAATGATATTATTTATATGGTGTGTTGTTGATTATAGAATGAAACTGTGTCCTAGTAATCTAGGTTGATGATGTCCCCTTGAGGAGGTCATAAGGATTGTCATGTAAACCCTGCAGGTGGACTTAGTCCGACATGATGATAAGGTTGAGTGGTACTACTCTTGGAGCTAGATATTAATTAAGTGAGTTGTCAGTAACTCATTTAATTAGTGGGCATTCAATATCTTAAACACAGAAAGACTAACACACTCATGATAAGAAGGAGCCCATATAGTAATATGGGATTGGTGCGGTAGTGCAATAATAACTCTTTAGTGGAATGTGATATTATTGATGAACTTGAGTTGAGTGTTCGGGGCGAACACGAGAAGCTCAAGCTCATCGGGAGACCAAAACCAATTCCTCCTCTCAGTCACTATTGTAGTCTCTTATTTATAAAGTCTTATATCCACCTAAACCCAACCTCTTACCCACCTTAAGGTGGTCGGCCAAGCCAAGCTTGGAGCCTAAGCTAGGGTCGGTCAAACCAAGGTTATGGGTTCAAGTTGTGGTCGGCCCTAGCTTGGAGCCCAAGCAAGGGTGGTCGGCCACATTGAATTCAAAAGGAAGTTTTATTTTGTAAAATCTTTCCTTTTATAGAGATCCATTAAAAGGATTTAAAAAGATGATTTTAATATAAAACTTTCTTTTTTTAGATCGGTCATAAAAGGAAATAAAAGGAAGTTTTTATTTTGTTGAAAACTTTCCTTTTATGTTGGTTTCAAAAGAGGGTTTTAAATTTTTAAAATCTTTCTTTTTATAGCTTTCTACAAAGGAATAAAAGAGAGATTTGAAATCTTTCCTTATTTGTAGTTATCTATAATGTGAAAGAAAGATTTTAATTTTTTGATAAAACTTTCTTTTCTTGAAATCATGTTTTATTTTAAGTCTTATCTTTTATAGATATCCATAAAAGGATTTAAAAGAGAGAGATTTTAATTTATAAAACATTCCTTTTAGAACTATCCACAAAAGATATTTTTAAAAGAGAGATTTTAATTTTTGTTTAAAATCTTTCCTTGTTTAGAGAACAAGCATGTGGACGGCCATGACAAGAAGAAAATGAAGTTTTAATTTTTTGTTTTAAAACTTTCCTTTTTAGTCATTGGCAAGGAATATAAGGAAGTTTTAATTATGTTTAAAACTTTCCTTATTTGCCAAGACCAAGGAATATAAAAGAGAGGGTAGAAGTGCCTCACCTCGCAGCAATATACATCTTCTATTCCTCTCCTCTCTTCCTTGGTGGTGGCCGGCCCTTACTCTTTCTCTCTTCTCCTTTGTTTTCCCTCTTGGTGGCCGGTGGCATATTGGTGTGGAGATCCATTGATGGCCGGTTGCTTGAAGGAGAAGAAGAAGAGAATGAGGTTCTCTTGTCTAGCATCCCTTAGAGGAAAGTTGGTGGTCGAACTTCATCATCTCATGGAGAAAGTTGGTGGCTGAACTTCATCATCTCATGGAGAAAGTTGGTGGACGAAACTTGAAAGGAAGAAGAAGGCTTGGGTGGATTCTCGTCTTGGTAGATCGTCGCTCACACGACGTCCGAGATAAGAAGAGGAATACAATAGAAGATCAAGAGGTATATAAGTTACAAGAGGTATAACTAGTTATTAGTTTCTACATCATAACTAGTTCATCTTTTGTATAGATCTTGAAAAACCAAACACAAGAGGTTATCAATTTTAATTATCATTTTTGTTATTGATTTTCGTTTCAATTTCATGTTTCAATAATGTGTTTCTATTGAGGTCTCTATTGTTAAACCTTGTTTACTGTGAGAAGTTTAAATATCCAATTTCTTTGAAAGACTTTGTCTAGGAAGTGGTGGATGATCCCGTACCCAAGAAGGCTGTAATACCCACTAAGCTTGTAAGATAAATATATGAATGTGGGATTTTGCCTTAGAAAATAATAGGAAGTGAGTTGAACCAAAAAGGAAATAAAAAGAAATAAAAATAGGGAGAGGTCAAGGATTGAACCTTGAACCTCTTATATTATATTTCATAGAATTAATTAGTAGAAACCAATTGGGATAGAGAGAAGATATTAATAGCAAAGGAGGGAAACTCATGATAAAGGTAAGAGTAAAAGCTAGCCAAAAGAAAACAAGAAAAGAGCAAGAGAATGACAACTTGTCTTCCTCCCTTTCTCTCCTTCTTCCTCTTTGGTTTTGCCGAAAATTTAAAGAGGGATTAGGGGGATTCATTCCCCCTTATTTCACCATGAATGATGAGGATAAATAAATAAATAAACATAAAAATAAAATAGAAAAAAAGGCTAAGGGAGAAGGAAAGCAAAAACTAAGTTTGCTACCTCTTCCCCCTTAACATAAAAGAGAATATGTAAAGGGAAAATTCTATTTTCTCTCATTTTTCTCATTCTCTCCTCTCCCTCACCGAAACCTCAGTTCCTCCTCTCCTCCATCTTCGGCCCCAAAGCCAAGTTTTTCCCCTAAGAAAGCCTAAGATACAAGGAGGACTTAGCAAAGGAATCAAGGGAAAGGAACTAGAAGAAGAGACTACTTCTTCTTCACCATACCTTAGATCCACAAGCGAAAAGGATGTAAGCTTCCCCTCACCTGTGGTACAAGGCGTTTTAAGTGTTTTTCGGATTTTATGAAGATTTTAAAACCTAGAAACAAGTTTGAGAAAATTCGGCCAAGAAGGGCTTTCAAAAATCTAATGATGTTTAAACTAGTCTTCACTACATGATGGATTTTTCTATGCTATGTAGAAGGGTTCTTCTTCATGCTTTTATACCTATATGATGCTTGATCAGAGGAGTACTGAACCCTAGAATTTCGGCCAAAAATATTCTTAAGAGGCTAGGGAAATGTATTGTTTTACCCAACTAGTACAAGGTTCTCCCTATGAAATATTAAGGATCATGTATTAGTTTTTCTTCCTTAGAAGATATTTGAAACTAAAAGAAAACCCACTCATATGATTCGGTCAAGAAAGGGTTTAGGGTTAGGAAGACCTTTAAATTTAAATAACCATGCTCATGTGATAGAATACAAAGATCTTAAAGGATTTGTATGCTTGAATATTGCTAGAATTTCATGAACTCCTTCTTAGGGTTTTTCGGCCATGATGAGATGGATAGCTTAGAAAAGCTTAAAAAAAAATTTTAATATGCTCAAGACCTCTGTGCTGTTTAGATATGAAAGTTGTTTAATGCCCTCATGCTTAATTAGGGTGTAGAAAAATTAGTTGCACGACATATAACATGTATGACTACAAGGGGTCCTAGCTTATTCATGAACCAATTTGTATATATGTTTCTTAGTAACTTTTGCCATGAAACTTACTTAGGTTTTTCATGATTTAGGCCACTTAAGAACCTAGCTAAAGAATGGTAGGTTTCGGCCATGAGAAAAAAATAAAAGAAAAAGAGAAAAAGAAACCTAGAAAGCCTAAGACACAATTCATATGTATACTCATTATGCTTGTCTTTACATATGCTATGAAACTCGTATGACTTCATATGTTTTTATGTTATTTGAAGCAAGTTTAAACACTGATGAGTTTCGGCCAAGTAGGGTTTAAATGACCTAGAGGCCTTAGAATTTAAACCAAAGGTGTTAAAATGCTTCTTATGAAAATATGATAACCTATTGCTTGTGTCACATGCTTGTATAATTTTTCCATGACCTAAATGGACCATTGTAAGTCTCGGCCATGAAGGTTTAGATGCCCTAGGGACCCTAGGACTTAAATTAAATATGCTCATGTCACTCTACATGAAATATGATAAGTAGAAAGCCAAGGTTCAATTGCTATATGTTGTTTTATGACCTAAAATGATGCTAGGGTATGATTCGGCCATAACTATTGTATGATGCCTTGTATGAATTTATGCATAAGGTTAGTCCAAGTTCACATGCTTGTATGCTTGTTTGTAGCCCTAATGAGAACTTGTTAAATTTCGGCCATGACATATGTTAAGGGCTTAAAGAACTTAGGAACTAATTCAAATGTGTCAAATGTGTTTACCTTGTTCCTTGGTAAAAATGTTATAAATATGATTTAAAGTTGTCCATGTTTTTATGTCATATGGAACCTTGTTTCACACCTTAAGGTTTCGGCCACATGAAATTAGGGACTTGAAGAACTTAGAAACTAAGTTAATCATGTTTATAATACTTCCTATGAAAATGTTATGATGATAATTTAGGTGCCATATGCTTGGATGTTGTGTTTAACCTAAATTAAGCTCTAAAGGGGTTTCGGCCACAAGGGTTTAGGAAGCTTAGAACCAAGATGAATATGATACCATGTTTCCTATGATAGGATAATCACAAGATACACCCTTATGCTTAATATGTATGCTTGTGATTTATGACTTATGATATGATATGCATGCTTTTATGATATGATATGCTTTGTGCTAAAAATATGCATGCTTATGTTATGATATGTGGTTAAATTATGCATGCTTTAATGCTATGTTTAGTGCTTAAAATATGCATGCTTTCATGATATGCTATGTGGTTAAATCATGCATGCTTGATGATATGCTTTATGCTTAAGATATGCATGTTTTTATGATCTATGCCTAAGTGATGCATATTGTTATGACATGATGTATGCCTAAGTGATGCATGCCTTTATGATGTGATGTATGCCTAAGTGATGCATACCTTTATGACATGATGTATGCCTAAGTGATGCATACCTTATGATATGATGTATGCCTAAGTGATGCATACTTTTATGACATGATGTATGCCTAAGTGATGCATACCTTTATGATATGATGTGTGCCTAAGTGATGCATGCTTTTATGATACATGATATGTATGACATGTACTTTACTTTATGTGTGAGTGACTTGTACCAAGGGTGAGCTTCATAAGCGCCCCGGGGACTAAGGACCTCGTTAGGGATGGGCTCCTAAGTGCCCCTAGGACTAAGGGCCTAGTATGTTTGCCTCGTAGGGTTCAAGACTTGCTACCTTGGACCTACAAGGTTGCGCGCAATATGTAAGTGGTACATAGCCGGGATCCCCCTTATGTTGAGATTACTTTCAAGTATATATATGTAAAAGAAAATGGTTTTAAAGATCATGAGACATACACATGTTTTTCGGATACATGTTTTCCAAAATCATATTGCATACACCTTATGATTATGCTATGTTTCATGCTATGCTCTTGATTATGATATGCCATGATAAGGTATGATTATGTTATGTTCATGCTATACCTTATAGACATGTTTCGGCCATGGATATGTTGATGCTTGATATATAGATTTCGGCTATGGATATGATGATGCCTTGATGTACATGTTCGGACATAGTTATGATGCTTTGATATACATGTTTCGGCCATGCTTTGATATACCATGATACTTGGTTGTTATGCCATGTCTAGCTATGTTTTATGCAATGCACTAGGTATATGTTTCGGCCATGATGATGTTTGATATGCCATGACTAGTGGTGATTATATTATGATGCATGATATGCTTGAATAGAATGCTAGGTTATGCCATGATTAGTTGAGATTATGACTTGTTGATACATTCTTTGATTATATGTTGATTTTTGGCTTTAGTGAGTAGGAAAGGAACTTACTGAGCCATGAGTGCTCACAGCTTACTTTCCTTGTACCACAGATAAAGGAAAAAGCTGGATGAGCTAAAGGAGTAGCAGGAGGGGCAACGAAGATGTGTGTGGCGGTGGCTAGGCAGCTAATTAAGAACCTACTTTAAAACCTTTAAGAACTATGCTTTGGTTTTGTGAAATGTAATACACTATTGGTGACTTGATGTTAAGTTTTTATTGATTTTGTTATCATGTTATGGAACCATGTTAGTGTAGTTCGGTTTTAATTAAGTTAAGAAAAATAATTTTTAAGTCTTCCGCTGTAGTATGTACGTAGAGTATCGTAGCCCCGTCCCTTGTTGTTAGCAGGGAGGGCAGGCGTTACAAAGGCCTAGTGCCTCGCCACGTTTGACCTGGAAGCCCATCCTTGAAATAGATATTTGATCAACTTCTGTAATATGGTTTAACTTAAGAAGATCACATCGGTTGAACTTGAAGTAAGAATGTTAAGTTTCATTCTCAATTCAAGTTTAACTTCTAAAGGAAAAAATTTGAATTAATAATGTTAAACATCGTTTGCAATCCAAATTTAACTTTAGTAGAACATATGGGTAGCTAGGATAGTTCTATGCTTGTATAAATTTTTATACAGGGGAATTAGGACGGTATTCCGAGTAGCAACCAACACTGATATAGTCTCATATCAGGCCCAATAAAGGCTGAAATTTTTTCCAGACCACACTACCACCACCAAAGAGCTATACATCAGGTTTTGACAGCACCGTTGGAGGCTTACAAAATATAACAGTAACATCACTTTCCACACCTATTTTTCTTACAATTCTATATATGTAATGCACACAAAACATATGGATCAACTCCTCCAATTTACAAGTAAGTCAAGACCCAGGGGCTGGCGACATTCTACAGGTCCTCCGATTATGGCCTAGTTGTTTGCACCTGGTGCATTTTATTTTTACCTTCCCATTATGTTTCGACTCGATCCTTGCCTTCTTTCGCCTACCCAGTTGCACAAGGCTACGAGGACATAGAACTATAATGTTATTTACTCCCCTAGGCCAAAATTCCTTGCTTCGACAGGGCGATCTACCAAGACAAAAACACCCGAACTCTTTTTGTTTCCAAGCCGCCTACCACCAAAGGATGCAAAGAAAGGAACGCCTCCTCCTTCTTCTTCTCCTCCAAACCGCCGGCCACCAAGGTGCTTCATCTCTTCGTTTTCTTTTCCTCCAAGCTCTGACCACCAAGAGAAGATGGTGCGCCAACCCTAGAGGAAAGAAAAGAAAAGAGAAAGATGGGGCACCGGCCTTAAGGGAAAGGAGAGGGTTTTTAGCTGTGGAGAAAAATTTATCAATTCTTAATTGATTAATTTTTATGGCATAACCTCCTCTCCTTTTATAACCCTTTGCCACAAATAAAAAAAGGAGAAAAAGTAATAGATTTTTTTTTATAAAAAATCTCTAGAAAAGAATTAACATAATTCTTTTTAGAAAAATTTCTTAAGAAAGAATTAGTATAATTCTTTTTAGAAAAATCTCTAGGAAAAATTAACATAATTCTTTTTAGAAAAATTTCTTAGGAAAGAATTAATGTAATTCTTTTTAGAAAATTTATAAGAAAGAATCAACGTAATTCTTTTTAGAAAAATCTCTAATTCTGTTGAGAAAAAAATCTCCCCTTTTTTCTTTATTTTCTTTTTCTTTTCTTTTCCTTTTGGTTTGGTCGGCCCCTTGCTTGGGCACCAAGCAAGGCTTGGCCGACCCCTTTCTTGGGTAGGAAGCAAGGCTTGGCCGGCCCCTTGCTTGGGCACCAAGCAAGGATGTAGCCGTCCCCTTTCTTGGGTAGGAAGCAAAACCAAAACTGGTGAATGCGAGGCTTTATAGAAGCTACAACAGGGACCGAGAGGAGGAATTGGTTTTGGCCTCCTGATGGACTTGAGCTTCTTGTCTTCGACCCGAACACCCAACTCAAGTTCATCAATAATAACTCATACCACTAAAGAGTTATTATTGAACTACCGCACCAATCCCATATTACAATATGGGCTCCTTCTTATCATGAGTGTGTTAGTCTCCCTGTGTTTAAGATATCGTATGTCCGTTAATTAAATAAGTTACTGACAACTCACTTAATTAACATCTAGCTCCAAGAGTAGTACCACTCAACCTTATTATCATGTCGAACTAAGTCCACTTGCAGGGTTTACATGATAATCCTTATAAGCTCCTCAAAGGGACATCATCAACTTAGATTACTAGGACACAGTTTCCTTTTATAATCAACAACACACCATATAAATAATATTATTTCTCAACTTATCAAACATATTGATTTAACTGAATAAATCTCACCCTTTGATAAATTAAAAAAATAAATACTAAGTATATGTGTTTGTTATTATATCGGGATTAAGAGTATGCACATCCATAATAACAGAGGTTTTGTTCTTTTATGCAATCAGTATAAAAAGAAACAACTTCAAATGGTCCTACTCAATACACACATAGTGTACTAGTGTAATTTTATAGTCAAGATAAACTAATACCAAATTACACTACAATCATTCCAATGGTTTGTCCCTATTCATCCGATGGGCAATCCACTATAACCCTTCTTTCCGAAATCCTTGGAAAGAAGCAGAACGTACAAAATGAGCAAGATAGTAACAACCTACTATCTTGCTTAAGTTAATTGCAATGCAAGCTAATAAAATATACCGACAAGTAATTGAGTTGAAGCTTTGGTCGGCACTATCGGACGGAGTGATTTGCAGCACTAATGGAGACTTGTAGCACGAGCAGCTATGCAGAAGAGAACCTTTTGTCGATCAGAAAGTATTTCACAGCCTCAAACCTCGAGCCTCTTTTTATAGGTGTAATGGGCGTTCGGTCGACCGATCCCTCTGATCGGTCGACCGAACCAGCTCCCTTCTTTCCTGGCTAGATTCTGACGCTGGCTCGATCTCTGGCATTAATTGCTCATTAAGGGTTCGGTCGACCAATTCATCTTTTCGGTCGACCGAACAGACTCCTTCCCTGTTCGCATTTACTGTGCATTAATGTTGATTGGTTCGGTCGACCGATCCATGGGTTCGGTCGACCGATCATCCCTTTTTCCTTTTGCTTCTGATTGATGCTGTTGAACTAGCATGTGCTGAGTCATCATGGTTCGGTCAATCGATCCTGAAATTTGAAACTCCCCGCAGTTACACTATTTTCTCTCTAAATCAACAATGTATGAAGCACCCCATGTCTCTACTTCCATTCAGATTGAGAATAGGGGTGAACTTTATATCGTCTAGCTTTCTCCCTCCTTGATTCAATTTCTTTGGTAGCATGAGGTGTCAACGCAACATACCATTTCGAGACTTCCTCCCTACGGTTAAAAAACCATTGAGCTACCTTTCTTCTGGTGTTATCAATTAACCTATTTATGGGAAGTTCACGTGTCTCCTTGAACAAAGCATTTAAACTCTCTACATAATTGGTGGTTAGCATTGTATACCTTCTTCGACTAAAGTGTGCATTAGACCATCTTTTAGGGTCAATGTTCTAAAGCCACTTATGAGCATCTGGATGTTTTTCAAGCATGGGCTGCATAATGAGATCATATTGGAGTGTTGTGTTTGCTCGAGCTGCTGCCCAAAATAGGCCTAAATCTGACCTACTGCCAGTATTTGTTACCATATTGCAAGACATGTGGTGGCAACAGAAAGCATGATGGGTGGTAGGGTAGACTTTCCTAACTGCTGATATAATGTCGCGTAGGGTAGACTTTCCTAACTGCTGATATAATGTCGCGATGTCTATCTAATACTATGCTCATTGACTCTGGATCAACATCAAAGAATCTCTTCATATGATCCAAAAACCACTCCCATGTAGACCCACATTCAACTTCGGCGATTCCAAAGGCTATTGGGAGGGCATTGTCATTAGCATCAATTGTTGTAACCATCAACAACACGCCCGGATATTTACCTCTTAGATGTGTGGCATCAATTCCAATCAATTTGCGAAGATAAGACCTGAATACTCTTCTACAAGATCCAAAACCCCAAAAACAGCGTTGGAACTGATTATTCTCATTCCTTTGTAGTGCCACATAGGTTTCGGGATCCCTGACTCTTAACTCACGCAGATATAGTGAAAGATCTCTATATGCTTGGTCATAATCTCCAACGACTTTTTTCATTGCTTTCTCTCGAGCTATGTATGCTTTTCTGTATGATATGGTCACTCCAAACCTAACTTTTATATCTGCTATAATCATACTTGGCTTGTATTGTTCATTAGTAAGAAATTGCTCTTCAACAAAAGAAGCTACATAGGAGGAAGAGTATGCTTGATGATCAACTCTTTCCCTAATGGTGTCACATTGGTGTTCCTTTATATATTTCGTAACAATGAAGTCTACACACTACAACAAAAACCTTCATAGACATCGGTTTTCCACCGATGTCTATTACATTTTCGACCGATGTCTATGAAGGCAATGTAAAAGGTCTGTCATTTTAGACATCGGGTTAAAACCGGTGTAGTATCACTTAACGACATCGGGTGTAAAACCGATGTAATATTATATGTTAATAACACCAGTTTTGGCAGCGGTATACGACCGATGTAATATTAGTTAATGACACCGGTTTTGCAGCAGTGGAAAATCGATGTAATATCAGTATTGTTTAACGACACAATTCGATTTTCGAAATAGTGAAAAACCAATATTATCACCAAGCAAATCATAAAATTAAGTTAATATTATTAATTCACTAAGAAAATCACAAATAAAAATGCACCGATGTATCTAAACACACCAAGTCAATATCCATATAACCAACACATAAATATTCTTCTTACAACATAAAAAGATAATAGATATTGTGCACATCAAGTCAGTATCCCCAAATTACACATAACTATTCTTCTTACGACATCAAAAGGTAATAGATAGTACACAAATATTCTTCTTACGGGTGTCAACGTTATCCTTCTTGCTCTGTGCAGAGATTTAACTAAATCTTCCCCAGTAGTTTTATTTGTTAATAGACAATTCTCTTTATCTATTACTGGATGGACACCTCTGCCTGTTTGATGTCCTGAGGGTGACAACTGATTGATGATTCTTTGTAAAGGAGACCTCCTTCTTAAAGGATCCACTGAAGGCTTTGGGAACTTTGCAACATCCTTCTTGGTTGTCCTCTCACCATTTAATTGATTCTCCAGTTCTCTTACCTGAATAGAATAAAATAGTCAATATGGATATAAAGCAGTTTGTTGCTTACATAAGGGAAATTAAAGATGCTACTTATATTAACATAATAAATTTTCAAAAGAACAAAATGAAAGATTCAACCTTCATTCTTAAACCTCATAAATCTAAGCAGCATGGAGGAGACATGATTATAATTAAACTTCCACATAATCAATAGATGTGAATTCACATTCCTGTGATCCGAATACATTAACACTAATTTATTGAAAGGTTCATTAAACATGAGATTGAAAAGGAACATGAATTCTTCCAGAAAAAACAATGATCCAGCTCAAAGGAGGTGCAAAATGTGGGCTAGAGAGCACCTAGAACCTTGGCCTGCATATCCTTGACCTCTTAGATATAACTACAATCTTGGTAAAAATTAAATAGAATCAAAGCAAAAGGAATAATATTTATCCAACTCTAAGGCATCAAAAGAAAATCAGAATATCAATGGAAGAAGTAACATCCCCCCGGGCAACTACTCTCCATGTACACGGTTGATTGAAGCAAACGACTTTTACTTTATTTTTTCGAGTGTCAACTGGGTTATATCTCATATGTTTAATCATGGCATGTTTCATAAGTGCATTCTTAAACTCTTGTCGAGACGGAAAAATCTATCCAACAAAAAATTCATGCTCATCTGTTGCCTCTTCAATTGGCCTTTGGAGCAATCGAGAATTTAGAATATATGGATCATCAGCTATTGGGAACTCCTCCTCTAAGTCAATGTACTCCTCTAGATCTATTTCATATTGTTCAATCTGCATATCATCAGCTAAAAATTCTTGTACATCTGTATTACATTGTAAATTCTCTCCAATTCAATTATAATACCCTTCCTCCTCACTCCAAGTAGACTTAAAGTAATCATCAAGTGTTGTACAAAGATTCAAAACTTCATCTTCTTGAATACTAGCTTCTTCATTTAGATCAAATGTGAAATTACTGCTTGTATTTCTATTTGTGTTAGGCACACAACTATACTACGAAGATGATGGAATATTTGTTCTGGATAATTCTTCTACATTAGCTCCATGTCCAATGCTAAAATTTGTATCAAGTGTATTCCATATCTCATAGAGAATTTCTTCAGTTATATGATAGTCCCTGATAAATAGATTACAAACTAATTTAATAAATTTGCAACTACATAATCAGGTGTTGTTGTTAATTTGTAATTTTGCATAATTCAAACCACTAGGAAGGGTTGAGCGAGGAAAAGATTTATATGATTTAAAAGCAAAGTTTTAACCACAAATCACGTTGGGTCTGATATCATCGATATCAGGCCTCTATTGAAGCAGACAATTCTTGTAAACTAGGAGCACCACTGACAGTATGTGAGGCCTAAATAAAAAATGGTTAGCCCAATTTAACTAACAACCTCAGAAACTGACAACACATTAAATGAGTGTAACCAAACAAATTTAGGTCCATAAGTGACTTTTGGTCAACACACATTGATGGACCAAGGGTAATTGGATTTATGGAAACACCCAATCACTATGAAAGGTTGAGCGAGGAGAGAAGGTAGATATGGTAACAAACAAAACTTTTGATCAAGTCAAAAAGTGGGTCTGATATGATCAAGGTCCTGATACCTACCATAATTAACCTAACATGCATGAGCAAGCTCTAGCTCAAATTTAGCATCATACTGGAGCAACTTGCAAATCGATTAAATATTCGATTACATCATATTCCAGGTGTTGTTGAATATTTATTCCCCACACAACCAAACGAAACCATAACCATGATTTTTTTCATCACCCTTTGCAACAATACTGTAATTTTTTTTTACAATCACTACCTTATTTTACAGTAATAAATCTAAACATACATGTCTAAATATTTAAATGTATTCTTCTACTAATTTCGCTCTTGCTAGAAGTTTGTCCTTCTCGGCTAACGTTGTTAACTGCAGTTGTCCTTTGGACTCCTCTTGAAACTCTTACGGCAATATCCCAAAACCCTACCTGATATTTTGCAATCCCGCCAATCAGCACGAGCAGGAATGACAAGCGCAAGAGGTTCATATTTCTTTCGTGTTTATAACACCACGCAGAGGGATGGAGGGAGAGAGACGGTGAGAGGACGTGGATCCGAACTACAAAATAATTTTCAAATCTATTTGTGACTTGAATGTTTGGAAAATAGTGATTGAAAAAGATGATTGACAGATAACCCGGGTAATCTGGGAATTGAATTTCTTAATTTGTGCTTTTTGATATATATTAAATTACGATATATCTTTTGATAAATATAATATTCAAAGTAGTCTTTAGTAAATTATGATTTATAATCAAAGACAAAAGTACAAAAATTTTGTTTAACTTTTAGTTGATGCCACACAAAATGATTGAATTTGACATTCTAACCGAAATTCCATCAACAATAAATTATATATTATTAGAGAATGAATTTTGAAAATGACACATCACCTACAAAATCTATCTGAAAATAAAAATATTATGATATTTTTTTCTCAAGAGAAATTCATTTAATTATAGCAGGTCTAAATTAGTATGTTAATTGGCCAATTTACCAACACGCCCTTGCGATTATTGATTATCAGCCGCTTTCCCAAACATTTAATGATTAAGTCATAATTTTGATGAATTAATGGATACGGTTTTAAAAATGCTTATCTTGATGGTCGAGAAAATTATCCAAAATAAATTTGGTATGAGAACATTATAACATTACTAGAAATGCTAGGGGGTTTACGGGAAAATTGGGAAGAAATTGGATACACGGAAACCTGTGTCGGCGGTGTTGTCCACTATTTCCAAAACTTACGAGGGGTAAAATGGGAAATCACCCTTCCCTTCCTTTCTCCTCGGTCTCGGTGTGTGTACGTGCGTGCGTCACATAAGCTTTGTCGTGCGGGTTCGAGCTCAAAAGCTAGCCTTCTGTTCTTTTTCCCCTTCTACTCCCGCTCCACTCTTCTTCTTCTTCTTATTCTTCCCTCCCTAGGTAGATCTCGAGGTGCTCGATCCAATGCCGCAGAGAACAACCGCTCGGAGGAAGACTAGTAGCCGACCCTTTTACTTCCTCCGGCAGTGAGACAGGCAGAGGGCCAGGGGAATGCTCATGCAGTGCTCGCCGCTTGCCGACGTGGTGACCAATCATGAATCTCGTCAAACCAGCGCCGGCTCGGCGGATCCATCATCGCTTTGCAGTCCCCGCCGTCCTCCTCGCCGCCCTCTTCCTCCCCTTCGTCTTCATCCGCGCCGCCTTCCTCGCGCTCGATGCCCGCGCCGCTTCCATCAGTAACTTTCCTCCTCCCTCTGGTTCTTTCACTAGCAGACAATTAGGGTGTTCTAAACATTGACCGCGAGGAGTGAATGGATTCAGGTTGCTTAGGGTGGAGGATTGGGCCTCGATTGTTACTCGATCCGCCTCAGGTGTGTGATTTCTCCGCTTACTCTCTTTTTCCCACTATCTGTTTCTAGTTGCTGTGCTCGAATCGGCTGTGCTTGCCCACACTCATACACGTGAGGCGGCATTTGGCAGATTAATCAATTCAATTTTAACTGGATCCCATTCAGGTTTTGTCTGGTTTGGAATAAATTGTCGTAATTTCAAACTTATCTTCTGGATATCTTTGGATCTATTGGAATCCAGCTCGGCTACTATCACGCGGTTTCTAATTCGACACAAAGTTTGAGAACGAAAAGAAAAGAAATAATTTTTTTTTTTTTTTTTTTTTTTGACTTTTGGGTGTACTTCTAGGTTTTTGTTTTATGTAATTCTTTAATGCAGGGTTTTACTGTGTCATGATGATGTAAGATCGATGCAAAATTCCACAATGCATGTGCTTTCTGATCACATTTCCTTCTACCTTTTCTTCTGTTTCTCTATCCTGTCCTGTGATTGTAGAGTCCCCATTGTCAGTTTGAGGAACTTTCACAGTAATCCACTTTCCATGTGGAATCTTGTTCCTACTTTATATTGACGGATTTATCTACGTATTGTCTTTTACCAGTTGTACCTCATGTTGCGAAAAGGATATAACAGATGAAATTATATGTAGGAAATTTGTTGACCATGTAAAAAGTATTTCCTTTTTTCCTCCCTTAATCTTATTGCTTTGAAACAAGCAAACTTTTTGAGATGGCTGATATTGTTTCAGGATTTTACTAAGGAATTAAGTAGAGTTTACTTGGAAAAAGGGGGGCAGGAGTTAGATCCCCAGTTGGTGACTGCTGCACCGGACTCTATGGAGGATCTGATATCTGAAATGAGTTCTTCCGATCAACACCTTGACCTGAGGTCATTCTTGTTGAAGACCAAGGCGATGGTACGCAAATATGTCCTCTTACTTGAATGTTACTTGCTGAATATGATAATTTTGAACTTCTAGAAAATAAATGCAAATGCCACAGACTAATTTTTTATCCAAGAAAAGCTACAATAGAAACTGCCAAGAATTGTTCCCAAGTTACTCACGCGTAGGAACCTGTATATGACATTAAAAGTTGCAACGATTAGTGTGAACTTAGAACCACCCCTTCCCGTCTCTAACTTGGTGTGACAAATTTAAGCTTCTTTCCAGGTAGAATATGAGTACTTACAAAATGAATCTTACAGTCTCCACGGCTTAGCACAACTGGTATTTATATAAGTGTTTGTTTCAATAGATCTTGAGATCAATTTTCAATGATAATAAAATATTTCACTGGATGTTTGGCCTCCCCTATACAAAGGATCGTTGTGTATTACAAATATTTCCCATTGTTTATCCCCTTTTAGAGAATACGAGACCGTCCTAAATTGACGGCTAAGGTGATGATTTCACCCTTTACCTCATCTAAATGAATACTATAATAAAGCAGTTGCTTTTCACATCATAGCTTTCTCAAACTGATTGAAGGACTCGAATAGTGACACTGACTTAGTGCCTTAGAATAAAGGATTCTACTGTAGCCATAGAAAACAAAGGTTTTTCCAATTCTATTCGTTTCTCTTGGAATTTAGGTGTAAAACAGAAGTGTGTCACATCTTGTCCCAGATAAATTATTGCAATTTGTTTGGTCAATGATCTTTTTGCATGTGGAATGTTGCTAGCCATGTAGACTTGCACGTCCTACTGATATGCACCACAAGGTGCTGGTTGGTCCTATCTCCAATTAATTATGATCTCGTCAATTAATTATGAACAACACAATATCTTCGTACATGAGTACTATACTAGAATTGTATCTATTGAGCAAATGCCTATTCCATTTATAATGCATATCATCCATATACAACTTTACCGCAAATCAACCAATAAAACTCAGTCTGCTATCTTTGTTGATTATATTTGACCTATAAGAAAGCACTTGATGATTCTTAAGCTGCCAACTCTAAGGAATTTTTGAGGTAATTTTTGTATAATTGTTCAACATAGTCCGTTTTCAACCAAGATGGTAAACAAACACAATATCTGTGAACAAGGTCACTACCTGATTTGATAAGAGCTCCTTTATGTTAGTTCGATAGTATAAAATATATCAAGAAAAAACTTCTCCCACCGTTAGCCATTTGGTGGTCGACTGTGAGCGATCCTGTGATTTATCTCCCTTCACATAATCTGGGGACGAACTATGAGCAGCGTTTGGGGTGAGTATAATCACCTTTTACTAGAATAGTATAAAATATATCAAATAAACAAAATCAAAAGCTCGAAGACTATTCCAAACTATTATTGTTGTTCGTGACAATTTATAAATAAATTTATTTATTTAAATCTCAATTGTAATTTTTATTTAAATGTAATCGTGCTAGTAAATTTTTATAATTTTAAAATATTTATAATGTATTAAAAATACGAAGATAATGTATTTCATTTATTAAATTATTATTTTAACTATATATTACTCGTAAGTTGTGGTCGGTAAGAAGCTCGTGCTTGGTTTAAAGTTGATAATATTTTTAATAAAGAAGCTTGAAGAAGCTCAATAAGTAAATGGTTAAGTATGAAAATAGTTAAACTTGATGCATCTCGGTTCGTTTACACCACTCAACATGGTCGTACACTGATGTTAGTGATCTTTCCTTTGCTTTATCGTGAAAGTTAAAAGGCTCTTGATCAGTCTATTAAGAAAGAAGAGAGGGGAGGGGGAATCAATTGACTACTTAATACTTAGATGCATGCATGACTTTGTCAACAACTCAGCATTAAAGTATACCATTTCCTGCTTTGATATTTGTTATAGTTTTTTATGAATTAATGGAAATACAAGATAGTATTACTAAAATGCTGCAAATACAAAGTTAGGAACTGATATAATGCGTAAATTTAGTACAAAAGTTGATATGGAAATGGAACTTGAGCGATCACTGAGGGATTAGTTATGCAGTTGATCCTTAATCTTTCTGTTATCATACATTTTTAATAATTTAGTAACGGAGCTAAAGAATTGCTCACTTCCTACCTTACACAAGTTGACTAGATTTCCAGGTTATTTGCCTTCATGCTCTCATCATATTCAAACCTATCTGTTTTGTGGTATTTGATCAGCTACTGAAGATGGACCAGAAAGTTCAGTCTGCAAGGCTTCAAGCGGTAATCTTCCGGCACTTAGCTTCAGTTGGGCTTCCAAAGAGCATCCATTGCCTTACATTGAGGTTGGCACAGCTGTACCTTATAAATGCTGCTGCTCGATCTTCTCTGCCACCACCTGAATACGCCTCACGGTTGACAAACAACTCTTATCACCACATTGCACTCATAACCGACAATGTAGTTGCTGCTGCCGTTGTGGTCTCATCCACCATATCTAGTTGTGCTGATCCTGAGAAACTAGTGTTCCACATTGTCACTGATAAGAAAACTTGCAACTCAATGCATGCCTGGTTTGCTCTCCACTCTTTCCTTCCTGCAGTGGTGGAGGTAAGGGGACTTCACCAGTTTGACTTTCCTCCTGATGCGAATGCTGTGATCATGAAAACTGTAGAGGAACTCCGTCAGAGCTCGTCTGCTTATCGCTACTACAGGGGATCAGGTAAAGAATACAGAAGACTTTTAGCTCTCAGACCAAGCATGTTTTCACTCTTGAACTATATGTGGATACATCTTCCTGAGGTAAGCCGCATATCAAATTATACAACTATAAAAAGAGGTTGTGAAGTTTGAAGTGACAATTACTGGTTTTATGTTACAGCTCTTTACAAAATTAGAGAAGTTGATTTTTTTGGAAGATGATGTGGTGGTTCAGAGAGACTTAACACCCCTTTGGCACTTAGAACTACAAGGGCTTGTCATGGGTGCAGTAAGTTCACAGGACTCGGACGAAGTGCTGAACACTGGACCTTGTGTTGGGAAGATGTTTGCCGACTACCTAAATTTCTCGAATTCCCTGCTTTCATCACCATTACTTGGGCTGCAGCACAATAGTTGTGCATGGTTGCAAGGCCTAAACATATTTGATCTGCAAGCATGGAGAAAGAACAACATCACCCGTGCTTACCAGCACTGGCTCAAATTGGCAAGTGCTCTTCATTGAACTTACAAGTTCAAAAAACCTCTGATGATCTCTTTCAACCAAATCTTTGTTTTGTGAGCAGAATCGCGAGTCTGGATTCACGCTATGGCCGATGGGATCACTGCCACCAGCTTTAATAGCATTCAACAAACAGAATCTGCAGATCGAGCACTCATGGCTTCTGACAGGACTAGGTTGGCGAATGCCTGATCCTGATGAACTCGAATCTGCTGCAGTCATTCATTTCAGCGGGGCAGGGAAGCCATGGCTTGAAACCGGGCATGCTGAACTACAAAGAATTTGGCAAAGCCACTTAAACCATTCTGATGAGTTGATAAGCAGCTGCATGGTCATTTGAGGGGTGACATATCGAGGAGCATTAGTCAATCCAATTCATAGCTGAGAAAGCAAAATATATAGAAAACATATACATTCTTATTTGTTTTGGGTATGCAAAGGTTTAGGAAGGTTGAGCAGAGAGAAGAAGGTTTCGCCTTCAGTCTCTGCTCTATCTATCAGTCTCTCTGCATACTTTTCAGCTAAAGTTTGTATAAAAGCAAGCAGAAATTTTCCTCTTTTATCTTGTTAGTGATGAACAATTGGCCTCTGTGTTAATAATCTAATTAAGTCTCTATTAGTGTCTATTTTCAGTTGGTAGTTGCTAATTTTTAATTAAATTTATTTAAAAATATCCTTACTATAATTTTGCATTTTGTTTTACTTTAATCATCCTTTTTGTATCGAACTCTGTCATTTCAAAATATTTAAATGTTATTTTAAAATTTCAATAGGCCCTAAGCCCTTGCAGAATTAAAATTTCGAATTTGGCGGCGATGATAATATTGAGAGTTGGAGGGGGATTTTGTTAAGAATGGTTTTCAATGATAATCACATCTTATTAGAGGGACTATTTTGCAAAAAAGCCGACCGTAGTTTTTCACTTTTTTTCTGGCGATAAGTTGCGGCGGCGGTCGCAGTCGCACTCACTCCGCTGTGACCGACGGAGCAATGTCGGTGAGGCGGCGAGTCCTGCTGCTGCTCAAGCCTCTCGACGTCTACCCGACGAAGCCAACCGCTCTGCCCAAATCGCCTTCCTCTTCCCCCCTCGCCCCAAAGGCATGCGATTTCTTTTTCATCCGGCCATCGTAGTCCAAAATCGTTGCTTGTTCAATCATTAATCAGTGAGGAACACTTCGATTTCGTCCTTGTTGTTCCTGATTTGATGTTTAGAACTCATGATAATGGTCACTCTACCTAAAAGACTGTAGATCTGTGGCAAAACTGCGCTCCTTGAGCAATTCTTTCGTTATTTTTTTGTAAATTTCAGAAATAGTATTTCACAAAAATTTTATACCTTTATCAGGGACTTCAGGTGAAAATTCTCTTATATCTCACTTATTTAACCTAATTGTGAAGCATATTTATCTGCACGAAAATTCCCTAAACCTAATTGTGATCCTATGAAATAGTTGACTTTCTTACTCACTACTTTACGCACTAATTTCAATTTGACAATTGAAATTGTTTCTTGGATGCAGAATTATGAATTGGTCTTTTTGGTTAAGAATTATCTTTGATATCCTATCATATGGTTAATGGTTGAAGGCTTGAACGATGAGTTTGTGATGAATTTAGAACAATATGCTGATTGTTCTATCAGCTCTGATGCAACTACAATTATACATACATCTGATGTCTTGATTCTGTAGAATGTCTATGTTTCCTTTTATTTTTCTCTTTTTCCCAATGCAATCTTGGAGGCAAACTATTGTTCGACAATTACATTGTCATCATTAGAACGTAGGAGATTTAAATTATTGCCTTGAAGGGGATTATGAAAGTTAAGGCTCATTTCCTTCCCTACGTTTTGTTTCTGTAAAAATGAATTACAAATTTTCTTTTCTTTATAATGTATCCAATAAGATAAGAAACTTATTCTCCTGATATTTTGTTTCGACATAAGGTCTATTGGCCAACTTATTGAGTTGACAACTAGTTCAAAAAATCAACATGGCTTTATTGTTTCGCAAACATTCGCCAAGTGATCCAATTCCTTGCAGCACAAGTATCTCAGCCATCATAACTCTTCCGTAAGTTAATTCAGGTGGTCTTGTTTTATCAAAAACTAGAGGGTTTCAATTGACTTACACCCCACCTATGTATCATCTTAGAAATCACATAAATGTTGATTGACTTATTTGATGAATGTCTACAAATACTTGTTATGGCCAGTCCCTCTTCATTTTACTCTCAATTGCTAACTTCCTAGGTTCTGTAATGTGCAGATCTTAAGTTATCTCGATGACAGGGTTAGGGTGCACAAGGAGACAATCAACTTTTGCAAGGATGTTTTGCAGCGCAAGTCCGTCAATTGGGAACCTTTACTTCGTAACAATTTATCTCAACCGGTTCGTCATGTTGATCTAGTGATAACTGTTGGTGGGGATGGCACTCTTTTGCAGGCTAGTCACTTTCTTGATGACTCTGTTCCAGTCTTAGGAGTGAATTCAGACCCTACACAAGCTGACGAGGTCAGCTTAGCATCTGTCTGAATGGATATATTTGCTAACAATTGTTTTTATTATTTCATTTATTAAGTTTTGTCAATCGATATTGTTTCTTTTGATTGTTCTATTTATGTAGGTTAACGCATTCAGTAATGAATTTGATGCGACTAGAAGCACTGGATATCTCTGTGCTGCTACTGCCGGAAACTTTGAGCAGGTTAAACTCTTCATATCAATTCTTCAATCTCTTCAATTTTATTATGCTACTTATGCTAATTTAATTCCCTAAAGCTTATGTTTTTAATTCTTTGTAGGTGCTGGATGAAATTCTTGAGGGCCACAAACTTCCTTCCCAGCTCTCAAGGATATCAGTAAGCTTAAATGGGCATTGCTTACCCACCTATGCACTGAATGATATTTTAGCTGCACATCCTTGCCCAGCCTCAGTTTCTCGATTTTCATTTAGGTACGATATGTTCCTACGATTCCAAACTAACCCTCGTGAAAGCTTTTCCTACTTCTCAACATCTCAATTCCTTGCTCTGCAGAATCAAAAGGGATGCAGAAACGAGTTCGCGGTTAGTTAACTGCCGATCAAGCGGCCTTAGAGTCTCGACTGCAGCAGGATCGACAGCAGCGATGCTCTCAGCTGGAGGTTTTCGTATGCCATCCTCGAGCAATTTGCTTCAGTACATGGTGAGGGAGCCGATCTTGCTCGGCCCTGTAGAGAGTCCATGGCTGCATGGATCAATAGAACCGGATCAGTCGATGCAGATTGCATGGCATAACCAAGAAGGTGTAATATATTTTGACGGCTCACATGTTCAGTACTCAATTCAGCATGGAGATAGCATTGAATTATCAGCATTGGCTCCCATTTTGAAGGTTTATTTGTCACAGCGAGAATCAACAAATGACATCTTTTGAGACGTATGATCTCTGTTGAACAGAAATGGCATGAATTCATTTTTGTAAATGTTTAAATGATGTATTTAAAATAACGGTAAATTGCAATATAATTTTATCGTCTCAAACTTTGATGAATTAAATACTAAGGTAATATTCCCCCTGAAATTTCAGTTTCTGACATTCTAGAGGGTCTATACTGGCATGTGTGAATGAAGTTTCGTTATACTGACTTGAAAAATAGAATTTTACATTTATCTTATACTTGAATGAAAATAATTTTTTCCAAGGAGTTGTATGAAAAATATTTTCCTTTCACAGCTTCACCACAGAGCAAAGCGTACATAATCCCCGTTGACTGTTCTATGAGAACCAAAGAGCTTCCATATCCACAAAGGATCGGAAAGGAGGTGATTTCTCTTCATCTTCTTCCTCGTCGCTCTTCGCCGTCATCCTACTCTCCGCCTCAGCCGCCGCCGCCGCCGTTTCTGTCGCCGCCGCCGTCGTTCCTCATCATAAGGATCGGAACTTTCTTCGGCGGTCATCGAATCCTCGCTTCTTGCTTGATGCGTGGAAAAAGAAGACCTTTGTTGGCCCTTTTGAGGAGGCGATAGATAGCGGATCGGTTGGCGTTCCTGAATTTCGCCCTAATTTTTGCGCTGGAATGGAGGACGCTCGGGGGAACTCGAATTCCCCTCCCCCTTTCCTCGTCAAGACCTACGACATGGTGGACGACCCCACGACGAACTCCGTGGTCTCGTGGAGCCCCTCGAATTCGAGCTTCGTGGTGTTGAACCAGCCGGAGTTTGCCAGGGAATTGCTCCCCAAGTATTTCAAGCACAATAATTTCTCCAGTTTTGTGAGGCAACTTAACACCTATGTAAGTGCCACCATCCTTGTAAAAGCCTCCCCTTTTCAATTGAAGCCTTACTGTTCTTCAGTTATAGTTTGTATTCTGTTTGATTAATTGCCTCAGTTGGATTAACCTACTTTACTATGATAATTGCATGATTCATAGCCAAACAATTTGTTGATCAGAGAAAACAGAGAGTGGACCTTTCGTATTAATCCTTTATGGTTTTCAAATAGAAAAAGTGTTTAGAAGTTCTCAACCAATTAGATACTGAGTTTTTGTCTGGGAATTATTCAGGATATTAATTCTTCTTTTTTCTCCATGGATTCACTTGTTCGATGGCTATTTGCATGTAAGCAAATTGGTTTAGTTGTCGTTTCTTGTAGTTAAGTTGAAATCAAGTAGGATTGAAGCTTTTCTCAAGTTGACATTATGGAAGTGTTAGGTAATAATCATCTATATGGTCGAGATAGAAGGGTTTTTATTTCCCAACAGTTTAAGCTTTTTGAGTAATGATGGAACAGTTAAATCACTGACTTAAGGAAGGCGATGATCCATTGATTTATTTATCGTGTGTCACTTTGCTGCTAGATTAATATATATGAATAAGATAAGTATCTATGAACGATCTTCTACTACTCTGGACTTTGTATTGTTTCAGTTTATACTAGGAAGAAACTCAAAAGTGTTCCTTGTGTGCTTACCAGGGTTTTCGAAAGATAGATCCTGATCAGTGGGAGTTTGCAAATGAGGATTTCATACGAGGGCGGCCGCACCTGCTGAAAAACATCCACCGACGCAAGGCAGTTCATAGTCATTCATTGAACAACCCCTCAAGTTCGTTATCTGAAGCTGAAAGACAGGAGCTTGAAGAGGAGATGGAGAAACTCAAGCAAGAAAAGGTTGTACTTTTGAATGAGCTTGATAAGCATATGCATCAGCACCATGGAATTGAGCACCAAATGCAGTCTTTAGAGGAAAGGCTGCAGGGTCTGGAAAATCGCCAAGGAAGTTTCATTGCCTTCTTGAAACAAATCGCACAGGAACCTCTGTTCCTCTCTGAATTATTACAGCAAACAGAGCTCCACTGCAGCAAAAGGAGGAGGCTACCACAAATTGTGACCCTGGACGAGGATACTGAGATGGAAGGAAATCAGAATTTGGCTTTGCAGCCAATGTCTAGAGAGAAATCTTACATCGTTCCGACGCACTCACTCGACATGGAGCCTTTTGAGAGGATGGAATCATCTTTGAATTCATTAGAGAATTTCTTCAGAGGTGTTAGTCAAGCGTTTGGAGATGACATGTCATATGATAGTGTTGTCCCTTTGCCTTCTGATGTAATTGCTACCGAGACTAATGCATCGACAGTGGAGACTGATGGAAACCTTCAACCTTCTTCACTTCCAGCGATAGGTATCCACTCCTCTCCAGATATAGTTGAACGTGCTAACTATGTAGAAAATCAAACAGATTCAAGGGGTAAAGTATCAGGGATAGATATGAATTTAGAACCTGCTGCGACTGAGGTTAACTCATCAAGAGATCAATTCACGGGGACGACAACATCATCTAGAGTGCAAACTGGTGCAAACGACGTGTTCTGGCAACAGTTTCTTACAGAGAATCCGGGTTCTTCTGATACACAGGAAGTTCAGTCCAAAAGAAGGGATTCAGGTGACAAACAAAGCGAAGGAAAGACGCAAGAGCAGCAAAACACTTGTTGGAACAGGGAAGAAATCAATCATCTCATGGTAAAAATTGGGAATCTGACTTCAGTAGAGAAAGCCTGATGTCAACTACATGCTTTGATTGTGAAGTAGAACTCGGTAACCACAAATTGTATCTTGTTCAATTACCTTACTTGCCTTGTTGGCCAGGAAGCAACTTCTAGCTTCGATCACCAATGTATTTTTCGATGTGCTTCCTACAACACCAGCATTTACCCTGAGTCCATGTCAAGTATCGCGCATTCTTTCAGAACGATCAGTACATGTTCAAGTTGAATCCTTTCATTTGTAACCACTGATAGCAAAGGGCAGAAGCTTATTAAGTTTAATTATGTAAAGCTTTTCGTCGTTCCCATGAGTGAATTATGCATTTATGTCTCAAGAATTGTATGTTTCATTTGAATAAGTCTCAAAATGATAGTTGTAAAGTAAGATTCAAGAACATTGGAATAATTGAGACTTTTTTTAATGTAATAATCATGCTGTTTAAGACTCGCTAGATCATGCTTTGCTGGTGAAATGATCCATCGCATTTTTGGATTTTGTATATTTATTTATTTTTCAAATTAAATATGAGAGTGATCGTTGGACTGAATTTAATAAAATAAACACGAGCTGGGCAAAATCTAATTGGATCGAACAGAATCGAATAAAACAAGCACGGGGCAAGCCGTTGGACATTCGTGGTGGCTAACACGTGGTGGGCGCCAGTACCGCAGAGGTTGACTGCATGGCTCCAGCTGGCACGAGACAAGGCACCTGGCTTCGTGTCGACCTCATTGATTAATTTTTTAAAAATATTTTGACCACTACATTTTTGTCATTCAGTGGTTGTTTATGATTTGTATAATAAAGATTTAAAATTTATATTCATATTTGAAAATTAAGATAAATTATTTTTTAACAGAAAATGGAGATACTTGAATTGAAAGGACACTTCGCCTCCACTGAGTTTGTCGAAATTACAGGACCCATTTCGCCGCTCATCCAACTGCACAGCAATCACAACAGGGGTACGAATAGGGGTAGCTTATGCTCGCATTCCGTAGGCACAAGGACATATTCTCTGTTCTGCAGGGTAACACGACGGAGACTACCCGACGCAATTTTCTGACAATGCACAGGACCACCACCGCACTCTCTCTCTCTCTCTCTCTCTCTGACAGCAGGGGCCCACGCAGAAGAAGCTGGTTCCGATACCACGGCGCTGCGGGTACAGATACGCGTAAACGTCTCCCGCACACCATTGATCGTACGGCGCGGAGACGTACGCCATACAAATCAGGACCAATGGACGGTCGACAACGTCGTCATTCCGCCAAAAGACCCAAAACCCACAGATATTTTATTTTAACAAATAGTTAAAAGCCTTTTCATTCCCTCGTCGTCCTGTTTTTCGTAATTAATTATAGCCAAACGTAATTAGAAATCACTAACCACCTGACCAGGTTCATTGAATGGGCGACACGTGGGAGAGGCGAACGATAAAAGGATCCGGCGGGCGGAGGCAGGCGAGGAGATGCAACTTCGCCTTGCCCTCGAATTGGACGCAGCCAGAGACGATGACGGTGGAGGCTTTAAGGCTATGGATTCTTCTTCCTCTCTTCATCTTCATCGTCCCGTTTCCTTATATGATCTTTGATTCGATCTATTTTAGTTGATTTTTTGGTTGCATGGACGGAGGCGATCGGCCGGGGTCGTGTTTTGGGTTGACAGAAGAGAGTGAGCACACGGCGGGGAGGGCATCGCGGCGGTGCTGTTGCTGTGGCGTGCTCACTTCTCTCTCTGTCATCTCCATCTCCCCGGGCCGGCGGCGCTGAGGGAAAACTAACAAACACGGTTCCTTTCGTTTCCCCTTTGGAGCTGATATACGAAAAGAATGGGGCGGTATCTCCATGCGATGCATCGGGGGAGGACACGCGTGGCGTGGACTTGGTCTCACTTATCTTGTATCAGCCATCAGCTTCTCTGTGGCCGAGACGTCTCGTCCGATTGGGTTAAACCCGAGGTAGGGGAAGCAGTGTATCATTTTATGGCATGGCAGTCGTAGGGCGTAATCGTTTTGGGGACTCGATTAACTTTTCTTCGTCCTAATAAACGTTGTTTGAAAATTCTAAACTCGATAGATCAGACCGAAGAAATGGGAAAAATGGAATTTTTTTTTTTCAGGTGGATTGGCGTGTGCAAGCGTGACTTTTGAGATGAAGAATACTCTGGAACGAGATTGGATAAGGATTCAGAGGAGGTACGCATAACATCCCTATCTGTATCCCCTGCCTCTTGTGCGGATTTAACGGATGTCACTGTTAACCTTGTTCACTACTCCAGTCTCCAGTTCTTCGTCTTCCTTCCGCTTCGACTGTCTTCTTCATTTTTATTTTTATTTTCTGGATTCTTCCGGGCTTGCTTTCTACTATGTCTTTAGGACTTTCTCTCATGGCCTGGCCTCGAGAAGCATCGATCGCTATTTCCTAGTAGATCTTCTTTCTCTTTCCTACAAAATGATATATTTTCCTTTTTCTTGTGCTTCCCAAGCATTTTTTTTCTTGCTAGATCTGATGTTATTTCTTGTTTTTTATTAATTTAAATTGTAAGGAGTTGTAGCTTGCTTCGGATATGTTGCTACTCCACGATTTCTTGGTCGTTTGCTGCATTCTTGGTCCATGGTGAAGCAAGTTGAGGAAGCAAGCGCATCTGAATGGGGCTTTCGTTCCTTCGTTCAAACGTGTTGGGTGGAACACTTGGATCGCTCGAGGTATGCAATAGGTTCTTTTCCACCGTCGTCTGATTTTATGTATTTTTCTCTACCAACTTTTATAATTCTGTGAGGTGGAAGTTTATGGTTCTTATGAAGAAAATATGCTGACTGGTAAAAAAACTTGTCAATTTTTCTTTAGCCGCATATTTGATGTCATTTCACCTCTTTGATGAATAACACTAAAGAATTGCAATAAATGTCGAACTGTATGATCATGAAGAGAAGACTGTAGATAGGTTTATTCTGTAATTTTCTTTAACCAAGAAAATGTAAAGCAATTATGTTGAGATGATCCAGTCTAGGTAGATTTTCTGAGTGACTAAGCTTTTCAACCTGAATGTAGAATCCAAAGTAATTATTATTTTTATTTTTCGATCAAACAATAAGTAGTAGGGATGCATTTAATCAATTTTGATTCTTTTTTGTATGCCGTTAAGAATACAGTAATGTGAGCTATGCCATCATTATTCACCATTCCTTAAGTTTATTTTGCTTTAGTTGCTTGGTTTTCAAATTCATAGATTCTTATTCCTAAAGTTCCTTTGATTAAGTTTGTCAACATTTCCACAAGGTATAGATCTCCACCATCAATGAAAACACTTAATGACTCAATAATGACGATTTAACAAAACCAAATGGACTATAGAAGAAGTTTGTCATCGAAGAGTTTAGTACAGCCACCAATAACTTAATTAGAACAAAATTTTGCAATTTATATATTCTTCCATTTAAGTAACTACTGTTCTTTTTTGTTTTGATCTTGTTGAGAATACTTTCAATCTTTACCATCGTAATTCATCCACTAGAAAGGGTATTTTCTAGGTTATGCACAATACAAGGTCAGCCCTTATTCTAAGTATCATTTCAGACAAATGATCTTACTTACCTTTTTAGCTGTTGATTCTCATCCTTTCACTAGTAATAATCTCCTGATTAGAATTTTGCACTAAGATGTCAGGGATGATAAAAATACTAAGACTAATAATTTATTCAGGAAAAATATAAGTTAACCATTGGAAATGTAGAGTTTAAAAATATTGTTGAAAGTCTTCTAGTGTCAGTAGTACTAATATCCAAACCTCCTTATCCCTCCCTCATTATTGTTAAAACTCATTTGTGCAATCTCAGCTACTCATTTGTTTTGCCCAAGACATGAATTTTCATTTTAATTATTTTTATTCTCTTTGATTGCATATTGAATCGAAGCTAGGTTATGATGAAATGTTGATCAAACACAATGCTAGAAGCTGTAATAGTAGCAAGTTATTTCTCAACTTTAGTCATAAATATGGCCATGAACAAATATGGATGTGAGATTGTTGTCTCATATTTTGCTTAGGATTTTTAATACAACTATTACTATAACGATGAAAACACCAACACCAACACATGCAGGGTAAACTTCTATATGAAATTGTGATATATAAAAGCCAGATAGAATAAAGAACAGTCAAAGCTACGAAAAACATTAGGGAAACTAAAGTAGCAGGCGCACAAAGATAAATAACTGTCAATTGAGTTTGTAAAACCCTGAAAATAACTCACATCGATACTTTTTAAGGGTCCAACTATTACTTTAGCCAGAAAAAACACCAAACTTAATACATGCAGTGTAAAACCGTGAAAATAATCTCACAATTCAAAAGGCAGAAACTGTTGCATATAACAGCAAAAATAAGAGTATCTTGAAAAGAAAAAAAACTTGAGGGGCACTTCAGCAATTTGTATATATATCAATTGTAGCATTGTAACATTTGTATATCACAAGATGATAGTTGGTGGTTCAATTATTGGAGGAAGTGGCTGCAGATGGGAGGTGATCGAGTGAGGCATGAATGGAGGAGAAAGTGGCATGTTAGGGAGTACTTGAAGACTGTGTGATAATGAGATAGCAAGAGTGACGTCGGGTACGATAGCGATCATCCTATGGGCTGACGAGAAGGGGGTTTGAGGAGAAGACAAGAAGAGATAATTATTGTCCTCAGCTCTTTCTGAAAAAAATTATTTAATATTCGAGAATTATTTTTTAAACAACTAAATACATATTTATATTGACTTTAAATCCTAAGACCCAAAGAAAGGAAAAAAAGTCCTAATATATAGACTTCAATTCTTATCTGGTTGAGAAAGGAAATGAATTCTAAAAAAAGAAAAATTTATTAACATATCACAATCCTAAAATTCTTAAACGGACTCAAAATCTTAAATACAAAAAAATAAAAATTATCAAAAATACCTTAAATACAAAATTATCAAAAATAATAAAAAAAAATATTCCGATTCTCATCACCTCGGGTTGAAAATAACTCATCCTCAAATTTAGAGTAGTGTCAGATGGTAGCCCAGGAGGAACATCATTTGGACTTTCGTCATTTGCATTATCTTTATGATCACCTTTTACCAAATGTCAAATTGATCTACTTGTAGCATGTTCATGATTCTTCTACTATTTTTGTTGATGACATATGCAGTCTCTTTTAGTGAATTAATGTAGCTCCATTTTACAAGTTTTTCACCTTTACAAGGTGTCAAAACTTCTCCAAGATACTCTCTAAAATGTCTAAAATGTCTAAAATGGAACATTAGATTCTATGACCTTTCTGTCAAATTCGAGCCATAGTTGGATTGCTGCTCGGTTAGAACCTCTGGAGAATGCCAAATGCATGGATTTGCCATGGCCTTGAATTTCTTGGCTGGTGAGAGCCCAAAATCAGTGATCTTCTCATGCAGAAATCTCTCAGAGGAAGGGTTTCTCACTTTCACCAAGATGTTGAGAGGATTCAAGTCCCCATGGTAGATCTTCTTCGGGTGGAGGTCTAACTCAACACAGTCGTGTTGCGGTGGTGCAAGATGACTTTGCTCCACCAGTCGCTAGGCTCTAGGCACCACCGAACATATTGCTCATCGTCACTGTGTTTGGTCTTCACCACGATTCGCTTAGCAATGAAATACGCAGAATAAAACCCCACACTGAACTGGCCAATCATGCCGATGTCAGCCCAGCAGCAAGTGCCTCCATGAATTCCTTGGTGCCAAATTGTGCAATAGTACCGATCAGACTTTGTCATGCCGATACTGTTGTCAACAATGGACAAAGTGTATGTGGCCTTGTCGGGGATGATATGGATGAAGAGCTCTGATTGTGCATCGAGCTCGCTCTTGTCAGTTTGGCTCTCAAATCAAATCGCATCGGAGAAGTTGCTAATGAGCTCACGAAGGAAGAGCTCCTTATCGGAGAAATATGAGGCTTAGAAGCTAGTTGATCTCCGTCTCGGCCACCATGATTGACCCCAACGAGAAGAACAATTTAGAGTTAGAGAAGAACGAGATCAAATGATGTGATGACGTTAGCAAGGGCGAGACGATGGGGATTGAGGCTTCGTCAATAGAAAAACCAAGCTGCTGATTGCCGTCAGACAAGGTGGCCTTTTGGTCTTCGATCAACGCTTTGTCTAGGTCTCTCCTCTTCATTAGGATCTTCCACAACTTCCACAACTTACACTGTGTTAGGTTAATCAACTTCTTCTGGGTGATGATCTTGTTGTTCTACACCTAATAAGTCCGAGCTTGAAACAAAGTCTTTCATAGGATAGGTAAATCTTGAGCGCCATTAATAAATTTATCTAATTCCATCAGTCAATCCTTGGAAATCAAGAAACCCTCTCAAACGATTAAAGTCTTAGGATCATCATCATAAAGTACCTCGTCAACTTCTTCCTCCAAATCATTTTCGAACTTGTCAAGGTCATCTTGGGCATCAAAGCTATCACCCTCCATGGTAAAACCTAATTATCCTTGGAATGAAGTTTGAGTGTACCCATAAAGAAGAAAGTGATTTTTCATCTTTTTCTTCATCTTTTCTCAATCCTTGATCTTGGTTTTGCCCTGTCTGTCTCGTGAGCGCCGCAAGTGCTCCCATTACGTCGATGGTTGACCCTTGAGTCTAATGGAAATCACTTTCACTTTCATCCGATCTGAAACTTGCTTATAGTCGAAGATCCACTTCGCTTTGACTTTCTTACAGTCGAAGATCCACTCTACTTTGTTGATCCAATCAACAAAATCCTTTGTTTGTGACGTACTAAAATATTTGGGTTGATCAACTTGACATCTGATGTCTCTAAGTTGTTCCTCTTGATCATGTACCTCACAATCTTCAAGATTATGCGTCGCCGTCGTTACACGCCAGGTGAAATATGTGCTTGCTTCTGTATCGTCTTAATCTCGTCTTGGGTGCTACGACCACGGTGCGATGCTTCCTCAGCTGGAACCTATCTGTCATGACCATGATCATGACTACAATGACCTTCCATTGGATCTGATGCTCGACTGCCTCAATCGGAATGACGCTAGGTAGGATAGTGATTATCCTACTGGCTGACGATAAGGAGATTTGAGGAGAATGCATGAAGAAATAACCGATGTCGTCCGTATCTTTTCGAAAAAAGGAAATTTTATTTAATATTCGAGGATTATCTCTCAAACAGTTAAACACATATTATATATTCTCTAGACCCTAAGACCTAAAGAAAGGAAAAAAAAAATCCTAATTTATATACTCCAATTCTTATCTTGTAAAGAAAGAAAAGGAATTTTAAAAGAAAGGAAAAATTATTAATAGACTCATCATCCTAAAATTTCTAAACAGACTCAAAATCTAAAAAATATAAAACATAGAAATTATCAAATATATCTTAAATGCCAAAAGAATGAAAATTAACAATAATAATAATAATCTTTGGCTAATCCTACATCAAAGCATGACATGGATAAATCCTACTTTGATTGATTGGGTAGGATAGTGATTATCCTGCGGGTTGACGGAAGAAATAACCGATGTCGTCCATATCTTTTTGAAAAAAGAAAATTTTATTTAATATTCGAGGATTATCCCTCAAATAGCTAAACACATATTATATACACTCTAGACCCTAAGATCCAAAGAAAGGAAAGAAATTCTAATTTATACACTCTAATTCTTATTTTGTAAAGAAAGAAAAGTAATTTTAAAAGAAAAGAAAAATGATTAACCGACTCAACATCTAAAAAAAATCTAAAAAATAGAAATATCAAATATATCTTAAATACTAAAAATAATAATAATAATAATAATTTCGGCTCCTGCATTAAAGACTGACATGCATAAATCCTACTTTGATCAATTGGGAAACATTTGATTATGCTTCATGATAGATAGGGATACTGAAAGTTAACAAATGTATTAATGCAAAAGCATATGACTCGAGTGAATAGGTGAAGAAGAGGAAAGAGAGGCCAGGAATGTAAAGAAAATAAAGACGGGGAAGAAATTATGAAGGTTGAAGGAAGACGATTAGTGTGGATAAGGTCATGAAACAAGTTTGCTTTGAACTACAATTGCTGCAGAGAAGATTTACATATCAAGCAATCCTTGTGGCCAAAAGATCATTAGAGTTTATATTGACTTTATCCCATTAGGCCATGAGTTTATTGGGATCGTCTGTTAGGATAGTAATATTTATGGGGTCCGTATGGATAGTATTTTTGTATGGATTCTATTAGAGCTCATGAGGATCCCTTCCAAAGAAGATCACTAATCTATAGAGCTCCCGAGTAACGTACATCACCAACCAACTCTAAAGTAGCCTTAGTTACAATTAATGATTCACTAAAGAAAGTGATCTGGTTACTTGATCTAAGACAAATAAAATTACTCAGCAAGTATATTATTGCACTTTGAGCCTGAATGAGTTTTTGATTGATGATTTAGCTGAAAATTGGTCGGCAAATGTATCCTTACTATCAAATATATTATTTAGCTCATGGCAAATTTTGCAGTTTCATCCTAAAAGTTTTTAGTCTTTGATTGGAGCAATGTAATTTTGGAACCCTGTTATAGTGCCAACTTATAATGCCAGTAGTAAATTAGGGATTGAAGGGAAAAGAAACAGAGAGAGAGAGAGAGAGATGATAATTCATATTTGGGGTAAAATGGCTTCTAAAAAGAATTGTAGTTCTTCAATATCTTTTCACTTAGTCTATTTACTTGTGAAAACGAGAGTATAATAAGTAGATAACTAATCGATTTAAAATTTATTATAGTATGTCGTACAAGTACTTGACAATACTTGATATGTTTATGCATTCGTTATAGTTAACCTACACATATTTATTCATCTTCTTTAGATTTTTTTTACTTTTAATAATATTATATCAAATAATAGTTGAATTTAAAATATTGTTTATTTTATTTTTACTTTGCCGAAGTGAATACGTATTAATTTTATTTCACTTCACTTATTTGCTAATAAAAATACAACTATAAGCATTAGATCATCAATTGAATTTAAACTTTAGAAGAACAAACTAATATGAATTTATGTTGAAGAGTGTGATAACATGGCAAAGCCTGTTGATCGCCAATACGACATGATGCTTTTTTTTTTTTTGTTGATATTGAAGAGTGTGCTGATTAATATTGAGTTTTGATGATTTATCGAAGTAATATATTTTAATCATATCCCTAGTCACAAGCAAAAGATTTGTCATCCTAAGATTTAGGCATGCATATTAAGGAATGGTTAAATGAGCTCCATCGCTTTTGGAGCATTAGCATTTATTTTTGTTTTTTTTAGAATGGGTGCATAGAAATTCTATCAAATAGTATTGCTAGCAACGGATCAAAAAGCTAGAAGGCAAAGTGATTTTTTTATCGCTATATACACTATTGATCCTTGTTAATTTGTTGGAAAGATCATTGAAGTTGATTCTAGAAGAGACAAATTGACTAATTAGATAGTGGAGTTGCAGAGGAACAGACTGAATTAAAGAAGGCGTGCAAATTTCTGAAATATGTTGAAGATATGCCCATCTTGACTGTGTAATCTGACTAATTTTATTGCTTTTCAGTTATTTTGAGTATGACATTTAAGGTAACATGTCTGGGGAAGAGATCCAAAAATAAAGGGAAAATTAACGGCTAAATTCTAGGTTTCTAGCCTCACAAACTAACAATTCATACCAAATACCGTGTCAAACAACTATGTAGATGTCGGAATTATTCACTGTGAATCTGTGATTCGGAAGGGCATAATAATGGCAAACAATGTTGTTTTCTCAAGGTGGACGAACACATTTGCATGTCAAGCCACTGTTGCTATATCATCATACTAGTAGGCTTCATGGCGCATGTAGAGACAATTAGGCAAGAAGACTCAAATTGTCTTGAACAACTCTAAGACATACTTTCAGTACACTACAGGAAATATGTGATTTAGCGGCAAATTATTTTGTCGCTAATAAAACAATTTTCGTCGCTAAAAGAACATAGCGACGATAAATATTCACCGCTAACATCGTCTCTATAGGCTTGTCGTAAACCATATTTAGCAACAAAAGCTAAGATTTCGTCGCTAAGATTAATGACATAACATAAACCGTTATCAAGATGGTCATAATTGCTGCTAATATTCAACTAGGTTAGTGACGAATTGGCGCATTTTTGCTGCTAAATCCATCCCTGTTAGCGACGAATTGGCGTATTTTCATCGCTAAATCTACCTCGGTTAGCGATGAATTACACAAAATTTGTCACTATTCATGGTCTAGTTTCACGATGAATCATGGATAATTCGTCGCTAACCATTTAAAAAAAACCTAGTAGCTACCATATGTTTCGATAACCCAGGTCCCATATAAGGAATTAGCGACGAATTCCCATTTATTCGTCACTAATACTCTTTATTAGTGATGAATTCCGATAAATTCATCACTAACACTATTTTTTAAAAAATAATTTTATTTATGTATATTAATATCCTATATACAAATTTATAACTCACAACAAAGTCACAACATTCACAAATTTTACAACTCATAACATTCATAAATTTGTACTCATACTTCACAACATTCACAAAACATTATAAAGTTAAACAACTCTAACAACGAGTAACACAAGAAAATAAAGTTCACATCCAAATTCATAACTTTAACAACAAGTTCACAACATCGAATTCTAACGTGGAGGAGGAGGAGATGGAGCTGAAGAGAAATCATGGATCAAGGATTGTAATACTCAGGTACCAATCAGTTAAGAATTTGTTCAAACATATGTTGTCTTGATCTTATTAATGTCAACTAATCTTGGGTGCTTGCTAACTGAATTTGGGTGTTTGCTAACTCTTCTTTGCCTTCTAGTTGTTGCTCGATGGATTCAAGCTTTTTACGCAATGTTGCGTTAGTTAATCTGGATGAGGTGACATTTGAAGAAGTGGACCTAATTAACTTTGACCCACTTCCAAGTCCTCTAATATATCCGCAATGAGTACCAAGGACCTGATGTATAGCTTAACAATAAAAATACCAAGTTATGAAAATTTAATTCAAGAATCAAAGATAACCATAACGAGATGTGCAAGTACATGAATCTTGCTAAAAGTAGTGACAAAATCAAGTTATACTGGATTATACGACATTCTCCTTCACAAGTAAATGACACTTGTGCATATACCATGTATGAAAAAAAAGATGAATTTGAGGCTTTTACATTTCAAGCTGATGCAGAATATACTAAATGCTTCATATGAGGTGTATGTTAATATAGAACAAACGTGTTGACCTAGAGTTTCAATATTAAGTCACCAAAACAATACAAGTTTTGAAGATAATAAAACATATGATATGATGATATCTTGAGCATGCAAATAAGGTTTAACTCATCTGGGTATCTCAAATGACCAACATGGAACAACCAAATACAAGCAGATGAAATATTATTCAAAAGAATGTGATAGAACAACCTAACAAAATGAGTATCGTGGACCTGATCACAAACTATATCCTCAATTTGGACTGCATCGATGACATTTTCTGTATTTTCTTGTATTTGAACATACTCATCACAATCTCACCATATCATCCTAGAAATAATAAACATATAAAAAATATCATAAAAAATTAATTATGCAAAGTTAAGAATCACTAAATAAGATCATAGCATACATATACGATTTCGACCCTCTCTCCAATCTACCCTTTTGACGAGTTATAATGAATTTCATTAAAGACAATAATCTGATCTTTTCTTTGTGACTTGATCAATTTGAAAAAAAAAATGTGATACTATTTTAATCAACACAATATACGATAATTATAAAATCGCACTTACACCGTCGTAACTATATTGAATGAAAGATTAAAAACCTCTGCGATGGTTATATGAGAGTTTCTCTCAATTTTCAATATTTGTTGCAAATCTTTTCTATGACGCAAAATTTTATATAAATAAAACATTAGTTAAAGAATAAATAATTAATTTTTTTTAATAAAAAAGACATTTGTTATAGAATGAGTTAACCTGAAATGCCTCTTATTCAAACAGAGTACACATGTAGTCCCAGTTATCTTGCGTCTTACAAAACTCGATCGACATATGTTGTCAGCGCTCAACAAGAGGAAGGTGCAATAGCTTCTTATAATGACTATGCATTTTAATTCTATTGTCTCTATACCTTGTACTCATTAACCGATCGGTCTCCTTTCTGACTAACGATGAACCATCTTAAAAACTGATATCAAAAGTAGCTTGAAAAAAAATAAACTTATTTATTTTGCATGTGGTTAGTAATAAAGGAGTGGTTATAAATATGTTGAATTAGTTGTACTTACTGATAATTGATCATATATCATCTTTTTATTATTCGTGAGGACGACTTTTAGGTTATAAGGGAGCTGATCCTGTCCAAAAGTCAAAGAGACGAAAAGCTGGGGATGTGGTGCTCACGCTGACCTTCTATGGACTTCGCGCGGACCTGCAACACAGATGTCAGTGCCGAGCCAGGGAAGGGATCCCGGCGTTGGCCCTCCGACGTTCAAGTCAGTCACCGGCGATGAAGTGGAAAGCGAAGCAACAAGAAGACTACTGTAGCGTAAACAATGAATATCGCATACCTCCGCTGTTGCTTGGACCCTCCTTTATATAGAGCTCCGGTAGCGCATGTACACACTTCCTAAGGCGAGCACGCTTCTCAAAGCTTTCCCTGACAAGACTTGTCAGTAAAGTGTCCCTGACGCAGTATCTTAACGGGCCGAGCATATTTCCGAAGTGACAGTGGAACCTTCTGCCATACGAACTTCTGGCAGCTCATGCCCGGTGTTGGCGACACCAATTCCCAAAAGGATGTTGAGGGATATCAACGTACTGTACCACTAGGCCGAGCGGGTTGGTCCCTCGGCCGTCCATCCGTCGCTCTGGTGCCCGTCCGATCGGCCGAACCTTGGTACTCTAGTCTGCTTGAACGAAGTTTCACTCTACCACTATCGAGTCCTGCTGTCAAGCCCAGCGGGGTAGCTGCTCGGCCGAAGTTGAACTCTGTCAATGTCAGGCTTTGCTGTCTGGCCGAGCGAGGTAGTCGCTCGGCTCGACTTCTGCTACCCCGCTCGGCTCGACTTCTGCACATCGTTCTCCCTTGGGCGTTAGTTGTTTGAATGCTCCTCGTGTCGAAGGCGACGGCGGGTCGAAGACTTCTCCCCGATTGGGGCATACTTCGCCCGATTGGCCGATGCCACCTACGCGTTGAGCGCCTTGACTTTGACCTCCTTTGACCTCCACCGTGGCAGTGGTGTGGGGCCCTTCATCATCACTGCATCACAAGTCTCCCCCTCAAGTCTAGTCGAAGGAGGCTGTAAGTTTGACTGACTGAACAATTGTCTGAGCAGATTTCCTCCCGATCGACCTTCGACACTGTGTGGTTTCTGATCGGGATGTGACGGTTCCTTGCCGATCAACCTGTTGAAGCTTGTTGTTCGGGCGTAGGTTTGCTCCCTTGATCCGATTGGAACGACGAAGGTTTTCACTTGTGAACTCTTTCCTTGGGCTGTCTTGTGCGAGCGCGAGTCAAGCTGACGTCACCCATATTTCTGGGAAATCGTGTAAATCTCTGTGCATTAAGGCTGAGCGCGCTCCCATGCTGTCATTAAATGTCGACCCATAGCGATGTGCCACGTGTCCTACCCCTGCCGCCACACGCTTGACATGACAGGGTACCGATGTGATGTTTGACAGTTTAAATTCAGCGGTCAGATCTCACCCTAGGTTTCAGCGACCTAGATCGGACGGCTCCGGTCGGCCGACCCCAGGCTTATAAGCCCGTGTGTGTCACCGTCTTTGCACATTTCGCCTTCGTGCTCTTTGGTGCTGCTCGTTTCATGCTCCGGTGACCTTCCCCTACTGCTTCTCCGGTGATCTCCCCCTAGTAGACTTTCTTCGTCGACCTTTTGCTTGTAAGCTTCCTCCCTATCGAACTGACCTCCGAGTTTTTTTGTCTTTCAGCGTTGTTCTTCCCCGTTCTCGAGTTTTTCAACATCTGTGTTCTGGTGATAGCTCTGTCAGTAGGTTTTCTTCAAATCTCCACTTTTGTTTTATAATGGCAAGTTCTTCGCAGCCTCTTGCCGACATCCTGGCCCTGGTACACCTCTACCAAGTCCCGGTTTGACGCCGGCGATGTTGAGAGTTTGAAAGTCGCTTTCGAACCGCCTCCCGAGTATAAAGTCATCCTTCTCCTTCCGATCGGCTAAATTCTCCGTCGTCTGACTGTATCACCTTCTTTCGAGACCATTTTACCGTCGGTCTGCGGTTTCCCATCCACCCCTTCTCTTCCGTGTGTATATTTTCGAGTCTCCCTCCATCAGCTGGTGCCAAACTCTTTTCGGCTACTATGTGAGGTGGTTGTTCTCTTTCGCCTGCACAACATTCCGCTCACTCCCTGGCTCTTCTATTACTTTTATTATCCCAAGTCGTCCGAGCCGGGGACCTTTCTTTTCTAAGTCCGAGTGGGCTTGGTTTTCTTTGATAAAATGCGGACTTCCAACCAACACTGGAAGGAGTACTTCCTTTTCATGCGTTTTCCCGACCGGCCAGATTTCCCCACACATTGGCAGCTCAACGTAGCGCCTTATCCTCCCCTGAAAAAGTATAGGAGCCAATCAGACTGCCTCAACACAGTCATAATGTTGACTGGACAGAAATACGTCATCCACAAGCTGCTGCTGGAGGGTATCTTGTATATCTTCGGCTTGAGTCTGATCCGCACCGGGCTGCCGACTAGTCAAGGTATGTCACTTCTTTTAATGCTTCTTTTGATTATAACTGATTTCTCTTCCTCTTTTGCAGTCGAAGTCATGCTACGCGCGTGTCTAGCCGGCAAGGTGAAGCTTGCAGATGTCGTGATCAATACGACCGCTGTCGAAGAACTGGGGAGCTGCGGCTTATAGCCGGTCGGCTCGCAAGAGGAGCCGCAGGATGAGAGTGCGACAGCTCCCACTTGGGCAAGTGTTGGAGCGACCAGTGGCTCCCAACCTTCTGAACGGTGCCCGCTCATTCCAGTTGAGGACTTGAGCTCAACTTCCTCAAATGAGCCACTGGCTAGGCACAAGAGGCGTCGGGCGGAGCCTTCCTCTCGTTCAGCTACTTCGGGGGTTTGTTCCGCCGAACGGGTGGAGACGTCGACCCTCGCTTCTGTCCAAGTGGCCATTGCCCCCGAGTCCTCAAATCGTTTCCAAGGATCTGACCCATCCATCAGCAACGAATGGATCGGTGAAACCTGTGAACTCCTGGGGTCTCATCTTACGAAATTTCTCATACGACATGTCGGTCCTCGCCACCTGAGAGGTGTCGACATTCTGATGTAGTAAATGAGTCAGGCCAGCTAACACCTGCTTGCTGGCGTTCAACAGCGATGGTGGGGGCGGTGTAATCTGGCATCTAGGAGGCATCTAGGGATACACCACAATCACTACTTAGTCACAGCATGCTCAGATAAAATGAATGTGTACATATCCTCATATCATTAACAATTAACGTCATAAAATGCTCAACATCAGGAAATCATTTAGTATAGCTCAACCATCAGACAAAAGTATAAAATGCTAAAACTCACATACTTTGGGGCATGATTCCTTGAGCTTCTTGCAACCAGCTGTAGGCACAACCCAAACCATGACTCTGGTCTGCCTCAGGGGATGGTCTGCGCGCCATCGGTGGCTTTCCTACCGCCAAAATCAAAGACCAAGAAGTCGGGCATTCGACCGGCTTCTTCATCACTGTCGTCCGGGTGGGCGGCTTCTGCACAGTCAGCCCCGAGCGGTCAGCGCCACATTACGACGATTTTACATTTGTCGACCAAGGAGTGGCGCAAATCCAACGCCGAATCCCGAGCTTCGGACCACCAGATCATCATATAAGGGTCGCTCGTCAAGATATGGGAGAATACCTAGGACCGTGCGATGGCGATGCCTCTGGGGGCACTCACGTATAGCCACACCTAGATATCCCCTGGGGTAAGTTTTACCTTATATTTGTTTAATTCACTCCCGATCAGCGCTTATATTTGCTTGCTGTTCGCAGTACTGGGTGGAGAACCTGACCATGTTCCAAAGGCTTGCGTTTTTGGAGGAGGAAGTAAAGCAATTGAAGGCGTCGAGCGACCAATCCTCCATCACTCAGGAATAAACAGATGCCGAGGTGGCCAAGCTGCGGGCCGCTCTCGAGAAGAGCAACAAACTGCTTGAGGTTGAACGGGCCAATAGTGTCGGGCAGGCCACGATGCTAGAGCGGCTCAATAAACATGTCACCACTTTTGACAATAAAATCGAGTCGGCCAACGCGCGGAAGAACCGGGTCATCACAAACCTCGAGGAGAAGAATAAGGAGGCTTGACCCTCGCCCAAAAACTTAAGGAAGCTGAGGACTTCCTGTTTGTCGAGCGACACAGCCGGTTGGTCGAAGAAACGACCTTTCGCGGCCAACTTGCCTCCAAGGATACTGTGCTGGCCACCACCAAGGATGAGTTGGAGGCCTGTCGAGCGGCCTTGAAGACCTACCAAGATGTTGAGCAGAGTCATTTTGAGGCCATGAAGAAAAATTACCTCCGCTCAGATGTTTTTAACGAGGTCGCCGATCGTGCTCTGCGCCTATTCAACCTGGCCATCGATGGGACATTCAACCAACTCCGTAAGGGAGGTCATCTGTCGGCAGCTCTGATAAGCAGCATCATTAGTCGGGATAAGCTCACTGCTGCGTTGCCTGATGATGTCTTGGATTATCTTGAGTGAGGCCAAGCGTTATTGTAAGATGTAAAATTTTTGAAGTTTAAATGCATGCTCGTCCGTTCGGACAAGCTTTGCATCCTTGTATGTTTTTCAACTCCTTTTGAGTATTGCAAGAGCTCACGGCCTTGTCCATGATTAGTCTATCAGCCGATCGATCCCTCTCGTATTCAGAGTTCATGATTCCGCGATCTCCCGCCCGGGCTCTGGGAGTATTTTGAAGAATAGTGTTGAACGGTCAATATATTCTGAAGACTAGGGAAGCTCACTCGACTTCTAGAGCCCGTGACTCTAATATAACCCAAAACCTTGCTGATCGGCACGGGAGTCTCTGACTCAAGGGTTTATAGTCGTCGCTCGACTGTTGATGAAGACCCGGGTTTTAAGTCATCGGTCGACCGCTGATGGAGATGTGCGTTTAAGGTCGCCGCTTGACCGCTGATGGAGACACACATTTAAGGTCGTCGTTCGACCGTTGATAGAGATAAGAGTTTAAGTTCGCTGCTCGACCGTTGATGGAGACACGCGTTTAAGGTCGTCGCTCGACTGTTGATGGAGTCACGCGTTTAAAGTCACCGCTGGGGGGAGATCGCCGGAGCAGTAGGGGAAGGTCGTCGAAGCACAAAACGGGCAACACCAAAGAGCATGAAGGTGAAATGTGCGAAGATGGTGACACGCACGGGCTTATAAGCCTGGGGGCCGGTTGACCGAAGTCATCCGATCTAGGTCGTAGAAACTTAGGTTGAAATTTGACCGTTGAATTTAAACCGTCAAAAAAGTTATTATCTGAGCATCTAAATAATCCTAAAATCATCATCTAAATATCAAAATAACTGATTAAAAATATTAAAAATAATAAATGAAAAGCTTGGAGAAAAGATTTGGAGGAGGGTCGAAATAGGAAAGCTACGCTATGGGTTGGAGCAGAAGAAAGAACAATCATCGGAGCAGAGAGTTTGAGAAGGAAGATTTGTCGGAGTCATTGTGGCGTAAAAGAAAAAGCGAAGGAGAGGAAGAGTGTGGTGGAGTCGAGGAAAGGTAGGATTTTAATTTAAGTCACCAACATACCAATTAGCGACATAATATACTAATTTCGTTGCTAATATCTAACTTTAGCAGTGAATTAGGATATTTTGCTGCTAATCTCTCTTAAAAATGGGGTCCTCCTAGTTTGATTTTTTTTGGAAAAACTAGTTTTAAATATTATTATTTGCGACAATCTGATATTTCCTCGCAAATAGTGATATTTAGCTACGAACTATAATTTCGTCGCTAATAATTCATCACTATTTTACTAGTTTCATATAGTAAGTTTCATGTAGTAGTTCCATCAAAGCGCTGATCTATTTTATATGGTAGCTGATGCTATATTTATTGAACAATTAGTCCCTATAATGTATGGGCGATTGGAATATATAACTTCAAGAGTCTTGAACAACTCTAAGATATAAGTTCAGAAGTTCCATCAAAGTGGGAAGTAAATCTCTTACTTGATTTCATAAAGCTTTATAGGACAATTGGCATCATCTTCGTTGGGTTGATCTGCTTTGCAGTGTAACTACGGATCTAGTTCTCATTTTTCCTATTTGAACAAATGGGAGTATATATCAATCATTGATTGTGCCACTTTTGTTATGTATCACACAACAGAAGAATCTTATATAACGATTGATTTCGACAGGATGTTATTTAGTAGTTTTCGATTGCTTGATCTTTGCCATCAAGTAAATTCTAAACCAACAACCCGAATTTACTAGACTATTATCAAGCAAAACTTAGGTCAATGCTTATGTCTCTATTCTCATTGAGTGAGCGACACCATGTATTCATATCAAATATCCTACGAAACACGTGTTATCCGAAGAGGATTTTATAGTTCAATCAAAGAGAACTCATGAATCCAAATTTTTCTGTCATTGTTATGAAAGTAAAGTCTGCTAATTCTGACTTCAAGAGCGCCAACCATCTTAAGAACACTTGACCCTGGAGAAAAACTCTTATCCTAAGTTCTCCAACCTTCATTTAAACCTTGTATTGCTCACAAGTTTTAGTTCTATTATAAGAGCAACCAGTTCATAGATGATCCATTTATGTGCTAATCTTAAACAGCAGTTAATATTCACATCAGAAATTAAACTTGCCCTTTGTTGTGCCGATTATTGATGCGTTGATTATTGAACTATTTTTATACGTTTTTCTTTTGCAAACATCAGAAAAAAAACTTTAATTGTTCCGAACCGAAGCTAATTCTCCCTTGAGCAATCGCTGAAACAGATCGTATGCATTTTCAGTTTGCTGATATTAAAAGGAATAAGACATTACTCGCGAGCAGCAACAATTGCAGTGAAGCGGGAAAACTGGTGCTAAAGACGCATCTTATCAGGTATTATTATATCGTTCAAGGTCACGTCACTTGCTGCATTTCTTCGTACCCTTTTCTTGGCTTGTTTATGTACGTCCTAGTCCATTCTCTAATTGCTCTTCATTCGCTATGCCTATGATGTAACCCTTCACGAGTCCTTTTGCCTGCCTGTGTTGTTTAGTAGGTATCGATAACTGGAGCAGCATACTGTGAACTTTAAGCCCATATTTTTCGTGCAAGGGTGTTTTGTCCATTTTGAAACATGCAGGGAGCGGTCTGCAAACATTTCGGTTGTCTGTTGTAAGTAATTAAATATATTTTTCGAAGCGCTTTATTTTTATTTTTCCAACCGCTTGGAACCTTCGGACGTGGGTACGATCAGTCAACACGAATCTTAAAGCGCACACCCGTTGCTTACCAGTAATCTGACGACGAGGCTCCGACGCTGGCGGACGACAGCCCGATGCTGGACGTGAACGTGGCGGTGGCGTCGCCGGCGAGATACTTCTTGAGACGATCCAAATCGTCGGCCGCGCCGAGCATTGTCGGCCGATTATCCGGGTTCTCGAGGGCGCAGACGAGCCCTAGCTCGAGCAGCTCCACGAGCGCGGTCTCCCACATCTTCCTCACCTCCAGGCTCTGATCGCTCACCTCCCTCGTCAACGGCGCATCCACCACCGTCTCCATCTTGCTCCGGTATTCCTTCCTCACCCACCTCTGCAAGCTCACTCCTTCCCCGAACATGTCGTCGGTGGGCCTCTTTCCGGTCACCATCTCTAGCACGAGAATCCCAAAGCTGTAGACGTCGCCCTTGGTCGATGCGCTTCTACCATAGCCATACTCTGGCAAACGCAATGAAATTTATGCTTCGAATTTTCAAAAAGGGGCAAAATTTCTTTAATCCATTAGGGTTTTCGATCGCACCTGGAGCGACGTATCCAATCGATCCACAGAGAATGTTGGCGGTTGAGTTGGCCGTCGCCGCTGCCGTCTCCGCGCTCCCTTCCACCGTCATCACCAGCTTCGCGATCCCAAAGTCTGACACCAACGCGGTCATGTCGTCGTTGAGGAGAATATTACTGGGCTTGAGATCGCAATGTACGACCATGGCCGGCGAATGGTGATGCAGATAGGCCAGTCCCTCGGCGACGTCGCTGCAGATGTTGACCCGCTCCGCCAAGCTCAGCCGCGAGCTCGGCTCCCCCTTCGGGTAGAGATGGCTCTCCAGGCTCCCGTTCGCCATGAACGGGAGCACCAAGGCCTTGAAATCCGGGAGGCTACACGCCGTGATGATCCTCATCAGGTTCCTGTGCCGGATGTTCTTCAGGACCTCGCATTCCCTCTTGAAGCTCCTAGTGGAGTTGCCGGATTGCAGCTGTAGGACTTTGATCGCCACCGCCGTGCCGTCGCCAAGCACTCCTCTGTAGACTTTTCCGAAGCTGCCGGATCCTACCAATCTGCTCTTCTCGAACCCCTCTGTCGCCTCCACGAGCTCTCTGTAAGTGATTCTCGGGAAGCCCGAGGTAATACTCATGGAAAGATTCTTGCTCGCATCATCTCCTTTGTGTCTTTTGCTGCTCCTTTTTCTCATGATCATGTAAACTGTTCCGCATATGACTGTAGCCAAGAAAGCTGATACACTCACAATACCGACGAGCAATATCAGCCCCCTGCGAGAATGCATCAAGCTCGTCCTCTTGCTATGGCAACTGGGAATTCCATGTCCAGGCAGCACGGCACAGAAATGGTTCCCTTTTATCCGATCGGACGTCAACAAGTTGAAGATTCCGCCTTCCGGCAGGGCTCCGGAGAAGTTGTTGAAGGAGAGGTCCAGTATCGTGAGGCTGGAGCAGTGCTGAAGAGAGTACGTAATTGGTCCTGAGAGATGGTTAAAAGACAAGTCCAGTGTTTTGATGCTTAACAGATTTCCAATTGACTGAGGAATTTGTCCTTGTAAATTGTTGTGTGACAAGTTCAGCAGCTCAACTACTACACAGCCTCCCAAGCTTTCAGGAATCTCACCACTGAATTTGTTCGTTGACAGATCGATTTCACCAACCTTGTTCATCTGTCCCAGCTCTGTGGGCAGCTGCCCCTCTAACAAGTTGTGTGACAGATTGAAGTATAAGAGCAGGGAGTTCAAGCTCGCAACTTCAGCTGGTATAGCTCCTGTTAGCCTGTTGTAGGACAGGTCCAAGAGCTCCAACTTTGTGCTTCCTAGGCTCAGAGGTATCGTTCCATTGAGCTGGTTTTCACTTAGTTTGAGCTGCCGCAGTTGAGTTAGATTTCCAAAAGCTGATGGAATTGGGCCTGAGAGATTGTTCTTTGATAAGTCGAGGAGGCCAATCTGACATCGAGCGGGTGGAGAAGGGATTTCTCCAGAAAAGGAGTTGTCGGACAGCCAGACTCTCAGCAGATTAGGCAGCAGCAGTAGTTCTGATGGGATCGAACCATGCAAAAGATTGTTCGACAGATCTAGCCATTTCAAGTTAACAAGCTTTGATAAGTTTGGAGGGATTGTCCCTTGAATTAGATTGTACCCGAGATCGATCTCAGAGAGATTGACACCTAGAAGACCGATACTCGCAGGCAGTTCACCTCCCAGAAGGTTACTTGCCAGTTCAAGCTCCTCCAGGTGAGTCAAGTTTGAGATGGCATCAAAGAAGGGGACAAGATTGGAGTTGCGGTCGTCCCCGGAGAAGTTGTTGTAGGAGAGGTGGAGTCTCCTCAAAGAAGACATCTGCATCAAGATCTTTGATGGCAACACCCCACTGAAGGAGTTGTTCTCAATATCAATCTCCTCCAGTAATCTTGTATTTGTGAGAGATTCAGGGATGCCGCCGATGAGTTGGTTCGAATACAAAAGAAGGTTAGTCAGCAGGGGAAGATGGTACCCGAGCTGTGAGGGAATGTGGCCGGTGAACAAGTTCGTCGAAAGGTCCACATACCGCAACTTTGTGCAATTGTACAAGAGAATGACAGGAAGACGGCCATGGAGCTCATTGTCACTGAGATCAATGAATTCGAGTTTTGCAAGCATTCCAAAGCTCTCGGGGACGTTTCCTCGCAGGCCATTTTGCTTCAGAGCAAGCACCCTCAGCTGAGACAAGAATCCAAGTTCCACAGGAACCGATCCTCCGAGGGAATTATCAGACAATTCGAGCAGAATGAGATTCGAAAGATTGGACAAGAAGGGGGAGATGGTTCCTACCAAGGAGTTACCTTTAAGATTAACTCTCTCCACCCTCTGAGGAGTACTTGTGCTACAATTGATGCCATACCACTCGCAGACATGGTTCTGTTGACTCCAATCGCGCAGCGAATTTCCAGGATCAGAGACGATCCTTCTTGAGCTCCAGTAGAGCAGATTGGTCTGTCCAAATTGTGCCGCTCTGATGCGAGGGACGGACCGATGAAATGAAGAGGAGGATAACAACTTTGGCCAAGACAACAGTGTGGCAATTCATTGGGGGCAAGTTTATGTTATTACTAGGGCGGTTACTCCCTGCAATCTTCTTAAGCAATGATGCCATGTAGCACACTGATCAACAGTGACACAGGTGGAGGAGGATGAAGGGTGCTGGTTAATGGATGTCCAAGTCACTATGATTGCAATCTATAGTGGTAAGTCAACTAGTGTATAGTATCTGAAAAATGATTCCATTAAAATCATGAAAAGAACAGTTCTTCCTAATCCTATTGATTACAATGCAGATGCATACTTCCACTACATTTGGCTGTTCGAGGATTGTCTCCCACAATACTGTAAAACATGAGGTTGGACAAGGAAGCTTCCATGTTTAATTATCCATCATCATGGTGATGAAAGGTGTAGACGCAAAGATGATAGAGAGTGAGGATAGGTGATGGCACATTCATGCTGACCAGTTCTTCCTAGCTAGTGGCCTCTTCTTGGTGCTCTTCTTTGGTGGCCTGTGGATCGAGAGGAAGATAATGCGTTAGGCAATTCTTGTCAGTGAGTGCTCCATCTCTTTCATCCCTTTCTTTTTCTTTTTCTTTTGTGTGGTTTTGAGATTACAGAATGCTCTTCAGTTTTTATATCTGAAATGGTATAAGGAAAAGGTTGTTCTAACTTCTAAGTTGATGTGCAAAACGTGCATCATTTTTTTTTTCTCTATTTTATCCTCCGAAGTTAGTAGCATTTCGATTTATTAAAATGAAAAAGTCTGATTTATCATTTTTAAAATTTTATAGATTAATCGGATCACAATGGCCAACTCGGATCAGTGTTTATATGCGGCCCAGATTCTACGAATACACACTCCGTTTATACGGGACACGTGGTGGCCATCCAACCCATGTCACGATCGGACGGCCAACAAAATGAATTCTTGTCCTTGGTATGGTTTCAGGGTGTAGTTTCGCTAGACAATTGCATAAATTCCTTGAAGATTGTTGCTGGTTGGGAGATCTATGAGCCGAAGCAACGTAATCAATTGGGGAACCCTAAAACTTGTGTACGGTTGCTTTGCTTTGTTGCGACTCATCAAAATCTGGCCTTGGCTTCAGGTGTCGTCGTTGGAGCCGACTGGATGTAGCCATGTAGGTGATCAGGAGAAGACTAGTTCGGTTTCTTATTTTGAAGATGCAAGTGATTTCTCACTCGAACGTAGCATTCGAATGGAGAAATGAGGGAGTTTAAACCTCGCAACCCGGTTTCAAAAGTGCTGGAACCTTTTTGGAGAATGCAGAAAGTTTCAAGTCCTGTTCTTCCTATAATTGTGCAAAAGGCGAATACGCTCGTTCCCGTCAATCCGTCTCAAGATCAACACGGAGGAGGTAAATCACGAGCGACTACTAGTCTTTGGAATAGTGATTAGCACATAAGGGAGGTATTTACCTCGGCTTTGCCGAAATTCGAACCTCAGACCTCATTCTGGCACACCTCATGTGCTAACCTTAGACTCATTCAAAAATATATTGTTGGATGCTACATCATGTTTGATTTTTTAGCTATAGCCTGCAGAAGTTGATTGATTGATGAAGATTTAAGAGTTTAAAGGGGAAAAGGATGGAAAGATTATAATTTTGAAGAAAACTTGTATCATTTTTGATATTTTCTTGCAAGGAGTCTGGTTATTACGAGAATGCAGTCGAGATCTACATGCAGATCTTTGATTCTGGATTTAATCAAAATCTTCATATAACAGGTTCTATGATTGAAGAATCATGGACTTGAGCCTGGTTTGTATAGTTACAATACCTTGATAAAGGCATATCGAATTGCTGAAATGGTAGTAATGTGGTACAAGAAAGAAGAAGTAGAGGGATCAACCTGATAGAATAATATATACTCCACAAGAACGACCTGGAGGCGGTTAGATGGTTAGTGTGGATGATGCAGATGGAATGTCATATTTAGCTCTGCCCGTCAAAAATTTACCTGCCAATAATTGCATCTTGTGAATGATAAATATGACTTGTTACTTGAGATATCTCAAAAAGAATTCATAAATTTCATTGAAAAGTGAACTATATTTATATACAAACTAATCTATCTTAGAAACTATAATTAGATATAATTAAATTAATTGACAATTTACTTAATTATTGATATATTAACTAATATATACAGATAATATGGTAATTAATTTATATATAATACTCCTCAAATTGGAGTGTACATATTAATCAAACCCAACTTGTTACAAATATAATCGACTTAAACCTCCCCATTTAAAGCTTTTGTGAAGATGTCCTCCAAATTATTCTTCGCTCTTTACATATCCTGTAGAAATCATGTTTTATTGAATTTTCTCATGAACAAAATGACAATTAATTTTAATGTGCTTAGTTCGCTTATGAAACACAAGATTCGATGCAATATGAAAAGCAGCTTGGTTATCACACCATAGTTTTACTGGTATTAAAATTTTAAATCTTACTTCAGTCAATAGTTGATATATCCATATTTTCTCATACATAAATTATGCCATAGTCCTATATTTTGACCCTGCATTGGATCGTGACATAATATTTTGCTTCTTACTCTTCCATGAGATTAAATTTCCTTCAACAAAGATACAATAACCTTAAATAGATCTATCCATCTTGGAACATGCCCAATCTGCATCTGAAAAAATATTTGATATGATTGTGCTTATGATTTTTATATACGATACCCCATCCAGGTGCTCCCTTCAAGTAATACAAAATTTTCTTTAACGTTACCTAATGATAAACAATTAGAGATGGCATGAACTGACTAACAATACTAACCGAATATGCAATATCTAAACGAGTTACGGTAAGATAATTCAACTTCCCAATCAACCTTCAATATCTCTCAGGATGTTCAAATAGTTCCCTATCTCCTGTGAGGTGTATGTTTTGAGTCATTGGAGTACTATAAGGCTTTGCACCCAATTTTCTTGCCTCAGTTAGTAAGTCGAGTACTTGTTTTCTCTGAGATAGAAATATACCTTTTTTACTCCTTGTAACCTCAACACCCAAGAAATACTTTAGCACTCCTAAGTCTTTCATATGAAACTGAGTATGAATGAAAGATTTAAGAGATGAGATTCTTCTAGTATCACTTCCAGTGATAACAATATTATCCACATACACAACTAATAGAATGATACCTGCTACTAACTACTTGTAGAACACAGAATGATCAAACTTACTTTTTATCATACCAAATTTTTCAACAGTCAAACTAAATTTTCCAAACAAAGTACGAGAACTCTGTTTCAAACCATACAAGCTTTTTGGAGACAATAAACTCGCCCTGACTTCCTTTGAGTAGCAAAATCAAGAGGTTGCTCTATATACATCTCCTTTTGAAGATCACCATGAAGAAAAACATTCTTGATATCAAGTTAATGTAAAGGTCAATTATAAATAGCATCTATTGAGATAGACAATCGAACAGATGTCAACTTTGCAACAGAAGAAGAAAATGTCAAAATAGTCTACACTATAGGTTTGAGCATAACCTTTAGCAACAAAATGAGCTTTTAATTTGGCAACTGATCTATTTCGATTGATTTTAACTGTGAATACGCATTTGCATCCAATAGCCTATTTTCGTGAAGGTGAATCGATAAAATCCAAGTGTTATTGTCATCTAAAGCATTCATCTCCTCTATTATTGCATTTTTCTAACCAGGATTAGATATGGTCTCACGGAGAGTTTTAGGAATAGAGATAGAGTCAAATAAAGCAATAAATGAACAAGAGGAAGATGACAAACCATTATAAAAAGTAAAGGTAGGATAAGGATACTAGTGTTTACCTTTGCGTAATGCAATAGGAAGATCATCACTTAGAACTAGATCTGATGACGAATTAATAGGTATAGGACATGAATCAAGAGATTGACACCTGTAGTAGACTTGAATAATAGGAGGCTTGATGGGAGCCGATTCTTGGACTAGTGCGGAGGATGTGATAGAATACATTTAGTAACATACTGATGAATATCCCGAACAAAACAAGTGCTACTAAATATCCTAAGATTAAGAGGAAACAACGACTTATTGGGAAAAAGGATTTTATAATGGGTCTCAATTTAATGAACAGAAAATGACATGAGGTTAATGAGAGAACATGTTATAGAAACTACATCAGCCCAAAAAGATTTGGGAACATTCATTTGAAATAAAAAAAACTTATGCAGTTTTAAGAAGATGTATATTTTTACATTCAGTCACACCATTTTGGAATGGAGTATTGACACAAGAGGTTTCATGAAGCATGTCATTCTGATCCATATAAGATTGGAATGAACCAGATGTATATTCGTTGACATTATCACTTTGTAAAATATGGATGGATGCATTAAACTGAGTTATAATCTCAGTCCAAAAGATACAAAATAAAGAAAATAATTCAAAACAAGTTTTCATTAAATATAACAAAGTTACACGAGAATAATCATCTACAAAAGTAAAATACCTAAAACTGGGTTTAGACAAAATGGGATAAGTGTAAGTACTCTGGGTAAGTTTTGAAGTAATCAATCAAGTTAAGTTAGGATCTACATATTTGATGCCTTATATCTAAGTGTGCAGGGACTTAGGAGCATAAGAAGTCAAGTGGAAGATGTAATGAGCGAGAAGGATGACATGGGAAGCGACAGGCATGGTACATCCGAGGGACAAAGAGTTGTGGAAGAGTACATTAGCAGACGAGAAGGACGCGTGCGACGTTTTTGAGCTACGAAAAACTGGGAGGAAGACTGCTCTAGGAGAAGGTTGGAGTTGAGTTCGGGTGAGCTTAACTCTAGACGACTGGAAGAGCACCCAAGCGACTGGACAAGTCAACTTGAGTTAACTCTGCCCAAGTGCTTGGACTAGGTCTAGGTGCCCGTACCAGGTCCAGGCATCTGGAATGTCCCGGCCACATCATCGACCCATTGCGAAGAGGATAAGAGTTGGAGTCCACGCCAGCAGACTCTAGGAGTCCGACCAGTCCAGACACCTGGAAGCTAGCTAATAAGTCATTGATGAAGAGTCATTGTAGAGTGGATTTAGGCAACCACATCCAGCACCCGGGAGTTGCCACATCAGCAAATGACTAGTTTGACCAATGAGCTATAAATAGAGCTCTGGTCTTCGAAGTTAAGAACAACACACTTGTATTTCACTTCATGTTTTCTGTTTTCATTTCGTTTGTGCTTAGCTGCTATAAGAGGTTTCTCCACCTTCAACAAAGGAGATTTTCTATTGGAGTTTTCACTGCCTTGGATTAGCAATCTCTCCGATTGCAAACCAAGTAAATTCGGAGTCTTCTCTTACTTTATTTTTATGCATTTATTTTTGTTCAACTAATGTGTGTTTATCCTTGCTAAATTTAGAAGCGAGAGAAAGTTTAAATTTATATTACAGGGCTATCAGCCCCCCCTCCTCTAGTCGACTTACACAGGTCCAACAACAAGGACCCTAAATATCATAATGAACTAATTCAAAAGGAATAGTAGCATGTTTATTTATTTTAGAACTCGAACTAAGACGATGATATTTTACAAACTAACACGACTCACAATCTAATAAAGACACCTTATCATATTACGGACAAAGCTTTTTGAACAAAGGAAGAGATGGATGCTCCAACCTATAATGAGCCTCAAAAGGAGAAGTGACACTCGAGCAAATAAAAAAATTTGGGAGCAATGTGTCAAGAATGTAGTGTTAGGTCCCGTGCGGCCGACAAGAGAGGGTGAATTGCCCTTCGAAAAGAAAATGAAACCTTTCTCGATATTTTGAAATATTAAAGCACTTGTATAAAAAGAATTGATAAACTAATTAAAAGAAAGAAGCTACCGATTTTACTTTGTTACAACTGGGAAAGTTGTTAATATAAGACTTTGAAGCACTAACCAAATTCTCCTTTCATCATAGGCGGAGAAG